>NC_068452.1:35959627-36593855 GCF_023373465.1 Oncorhynchus keta | reverse complement strand
CATTCACAAGGCTGCGGGGCCAGAAGGATTACCAGGACGTCTGCTTCGGGCATGTGCTGACCAACTGGCAGGTGTTTTCACTGACATTTTCAACATGTTCCTGATTGAGTCTGTAATACCAACATGTTTCAAGCAGACCACCATAGTCCCTGTGCCCAAGAACACAAAGGCAACTTGCCTAAATGACTACAGAACCGTAGCACTCACGTCCGTAGCCATGAAGTACGTTGAAAGGCTGGTCATGGCTCACATCAACACCATTATCCCAGAAACCCTAGACCCACTTCAATTTGCATACTTCCCAAACAGATCTACGGATGATGCCACCTCTATTACACTCCACACTGCCCTTTCCCACCTGGACAAAAATAACACCTATGAGAGAATGCTATTCATTGACTACAGCTCAGGGTTCCACACCATAGTACCCTCAAAGCTCATCACTAAGCTGGGACTAAACACCTCCATATAAGCTGGATCCTGGACTTCCTGACGGGCTGCCCCCAGGTGGTGAAGGTAGGTAGCAACACATGT
This sequence comes from Oncorhynchus keta, assembly GCF_023373465.1. Taxonomy (NCBI): domain Eukaryota; kingdom Metazoa; phylum Chordata; class Actinopteri; order Salmoniformes; family Salmonidae; genus Oncorhynchus; species Oncorhynchus keta. The sequence continues at coordinate 36,593,321 of NC_068452.1, read as the reverse complement.
GCCACGCTGATCCTCAACACTGGAGCCCCCCAGTGGTGCGTGCTCAGTCCTTTCCTGTGCTCCCTGTTCACTCACGACTGCATAGCCAGGCACAACTCCAACACCATCATTAAGTTTGCAGACGACACAACAGTGGTAGGCCTGATCATGGACAACGACGAGACAGCCTATAGGGAGGAGGTCAGAGACATGCCTGGTGGTGCCAGAATAACAACCTCTCCCTCAATGTAACCAAGACTAAGGAGATCATTTTGGACTACAGGAAAAGGAGGACCGAGCACACCCACATTCTCATCGACGGGGCTGCAGTGGAGCAGGTTGAGAGCTTCAATTTCCTTGGAGTCCACATCACCAACAAACTAGAATGGTCCAAACACACCAAGACAGTCATGAAGAGGGCACGACAAAGCCTATTCCCCTCAGGAAACTAAAAAGATTTGGCATGGGTCCTCAGATCCTCAAAAGGTTCTACAGCTGCAACATCGAGAGCATCCTGAGTGGTTGCATCACTACCTGGTAAGAGGGTAGTGCGTACGGCCCAGTACATCACTGGGGCTAAGCTGCCTGCCATCCAGGACCTCTAAACCAGGCAGTGTCAGAGGAAGGCCCTAGAAATGGTCAAATATACCCAGTCACCCCAGTCATAGACTGTTCTCTCTACTATCGCATGGCAAGCGGTACCGGAGTGCCAAGTCTAGGACAAAAAGGCTTCTCAACAGTTTTTACCCCCAAGTCAATAGACTCCTGAAAAGGTAATCAAACGGCTACTCAGACTATTTGCATTGTGTGCCTCCCCAACCCCTCTTTGACGCGTCTGCTACTCGCTGTTCATCATTTATGCATAGTCACTTTAACTATACATTCATGTACATACTACCTCAATTGGCCCAACCATCAGTGCCCCTGCACATTGGCAAACTGGGCTATCTGCATTGTGTCCCACCACCCACCACCCGCCAATCCATCTGTTACGCTACTGCTACTCTCTGTTTATCATATATGCATAGTGACTTTAACCATATCTACAAGTACATACTACCTCAATCAGTCTGACTAACCAGTGTCTGTATGTAGCCTTGCTACTGTTATAGCATCGCTACTGTACATAACCTCACTACTGCTATTTTTCACTGTCTTTTTACTGTTGTTTTTCTTGATTTACTTACCTATTGTTCACTGAATACCTTTTTTTGCACTGTTTGTTAGAGCCCTTTAAGTAAGCATTTCACTGTAAGGCATTTCACTACACCTGTTGTATTTGACGCACGTGACAAAAAAACTCTGATTTGATTTGCTGTGTTGTCATGTGTTGCTGCCTTGCTATGTTGTTGTCTTAGGTCTCTCTTCATGTAGTGTTGTGTTACCTCTCTTGTCATGATGTGTGTTTTGTCCTATGTTTATATTTGATTTATTTATTCATTTTTAATCCCAGACCCCATCCCCACAGGAGGCCTTTTGCCTTTTTGGTAGGCCGTCGTTGTAAATAAGAATTTAAATAAAGGTTAAGTAACATTTAAAAAAAATACAAATATATGATCACAAAGTTCCATGCTAACCTTTAACATTACTAGTCTTCTCTGTGGAGTTGAAGCAGCGATGTTCAGCTCTGCATGTTATTGTGTTCAGGGTTTTCCATTGGCTTGAGGGAAGAGTCAGGTTACTGCTGATGCTCTGAGTTGTGCTGCTGGCCTGGTTCACTGGGGTCCTGCTGGTTGGGTCTTTTCCATCCAGAAGCCAGGACACTTTGGCGTCATATGCAGAGTGGACCACACATGTAGCTGTTACCTCAGTCTGTGTCATCACTGTCCTGAATCTGGGGGTCTCCAGGTGGAGGGATGGAGTAGACGAGGGAAACGCTGAGAGCAAAACAGATGAATGTGGAGATAAAATCGTAAAATAGTGTTTTATACTCCAAGGTAATTAGGTTTTGATTTATGACTTTTGAAGCAAAACTTTAAACAGGTAAGGTGCTTCTGTAAGTTTACAAACTACCTGTGCATAAACTGGTGCTCTTCCTGACAGTTTTCTGAAGATCTTTGTCATCTACCTCACAGATGAAGTCCTTTCCCTCATTCCACTCCTGCTGTGTTACTGTGATATGACTGGTTAGTGCCACATGTCCGTCTTCTCCCATCCTTATCTCATTGTCTGCTGCAGACCTCTGTTCAGACCCAGAGAGCCACTTGATCTTAGGGTTGAAGCCCCACCCAGAACACATGAGTTTCTGGGTCCCTGAGCCAGACGACTCCTCACTGGGGACAAGAAGGAGTTCCATGGACAGTTCACCTGGAAAGAACACCATTTCCTTTTTCAATTTTAGCCCTGGAGTGCTGAATGAATATCATGCAACAAACAATGGAAACATAATTTCATGTTGTTAGGTCTTTCTACATTTTCAAGCATTTGAGAAGGTATAATTGGGTCAGATGAGAGAAGTTCACTCACCAAAAAGCTTGACTTTGGAGCTAGACGCAAGCTGTTGGAGAAGAAACCTTGGTTAACTTTACAGGTGAAAGTGTTGTCAATATTCAGTGTGATTTGGGGATAGAGAACCGTCTGGTGAGTGAATGGGGGCCTTTGGAGGCAGGCAGATCCACATACTGTTTCTCAGGGGAAATCAAGCCCCATTGGCCCTGAAAGGTGACATAGAGGTCACTGGAGGGAGAGTTGTGTGATGGCACACTCCAGCTGGCACTGTCTCCCTTCAGTAACTCTGGGAGAGACCTCTTGATCAGAACTGTGGTAGTGCTGCTCACTGCAGGTCTGGAGAACACACACAGAGGAGAGGGGGTAAACAGGAGAAAGGAACACTGATCTGGCTTCAGTGTCAATAATGTCTACTTTTTATGGGGGAGGACAGAAGAATACTGAATGTTTTGCTGTACTTATCTCTGTATATATCTCATTCAAAGACTCAATCATGGACATTCTTACTGACAGCTGTGGCTGCTTTGTTGATGTATTGTTGTCTCTACCTTCTTGCCCTTTGTGCTGTTGTCTGTACCCAATAATGTTTGTACCATGTTTTGTGCTGCTACAAAGTTGTGTTGCCACCATGTTGTTTTTATGTTGTGTTGCTACCAATTGCCCAGAAGAAATGGCAGCAGTTTTACAGGCACCCAACCAATTGTGCTAATATGTGGGGATTTTTCATGTTATTTGTAACACTTTTATAATGTTTCTGCAACCGTATCTTACTGCAAAAAGCTTCTGGATATCAGGACATGATCACTCACATCGGATTAGACAAATAATTTTTTCTTCAACAAGCAGGACGCACAGGACATTCTCAGAACACCCGACAAGGCCAACAACCCAGTTATTTTCAAGTGGAAGAGACACAGGTACAGAGGACACAGAGCGGGGTGCTTCGTAAGGATCCGCAGAAAGCGAGTGGGATGCTGCCCGTTAACGTCAATATTACTCGCCAATGTGTAAACATTGGACAATAAATTAGATGAGGTACGATCACGAATATCCTACCAACGGGACATCATAAACCGTAATATCTTATGTTTCATGGAACCGTGGCTGAATGATGACATGGATTTTCAAGCTAGCGGGAAATACGGTGCACCAGCAAAAATAGAACCGCACACTCCGGTAAGACGAGGGGGGATCTGTGCATATTTGTAAACAAAGCTGGTGCACGGTAAAATCTAAAGAAGTCTCTAGATTTTGCTTGCCTGAAGTAGAGTATCTTGTGATAAATTGCAGACCACACTATCTGCCTAGAAAGTTTTCAGCTATACTTTTGGTGGCCGTTTATTTACCACCACAAATGGATGCTGGCACTAAGACCGCACTCAGTCAGCTGTATAAGGAAATAAGCAAACAAGAAACCGCTCACCCAGAGGCGGCGCTCCTAGTGGCCGGAGACTTTAATGCAGGGAATCTTAAACCAGTTCTACCTAATTTCTATCAACATGTCAAATGTTCAACCAGAGGGAAAACAATCCTAGATCATCTGTACTCCACACACAGAGACGCGTAGAAAGCTCTCCCTTGCCCTACATTTGGTAAATCTGACCACAATTCTATCCTCCTGATTCCTGCTTACAAGCAGAAATTATAGCAGGAAGCACCAGTGACTCGGTCTATAAAAAGGTGGTCAGATGAAGCAGATGCTAAACTACAGGACTGTTTTGCTATCACAGACTGGAACATGTTCGGGATTGTTCTGATGGCATTGAGGAGTACACCACATCAGTCACTGGCTTTATCAATAAGTGCATCGAGGACATTGTCCCCACAGTGACTGTACGTACAGTGGGGAGAACAAGTATTTGATACTCTACCCATTTTGCAGGTTTTCCAACTTACAAAGCATGTAGAGGTCTGTAATTTTTTATCATAGGTACACTTCAACTGTGAGAGACGGAATCTAAAATCCAGAAAATCACATTGTATGATTTTTAAGTAATTAATGAGCTTTTTATTGCATGACATAAGTATTGGATCACATACCCACCAGTAAGAATTCCAGCTTTCACAGACCTGTTAGTTTTTCTTTTAAAAGCCCTCCTGTTCTCCACTCATTATCTGTATTATCAGCCCAGAACTACACGGCAGGACCTTGTCAATGACCTGAAGAGAGCTGGGACCACAGTCTCAAAGAAAACCATTAGTAACACATTACGCCGTCATGGATAAAAATCCTGCAGTGCACGCAAGGTCCCCCTTGCTCAAGCCAGCGCATGTCCAGGCCCGTCTGAAGTTTGCCAATGACCATCTGGATGATCCAGAGGAGGAATGGGAGAAGGTCATGTGGTCTGGTGAGACAAAAAATTGAGCTTTTGGTCTAAACTCCACTCGCCGTGTTTGGAGGAAGAAGAAGGATGAGTACAACCCCCAGAACACCATCCCAACCGTGAAGCATGGAGCTGGAAACATCATTCTTTGGGGATGCTTTTCTGCAAAGGGGACTGGGCGACTTCACCGTATTGAGGGGAGGATGGATGGGGCCATGTATCGCGAAATCTTGGCCAACAACCTCCTTCCCTCAGTAAGAGCATTGAAGATGGGTCGTGGCTGGTTCTTCCAGCATGACAACGACCCGAAACACACAGCCAGGGCAACTAAGGAGTGGCTCTGTAAGAAGCATCTCAAGGTCCTGGAGTGGCCAAGCTAGTCTCAGACCTGAACCCAATAGAAAATCTTTGGAGGGAGCTGAAAGTCCGTATTTCCCAGTGACAGCCCCGAAAGCTGAAGGATCTGGAGAAGGTCTGTATGGAGGAGTGGGCCAAAATCCCTGCTGCAGTGTGTGCAAACCTGGTAAAGAACTACAGGAAACGTATGATCTCTGTAATTGCAAACAAAAGGTTTCTGTACCAAATATTAAGTTCAGCTTTTCTGATGTATCAAATACTTATGTCATGCAATAAAATGCAAATTAATTACTTAAAAATCATACAATGTAATTTTCTGGATTTTTGTTTTAGATTCCGTCTCTCACAGTTGAAGTGTACCTATGATACAATTTACAGACCTCTCTGTGCTTTGTAAGTAGGACAACCTGCAAAATCGGCAGTGTATCAAATACTTGTTCTCCCCACTGTACGTAACCCAGCCAGAAGCCATGGATTACAGGCAACATTTGCACTGAGCTAAAGGGTAGAGCTGCCGCTGTCAAGGTGCGGGACTCTAACCCGGAAGCTTATAAGTCATCCTGCTATTCCCTCTGATGAACCATCAAACAGGCAAAGTGCCAATACAGGGCTAAGATTGAATTGTACTACACTGGCTCTGACGCTCGTCTTTTGTGGCAGGGCTTGCAAACTATTACACACTACAAAGGGAAGCACAGCAGTGAGCTGCCCAGTGACACGAGCCTGCTAGACGAGCTATATCACTACTATGCTCACTTCGAGGCAAGCAACACTGAGGCATGCATGAGAGCATCAGCTGTTCTGGACAACTGTGTGATCACACTCTCCGTAGCCGACGTGAAGACCTTAAACAGGTCAACATTCACAAGGCTGCGGGGCCAGAAGGATTACCAGGACGTCTGCTTCGGGCATGTGCTGACCAACTGGCAGGTGTTTTCACTGACATTTTCAACATGTTCCTGATTGAGTCTGTAATACCAACATGTTTCAAGCAGACCACCATAGTCCCTGTGCCCAAGAACACAAAGGCAACTTGCCTAAATGACTACAGAACCGTAGCACTCACGTCCGTAGCCATGAAGTACGTTGAAAGGCTGGTCATGGCTCACATCAACACCATTATCCCAGAAACCATAGACCCACTTCAATTTGCATACTTCCCAAACAGATCTACGGATGATGCCACCTCTATTACACTCCACACTGCCCTTTCCCACCTGGACAAAAATAACACCTATGAGAGAATGCTATTCATTGACTACAGCTCAGGGTTCCACACCATAGTGTCCTCAAAGCTCATCACTAAGCTGGGACTAAACACCTCCATATAAGCTGGATCCTGGACTTCCTGACGGGCTGCCCCCAGGTGGTGAAGGTAGGTAGCAACACATGTGCCACGCTGATCCTCAACACTGGAGCCCCCCAGTGGTGCGTGCTCAGTCCTTTCCTGTGCTCCCTGTTCACTCACAACTGCATAGCCAGGCACAACTCCAACACCATCATTAAGTTTGCAGACGACACAACAGTGGTAGGCCTGATCATGGACAACGACGAGACAGCCTATAGGGAGGAGGTCAGAGACATGCCTGGTGGTGCCAGAATAACAACCTCTCCCTCAATGTAACCAAGACTAAGGAGATCATTTTGGACTACAGGAAAAGGAGGACCGAGCACACCCACATTCTCATCGACGGGGCTGCAGTGGAGCAGGTTGAGAGCTTCAATTTCCTTGGAGTCCACATCACCAACAAACTAGAATGGTCCAAACACACCAAGACAGTCATGAAGAGGGCACGACAAAGCCTATTCCCTCAGGAAACTAAAAGATTTGGCATGGGTCCTCAGATCCTCAAAAGGTTCTACAGCTGCAACATCGAGAGCATCCTGAGTGGTTGCATCACTAACAGGTAAGAGGGTAGTGCGTACGGCCCAGTACATCACTGGGGCTAAGCTTCCTGCCATCCAGGACCTCTAAACCAGGCAGTGTCAGAGGAAGGCCCTAGAAATGGTCAAATATACCCAGTCACCCCAGTCATAGACTGTTCTCTCTACTATCGCATGGCAAGCGGTACCGGAGTGCCAAGTCTAGGACAAAAGGCTTCTCAACAGTTTTTACCCCAAGTCAATAGACTCCTGAAAAGGTAATCAAACGGCTACTCAGACTATTTGCATTGTGTGCCTCCCCAACCCCTCTTTGACGCGTCTGCTACTCGCTGTTCATCATTTATGCATAGTCACTTTAACTATACATTCATGTACATACTACCTCAATTGGCCCAACCATCAGTGCCCCTGCACATTGGCAAACTGGGCTATCTGCATTGTGTCCCACCACCCACCACCCGCCAATCCATCTGTTACGCTACTGCTACTCTCTGTTTATCATATGCATAGTGACTTTAACCATATCTACAAGTACATACTACCTCAATCAGTCTGACTAACCAGTGTCTGTATGTAGCCTTGCTACTGTTATAGCATCGCTACTGTACATAACCTCACTACTGCTATTTTTCACTGTCTTTTTACTGTTGTTTTCTTGATTTACTTACCTATTGTTCACTGAATACCTTTTTTGCACTGTTTGTTAGAGCCCTTTTAAGTAAGCATTTCACTGTAAGGCATTTCACTACACCTGTTGTATTTGACGACGCGTGACAAAAAAACTCTGATTTGATTTGCTGTGTTGTCATGTGTTGCTGACCTTTAACATTACTGGTCTTCTCTGTGGAGTTGAAGCAGCGATGTTCAGCTCTGCATGTTATTGTGTTCAGGGTTTTCCATTGGCTTGAGGGAAGAGTCAGGTTACTGCTGATGCTCTGAGTTGTCCTGCTGGCCTGGTTCACTGGGGTCCTGCTGGTTGGGTCTTTTCCATCCAGAAGCCAGGACACATTGGCGTCATACGCAGAGTGGACCACACATTTAGCTGTTACCTCAGTCTGTGTCATCACTGTCCTGAATCTGGGGGTCTCCAGGTCGATGGATGGAGTAGACGAGGGAAACGCTGAAAGGAAAACAGATGGAGAATTCACAAGACTTTTAGATTTGGATTGTTACTATGTTTTTCAATTGTACACTTTTCTATACCCATCCTCTGGCCCAATACACAGTTCTGTCACTGAAACCCACCTGAGCAAATACTGGTGGTCCTGGAGACTGGCGTTCCTGTAGGTGGTCCTTGTGCTGCATTGTGGGTGGCCTTGCATGTGACCTCTGACCCTTGAGTCCATTGGCTCCGGTCCAGCTCCAACTGGCTGTTCAGGCTGAATGTTTTCTCCTCACCTTCTACACTCTGCAGCTTCCGCTGGACTGGAGATGTGGTCACAGTCTTGTCATCTAGCAGCCACTCCACACTCAGCTTGTCAGGGTAGAACCCACTCAGGATGCAGAGGATTCCCACCTTTGATCCTACCTCCAGTTCCTCCCAGAGAGGATACAGTGTGATATTTGGAGGAATGACCCGCTGCACTAATACAAAGTGGAAGGAGGAGAAAAATTCAGGGCCACTTTTTGACTTTGACCATTTTTTCCGATTAGGTGATTAACAAGATGTAAACCAAAGTCAGATTGTAAACTTTTAATCAAATTATTCATACCTTTTTATATGCAGTTTAAAGTAACCCAGTCTATGAAAACCAGGCCAGTGTAATGACTTTTAACATAACCTAGATGGAGCTATGGACCTATTAGGTAGCTGGCTGGCTGGGCACTGAGAACTGGTAATGGTAGTGGTCAGATGTGGAGTTGGAGGGTTGTGAAACACAGGTGTTAGAGCAGGACAGGCCTCAGCGAACAGGGAATGCAGCAAGCGGAAGCGTGGGGTAACACCCTGGTCCCAAAAAAGCATCCCAAAAAACAGAAGTGAAACATGTTGAGCAACCGTGTGTATTAGAAGCCAGGTGTGTGTCTACTTCTGCTTAAGGAAATCAGTTTCCATTTGCATGTTTCTGAGCTATCTGCATGAAGAGTTATCTTGTATATTTCTGTTATGTAACTTCTTACCACTCGGTGTTACACTTTCGTTGTTTTGACAACCCATCAAGCTATTTCTGAAAAGTTTGCATACCAAGTTTAGCAAGGCCCACTGATTCCAGATGTGTTCATGCAGAACCCAGTGCGCAAACAGCATCCAGCAAAAATAAGATGTAGATTACTTACTGTAGATTCATCCACACATCACAACAGCCATGCAGTTCTAAAATCACTTTTAAAACACTTATACTAATGTAACTGTAATTCATAAATGTGTTTCTTCAATGTTTATAATATATTATAACGCAGCATTCTAGCTGCATTTTCTTTCTAATGAATGGAGAAACGCTAAGGGAAGAACAATACACTGTTGTTCACTTCAGTTACACTTTTATTATCTTAATAGTTTAAAAAGGCACAATGAAATATTTACAAATCTAACATCTACAGTTGAACTATTCAAACAAATCAACAATAAAGACAAGCAGGAGAACAGTTACATGTATTGTATCCATTCATATACTGTATTGTAAGTATGAAAAGTGATATCTTCTTCAAGTACTTCAAACTCAGTTTCTTCATTTCACCTGAAATAAGAAGCAAACATTTGTTTACTTCAATTACTCACAATAATTGTAACATCTATTTAGATGCAATTATTATTTTTGTTAGCTGGCACTTTAAAAAAATGACTTGTGTAATTAACTATACTTATATATAATATAACTATTAGGCCTATATAATAATATAGTTATAATGTAAGTTATATATAATATATTTAGGTTATTACTGTATTCCCTCTCACTAGTATGCCTCTTGTAGAGAATTGGAACACACAAAACAGGCCTATGTGTACATTCATGTCTTGCTAGAATCTGTTCATGTTGCTACTGAAAGTTCTACCACGCATACATGGATTGTTTGTTTGAATGTGGATCCATACAGACTATGGAACTTTCAGAACCAAAATGTCTTCCTTTCCCACTACTCTTCCCACACTACGGCCATGGCTAGAAGGGATACAGCTTTTGTCAAGTTAACTTTATTTTTGCATTTTAGCTAACCCTAACCTCTTTCCTAACCTTATCCTAATTATCCTAACCTGCTACATTAATTATCCTAACCAGCTGCGGCAGGTAGCCTAGCGGTTAGAGCATTGGGTCAGTAACCGAAAGGTTGCTGGTTTGAGTCCCTGAGCTGACAAGGTAAACATCTGTTGTTCTGCCCCTGAGCAAGGAAGGCAGCTAACCCACATTTCCCTCAGCTCTGAAAATGTGGATGTTGATTATGGCAGCTCCCTGCACCTCTATGATTCAGAGGGGTTGGGTTAAATGTGCAAGACAACTGACTAGGTATCCCCCTTTCCCCTAACCTGCTACAAAAAAGTCAAATCTGACAAAAGCTTATCCCATTTAGTAAAAACCCCAGATTCCCAACAAGGCATTACCTTGATGGCAGTTGCTCCAACACCATACAGCAGAGTTATGAGGAAGAGTATGATGAAGGTGAAGGCTGTTTTTCCCATGCTGTCCCTGTCGGTTTCCATGGTGTTGCTGCATGGACAGTCAGTCAACACGAGACAATCTGCATGTGGATATGAGAACAGTGTCAGTAGGCAGTCAAAACGGTTACTCATCACTCTGGTGCCCAGTCTGAAACCCAATCACAAACCCCAACTTCTGGACACTTATTGATGGCTCCTAAGAAATCTGAAAGTATTTGTTATAGATCTTAGTTCCGCCATTGCTCCAGCCATATTGTTAACAAGGGGGAGTTTTGCATGTAGCCTACCCTTACTGTTCATTGCAGATCTAAAGGGGCTATCAAGTGTCAAACGGTTGGAATGGGTATACTTTCGACTGTTTTATGGGAAACCATGCATAGTACAGCTGTCTCCGGTATCAGTCATAGATAATACTGTCTCCGGTATCAGTCATAGATAATACTGTCTCCAGTATTAGTCATAGATAATACTGTCTCCGGTATCAATCATAGATAATGCTGTCTCCGGTATCAGTCATAGATAATACTGTCTCCGGTATCAGTCATAGATAATACTGTCTCCGGTATCAGTCATAGATAATACTGTCTCCGGTATCAGTCATAGATAATACTGTCTCCGGTATCAGTCATAGATAATAATGTCTCCGGTATCAGTCATAGATAATACTGTCTCCGGTATCAATCATAGATAATACTGTCTCCGGTATCAGTCATAGATAATACTGTCTCCGGTATCAGTCATAGATAATACTGTCTCCGGTATCACGCATAGATAATACTGTCTCCGGTATCAGTCATAGATAATACTGTCTCCGGTATTAGTCATAGATAATACTGTCTCCGGTATCAATCATAGATAATACTGTCTCCGGTATCAGTCATAGATAATACTGTCTCCGGTATCAATCATAGATAATACTGTCTCCGGTATAAGTCATAGATAATACTGTCTCCGGTATCAATCATAGATAATACTGTCTCAGGTATCAGTCATAGATAATACTGTCTCCGGTATCAGTCATAGATAATACTGTCTCCGGTATCAGTCATAGATAATACTGTGATATTCGGTAGGACGTGAGAATAAAATCTAAAGCATACTTTGTCTACTGGACTTGAGCATGTTTTTTCTGCCTCACCCCCTATGACCTTTCATCAATTACTGAGTTATTACTTAACGAATACAACACATTGAAAATCTAAAACATGAGGATATCAAACCAGCAGTGAAGGTGACCCTGACTTGCTTTGGCCAAACGGCACACTTGCCGATCAATGGGGACTTCCAACTTCTACTTGGCTTGGCTTGCTTCTTGTGAACAAACCCTAGTCATATCTCATCCATTTCCAAACCCATGGTGGTAGACTTGAATCAATAGAACAGGCATATAGCATTTCTATAGGTGAGACCCAGTAGCGGGAACAGAAGCACACAAAGCCAAACAACAAGAAGACAGGACAGCCTGATTAAGTTCAATGCACTACATCTGATTACACCAAAGACATGAGGAGAATATCTGAAACAGCAGATAACTGGGTTGCTAATGCTAGAGCTACACTTCCATAGTTCATTCCTATCATCAGGGGAACATTTTAACAATGTGAGTGTATATCACTTCTCTATTGTGTACAAGACTCTAGCTCAGTGTGCAAAATAAGCTTTATACTAATACATTATTCAGTGTCCACCATTACTGTATTACAGATATATTGCATGGTAATTGTGACCTGATTGCAAATGTAAAGCATCAATACTTTGCTTGACTTGATTTGTCACTTTATCATTAGTTTTAGTAGTCTGAGAGTTGACATTTTCCCCAAACAGAGATACTGAAGCTATGCACAAAAGTGGTGAGACGGGACAGACATGAGTAGGAACTGCATGACATACAGTACATCAACAGGATTAATGATTTAAAGTTTTTATTTGGATTTTCATTCTGCACTTAAAAGACACACAACATGTTATGTCACTGACACAAACAGCAGAGGTAACACGCAGCAACACACATCAACAAAACACAACACAACCTCTACTGGGCCTTGCAGCTCTGAGGCACATTCAAGCTGAGGTTAACTAGGTTGGGTTGGTTTGAGGTTCTGTCAATGGTTCTCATAAGAATTTTTGTGGACTTGATCATGCTTTCGTGGTAAACTACACAGCTATACACCACTTCTTCGTTCTTCCACAAGTCATTGCTAAATGTGAGCTGACTGTAGACAGAGTAGGTCCTTCCTGATTGAATCTGGCTAGTGGTGTTGAATTGGTACAATGCTGAACTGCTCGTTCTCTCCACCAGCTCATCGTCAACAAGCCAAGCCACTAAAACGTCCTTGGGGTAGAAGTCTTTGACGTAGCAAGTCAGGGTCACCGTATTATCACTAGTTTGTTCTGCTGGAGCCAGCAGAAAGACAGATGGACGCTGTGGATCTCCTCCTGGAAGCATGAGAGAACAGTCAGGGCTTCTCCCCATGCAAGTACTTGGCAGACAATTTACATTTAGCTAAATGCTGCCTATATTAAGCCAATCAAACAATGTCTTCCCTCACAGGAGTTTCGTCTAGAGAGGCCAAAGGGACCCTTCATAGACAAGCATTTTGTCATTTTGCAGTCAGTCATCATCTGATTTAATCAGATCAAATTGCTATCAGCTCCATTTGGTTCCTTGCAACTCTGACAATTAAAGTCACTTTTCACTAGTCGACACAATCTCCTATCATAATGTTTTATTCCCACATGATGGACAATTGGATCTGTTTAATAGGTTTTGAAACATTGTAAATATGAAATCCCAATTAAGTAAAAGAAAAGTGAGGGGAAACCAAAGCAGTGTGTCTTACCGGTCTCCCTCTTGTAGGCTTTCTTTACCAAGGACCCCAGGTTTTCCAAGTGATCTACAGCGCAGTAGAATACTGTCCCATTGCTCCAGTCCTCATAAGTGATGTCAAGTATGGCAATTTTGTCAGTGACACCCTTTCGGCTGGTTAAGGTCTTTCCCTTGTCATTTTCCCATTTGACACTCATGAAGCCAGGAACTAGTTCAATGACATCGCACACAAGCTCAGCTTTTTTGTTCATAAGCATATCCTCAAGAGACGGCTCGATGATCGTAATGACTACTGAATGTCCATGGACTGGACCTGCTGAGAAAGGATGTAAGGAATGTTCACCAAGCTGTTTGTGACAACAGCAATTATAATGTAAACAGTTTGTATGTTTTGGATCAATGTAGGTTATTCTGTTTTCCTCCAGCTGGCTGGTCACAATCAATCCTTTTTCATGCATGGGCTATTTTTACACAATTTAAGAAAAACCTTTAAGTGCTAATTAGAAAAATGTGCTAACTTTTCAATCTGGCCTAGAGCGCTGTCACAAAAGCTCTGCTTCTTGATGCTCCTTTAATGAGATACCAAGAGAAGATAATCTGACGTATTTTACTCACCATCTGATGAAGTGTAGCCCACAGTTCTCCTCACATTTCCAGCTTTGTTCTCAAACACGCAAGTGAATGTTACTTCTTCACTCTTCCACTCACTCTCATTGACTCTGAGATAGCTGGTTGTGCTGTACAGAGTTTTCTCACTCTTCTTCTCACTCTCACAAGAACTCGTGAAATCAGATACAACTTCTTTTTCTGTTCCTTTTTCCATCCTCATCCATTTGATTGTGTGTGTACGGGGTGAAAAGTCATTGGCAAAGCAGGCGAAGGAAGCCGTCTTATTTTCTGACATCTCCTCTTTAGAGGGGGTCATTACGTAAAGAGACGGCTGCTGCAGATATTCCGCTAAAAAACAAACATACATATATATATATATATATATATGCAGAAGCAGAGAGAAAACAACATACATTTGCAGAAGCTGGCATAGGCTACAAATGCGCAGTAAAGATGAACAGAACAGCTAAACAGCTTATGGGAAATTTCATGGTAACAGAGTGACAGTGAGACTCCGATATTTCACTTCAAACTAAAATCATTGATTGCAAAGTTAAACAAACCATGCAACTCTATCCACAATGACTAATTTTTACAATTTCCACAGAAAATGTTACAAAAACACATTTACTTGAAGAACAGTGAAGACACAAAATTTGGTAACAGAATGACGGTTTGTGCTGTCATTCTGTTACCAAACGTTGAATCGGTACTATTCAAGTAAATATTCTTTCATTTTTAAAAAGTGTATATCAAAGTATATACCGTCTTATACTGTGGACATAGAATAATTATGCTGGCAGACGAAAGCAAAAAGAGCTCAACACTGTTTGATGCATGTCTTCTTAGGGGAGATGGCTTAAATAGTCAGCAACTAAAGGGGCAAGCTACAGCCACTCCAACCAACCCTCATCCTAGTGCCATAGCACATTCACCACAACTAGACTGACACCTATCAATGTTTATACAATTTGCCTAAATGGTTTATTCTACAGTGGGTGACAGTGACACAAATGTTTTAATGCATTTATTGTTTAATTTTGCCGGAAGGTGTCAGGTAATTTAGGTGTTACTAAATGATTTAGGTGTTACTAAATTACTGCATGCGCGTTGATAACAATTGTAATATGTAGGCATCAAAGTTATTGTACCCTAGGCTGTATAGTCCATAATTTCAGCAGTGGAATTTTCCAGCAAAAACATGTGCAATTTTTAGGTCTTATTCAGATTTCATAAGCTTATTGTCTTCAATATTTTGATTTCTAAAATGTGTCTTTCAACAAAACTAAACATAAAATTACCAGCAAATTATGATTATCACAGAGGCTGTTTTTTACGAAATTAGTAGATTAATAGGCTACATGGATATAAATACATTAAACTCAATAATATATTATTATTATTTTTTGTGACATATGTTATTAAATGGATAAAGAAATACATCTTACGTTGTTTTTTCACTGGTACTTTCTTTGATCCAGCAGAATGTTCCACGGCGCATTCAAATGTTTTACTGTCCCAGTCTGCTCTCTTTACACGGATTTGACTGACTCCCATGTAGCTTCCACCGGTTTGGACCGCAGGGTACTGAACGAAATCAGTCAGGGAATTCCCGCCTTCGTCATTCCATTTGAAGGTGAGGGAGGCAGGCGTGAAGCCAGTGGCAATGCAACCCAGAGTCATCATATCTCCGGTCCCGGAGCCACATTGCGCAAGAGGGAACAAAGTCGGAGCAGTTGATGGGGCTGTAAGATAAATAATGTGTTACAAATACTCCATAAAGCCCAACCGTTTTATAGAATACACCATTAAAAAATAAATACATAAATCAACCAACACTGACCAAATAAAATAGTTAACAATTCTGAGGACCTATTCTATTTTACATGGTCGGGTTATTTAACATTCATTAAGTAGGCTAGGTTTAATACAGGATGATTTATTACCAGGGTAGGATATGGTTCACTCCAAATACATGCACATAGGTTACACCGAGTTGAATGTGTTATCAAAAACGTAAAATACAATATCCACTGATAAAAGACAGGTAGTTAAGACTGTAGGCTATATACGTGTTGATTGATTAAACATAAATATTTTTATTGATTAAACATTTGTCCTTAAATTTAAGCGATAATTTTCCACTATGAACTATACCTCGCATCAACCAAAATTAGATTCTTACCTGAAACGGTTACTATTGTACCCTGACCCCAGTAGTCAAAAGCAGCATAGCACTGTGTTCAATTACCTTAACAAGTGGTATAAAAAGCATTCTCCCCAGGTTCTATACCCTCTTATTCCCATTCTTAACCAAAATGCGCAAAAGGAACACAATTATTTTGTATACTTTCTGATATTTACGTTTACTGTAATGTTAGGTTATGATGTTTTACTTGAAGTTTGTTTGGCACACTTTACTTCAAATAGGCTTCATTATAGACATGTATCTTAATTCCATTGCAGATTAAAAGTGACAAACCTTTAATATAATAACCTAAAGCAGAAGAATATAAATGGCTTCAAAATGTATTTGTAAGATTACAGCATTTTCAATTGAAAGTCTCACCTGATGAAACAGTAACCATTGTCCCTTTCCTCCAGTAGTCAAAACTGTAGTCACAGTGCAAATAACCAATAACCAATACAGGCTATGCACAAAAACCTGTGCCAATGTAGTTCGATATTTAATATCATCGATATCATACTTTTTAAAGGTTCGTTTTAAAATCACATCAATGAATTTCAGTTGTTTTTGTCCAGATTATGAATATGCCTTTGTTATAGAGTAGGCTGTTTTTGATCCTCAATTCAATTTAGCAAATTGACTAAATGAAGCCTAGAATCGAGTTGTATAAAAACCACATGTATTTGACTTTTCGAATGATCACTGACACATTTGATGAAATCATAATGCTTTTTTTCTTACCTGATGAAACGGTAACCATTGTGCCTTTCCCCCAGTAGTCAAAAGCATTGTCACAGTGCAATCTTTCAATACGTGCAACGCACAAAAACTACCGCAATTGAAGACCAAAACTAAATATTTCAAGCCTTTAGGAGAGAGGGACTTTTAACTCAAACTCCAACCTCAATAATAATGCAAAAATAAACAGAATATGTTTTTGTTTTACCTGTGGACACGGTCACCATGGTCCCTTTCCCCCAGTAGTCAAAGTAGTTGTCACAGCGAATGGTCTGACCAATACTTCGTACAAAATCAGTCAAAATAACCTGAATAGTCACTAGTTATGTGTCAATAATTAAATAACTTCTTTAGGTCTGAATGTTAAGGCTACTTACCAGAAGTTACCGTGACTTGGGTTCCTTTCCCCCAGTAGTCGAAATAGTCATCACAGTGATAATTGTTTATCTGCCCCTAAACTAAAAACCCAATTCATTTCAAACTATTGCTTCATGAACTTTATTTTGTGGCATATTGATGGTTGGCTCCTTCCATGGGGAGATGCACTTCCCATCAAAACGGAAGTGTTGCATGAAGTTAACTTTGGATGAAAGTGTGAGCACATTTTTAGTCCTGTCCTTTTAGAGAAAGCAGGGGCTCACTCTCAATCTGTTGTGAATGTTGATGTATGGGAAGCATCTTGAGCATCATCCTGATAGTTATTAATCCTGATAGGGTGTTACAGGAATTCAATTCCTACATGTTTTAATACCCAATTAAAATGAAACACTCTGTCAATTCCTAAGATTTTGTAAGGCTCTTATTTGCATAAAATGGACCAGTCTCAAAATCAATCAGCAGCATTTATTCTCGAGAGTACTGAACTTGATACAGTTTACCACAGGTTATAAACTGAAAATGACGTCATTAGTTTTCGAACTGTCCCGTCTCTTCTTCAGCCTGGTACAAAGGCTGTATAGTTCTCAAACCTTCCTACATCGTCTCTCCTAATTTAGATAATTTATGACCCGAGCCAAGGTGTAGATAAGCATTCTAGCCAGTCTGCCGATAAGATCATTCATTTCTACCAAGGAACAGACAGTCATTGTTCTACTTCTTGATTATAATTACACACATTCTATTCGGTACTAGGATAAAAATAAAATTCATACATATACAGTAACATAATAGTATTCTGATTAGTCAGTCCTGATTGAAATGTATACATAATTAGTCATTATTGATAAAAAAATCCCTTAACATAGGGCTATTTAATTCCAGATACCTTGGTGACACACAGGATTGACAATCATTGGTCAAAATCTCTGTTCCTTGTTTCCATACATTTGCTGGTAGTTGGTCGTGAGTGGTGGCCATCATTCCCGAATTTGATATGTATAATCTAGGTCAACGCTTAACACAGACATTAGGCCAAAAAACATTCATGGCCGACCATCACTTAATTGGTCGACTCTATAGAAACAATTAGAAGACTACAAGCATTCCAGTGCCCAAGAAAACCAAGCTGACATGCCTAAATGACTCACCCCGTTGCACTCACCCCTGTCATCATAAAGTCCTTTGAAAGGCTGGCACACATCAAGGCCAGCATGCCAGACACACTAGACCCACTCCAATTTGCTTAACACTCCAACAGATCCACTCAAGATGCCATCTCCATTGCCATCCATACAGCTCTATCACACCTGGACAAAGAGGAACACCTATGTGAGAATGCTGTTCATTAACTAGAGTTCAGCATTCAATACCATTGTTCCCTCCAAGCTCGGGCCCTGGGTCTAGACTCCGTCCTTTGCAACTGGATACTGGACTTCCTGACAGGCAGACCACAGGCTACAACAGCTGAGGATTGGCAACAACTCCTCCACTACACTGACTCTAAAAAATACCTCCACTACACTGGCTTTTAACACGGGGCCAGACACGACACCAACTCCATCACCAAGTTTTCAGATGACACCACTGTTGTAGGCCTGATCAACAACAGTGATGAGACAAGGGAAGAGGTAAGAGACCTAGCAGTGCGTTTCCAGGACAACAACCTATCCTTCAATATCAGCAAAAAGAAAGAGGTGATTGTCAACTTCAGGAAGCAGGGAGAAGGATATGCCCAATCCACATCGATGGGAGTGCTGTGGCGAGAGTCAGTGACTTCAAGTTCCTCTGCATCCAAATCACAGAGAACCTGACATGGACACACAACACCATCACTCTGGTCAAGAAGGAGAAACAGCTCCTCTACTTCCAAAGGCAGATGCAGAAACAGGGCATGTCCCCCGGATACTCTCCAACTTCTACTGCTGCACCATTGAGAGCATCTTGACCGGCTGCATCACAACCTGGTATGGAAACTGCTCCACTCTCGACCACAAGGACCTTCAACAGGTGGGGAAGACGTCCCTGTCCATCCCTGGTGCCGTGCTCCCACCCGTAAAGTACATTAACGTCAAGCAGTACCTGAGGAAGGCACATAACATCATCAAGGACCCCACATACCCAGCCACAGACTGTTCAGGCCTTTACTGTTTGGCAGACGGCATCGGAGCATCGAGTCTGGGGGCTCAGAGACAACTTTTACCCACACGCTATCAGACTGCTGAACACCTGAACCAGGACGACCACCTCTACACCAACAGTTTATTTGCATGGACTTTTCACAACCTTTGAAGACATGCACTCGCTCACTCATCCACTCACATGCCCACACAGTCTGTTTTTTCCTGCTACCGAACGGCAAGCATACCAGTGCCAAGTATGGGACCAAAAGGCTCCTGAACAGCTCTACCACAAAGCTATGAGACTGCTGAACAGTTCATTAAACAGCTTCCCGGACTTTCTGTTTTTCACCACCTACCTACATGTACATATTACCCTTAATCAATCACCCCAACTATCTTGTACCCCAGTACACTGACTCGGTACTTGTACTCGTTGTATATAGCCTGTTATTGATATTTTATTGTGATATTATTTTGTGTTACTATTGTCTTTTGATCTATTTTTTAATTTTCATACTTTTTAACTGCTTTGTTGTAAACGTACTTGTAAGTACGCATTTCATGGTAAAGTCTACACTTGTTGTATTCAGCACATGTGACAAATTTGATTTGATTTGATATGCACAAACCCACAAACCATGACTACTGCTTTTGGACTTATAAAATGATTGCACAAACTTACTGCATAATTCAACACTTTTCTCTCCGTACTCACCCTCCCCAGCACATGTAAATATCCTACTGTAAATTGTTTGTGCCTTTCTTGAATTTATATTTCTGCTAATTGTATTATATTTATATTCCATTGAGCTTTTATTCTTTGCATACTTACTCCTATTCTTATTACTGTCATATTGTTGATAGGTGAACCTGCAAGTAAGCATTTCATTATACTGTGTACCATTTGTATCCTGTGCATACGTCAAATCAACTAGGGTCTATTTTTCTGAATTTCCACCTGACTGAAGTGGCCAAAGTTAACTACTACTCAGGCCCAGAAGCCAGGATATGCATATAATCGGTAGCATTGGATAGACAACACTTCAAAGTTTCTATAAAGGTTTAACTAATGTATGAGACTATAACACA
Organism: Oncorhynchus keta; assembly: GCF_023373465.1. NCBI lineage: Eukaryota > Metazoa > Chordata > Actinopteri > Salmoniformes > Salmonidae > Oncorhynchus > Oncorhynchus keta. The sequence goes on along the minus strand of NC_068452.1, from coordinate 36,572,788 downwards.
ATTTATATGGTAGGAGAAAATCCAAAGAAAAACCAACCAGAATCTTTTCTTTTTAGGTACCAGGCTCTTATAATGTAAAGCTATGGGTCCTATGCATTTCCAGCTGCCAGATTGCAATTCCTATGGCTTCCACCAGATGACAACAGTCTTTGTTCAAGGTATCAGGATTTTTTCTTCCAAAACTAGTAAGAATTTGGAGTTTTGGTACAAAGAGTCACATTGGAAAATCAGTCTGTGGACACGCACTTCCTAATTTTACTTTTCTATTGAACATACTTCTTTTCGTATGAAATATTATAGTTTATTTACATTTTAGGGTACCAGAGTATTAAATAGAAACATAGTTTGACTTATTTGAACAAAGTTTAGTGGTAGCTTTTTGCCATTCCTTTGTCTGCATGTTGAACAAGTGGATTACTGAAATCGATGGCGCCAACTAAACAGGCTTTTTAGGATATAAGAACGGATTTAATCTAACAAAATTACCATTCATGTGTTAGCTGGGACACTTGGGATTGCAAACAGAGGAAGATTTTTAAAAAGTAAGTGATTATTTAATCGCTATTTTTGATTTTATGAAGCCTGTGCTGGTTGAAAAATATGTTGTGGGGCGCCGTCCTCAAACAATCACGTGGTATACTTTCGCTGTAAAGCCTATTGTACATCGGACAATGCAGTTAGATTAACAATTTAAGCTTTTCATCAATATAAGACACTTGTATGTTCATAAATGTTTAACATTACTATTATTTATTTGAATTGCGCGCGCCCTCCAATTTCACCGGATGTTGTTGACAGGTGTCCACGGGATACCTAACCTTAAGAAGTTAAAACCTCTCTGGGATATGTGATGCTAGTGTCCTACCTTTCCAAAATCCAGTGAAAACGCAGAGCGTCAAATTCAAATAAATGACTATAAAAATTTTACTTTCATGAAATAACACTTGCAAGATACCAAATTAAAGCTATACTTGCTGTGAATCCAGCCAACATGTCAGATTTCAAAAAGGCTTTTCGGCGAAAGCAAACGATGCTATTATCTGAGGATAGCACCCCAGTAAACAAAGAGAGAGAAGCATATTTCAACCCTGCAAGCGCGACACAAAACGCAGAAATAAAGATATATTTCATGCCTTACCTTTGACGAGCTTCTTCTGTTGGCTCTCCAAAATGTCCCATAAACGTCACAAATGGTCCTTTTGTTCAATTAATTCCGTCGATATATATTCAAAATGTCCATTTATTTGGCGCGTTTGATCCAGAAAAACACTGGTTCCAATTTGCGCAACATGACTACAAAATGTCTCATAAGTTAACTGTAAGCTTTGTCCAAACATCTCAAACTACTTTCCTAATACAACTTTAGGTATTTTTAACGTAAATAATCGATACAATTGAAGACGGGATGATCTGTGTTCAATACCAGAGGAAAACAAAGTGGAGCGAGCTTTTCAGGTCACTCGCCTCTATCAGAGTACACTTCTCTCTACCCTCATTCTGAACAGTGTTACTTCTTCATTTCTCAAAGGAAAAACCTCAACCAATTTCTAAAGATTGTTGACATCCAGTGGAAGCGATAGGAACTGCAGGAAAGTTGATTAGAAATCTGGATTCCCAATGAAAACCCATTGAAAAGAGAGTGACCTAAACAAAAAGAGATCTGGACGGTTTGTCCTCTGGGTTTTGCCTGCCAAATAATTTATGTTATACTCACAGACATGATTCAAACAGTTTTAGAAACTTCAGAGTGTTTTCTATCCAAATCTAATAATATGCATATCTTAGCTTCTGGGTCTGAGTAACAGGCCGTTTACTTTGGACATGCATTTCATCCGGACGTGAAAATACTGCCCCCTGTCCCAAATTGAGACTGCATTGTTGGTTATGGGCTTGTAAGTAATCATTTTTCTGTACCTGTTGTTTTGTGACCACTATGTGACAAATACAATTTTCTTTTCTTTTGAGATCAGCAAGGATGGAAGTGACGGGGGCAGACTATTTTGTTTGTGTCAGAATACTTACGGCACTGTTTTGGATGAGCTGTAGTTCATGAATTAAATTTGCAGGCAGCCCCCCAGTAAATGCATGTATTAGCTTTTCTGCATCAGATGTGGTGAGAGTCTTAATTCGGAAATGTTCTTCAGTTGAAAGAATGACATTTTACAGAAGTGACTTAGGTGGGCATAGAAGGAAAGAGACGGGTCGAATTTCACACCAAAATTAGGGATGACTGATGTGAGTGTGATGATGTGGCCATCTATGGCAGGGCGGATGCTGCAGGAGTTGGTGATCTGCAGGGGTGTGCTTATCAGCATTGCTTCTGTCTTGCTGCTGTTGAGATGGAGGAAGTTGTTCTGCATCCGAGATTTGACCTCTTCCAGACAGTTGGACAATGTTGACAAAGCAGATGATGTGTCAGGATTTGTTTTAATGTTCACCTTTGTGATGTCTGCATTGCAGTGGAAATGGACACTGTGTTGTCTGTAGATCTGGTCAAGTGGGAGCATGTAGAGCAGGAAGAGGATAGGTCCTAACACCTACCCATCTGGGACACCGCAGAAAATGGTGGAGTCCCCTGATCTTGCCCCACAAAGTGTGACGTACTGCTTGCGGTTAGTGAGGTAGGAGGTGAACCAATGGTACCTTGTTGTCCGAAAGTCTCTCCACTTTGCTTAATTCAACATAGTTACAATAGCTACTGAATTACTGTAGCAAGCTATCCCGAATAATGTGCAATACTTTAAGATGGTTAGCGTTCTGCTTCATGTAATGTAGGTTCAAAGATTGTTGAAATGCAGCTTTTAGCACTACCAAAGGACTCATGACTCAAGCTTGGACTCGAGGACTCTGACTCGATCACTAGGGACTTTACTCGGACTCAAGGTTTAGTGACTAGACTACATCGCTGCTGCAGGGAAGAGGGCTGGTTTGCTTATACCTAGCCCTTCTTAATGTCAGTCAAACATGAAATTCATGGAAAATATTGTGTATTGTGTTGACTAATTATGTGGACTGATGGAGGGGAGGACATGTTGCCACTTTTTGACAGATGTTTACACAACATTGTGGTGCCATGTAACTTTTCTAGTTCCAGAGCTGTATGGCATGTAGTAAAAGGTTATCCAAGTCCTCAGGCTGCAGTATCAGCCAGTTATCATCCTTGCCTTCAGGGACTGAGTTCATTGGTGGGCCAGGAATTTACATTCTCTACCTAAATAACGAGTCAATTGATCAATTAACTCAGAAGCAAGAATTTGGTTGGTATTTGTTGTAGGACTAATGTTGAAAAAAACATTTTATATTCACTTTTCCTGTACTTTTCCTGAAAAACAGGCTAAAGACTGAATGCTTGTTGATTTAGAAAGTGACATTTGCACCCACTGTTTCATAACATAGTGGTGGTTTCTGAGGGCTCTATGCACCCTCAGTCCAGAGGAGGTTTCAGTTAGTGTGCCTGTGTTATGGGGAAGCACCTGTTCCCTCAGTGTGGTGAATGACATGGCTGGTTTCCTGTCTGTTACCTCTCATTACATAAATAATATCCAGTGTGGATACGTTCTACCACAAGGCCAAAATGTTCCCACTATGTCTGTTATTTTAGTTTAATCATCATTCATTTGTACGATTATCTACAGTATGTTTCTGTCCATCCATACATCAACATCAGTTTTATGACGAGCGATATGACACTGTAAACGATAATGGCAAATGTAGGTACCAGTGTTCAACACATGATTAAAGACCTCGACCTTTCATTGCTACCTCTTATCATCAAGATAACTTAGCAAATTTTAGGCACATATTTTCAGACTACACATGTATAGCTCTCAGCTAAGAAAAGTGCCAACCTTTGATATTTTGATATTATCTTTCTAGGTGTCTTGTCACATGATTTAACTAAAGAAAACAAAACATTTGTTTTATGTATGACTATGTCATTAGGTCTGTGTAATGCAAAGTTGGGTATCACTGCACTAAATATGCACTAAATCTATTTGGATTGGGTCAGGTATTGTGGTATAAGCAGCCACTTGGCACATCAGTCTGCTGAGGTTTCAGTAAGTACAGTGGGGCAAAAAAGTATTTAGTCAGCCACCAATTGTGCAAGTTCTCCAACGTAAAAAGATGAGAGAGGACTGTAATTTTCATCATAGGTACACTTAAACTATGACGGACAAAATGAGAAAAAAAATCCAGAAAATCACATTGTAGGATTTTTAATGAATTTATTTGCAAATGATGGTGGAAAATCAGTATTTTCTAAAAGCATCTCTGAAAAGTATCTTAACATGATACATATCCCCTTTCACATCACCAACCAAAAGAACAGTTTGTGGCATTACTTAGGTCCATTCTCAGTCTGTTCCACATAAGATGATTGGAAGTAGTTTAGGGGTCCGTATCAGTAAATGTGCTTCCCGACAGGGCAATTTGGTTTGTTTTCAATATAGTCAGGATTAATAGTCGCTGATGTAGAGAGGAGTAGGCAGTCACAGGTTTAGAACTACTGAATTTGTTTAATCACCATAGATCAAAGTCGGACAAAACCCAAATGCTGTTGTGCTCAAAATATATATTCATTAACAAAAAGTCACAGGGTGATCCCAAAGTGCAAAATATAAAGTACTCAGGAAATGGTAGGAGAGATTCCGCTCAGGAACACAAGTAGCATTTACAATGACAGACAGAGACAAATGACAGAGGGAGTAGATATACAGTGATAGAGTGGGGATTGGAACCGGTTGTGTAATTGTAACCGATGTGAAATGGCTAGCTAGTTAGTGGTGGTGTGCGCTAATAGAGTTCAATCGATGACATCACTTGCTCTGAGACATTGAAGTAGTGGTTCCCCTTGCTCTGCAAGGGCTGTGGCTTTTGTGGAGTGATGGGTAATGATGCTTCGTGGGTGTCAGATGTTGATGTGTGCAGAGGTTCCCTGGTTCGAGCCCGGCGAGCGGATGGACTAAAGTTATACTGTTACATAATGATGATGAGACAAGTCCGGGGTTGATGAGTGAACTGCGCTTGCCTGGTAGCAGCTAGAAGGCCGGTGACGCAGAACGCCTGTGCTGGACAGGAAAAGACTACTCTGGACGGTTCTGACCTAGAATATGTGGACAACTACAAATACCTAGGTGTCTGGTTAGACTGTAAACTCTCCTTCCAGACTCACATTAAGCATCTCCAATCCAAAATTAAATCTAGAATCAGCTTCCTATTTTGTAACAAAGGATCCTTCACTCATGCTGCCAAACATACCCTCATAAAACTGACTTTGGCGATGTCATTTACAAAAAAGCCCCCAACACTGTACTCAGCAAACTGGATGTAGTCTATCACAGTGCCGTCCGTTTTGTCACCAAAGCCCATATACTACCCACCACTGCGACCTGTGTGCTCTCGTTGGCTGGCCCTCACTACATAATCGTCGCCAAACCCACTGGCTCCAGGTCATCTAAAAGTCTTTGCTAGGTAAAGCCCTGCCTTATCTCAGCTCATTGGTCACCATAGCAACACCCACCAGTAGCAAGCGCTCCAGCAGGTATATTTCACTGGCCACCCCCAAAGCCAACACTTCCTGTGGCTGCCTTTCCTTCCAGTTCTCTGCTGCCAATGACTGGAACGAATTGCAAAAATCACTGACGCTGGAATCTTATATCTCCCTCACTAACTTTAAGCATCGGCTGCCAGAGCAGCTTACCGATCACTGTACCTGTACACAGCCAATCCCCAATATCTCTACTTGCACATCATCATCTGCACATCTATCACTCCAGTATTAATGCTAAATTGTAATTATTTCACCTCTAGGGCCTATTTATTGCTTACCTCCCTACATTTACACACACTGTACATAGATTTTTCTATTTTTTTTCTATTGTGTTATTGACTGTACATTTGTCTATGTGTTGTTGTTTTTGTCGCACTGCGTTGCTTTATCTTGGCCAGGTCGCAGTTGTAAATGAGAACTTGTTCTCAACTGGCCTATCTGGTTAAATAATGGTGAAAAAAAAGAAAAAAAGGCTGTTGTGACACTAAGGTTAATTTGGTATTGACTGAATACTGTAATCACCTTACATGGTCAGTTTGTTTAGCTGTTTAAATAAAGATGCAGTCATTTGTTACAGAGGTAAAAGACCCATTGAAATATACATGATATTCTAGAACAGTGTTCAGGAGGAATGCGTGTGAGATATGGTGTTTGGTATAGATGCATTTGAGTTCAATGTTGAGATTTGACCCATTTTCCCAGCTATGTAAACCCCCATTGCCTTTTCATTTGAGTCATTCCTATAGCTTCCTTTTGTTTTTAGTTGCATGATAACTGTGATACCACCTCACCTCCAATAAACTTTTTTTTTAAAATACAATTTTACCTTGTTACTGTGAAAAAACACCACCTACGTCCAGATAGCTAGAAAAAGCCAAAAGACCGTAAGTATCTAAAACGACTTTTAATCTATTGGTATATTATTAGAATCCCCATTAACTGTTGTGAATGCAGCAGCTACTCTTCCTGGGGTCCACATTAAACATGACATGATACAAAACATTTAACAAGAACAGCTCAAGGCCTGAACTACACATCTGTGGTGAAGTGTCAGTCATTACAATCATTACTTATGTAAATGTATTAGAAAATGTCTTACAATACTGAGACATGGGCTTTCAAGAACACATCAATTTAGTGCAGTTGAGGGGATTTACTTCTAACATTCCATCAAAGTAACATCTCACCACTAATCTTCAGAGAAAAGGTACATTAAATTGAATACAAACATAAAAACACAGAATTTGAATTTTAGATGGATTAAAATCATCAGTCACTATCATCTCTGTTAGTGCATACTTTACATTCTGTATATCTGGAGTGTTTCTGGTTCACACAAACGTACATGACCGTAGTCACAGAAACTAGCTCCCACTTTTCAAATGGACCACAGATTTTAAACTTAAAAGACTGACCTGTTATTAATCCTATGTGGATCAAAACGAGAGGAACACATTTAATAAAATCTTTGGCAAATGTACAATATGTATTATAGCATACTGCACACATTGGTTCCAAAATATTTTATTTTATTTTATTTGAAATATACATTCTTGAATACAATGTAGCAGTAACAGGTATTTTATTTGCAGTTCTACCTGGTCATTTGTCATGTTTTAAATGGGCTTTGTTTAACAACAAATCATTTCTACCATTACAGGTGCTTAATCCCTTCTCCATTGCAAATGATAAGGACAAATAAAAGCCACAGTACATTCATTGCATATAACATCTGACATACAGACTAGCAACTGATAGCAGATTGTAATTCAACTGTGTCAATCATATATAAAATAACATCTTTGCCTGCTTTAAAAGGTCCAACAGTCTGAACAACCCTGAAGTTATCTGGAAGGGAGTTCCATAGGTATAGTATGAGAGAGGAAAATGCACAGTCCCCCATTGTGAGGAGCCTGGTCCTGGGGGCATGAAGGAGTATAAGCATGGCTTGAATGTAAGGTGCATGGAGGTTCATAGGGAGAGAGCAGGTCTGACAGGTAGGCGGGTCCCCGATGCCATTTTGGGGTTTGTAGAGGAGCAGGAGGAACAGGTAGCCAATGGAGATCAACAAGGATGGGAGTGATGTGGGCAGATTTTTTTAGTTTGTGCCAGTATCCTTGCGGCACTGTTTTGGATGAATTAAATTTGCAGGCAGTCCCCCCAGTAAATGCATGTGTTAGCTTTTCTGCGTCAGATGTGGTGAGTGAGGGTCGTAGTCGGGAGATGTTCTTCAGGTGAAAGAATGACGTATGACATAAGTGACTGCAGGAGTTGGTGATCTGCAGGGGTGTGCTTATCAGCATTGCTTCTGTCTTGCTGCTGTTGAGTTGGAGAAGGTTGTTCTGCATCCGAGATTTGACCTCTTCCAGACAGTTGGACAATGTTGACAAAGCAGATGATGTGTCAGGATTTGTTTTAATGTTCACCTTTGTGATGTCTGCATTGCAGTGGAATTGGACACTGTGTTGTCTGTAGATCTGGTCAAGTGGGAGCATGTAGAGCAGGAAGAAGATAGGTCCTAACACCAACCCAAGTGGGACACCGCTGGTTATGGGGACTCCTCTGAACTTGCCTCACAAAGTGTGACGTACTAATTGCGGTTATTGAGGTAGTGAACCAATGGTGTGTTTGTTGTCAGAAATCCTCTCTCCTTTGCTTAATTCAACATAGTTACAGCACAGTAGGTCCTGAATTAGCTTGACTGATTTGCAATACCGATTTCCGTATTGTAATTCCGTATTACTCGGCTTTGAACTCAAGGACTCTGACTCGAACTCGAGAGACTCGACTTGGACTCAAGGTTTAGTGACTTGACTACATCACTGCAGGGAAGAGATCTTTAGCTTAAACCTAGCCCTTCTTAATGTCAGTCAAACATGAAATGGCAAATATTGTGTTGTGTGTTGACTAATAATGTGGGTTGAGGGAGGGGAGGACATGTTAGCACTTTGTGACAGTTGTTTTGATCACACTGCAGTGCCACATAACTTTTCTAGTTCCAGAGCTGTACGGCATGTAGTAAAATGATATCCAACTCCGTAGGCTGCAGTATCTGCCATTTGTCATCCTTGCCTTCAGGGACTGAGTTCAGTGGTGTGCCAGGCGTGTGGACTCTCTAGCTACATAATGGCATTCTTTTTCTCAAAAACAAGAATTTGGTTGTTATTTGAATGACAGGTAGCTGAGCAGTTAAGATAATTGGATCAGTAACCAAAAAGTCTCCCCAAGAAGACTAAGTGAAAAGTCTGTCAATGTGCCCATGAGCAAGGCACTTTACCCTAATTGCTCTGGATAACTGTGCCTACTAAAAACATTTGATAGAAATATATTTAAGATTAACTTTGACAGTACAATTGAAGACTAACCCTGTGAGGCTAAAGTCTGAATGCTTGCTGACTTAGATTAGTTAGTTTCATTACTTAGTTTCATAAAACTATCTACTCTCAGTCCAGAAAAGATTTCAGTCAGTGTGCCTATGTTATGAGGAAGCACCAGTTCCCTCAGTGTGGTGAATGACATGGCTGGTTTCCTGTCTGTTACCTCTCATTACATAAATAATATCCAGTGTGGATACGTTCTACCTCAAGACCAAAATGTTCCCACTTTGTCTGTTATTTTAGTTTAATCATCATTCATTTATATGTTAATCTATGTTTCTGTCCATCCATACATCAACATCAGTTTATGACAAATAATATGACAATGTAAACAATTATTGCAAATTTAGTTACTTGTTCAACAAATTATTAAAGACCTACTACCACTGCTACCTCTTATTGTGAATATGACTGAGCAAATTATAGGCAAATATTTTCAGATCGGCGTAGCTCAGCTAAGAAAAGTGTCGACCCATTGGTATTTTGATATTACAGTTGTAGTTACCTTGTATCATATAGTTGAATTCGGAAGTTTACATACACCTTAGCCAAATGCATTTAAATTCAGTTTTTCACAATTCCTGATGTTTAATCCGAGTACAAATTCCCTGTTTTAGGTAAATTAGGATCACCACTTTATTTTAAGAATGTGAAATGTCAGAAAAATAGAGAGCATGATTTAATTCAGCTTTAATTGCTTTCATCACATTCCCAGTGGGTCAGAATTTAAATGGTTTAACTTGGGTCAAACGTTTTGGGTAGCCTTTCACAACCTTGACCACAATAAGTTGGGTGAATTGTGGCCCATTCCTCCTGACAGAGCTGGTGTAACTGAGTCAGGTTTCTAGGTCTCCTTGCTCGCACACGCTTTTTCAGTTCTGTCCACAAATTTTCTATAGGATTGAGATCAGGGCTTTGTGATAGCCACTCCAATACCTTGACTTTGTTGTCCTTAAGCCATTTTGCCACAACTTTGGAAGTATGTTTGGGGTCATTGTCCCATTGGAAGACCATTTGCAACCAAGCTTTAACTTTCTGACTGATGTCTTGAGATGTTGCTTCAATATATCCACATAATTTCCTTTCCTCATGATTCCATCTATTTTGTGAAGTGCACCAGTCCCTCCTGCAGCAAAGCACCCCCACAACATGATGCTGCCACCCCCGTGCTTCACGTTTGGGATGGTGTTCTTCGGCTTGCAAGCCTCCCCTTTTTTCCTGGTCATTATGGCCAAACATTTTTATTTTTGTTTCACCAGACCAGAAGACATTTCTCCAAGCAGTTTAAAGGCACAGTCAACTTAGTGCATGTAAACTTCTGACCCACTGGTATGGTGATACGGTGAGTTATAAGTGAAATAATCTGTCTGTAAACAATTGTTGGAAAAATTACTTGTCCTAAAAATTAGATGTCCTAACCAACTTGCCAACACTATACTTTGTTATCAAGAAATGTGGTTGAAAAACAAGTTTTTATGACTCCAACCTAAGTGTATGTAAACTTCCAACTTCAACTGTAACTAAACAAAACAATAAGTATTTTTAAAATGATGTATAACTATGGTATAAGGTCTGTGTAATGCACAGTTGAATATCAGTATTTGATATTTGTAATCAGTGCACTAAATCTGCACTAAATATTTTTGTATTGTGACAGGTTTTGTCTTATAAGCAGTCCGCTAAGCAGTCACTTGGCACAGAGTTTGTTGAGGTTTCAGTAAGTATGTGCTGCCAGTATTTGGGCTGAGGTTTTTGTAGTGGTGTGTCTCACTGTGGCTGCCCCCATACACAGTGACACACACCATTACAAAAACCCACGTCAAATGCTCTCACAGTAAGGGTAATGTATTTATGCAATTTTATTTCTTCATTTGCAGTGAAAATTTGACATTTGTCGAAACATCTATGTGACAAATAATTTTACTTTAAAATGTCAATATGTTACTTTCTTAAGTCCAGACAATTCATTGTTTTTCCAAATATGATGATTAAAGTCATGAACATAATATTTAAAAAAAAATGCGAGGTGCGATGTGAGAATGTTTACAAGTGCAGACAGAATTCAATGGTTGTTCCAAATATGACATAAAAAGGAAAAACATGAGACCTGCTAGTTTAAGATTATGGATTGTTTCATTTTAAGATTAAACAGTTGTATTCAACATAGCCCATATGTTGGGGTGGCAGGGTAGCCTAGTGGTTAGAGAGTTGAACTAGTAACCAGAAGGCTGCAAGTTCAAATCCCTGAGCTGACAAGGTTCAAATCTGTCATTCTGCCCCTGAACAGGCAGTTAACCCACTGTTCCTAGGCTGTCATTGAAAATAAGAATTTGTTTTTAGCTGACTTGCCTAGTTAAATAAAGGTAAACTATAAGGTCTATTTAGAACATTCCAGTATGATCTGTCATGAGAGGTAACCACTTGTGCTGAGGTTTTTGTACTGGTGTATATCATTGTGGCTCCCAGTGTACACAGTGATACATGCCAGTACAAAATCTCATGCCACATAGCGACTCCCTCAATAAAACTATTTGTTATTTTATCTCCAACATTGACACCATAGTTTTTCCCCAATAAACTTTCATTAACAATCAACCTTAAAAAATCTATCATAATAGAATTGGAAATCATGTTTATGCATAAACTGGTTTTCCACTTCATACCAACTTTATGTCCAATTATCATCGATAAATGTTTCTCCATAATTAACAGATGATCAATATGTTGATAAAACAGTATAATTAAAGATACAGTAACTGCCTATGAATATATCAACCATGATGAACCAAACGTATGAGAAACACACACTATGCTCTTCACCTAGTTTCTGCCCTAACACACACACTCTAACCCCAGCATCTGCATCAATGGGGAAGAGTTTTTGTCATGGGCTATATCACTGTGGCTGTTATTCTGCACTGTGATACATCCCTGTACAAAAACCCCTCTCCTGTCTAGACTGGGAATTTACACTGTCGTGAGGGCGGCTGTGTGAAACATCAGACATCAATGCCTTTTCTCTCAATATCAAAAGGAAGCATCTGTTGAGTTCTGTACAACACTGTTTCCCAACAATTGATTATGAACAATGTGGTTTCATCGTCTTTATGGAGGAAACATAAAAGCATCTCATCAATCCTTGATGTAGCCTACCAACTAAACTGAGATGGAGTGCATCGCTATACCTGTATATCCTGTCCATGGAGAGGTTTTTGTATTGATGTTTATCACTGTGGGTACTCCCATACACAGTGAATCACACCATTACAAAAACCCATGTCACATACAGCCACAGAATCCTCCGTTAAACTCACTGAAACCTCCAATGTCTCCATGTGGACAATGTTTTTTCCAATCCTGTCATTTACAACAACTATTGAAGCTCAATTCAAGCAAATGTTTTGAACACATGATTTACAGCATACAGCAAATAGTTGTTCCTCAGTGTATGTCTGTTTGAAAGTTGTTCATGTTGAGATGTCTTTTGTCTGAAGTAGGCCTAAAGAGTATGGACATTTGTTTGAGTTGATAATGTGTATAAATGTACCAGCATGTTTAGGTTAGCTGCCTATAGACAATCAGAATGTATATGTCTGTGTCCCTTAGGTCTCAGCACTCTCACACTCTGTGCTTGGTAGAGGTGGTAGCTTTTTGTCATGGACTGTATCATTGTGACCCGCTATATGGCACAGTGGTTTAACCCTATACAAACCCCCCACCACTCTGTGCAGGGCCAAAGCTGGAATAAACATGTGTAACTTTTCACAACAACCACAACATGATCTATTGATTTTAATCTGATGAACAGAATGTCAAATTCTGTTTTACTACTTATTAATAACTATTTTATTAGTTTGGGCTTTCAGATTTTGCTCTGTCAGGCATTTTGACCATAACAAGGATTAAAGAACCTTGCTGGGACACTTTTATAGACAGTGATTAAGTTCATTTTTAGTTCTTATTTAAATAAAAAAAGCTGTATTTTTTTATTTACAAATACATTCTGTTGTCGGAATCCAACAGTTGGAGTAGATGTTTAAGTGTTTTCTCTTGTATTTGCGTATGAGATGAAGTGGGTAGCCATTTCCACTACAGTGGTTTTTGTTATGGCGTGTAACACTGTGCCCCCGTTGTTATCACGATGACACACACCCATACAAAAACCTCTCCACACACCAGAGACCAATACATCTATCAGGTACCTGTCATATTTCCCTGGAGTCATCACAAATCTCTCTGATTCAATAAATGATCTTATTTTTGCCTTGGAAATTTGTCTTTAGCCAGTTCAGTTGATCTTGTCAGATTTGATAAGAAATGAATGAAGAAATGAAGAAATGCAAATCCATTCTCACTGTCCGTTGTGGATGAAGGACAGAGTGCACAGATAAGCATATATAATTATAAAACTTAAAGAGTGAGTTGTGCATCATCTCTTTAGATTGTAAAATAAATGGTCTTTGCACTACAGGAATATGAATGAGAATTTGTAAGAATGTGGAGTGTTACATAAAATAGTACAGTATTGGGACATCATACTGTAGAACAGTGGTATTCTAAGAAGGGGCAGTGACCCCTAGGTGGGCCAAAGCGGTATTGCATGTGCATATGTGGCATAGTTTTGACTGGTTTGGTGCAACTGCCCCAGCAATTTCAGCCACATTGCCTCTCGAGCACAATAATAAACAGCAGAGTGTTCTGATCTCAGACTCTTGGCCTCTAAGAACTAGGTGCTTGTGGAGGCGTCCTCAGTCAGGATGAACTGGGCCTTTCAGGGATTCTGAGTAGACTGGAGCATCTGTTGAACCAGAGTTAATTCTCCCAATCCACTCCAGAGCTTTGCCTGGTTTCTGCCTTATCCAGGTCATATAGTATTCTGTCATATCAAACCCAGAGATTTTACTGGACAATTTAACAGTTTCACCTGAGAAGGTGACTGATCCATCTAATCACAGCAAACTCCTGAAAACATTACGGCAGTCATTCAATAAATTGTTAATTCAACAAATGCAACTTTCCTGGTGAAAATGTACTGGCTTCATACTCACCCAATATTCATGCTAGTGTAAAAAAATAACAAACCCAAAGGTATTCATAATCTGGTTTCTGAAATATCATATAACAAGTAACTATTGTATGAGTTGAATGATGAGTTGGCAACATGCTGCTTTATATACAGAGGAGGAAGGGAAGTAAGTTTGCATAGCTCACCCTCTGGTGTTTGGCCACAGCTGGCACTGGGCTATTAACCTTATCTCCTGTAGGTTCACTTAAATATCACTTCAATTGTCTTACCATTTATTACACAATGCTGCATAGGATCGACTTTTTCCATGTTATCCATAATTTCATTCCATATTCAAAAAGAGTGATATTGAATAACAATAGAGATGAAATCAAAGTTGCCATAACACCTGAAATGTCACACCCTGATCTGTATCACCTGTCTTTGTGATTGTCTCCACCCCCCCTCCACTTGTCACCCATCTTCCCCATTATCCCCTGTGTATTTATACCTGTGTTTTCTGTCTGTCTGTGCCAGTAAGTCTTGTTTGTTCAAGCCTCCCCAAACTACCCTCGGCCAAGGAGAAGGCTCAGCTTATGGTGCAGGACGTCCTCCGGATCCAACCCTTCGCTGCCTTGGCTTGAACAAACAAGATGAACTGGCACAGACAGACAGAAAACACAGGTATAAATACACAGGGGATAATGGGGAAGATGGGTGACACCTGGAGGGGGGTGGAGACAAGCACAAGGACCGGTGAAACAGATCAGGGTGTGACATGAAAATTGTATATGCGACCAATAAACTTTGATTTGATCTCCAGCACTATTCAACATAATTTTCTCAAAATAATAATGACTGTATTATATGTGGCAGAGATGAGGGCCAGTCTCTTATTACAGTAAAACAATACTTACTTCACTGTGTGACTTCAGATTTCCACTAGATGAAAGTGTTTAGCTGGTTTACAGGAGCTGCTGTCCTCAAGCTCCCTGTAGTTAGCAGTAGTAGCATCATGCGCTGAATTCTGGTGTTGCTGTGACTAGCGGCTCTGATGCCTGGCAGCCTGTTAGTCTCCAGTAGCAATTACACACATAGAAAGTGACCTGTATTGAAGTCAATGGTTCCCAATTTTTTTTTTAACGTAGTACACCTTGATGGGATATACAATTCTGCGGCACACCTAAAACTTCCCTATTGATTTATTTAGTGGTAATAACCTCTCTCATGATCCATACTGCAAATCATTTATTTTCTGTGGCAAATGTTTTCTATCGATGAAATAGCGTTTGTTTGAAATATTTTTCAGTTTCTTACTCATGATGGTGAATTTGTGTGTACCCCTTTAAAATCCTTAATCGATTGACCTGTGTGTCAATGTAATTAACATAATACAACAATCTAAATCTGTCAGTTTAAGAAAGGAGGGAATAACTACACTGTTTGTATTCTGCCATATTCCCAGTCACCTTGCCATGGTTAAATGCAATAGTTTGCGCTTTCAGTTTTGCGTGAATGTTACCATCTATCCACAGTTGTAGAATATAGTGAAGACCCACGTGCGCGTACGACCCACGTGGAGTTCCAGGTCTCTGGTAGCCTCTGGAACTGCCAATCTGCGGCCAACAAGGCAGAGTTCATCTCAGCCTATGCCTCCCTCCAGTCCCTTGACTTCTTGGCACTGACGGAAACATGGATCACCACAGATAACACTGCTACTCCTACTGCTCTCTCCTCGTCCGCCCACGTGTTCTCGCACACCCCGAGAGCTTCTGGTCAGCGGGGTGGTGGCACCGGGATCCTCATCTCTCCCAAGTGGTCTTTCTCTCTTTCTCCCCTTACCCATCTGTCTATTGCCTCCTTTGAATTCCATGCTGTCACAGTTACCAGCCCTTTCAAGCTTAACATCCTTATCATTTATCGCCCTCCAGGTTCCCTCGGAGAGTTCATCAATGAGCTTGATGCCTTGATAAGCTCCTTTCCTGAGGACGGCTCACCTCTCACAGTTCTGGGCGACTTTAACCTCCCCACGTCTACCTTTGACTCATTCCTCTCTGCCTCCTTCTTTCCACTCCTCTCCTCTTTTGACCTCACCCTCTCACCTTCCCCCTACTCACAAGGCAGGCAATACGCTTGACCTCATCTTTACTAGATGCTGTTCTTCCACTAACCTCATTGCAACTCCCTCCAAGTCTCCGACCACTACCTTGTATCCTTTTCCCTCTCGCTCTCATCCAACACTTCCCACACTGCCCCTACTCGGATGGTATCGCGCCGTCCCAACCTTCGCTCTCTCTCCCCCGCTACTCTCTCCTCTTCCATCCTATCTTCTCTTCCCTCTGCTCAAACTTTCTCCAACCTATCTCCTGATTCTGCCTCCTCAACCCTCCTCTCCTCCCTTACTGCATCCTTTGACTCCCTATGTCCCCTATCCTCCAGGCCGGCTCGGTCCTCCCCTCCCCCGCTCCGTGGCTCGACGACTCATTGCGAGCTCACAGAACAGGGCTCCGGGCAGCCGAGCGGAAATGGAGGAAAACTCGCCTCCCTGCGGACCTGGCATCCTTTCACTCCCTCCTCTCTACATTTTCCTCCTCTGTCTCTGCTGCTAAAGCCACTTTCTACCATTCTAAATTCCAAGCATCTGCCTCTAACCCTAGGAAGCTCTTTGCCACCTTCTCCTCCCTCCTGAACCTCCCCCCCTCCTCCCTCTCTGCAGATGACTTCGTCAACCATTTTGAAAAGAAGGTCGATGACATCCGATCCTCGTTTGCTAAGTCAAACGACACTGCTGGTTCTGCCCACACTGCCCTACCCTATGCTCTGACCTCTTTCTCCCCTCTCTCTCCAGATGAAATCTCGCGTCTTGTGACGGCCGGCCGCCCAACAACCTGCCCGCTTGACCCTATCCCCTCCTCTCTTCTCCAGACCATTTCCGGAGACCTTCTCCCTTACCTCACCTCGCTCATCAACTCATCCCTGACCGCTGGCTACGTCCCTCCCGTCTTCAAGAGAGCGAGAGTTGCACCCCTTCTGAAAAAACCTACACTCGATCCCTCCGATGTCAACAACTACAGACCAGTATCCCTTCTCTCTTTTCTCTCCAAAACTCTTGAGCGTGCCGTCCTTGGCCAGCTCTACCGCTATCTCTCTCAGAATGACCTTCTTGATCCAAATCAGTCAGGTTTCAAGACTAGTCATTCAACTGAGACTGCTCTTCTCTGTATCACGGAGGCGCTCCGCACTGCTAAAGCTAACTCTCTCTCCTCTGCTCTCATCCTTCTAGACCTATCGGCTGCCTTCGATACTGTGAACCATCAGATCCTCCTCTCCACCCTCTCCGAGTTGGGCATCTCCGGCGCGGCCCACGCTTGATTGCGTCCTACCTGACAGGTCGCTCCTACCAGGTGGCGTGGCGAGAATCTGTCTCCTCACCACGCGCTCTCACCACTGGTGTCCCCAGGGCTCTGTTCTAGGCCCTCTCTTATTCTCGCTATACACCAAGTCACTTGGCTCTGTCATAACCTCACATGGTCTCTCCTATCATTGCTATGCAGACGACACACAATTAATCTTCTCCTTTCCCCCTTCTGATGACCAGGTGGCGAATCGCATCTCTGCATGTCTGGCAGACATATCAGTGTGGATGACGGATCACCACCTCAAGCTGAACCTCAGCAAGACGGAGCTCCTCTTCCTCCCGGGGAAGGACTGCCCGTTCCATGATCTCGCCATCACGGTTGACAACTCCATTGTGTCCTCCTCCCAGAGCGCTAAGAACCTTGGCGTGATCCTGGACAACACCCTGACGTTCTCAACTAACATCAAGGCGGTGTCCCGTTCCTGTAGGTTCATGCTCTACAACATCCGCAGAGTACGACCCTGCCTCACACAGGAAGCGGCGCAGGTCCTAATCCAGGCACTTGTCATCTCCCGTCTTGATTACTGCAACTCGCTGTTGGCTGGGCTCCCTGCCTGTGCCATTAAACCCCTACAACTCATCCAGAACGCCGCAGCCCGTCTGGTGTTCAACCTTCCCAAGTTCTCTCACGTCACCCCGCTCCTCCGCTCTCTCCACTGGCTTCCAGTTGAAGCTCGCATCCGCTACAAGACCATGGTGCTCGCCTACGGAGCTGTGAGGGGAACGGCACCTCAGTACCTCCAGGCTCTGATCAGGCCCTACACCCAAACAAGGGCACTGCGTTCATCCACCTCTGGCCTGCTCGCCTCCCTACCACTGAGGAAGTACAGTTCCCGCTCAGCCCAGTCAAAACTGTTCGCTGCTCTGGCCCCCAATGGTGGAACAAACTCCCTCACGACGCCAGGACAGCGGAGTCAATCACCACCTTCCGGAGACACCTGAAACCCCACCTCTTCAAGGAATACCTAGGATAGGGTAAGTAAGGGTAAGTAATCCTTCTCACCCCCCTTCTCCCCCCCTCCCCCAACAAGATTTAGATGCAAGTGGCTGTTCCACTGGTTGTCATAAGGTGTATGCACCAATTTGTAAGTCGCTCTGGATAAGAGCGTCTGCTAAATGACTTAAATGTAAATGTAAATGTAAATGAAGACATCAAAACTATGAAATAACACATGGAATCATGTAGTAACCAAAAATGTGTTAATCAAATCAAAATATATTTTAACTTCTTTAAAGTAGCCACCCTTTGCCTTGATGGCAGCGTTGCACACTCTTGGCATTCAGTCAACCAGCTTCACGAGGAATGCTTTTCCAACACTCTTGAAGGAGTTCCCACATATGCTGAGCACTTGTTGGCTGCATTTGCTTCACTCAGCGTTCATCCCAAACCATCTCAATTGGGTTGAGGTCGGGTGATTGTGGAGGCCAGGTCATCTGATTTAGCACTCCATCACTCTGCTCCTTGGTCAAATAGCCCTTACACATCCTGGAGGTGTGTTTTGGGACATTGTCCTGTTGAAAAACTAATGATTGTACCACCAATCTTAAACCAGATGGGATGGAGTATCACTGCAGAATGCTGTGGTAGCCATGATGGTTAACCCTTGTGTGGTGTTCATGTTTTTGTTATTCATCCAATGTTCGCAGGTCTGATGGACCCACAACATTTTTCGGTTTTTAAAACAATATAGCCACAACAATTTACATAAAAATACTCAATTCTTAATACTTAGATGTTGATTTATATCAATTTCCAGCAATACCGACAGCATACATGGTTAATATTTGCCATTTACATATGCTAGATCACATTTAGCAATAAAAGAGCTATTCGTTCTACATTTTCTTACATACAATGTTTTATGGAAATTATAAAATAGCTTCATTGAATACAAATTAAAGTCGGTCTACACACCACATAAGGGACAGAGTTTGTGTGTGTTGCAAATGCATTTCTTGTACTTGATGCATGTTTACGGTGTCTTCCTGTCCTTCTTGGGTCCACACACATCACAGCGCTTCTTCTTGTTGCTACCAGCTGCAATCTAGACTGATGAAAACACTTAGTTCAGGAATTTGACTAACATTGCACTCACATATACAGTTACAGCAGGCCAAGGTAGGAGAGTCAGACATACACACATGCAACAACACTCACACTTACTTCCGGTATTGGAGTTGTTGGTTCTGTGGGTCGGGCAGATGGGGAACCAGCATCCTCCTCCTGAATCCTCCTCACAGGGGTCCTTGTGATATGTTGCCTCCTCTGGATTTGAGATCTTACCAATGCCTTGCCCAGCTCCTCAAGAAAGAGCTGTCTCTTCTGGAGATTCCCTCTGTTCCAATCTGGGTTCAACGCCATCCAGATGACAATAGCGTTGTACGCCGAGATGTCCAAGATGTTGAATATCTCAAGTTGCCAGTGTGGGGTTCTTCTTTTGCAGCTGCAGCCAGTCACCAGCTTATGTAAATTGTCCACTCGACCTTTTGTGGCATTGTAATCCAATATGATTTCTAGTTTTTGATGTTCCTGGCCACAGATTCTCCCATCCCTATGTAGCGTACTCATAAATACCACATTTTTGCCTTTCTTTGGCACGTAGAACACTATGGACATGTCGGCCTTTAACACAAACGTAGAGGAATTGATAGGTCTGTTCCGTATATTCAACAGTTGAGGTAGTGTTCCTACCATTGTCAGCTTCCTCTTAAGGAGATCCTGTCCCAGCTTGTGCGAAATAAAAAAGTTATCACGTGATGTTGTGGCCAGAGTCCCTCTGTCACGTCCAGGAAAACCCATATCCTTTGGTTCTTCTCAGGGGCTCCTGCATCTGACTTCCCCTTATACACTTACAAGTTCCACGCATATGATGAAGCAGCATCACAGACAGCCCAGATATTGATTCCACATTTTGCGGGTTTAGACGATATGTACTGCCTGAAGAGGCAGCAGCCACTAAATGGCATAAGCTGCTCATTAACAGTACCGTTGGGCCCAGGGTTGTAAAACAGAGGAAGGCGGTCCACCTAATTATTCCACACTGACCTGATTGCAGCTAGCTTGTCTCTCTGCCGCCGAGCTGGTCTGGTGTCTTGGTTTTTGAAGCGGGTAATTCTGGAAATAATGTGGAAGTTTTCCAGAGACATTGTTGCACAGAAAACTTCTCTGCCAGTGTCACGACTTCCGCCGAGGTCGGTCCCTCTCCTTGTTCGGGCGGAGTTCGGTGGACGACGTCACCGGTCTTCTAGCCATCGCCGGTCCACCTTTCATTTTCCATTTGTTTTGTCTTGTTTTCCCGCACACCTGGTTTGCATTCCCACATTACTCGTCTTGCATATAACCCTCTGTTTCCCCCCATGTCTGTGTGTGGAATTGTTACGTGTAAATGTATGTGTACTCCTGCCTGTCTCCCGCTTTTCTTGTACTCTTTACCCTTTGTAGTGTGTGAAACTACACAATATCTTGTGGGAACCTGCACAATGTTATTTCAATACATTATTTCGATACATTGTAAACCATTCTGTATTTTCCCACACTCTACCCCAGCCAGGTGCAAATTGGGGGAGCGAAACAACAAATAAATAGCTTTGCATGTGTGGCTCCTTACCACAATCAATCAGTATGGCAAAAGGGATAGAGAATCCAGTGTGGAGAGATGTCTGTGTGGGAGGAGCATATTCCACTTTCTGACTATGAGGGTCATGTACAGTGCCTTGCGAAAGTATTCGGTCCCCTTGAACTTTGCGACCTTTTGCCACATTTCAGGCTTCAAACATAAAGATATAAAACTGTATTTTTTTGTGAAGAATCAACAACAAGTGGGACACATGAAGTGGAACAACATTTATTGGATATTTCAAACTTTTTTAACAAATCAAAAACTGAAAAATTGTTTGTGCAAAATTATTCAGCCCCTTTACTTTCAGTGCAGCAAACTCTCTCCAGAAGTTCAGTGAGGATCTCTGAATGATCCAATGTTGACCTAAATGACTAATGATGATAAATACAATCCACCTGTGTGTAATCAAGTCTCCGTATAAATGCACCTGCACTGTGATAGTCTCAGAGGTCCGTTAAAAGCGCAGAGAGCATCATGAAGAACAAGGAACACACCAGGCAGGTCCGAGATACTGTTGTGAAGAAGTTTAAAGCCGGATTTGGATACAAAAAGATTTCCCAAGCTTTAAACATCCCAAGGAGCACTGTGCAAGCGATAATATTGAAATGGAAGGAGTATCAGACCACTGCAAATCTACCAAGACCTGGCCGTCCCTCTAAACTTTCAGCTCATACAGGGAGAAGACTGATCAGAGATGCAGCCAAGAGGCCCATGATCACTCTGGATGAACTGCAGAGATCTACAGCTGAGGTGGGAGACTCTGTCCATAGGACAACAAGCAGTCGTATATTGTACAAATCTGGCCTTTATGGAAGAGTGGCAAGAAGAAAGCCATTTCTTAAAGATATCCATAAAAAGTGTTGTTTAAAGTTTGCCACAAGCCACCTGGGAGACACACCAAACATGTGGAAGAAGGTGCCCTGGTCAGATGAAACCAAAATTGAACTTTTTGGCAACAATGCAAAACGTTATGTTTGGCGTAAAAGCAACACAGCTCATCACCCTGAACACACCATCCCCACTGTCAAACATGGTGGTGGCAGCATCATGGTTTGGGCCTACTTTTCTTCAGCAGGGACAGGGAAGATGGTTAAAATTGATGGGAAGATGGATGGAGCCATATACAGGACCATTCTGGAAGAAAACCTGATGGAGTCTGCAAAAGACCTGAGACTGGGACGGAGATTTGTCTTCCAACAAGACAATGATCCAAAACATAAAGCAACATCTACAATGGAATGGTTCAAAAATAAACATATCCAGGTGTTAGAATGGCCAAGTCAAAGTCCAGACCTGAATCCAATCGAGAATCTGTGGAAAGAACTGAAAACTGCTGTTCACAAATGTTCTCCATCCAACCTCACTGAGCTCGAGCTGTTTTGCAAGGAGGAATGGGAAAAAATGTCAGTCTCTCGATGTGCAAAACTGATAGAGACATACCCCAAGCGACTTACAGCTGTAATCGCAGCAAAAGGTGGCGCTACAAAGTATTAACTTAAGGGGTCTGAATAACTTTGCACGCCCAATTTTTCAGTTTTTGATTTGTTAAAAAAGTTTGAAATATCCAATAAATCCATCCACTTCATGATTGTGTCCCACTTGTTGTTGATTCTTCACAAAAAAATACAGTTTTATATCTTTATGTTTGAAGCCTGAAATGTGGCAAAAGGTCGCAAAGTTCAAGGGGGCCGAATACTTTCGCAAGGCACTGTATATATATAAAAATTATGAGCTTTCTTATACACTATATATATAAAAGTATATGGACACCCTTCAAATGATTTGATTTGGCTATTTCAGCCACACCCGTTGCTGACAGGTGTCATGACGTGGCCCTTTGAGGTGTAAATCGTGCCCCCCACCTCTCACTCTCCTCACCATAAGTGTAATGACTTTACGACAGGTCATAAATACCTGACAGAAACTGCCATGCAGTTTTGAGGGAGATAGTCTACCAGCACAAAGAGCTTCTCTTTGTTCAAAACTCCTAATTCCCAAAATGGGAGAACTAAACAATATTTATTTTTTGGAGAATATGGGAATGGTACGTGGACACTTATGGGACGGTCATGTCGAGTGTGTTTCATTTGGTGACATCAGGAAGGACAGCAAACACACATCACTATGTCTCTTAAAGTGTACATTTCCCAGTTGTAAATACTGTGAAACTTATGTGATTATACATTAAATTATTTGTGAAAAGATGTAATGTGAAGTTAACTTAAGGAGAGTATGGATTTTCATATAAAGATGAACTAGTCATTGGCCACACCCCCGTGAGCCCAGACATCACATTAGGCGTTATAGAACCACTCCTTTTTCCACGGAGTATAAAACCCATTTCCTACAAAATATACTTTGAATCAGAGAACGCCGGGACAGAGTCCCAACGTTGGTTTGGCTACAATTCTATAGACCATTAGACCATTCAGCTGTAGTTTTGGCTACATGGCTGGAAATGGTTCAACTCTGAGACTATCGATTCACTTCAGAAGGAGAAAATTCTAGACGGGACAAATTACTAGTCTGCACCTAGAACAAGAATACCGACAACCGCCAAAGTATCTAACCTATGATAACATTTCCGAATGGTACTCTGAAGTATCCATTCTAACCTCATACAACCACGAAAGACATTGTGACTTTTGGGAAAGTTAACCAGAGACTATTCTGTCGACTCTCTCCAGCAGATGGACCGGTAACCACAGAGAGAGACAGCAAGACATACACTCGTAAATATGTCAATTGCAAGTCATTTTTGAATGAGCAGTCGTTCATGTAAAGTATTAGCAATTCCTATGAGTGTAGTTATCCATTATGTATTTCCCGCTGTTTCTCAGTCCCCACCCCTTTCCTTTGACGACCAAGCTGTCATATTGGCTTCATCCGCAAGGGACTTTTTATTTAGTAACCAATATCTACTGTTTGTTTGTAATGTATATCTGTGATTATTTAGTTAGTTAGTAAATAAATAATTAAGCCAATTTGTATGTTGCTGATTCATTATGGAAACTAGGGTTTGTGCAGATAAACAATAATTTTACGACATTTGGAATGAGACTAAAGAAGGTAACAATTCATATTTATTAATAATGGAAGACTGTAATTGATAAAATATTAAAATATCCGAAGAGTTAGTTTCGGGAAATTATAACTCTAACTTCCTAGTTAATTAACGTTGTCATGACGTTGGCCTCTTTGAGTATAGCAACCCAATCCCCCTCTCCCCGCCTCCCCCCTTTCCTCCTTCAACTAGGCTGCTGTAGTCAGAGGTCATAAAATCCTCAGAAGACCTCATGGACACAGTAGTTTTTCATGGAGACAAAGGAAATCCTTCCACCTCACAGAACTTGAGGTACGAACAAATTTCATGTTCCGGAGAAAGTGTAAAAGATCGGTTAAGAATCCAGCTACGAACTGGTCCGTTTGTCACAACTTGGGAAGCTCATGGGAGACGGTGTGGCCACATTACCATAACGCTGTTTATATAATAGCCCCAGATATAAGGTTTACATCTAATTGTTGTATAAGATGAATGAGTGAGTATGATACTGTTTACACAATTTTACAATGTGATTTTGGACTGTTTAATGAAGGAAAAGTCAAAAAGGGAATTGGATTTGAACTAAATCAGAGGACCGCCCCTGAGCCCAGTTAGGGTCAGACATCCTGGACCGCCCCTGAGCCCAGTTAGGGTCAGACATCCTGGACCGCCCCTGAGCCCAGTTAGGGTCAGACATCCTGGACCGCCCCTGAGCCCAGTTAGGGTCAGACATCCTGGACCGCCCCTGAGCCCAGTTAGGGTCAGACATCCTGGACCGCCCCTGAGCCCAGTTAGGGTCAGACATCCTGGACCGCCCCTGAGCCCAGTTAGGGTCAGACATCCTGGACCGCCCCTGAGCCCAGTTAGGGTCAGACATCCTGGACCGCCCCTGAGCCCAGTTAGGGTCAGACATCCTGGACCGCCCCTGAGCCCAGTTAGGGTCAGACATCCTGGACCGCCCCTGAGCCCAGTTAGGGTGAGACATCCTGGACCGCCCCTGAGCCCAGTTAGGGTCAGACATCCTGGACCGCCCCTGAGCCCAGTTAGGGTCAGACATCCTGGAACCGCCCCTGAGCCCAGTTAGGGTCAGACATCCTGGACCGCCCCTGAGCCCAGTTAGGGTCAGACATCCTGGACCGCCCCTGAGCCCAGTTAGGGTCAGACATCCTGGACCGCCCCTGAGCCCAGTTAGGGTCAGACATCCTGGACCGCCCCTGAGCCCAGTTAGGGTCAGACATCCTGGACCGCCCCTGAGCCCAGTTAGGGTCAGACATCCTGGACCGCCCCTGAGCCCAGTTAGGGTCAGACATCCTGGACCGCCCCTGAGCCCAGTTAGGGTCAGACATCCTGGACCGCCCCTGAGCCCAGTTAGGGTCAGACATCCTGGACCGCCCCTGAGCCCAGTTAGGGTCAGACATCCTGGACCGCCCCTGAGCCCAGTTAGGGTCAGACATCCTGGACCGCCCCTGAGCCCAGTTAGGGTCAGACATCCTGGACCGCCCCTGAGCCCAGTTAGGGTGAGACATCCTGGACCGCCCCTGAGCCCAGTTAGGGTGAGACATCCTGGACCGCCCCTGAGCCCAGTTAGGGTCAGACATCCTGGACCGCCCCTGAGCCCAGTTAGGGTGAGACATCCTGGACCGCCCCTGAGCCCAGTTAGGGTCAGACATCCTGGACCGCCCCTGAGCCCAGTTAGGGTGAGACATCCTGGACCGCCCCTGAGCCCAGTTAGGGTCAGACATCCTGGACCGCCCCTGAGCCCAGTTAGGGTCAGACATCCTGGACCGCCCCTGAGCCCAGTTAGGGTCAGACATCCTGGACCGCCCCTGAGCCCAGTTAGGGTCAGACATCCTGGACCGCCCCTGAGCCCAGTTAGGGTGAGACATCCTGGACCGCCCCTGAGCCCAGTTAGGGTGAGACATCCTGGAACGCCCCTGAGCCCAGTTAGGGTGAGACATCCTGGACCGCCCCTGAGCCCAGTTAGGGTCAGACATCCTGGACCGCCCCTGAGCCCAGTTCGGGTCAGACAACCTGGACCTCCCCTGAGCCCAGTTAGGGTCAGACATCCTGGACCGCCCCTGAGCCCAGTTCCGGTCAGACATCCTGGACCGCCCCTGAGCCCAGTTAGGGTCAGACATCCTGGACCGCCCCTGAGCCCAGTTAGGGTCAGACATCCTGGACCGCCCCTGAGCCCAGTTAGGGTGAGACATCCTGGACCGCCCCTGAGCCCAGTTAGGGTGAGACATCCTGGACCGCCCCTGAGCCCAGTTAGGGTCAGACATGCTGGACCGCCCCTGAGCCCAGTTAGGGTCAGACATCCTGGACCGCCCCTGAGCCCAGTTAGGGTCAGACATCCTGGACCGCCCCTGAGCCCAGTTAGGGTCAGACATCCTGGACCGCCCCTGAGCCCAGTTAGGGTCAGACATCCTGGACCGCCCCTGAGCCCAGTTAGGGTCAGACATCCTGGACCGCCCCTGAGCCCAGTTAGGGTCAGACATCCTGGACCGCCCCTGAGCCCAGTTAGGGTGAGACATCCTGGACCGCCCCTGAGCCCAGTTAGGGTGAGACATCCTGGACCGCCCCTGAGCCCAGTTAGGGTCAGACATCCTGGACCGCCCCTGAGCCCAGTTAGGGTCAGACATCCTGGACCGCCCCTGAGCCCAGTTAGGGTGAGACATCCTGGACCGCCCCTGAGCCCAGTTAGGGTCAGACATGCTGGACCGCCCCTGAGCCCAGTTAGGGTCAGACATCCTGGACCGCCCCTGAGCCCAGTTAGGGTCAGACATCCTGGACCGCCCCTGAGCCCAGTTAGGGTCAGACATCCTGGACCGCCCCTGAGCCCAGTTAGGGTCAGACATCCTGGACCGCCCCTGAGCCCAGTTAGGGTCAGACATCCTGGACCGCCCCTGAGCCCAGTTAGGGTCAGACATCCTGGACTGCCCCTGAGCCCAGTTAGGGTGAGACATCCTGGACCGCCCCTGAGCCCAGTTAGGGTGAGACATCCTGGACCGCCCCTGAGCCCAGTTAGGGTCAGACATCCTGGACCGCCCCTGAGCCCAGTTAGGGTCAGACATCCTGGACCGCCCCTGAGCCCAGTTAGGGTCAGACATCCTGGACCGCCCCTGAGCCCAGTTAGGGTCAGACATCCTGGACCGCCCCTGAGCCCAGTTAGGGTCAGACATCCTGGGACAGGCCCTTTTCTGCCATTCCGAATAAAACCCAACTTTGAGAAATTATCACAAGACCATGTTTTTCTCCATTAGGAGGGGGACAAAGGTTGTAGACCGAGCTTACCTAAATTACGAGATGGCTAAAGGTTGCAGACCATTGCTGAATCTCTTAACCATACCACGTGGTTAAACTCTTAGACTATCGATACCGACAGAATAAGAACAAGTCTTTGATATGAATTACTAGTCTGCAGCTAAGAATTCGGTATTATTGAACGAGAAGAACGACAACCGCCGAAACATCCATTCTATAACAGCTCATTAACAGTACCGTTGGGCCCAGGGTTGTAAAACCCACTGTTCCTAGGCCGTCATTGAAAATAAGAATTTGTTCTTAACTGACTTGCCTAGTAAAATAAAGGTAAAATAAAAAAATAAAAATAAATTACACAATTTATGATACTTCACATGCCTTACTTTTATTTTCCTGCATAAGTATAAGCAGAAAATGCATCACCTATGCCTTGACTGCCATTCATTCCAATTAGACTGGTTTTTCCATTACTGTCAAGACTTCAAACGAAATCGGCCCCTTTCCTTGTTCGGGCGGCGTTCGGCTGTCGACGTCACCGGCTTGCTAGCCATCGCCGCTTCATTTTTCATTTATTTTGTCTTGTTCCCTGCACACCTGGTTTTCAGCTGGTTTGCAGGGTAGCCTAGTGGTTAGAGCGTTGGACTAGTAACCGGAAGTTCTAACCCCCGAGCTGACAAGGTACAAAACTGTCGTTCTGCCCCTGAACAGGCAGTTTACCCACTGTTCCTAGGCCGTCATTGAAAATAAGAATTTGTTCATAACTGACTTGCTTAGTTAAATAAAGGTGAAATAAAAAAATAAAAAATACAATTCCCCAATCACACTACATGTGTTTATTCCTCTGTTCCCCCTCATGTCTTTGTGTGAGATTGTTTTGTGTTACGTGTCTATGTTGATGCACTTTACTGGTATGCGTTTATTCCGTGTTTTATTTCACAAGGTATATTATTGTGACTGTTTGCGTGTTTGCACTTTGCATTGGCTGTTGGTTTCTCCTGCCTAAATAAAGTATGCGTCTGTTCACAACTCTCTGCTCTCCTGCACCTGACTCCGTTCCCAGTACACACACCATTGACAATTACTAAAATGGCTGCCTTTTTCTCCCCATTATGGAACTTTTAGGATTCATGACCCCTCTAGTAATTTATCAGGATCTGTATGTAGTGAACCTTCTCTTATAGGAGAAGGAACTCTTTAAAGCGGTTAGGAAAAACACCCTATTAGAAAAGCATGCTAAGGATATGTGCTTGCATTTTTCTATTCCTAATATCCACAAGGGATTATGTAAAGTGTATATCCTGAGATAGCTTGTGATAAATGGGGAAGTGGTTTTCGCGGGACTCCCCTACCACTCTCTCTCACTGTGTGTACCGGGCACAGTAATACACTGCTGTGTCCTCACTCTTCAGGCTGTTCATCTGTAGGTACAGTTTACTGCTGGAGTCATCTCTGGAGAGGGTGAATCTACCCTGCATTGACTGGGAGTAGTAAGTAGTAGTACCATGTATATAACCAATCCATTCCAGTCCTTTCACAGGAGCCTGTCTTATCCAACCCATCCAATAGTTATTGAATGTGAACCCAGAACCTGTACAGATCAGTGTGTGGGATTCTCCAGGCATTTTAATTACTGGTCCAGACTCAGTCAATGTCTGACCCTGAACAGCTGTTAAAAAGGAAGCACACATGTTGTCACAATGAAATCTTAAACCTAATGGGACAATTTATTTATCATAAACATTTTTAAAAATCCATAGAGACTCACAGGAGGCAGCTGTCAGCAGCAGCAGCAGAGATGCAGGGAACATGGTTTGTGTTGAAGCTGAACTGATGGGAGTTTATCTTCGTTACTCTACAGGATTCAGAGAGAGATATATGATTCACACAGAGAGACTGTTTATATAAGGCAGAGGAAGAGAGATGAAAGAGAGGAGCTATGTGTAATTTGCATAAGAAGGCAGGTACAGCATGACAGGGATAAGAATTTCAGAAAACTCTGTGAACCATATTGACTCTTGATGCTTCACTTATGGGATGGAACTGTATACTACAGTGTTCAGAAAAACAGCCGTAGGACTTTTTGTTTTGCAATCGTAATAATAAAACAATTCAGAAAACTCTGAACCAGATTGACTTTTGACACTTCAACTAAAGGGAGGGGACTCTATAGAATGTTTACAAAAACAGCCATAAGACTCATAATATTTTACCGTTTACAACAACAAAAATAATACTGCCGTATTTCATTCATCAGTGTTAACTTAACTCTGGAAGTGTTGCATTTATGACCATAGAGTGTTCAATTTAGAGTCAAATAATTTAGCAATCAACACTGCAACTTTCACACTGAAAGATTGACAAGACAATTTAGATCTTAAAGCTGACATCCCATCAAATCAAATGTATTTATATAGCCCTTCGTACATCAGCTGATATCTCAAAGTGCTGTACAGAAACCCATCCTAAAACCCCAAACAGCAAGCAATGCAGGTGTAGAAGCACGGTGGCTAGGAAGAAACCTATAGAGTAACCAGGCTATGAGGGGTGGCCAGTTGTCTTCTGGCTGTGGTGGAGATTATAACAGAACATGGCCAAGGTGTTCAAATGTTCAAATTGACCAGCATGGTCAAATAATAATCACAGGCAAAACAGTTGAAACTGGAGAAGCAGCACGGCCAGGTGGACTGGGGACAGCAAGGAGTCATCATGCCAGGTAGTCCTGAGGCATGATCCTAGGGCTCAAGTCCAACGAGAGAGAGAAAGAAAGAGAGAAAGAGAGAATTAGAGAGAGCATACTTAAATTCACACAGGACACCGGATAAGACAGGAGAAGTAGTCCAGATATAACAGACTAACCCTAGCCCCCCGACACATAAACTACTGCAGCATAAATACTGGAGGCTGAGACAGGAGGGGTCAGGAGACACTGTGGCCCCATCCAATGATACCCCCGGACAGGGCCAATCAGGAAGGATATAACCCCACCCACTTTGCAGGGCCAAACAGGCACAGCCCCCACACCACTAAAGGGATATATTCAACCACCAACTTACCATCCTGAGACAAGGCCGAGTAAAGCCCAAAAATATCTCCGCAATGGCATAACCCAAGGGGGGCATAGTAAAACAACTGACTAACACAATAGTAAAACAACTGACTAACACAATAGTAAAACAACTGACTAACACAATAGTAAAACAACTGACTAACACAATGGAAAAACAACTGACTAACACAATAGTAAAACAACTGACTAACACAATAGTAAAACAACTGACTAACACAATGGAAAAACAACTGACTAACACAATAGTAAAACAACTGACTAACACAATGGAAAAACAACTGACTAACACAATGGGAAAACAACTGACTAACACAATAGTAAAACAACTGACTAACACAATAGTAAAACAACTGACAAACACAATGGGAAAACAACTGACAAACACAATGGGAAAACAACTGACAAACACAATGGGAAAACAACTGACAAACACAATGGGAAAACAACTGACAAACACAATGGGAAAACAACTGACTAACACAATGGGAAAACAACTGACAAACACAATAGTAAAACAACTGACAAACACAATGGGAAAACAACTGACAAACACAATGGGAAAACAACTGACAAACACAATGGGAAAACAACTGACAAACACAATGGGAAAACAACTGACAAACACAATGGGAAAACAACTGACTAACACAATAGTAAAACAACTGACAAACACAATGGGAAAACAACTGACAAACACAATGGGAAAACAACTGACAAACACAATGGGAAAAGAACTGACAAACACAATGGGAAAACAACTGACAAACACAATGGGAAAACAACTGACAAACACAATGGGAAAACAACTGACAAACACAATAGTAAAACAGCTGACTGATACAATAGTAAAACACCTGACAAACACAATAGTAAAACAACTGACTAACACAATGGGAAAACACCTGACAAACACAATAGTAAAACAACTGACTAACACAATAGTAAAACAACTGACTTTACACAATAGTAAAACACCCGACTAACACAATAGTAAAACAACTGACTGATGCATAGTAAAACACCTGACAAACACAATAGTAAAACAACTGACTAACACAATAGTAAAACAACTGACTTTACACAATAGTAAAACACCTGACTAACACAATAGTAAAACAACTGACTAACACAATAGTAAAAAAACTGACTTTACACAATAGTAAAACACCTGACTAACACAATAGTAAAACAACTGACTAACACAATAGTAAAACAACTGACTTTACACAATAGTAAAACACCTGACTAACACAATAGTAAAACAACTGACTAATACAATAGTAAAACAACTGACTAACACAATAGTAAAACAACTGACTAACACAATAGTAAAACAACTGACTAACACAATAGTAAAACAACTGACTAACACAATAGTAAAACACCTGACTAACACAATAGTAAAACAACTGACTAACACAATAGTAAAACAACTTACTAACACAATAGTAAAACAACTGACTAACACAATAGTAAAACAACTGACTAACACAATAGTAAAACAACTGACTGATACAATAGTAAAACACCTGACAAACACAATGGAAAAACAACTGACTAACACAATGTAACACAATAGTAAAACAACTGACTAACACAATGGGAAAACACCTGACAAACACAATAGTAAAACAACTGACTGACACAATAGTAAAACAACTGACTAACACAATGTAACACAATAGTAAAACAATTGACTAATATAAAGGCAAAACAACTGACTAACACAGTGACAAAACAACTGAATAACACAGTGACAAAACAACTGACTAACACAGTGACAAAACAACTGAATAACACAAAGGTAAAACTGCTGCATTGACTAGATTCAGAAGTATATGATGTCTCTCTCCACTCTCTCCAATGTTTGTTGTCCTGTATTCAAAGATACTTAAATCCCCCTCTACTTACAAGGCTGGAAGGCCAGGTGTAGGAGAGATGTAAGAAACATGTTTCTATGTTGAATGGCAGACAGTGTCTGTCTGGATATTGACAGACAGGGTCGTTGCAGTGATGAAAGTTGTGTCAGAACAAGTTATTGATATAGCAGAGGGAGGCGTACTGTCTGTCCTACAAAGACATGCATCTGATACATCACTGGATGCATTATGTCTGCATAATGTACTCATAATATGAAAATACAGTACCAGTTTGGACACACATACTCCAAAAGTGTGGACACACCTACTCATTCAAGGTTTTTCTTTATGTTTACTACATTGTAGAATAATAGTAAAGACATCAAAACTATGAAATAACAGACATGAAATCATGTAGTAACCAAATATATTTTTTAGAAGCATGTAACTTTCACACATTAACAAGTGCACACGGTACAACAAATGAAAGATAAACTTCTTGTTAATCTACCCATCGTGTCCGATTTCAAAAAGGCTTTACATCAAAAGCACAACATTTGATTATGTTAGGTCAGAGTCAAGTCACAAAAACACACACAGCTATTTTTCCAGCCAAAGATAGGAGTCACAAAAAGGAGAAATATAGATCAAATTAATCACTAACCTTTGATGAGCTTCACCAGATGCCACTCATAGGATGATGATGTATGTTACACAATACATGTATGTTTTGTTCGATAAAGAGCATATTTATATCCATTGGCGCCTTACGTTCAGTAATGTTTTGCTTCCAAAACACCTGGTGATTTTGCAGAGAGCCACATCAATTTCCAGAAATACTCATAATAAACATTGATAAAAGATAAAAGTGTTATTCACAGAATTAAAGATAGACTTCTCAGTAATGCAACTGCTGTGTCAGATTTCAAAAAAACTTTACGGGAAAAGAACACCATGCAATAATCTGAGTACGGCACTCAGAGACCTAAACAACCAAACAAATATCCGCCTTGTTGGAGTCAACATTAGTCAGAAATAGCATTATAAATATTAACTTACCTTTGCTGACCTTCATCAGAATGCACTCCCAGGAATCACAGTTCCACAATAAATGTTTGATTTATTCGATAAAGTTCATCATTTATGTCCAAATTCCTCCTTGTTGTTAATGCGTTCAGCCCAGTAATCCATCTTCATGAGGCGCGAGCACTAGATCCAGACAAAGTCCAAACGTTCCATTACAGTCCGTAGAAACATGTCAAACGAAGTATAGAATCAATCTTTAGGATGTTTTTAACCTCTTGAATCTAGGGGGCACTATTTTCATTTTTGGAAAAATAACGGGCTATTTTGTCAGGACAAGATGCTATAATATGCATATTTCTGAAGGCTAGCTGTGAGATGGGGGGGCTTTCCACAGCTCTTAGCCATTTCCTTGTGTAGGATGAATGCATTCACCACAGCTCAGCCCACACCTCCCATGCTCTTGTTGTAGACCTTTATTGCAGTTGGAATGGGATTTTTTTTTCTCGGTCCATGCCCCAGTAGCTGAGACAACAGGTGTCCGGCTGGATGAACCAGCTTCAGTGGGGGATGGACACCTTGGCACTGGGGGCTCCCATTCGGAGTCAGTGTAACTGTGAAAGAAAATGTTCAGTTAGAATAGTTTCACATATGAGCCCTGTATCAACAGGTATAATAAACATACAGTGCCTTGCGGAAGTATTCGGCCCCCTTGAACTTTGCGACCTTTTGCCACATTTCAGGCTTCAAACATAAAGATATAAAACTGTATTTTTTTGTGAAGAATCAACAACAAGTGGGACACAATCATGAAGTGGAACAACATTTATTGGATATTTCAAACTTTTTTAACAAATCAAAAACTGAAAAATTTTACTTTCAGTGCAGCAAACTCTCTCCAGAAGTTCAGTGAGGATCTCTGAATGATCCAATGTTGACCTAAATGACTAAATGATAAATACTGATGATGATGATGATGATAAATACAATCCACCTGTGTGTAATCAAGTCTCTGTATAAATGCACCTGCACTGTGATAGTCTCAGAGGTCCGTTAAAAGTGCAGAGAGCATCATGAAGAACAAGGAACACACCAGGCAGGTCCGAGATACTGTTGTGAAGAAGTTTAAAGCCGGATTTGGATACAAAAAGATTTCCCAAGCTTTAAACATCCCAAAGAGCACTGTGCAAGCAATAATATTGAAATGGAAGGAGTATCAGACCACTGCAAATCTACCAAGACCTGGCCGTCCCTCTAAACTTTCAGCTCATACAAGGAGAAGACTGATCAGAGATGCAGCCAAGAGGCCCATGATCACTCTGGATGAACTGCAGAGATCTACAGCTGAGGTGGGAGACTCTGTCCATAGGACAACAAGCAGTTGTATATTGCACAAATCTGGCCTTTATGGAAGAGTGGCAAGAAGAAAGACATTTCTTAAAGATATCCATAAAAAGTGTAGTTTAAAGTTTGCCACAAGCCACCTGGGAGACACACCAAACATGTGGAAGAAGGTGCTCTGGTCAGATGAAACCAAAATTGAACTTTTTGGCAACAATGCAAAACGTTATGTTTGGCGTAAAAGCAACACAGCTCATCACCCTGAACACACTATCCCCACTGTCAAACATGGTGGTGGCAGCATAATGGGTTGGGCCTGCTTTTCTTCAGCAGGGACAGGGAAGATGGTTCAAATTGATGGGAGGATGGGTGGAGCCAAATACAGGACCATTCTGGAAGAAACCCTGATGGAGTCTGCAAAAGACCAGATGTATCTACTGTCTCCATTTCACTTTAGGCATTGTTGTGGGCCTGCCCTCCCCTCAACAGCCTCAAATAGGCTATTTCATGTGGGGGTGGGGTGGAGTGGCAGACACACGCATCTTGGCTATGCTCCCTCTAATCAACAATATGTACCTGTATATATACACACACACAAACATAGGCTATGGGTCATAAACATACATACAAACATACCCCCACCCACAATATATAGCCAACGTGTACTTTACACATTTCATTACATTTTTATATATTGCTACAAAAAACAAAAAAAACCACAAATAATATGTTATATTATTAATTTCAAACAACGGCATTAGCATGAGAAGAACTTACCAGTCCAAAACAATGTCCTCTCCGTTCAAAAAATATTCCCCCATTTGGGAATCAAAGCTATGCTCGCTAAATGAATCATCCTCCAACAATCTCTCTGTCTCACTTACCCGATCAATTTCTTCTAAAATTGTGTGTACATCTGTATATCTAGACTTAGATTTAGCGTTCCCTGACTTAGTCACCATACTGATTGATATATAAACAGCTGAAGATGCGTTTTACCAAAATAGTGCTGTGCGTAACACACGTGGCTCCTTCCAGTATGAATCTTCAATGGCGAATGACCCTCTTTACGGCGGAGTTTACTACATGTGTTGGTCTTCCAACACATAACCATTACATATTGCCGTTTACCTCAGCTCATTGGCTATCGACCAAGCTAGATTTCAAGACGATCAGTGGTCATTGGGTTAAAATACAGTCAATCAACGAAACAGCGGTCATATAATTGGTGCACAATGATGTCATTACTTGTTGTCTTCAAATCGGTTTCTTTCGGTCAATAAGTCCCGCAAAATGACCCATTAAGTTTGGTTGTGTTACAAACAACCAGTTGATTGCAATGAAACCAAACATGACTGTATTAAGTCACGTTTAGTGTGTGTATTTACATCGAACATGTCGTTGAAAATTGAATGAGACGGAATTCACAACACAAGCGGTTCACAAAATGTTTCGTGTTAGGCTATACAAATTGAATTTATCAAACAAAAGACCATTCATTGTGTAACAATGAGCATTGGGATTGCAAACAGAGGAAGATCGTCAAAGGTAAACGATTTATTAAAAATGTGTGATTTTGTTACGCCTGTTTTGGTTGAAATAGTTTTTTTTATGGGGCTCTGTCCTCAGATAATCGCATCGTATTCTTTCATAGTAAATCATTTTTTAAATCTGACAAAGCACTTGGATTAGCAAGATTCTAGGCTTTCGAACCACTTGTATTTTCATGAATGTTTAATATGGCTATTTATGTAGTGATCACCGTATGTTGTCGAATTTAATCCCGCTAACGGGTTCTGTGCGCAGAGAGGTTAATGCATCATATGATAGAGGATAGCTGTTGGGGTAATTGTACTCTGAACAAATTGTTGAAGGCATTGATGTGAAAGCATATACAGTGCTGAGTTACCTCAAGAGGATGTAATGTTGATTAGGGATACGCACTTGCATATCAGGTGATGTGCCTATCAGGTGAAACGGAGGAGATGGGGAACAAAGTGAAAATGACACAAACACCTCTCGGGACCTGGGGCTGAAAGGGGAAGACTGGGTGAAAGCATGAGAAACATTTTTTGGAGCTTTAATTTTTGTGGAACCCAGCAGGAAAGTATCCTGGAGGCATAGAAACAGGTGAAGAGAGAGTAGGAATTGCCATGGTCTCAGACTTTGGTTTTCATGCGTATATAAATATGCACAGATTATCACATTGTTAATACTGTTATGTTTTGTGTCTTTTTGTTGCTTCCAAATCTTATAATATCACTCTCATAGGAACCAGAAGGAGAAAGTGGAGAAACAAAAAGCATTCCAGCTGACATGGAACAAGACAGCAGATTCAGCTGGAATGGCATTTTGTTGTGTGATGAGAGATGGAAATAAAATGGTGTATGATGTGATTATAGAACAGAGGCCATGAGTCTCTGAGTTTTTAAACCTCACGGGGAATGTTTGTTATCATTGTTTGTTCCAATTGTTCATTTTTTAATTCATGTTTTGTTATCATTGTTTGTTCATTCATAATAAGTTGTTAGTTTTTAAAAATTCATGTTTGATTGTCCTTTCATTAGTAATTTCAAAATGTATATAAATTGATGATTAGGACGCTATTGTTCAGAAGGAGGGACAGTTGGATTCTAAACTTTGAACATTGAGATATTAAAGACACGATAGATCAGATGCATAGTACTGTATATAAGGGAATTAGATCTGTAGAAAGACAGAGTGGCTGTGGAATGTGCTGGGTGGATGGGAGGAGATCACAGGATTGCTATAGGGGAGCGGATGGACATCTGTGGATTAGACAAAGGAGGGGTTGAGGTCAGGAGGTCAGGTCAGATCCCCTGAAGGGAGTAATAAGGGTTTATTACCCTATTACCCTCTTCCTGTGGAACTATAAGATGTAAGGATTAGAGAGAAGGAGGTGTGTCTAAAGTGGGATACAGCTGTGTCAACTTTTTGGGAAGAATTCAACTTGGTTAACCTCTCTGGGATATGTGGGATGGTATCGCCAATAGCCAATGAAAGTGCAGGGCGCCAAATCCAAAACAACAAAAATATCATAATTAAAATTCCTCAAGCATACAAGTATTTTACACCATATTAAAGATAAAATTCTCGTTAATTCATCCACAGTGTCTGATTTAAAAAATGCTTTACAGCAAAAGCTCCACAAACGATTATGTTAGGTAACCACCAAGTCACAGAAAAACACAGCCATTTTTCCAGCCAAAGTCACAAAAAGCAGAAATATTGACCAAATTAATCACTAACCTTTGATGATCTTCATCAGATGACACTCATAGGACTTCATGTTACACAATACATGTATGTTTTGTTCGCTAAAGTGCATATTTATATAAAAAAATATATTTTCACATCGGCGCGTAATGTTCTCCCTGTAAAACAACTCTGTACTAGTATGTCCCTCTGAGTCCTGGAGAGTAAAGAACCACACCCACCAGTTCAGCTTCAACACTAACCATGTTCCCTCCATCTCTACTGCTGTATTGACTTTAATGTAATTGTGAAATGTTTTTAATCATGTTCATTCTACTCTCTTTCACAAGTTTACAGAGTTCTGAACTCAGCCAGCCTCTATAACTGTTCAGCCAGATCAACCACTGTCCATCTCCTGTCTCATATTCAGGTCTCATATTCTGTTACTAGCTCTAGTGCAAATTGGATTCGACAGCCTGTAGGGAAAACACTGGAGTGGATTGGATATACTGTATCAATAATGGTGGAAGCATAGCTTATACATTTTTACTTAAAAACAAGTTCATTATCACTGGAGCCACTTCCAGCAACACATTGCTTTTAACAGGAGAGAGTCTGCAGACTGAGGACACAGCTGTGTATTATTGTGCTTGCCTCCACAGTGATACAAACCAGCACCAGACCTATAATAAAATTCACTAACCCCTTCAACAGTAGGAGTTTCATGTATCTACCAGGAGGGGGCGATATTAACCTTCTTAATAAAATAAAGCCAAATCCCCTCATGGAATGATTAATTTAGTTTATATAGTTACTACTAGTTTATTAAGCTAGTTTGATATGATGAGGGGATGATGAGAATAGACATAAATACATGTATGCACAATATACTCCAAATCATGTTTCATACCTTTGAGACAATGAGCTCCATGTTTACTGTCTCAGTGAGCAGCAGGTAGCCTAGCATTGGGCCAGTGACCGAAAGTTCGCTGATGTGAATTCCTGATTCAACTGGGTGAAAAATCTGTCGTTATGCTGTTGAGCAAGGCACTTAACCCAAATTGCTCCTGTAAGTCGCTCTGGATTTTTCACTCAGTCGACTCAGGATTTCAAATCAGCTAACTTTCGGTTACTGGCCCAACGCTCTTAACTGCTAGGCTACCTGCTGCTCACAGAGACAGTCAACATGGAGCTCATTGTCTCAAAGGTATAAATATTGTTTCTGTAAAAAATACATCCTTAATCAAAACATAGGTGCTTCACTATGCCCACTCCTACAGTATACCCCACCCCCATTTCTTTATATCAATGCAAACCCACCCTCTGTCCCTTTCCCTACTTAAAACCTCTTTGGGCTAGGGGGCGGTATTTTCACATCCGGATGAAAAGCGTGCCCAAAGTAAACTGGCTGCAACTCAGGCCCAGAAGCTAGGATAGGCATATAATTGGTAGATGTGGATAGAAAACACTCTAAACTTGTCTGTGAGTATAACAAAACTTATTTGGCAGGCGAAACCCAGAGGACAAACCATCAAGGAATAGTTTTTTTTAGGTGTTTTCAATGGGTTTCTATGTGGGTTTCTATGTGGATCTAGATTTCACTTGCTTGCAGTTCCTATCGCTTCCACTAGATGTCAACAGACTTTAGAAATTGGTTGATGTCTTTCCTTTGAGAAATGAAGAAGTAGCCATTTCCTATCTGGGTGGATAGGCAAGCGTACTGTTGTGGTTTGGGCGGGCGACCTGAACGCTCGCTCCACTTTGTTTTTATCCGCAGTTTATCCCGTCTTAAATTTTATCGATTATTTACGTAAAAAATACCTAAAGTTGTAATAGGAAAGTTGTTAGAAATGTTTGGACAGGTAACTTATTAGATATTTTGTAGTCATGTTGCGCAATTTGGAACCGGTGTTTTTATGAGTCAAACGTGCAAAATAAATTGACATTATGGAGATATAATTTATCGAACAAAAGGACCATTTATGATGTTTATGGGACATATTGGAGTGCCAACAGAAGATCTTCAAATGTAAGGCATGAATTATATAGTTATTTTTGTGAGTTTTGTGTCACGCCTGGCAGGTTGAATTATGATTGTCATGTGTTTGTTTGATGGGGTGCTGTCCTCAGATAACAGCATGGTTTGCTTTCACCGTAAAGCCTTTTTGAATCTGACACAATGGCTAGATGAACTTGTTGCGTCGAGCAAACCCGTATCCGGGAGCGTAATCCTCAAGCCCATTACCATAACGCAACGTTAACTATTCATGAAAATCGCAAATGAAATGAAAGAAATATATTCACTCACAAGCTTAGCCTTTTGTTAACAACACTGTCATCTCAGATTTTCAAAATATGCTTTTCAACCATAGCTACACAAGCATTTGTGTAAGTATTGATAGCCTAGCATAGCATTAAGCCTAGCATTCAGCAGGCAACATTTTAACAAAAACAAGAAAAGCATTCAAATAAAAGAATTTACCTTTGAAGAACTTCGGATGTTTTCAATGAGGAGACTCTCAGTTAGATAGCAAATGTTCATTTTTTCCAAAAATATTATTTGTGTAGGAGAAATCGCTCCGTTTTGTTCATCACGTTTGGCTAAGAAAAAAATCTGAAAATGCAGTCTCTACAACGCCAAACTTTTGACCAAATTAACTCCATAATATCGACAGAAACATGGCAAACGTTGTTTAGAATCAATCCTCAAGGTGTTTTTCACATATCTATTCGATGATAAATCATTTGTGGCAGTTGGGTTTCTCCTCGGAAGCAAACGGAACAATACACGCAGCTGGAGATTACGCAATAATTGCGACGGAGGACACCAAGCGACCATGTAGTGTAAAATGGTCAATCTTCCAATGATATGCCTACAAATACGTCACAATGCTGTCGACACTATCGGGAAACAACAGAAAGTCTAAGCTCATTCGTGACCCATTGACAGCCATATAAGGACTCATTGGAACACAGCTTCTTCAAAATCTGGGGCACTTCCTGTTTAAAATTTAATCTTGGTTTTGCCTGTAGCATCAGTTCTGTGGCACTCACAGATAATATCTTTACAGTGTAGGAAACGTCAGAGTGTGTTCTTTCCAAAGCTGTCAATTGTATGCATAGTCAAGCATCTTTTCGTGACAAAATATCTTGTTTAAAACGGGAACGTTTTTTTATCCCAAAATTAAAAGAGCGCCCCCTATATCCAAGAAGTTAACAAGAAGTTAAGCTGTATTTTGGTGTATTGCACTTGTGATTGTATGAAAGTTAAATACATCTGTCACGCCCTGACTTTGGAGAGCTTTTTATGTCTCTATTTTGGTTTGTTCAAGGTGTGATTTGGGGTGGGCATTCTATGTTCCTTTTTCTATGTTTTGTATTTCTTTGTTTTGGCCAGGTATGGTTCTCAATCAGGGACAGCTGACTATCGTTGTCTCTGATTGGGAACCATACTTAGGTAGCTTATTCCACCTATGTTTTGTGGGTAGTTGTTTTCTGTTTAGTGTTCTGCACCTGACAGGACTGTTTCGGTTTCTTTTTGCACCTTGTTATTTTTGTTTCAGAATTCAGTTTAATAAAAGTCATGAACACATACCACGCTGCACTTTCGTCTGATTCTTTCTCATCAGACGACGACGACGACCGTTACAATTTATATATTTTTTTTTTGAATTTCACTGGATGTTGTCGAAACGTTCCGTTAGCAGAACCCCTAGCTGTAAATTAACTTGCGTAAGTTTATTTAAAGCAGGGTGATAAATAAATAATAACTGAATACCATGGAATGTATGGGTGGTGTAAAATAATCGTCCTATGTGTAGCAACCACGAAATAGTAAAGGGTTCAAGATGATTTATAGCTGGTATAAACTTTGGTGGAACCTCCACAATCTTCTCCTTCCAAGGGAGAAAATATTACTTATTTTTAAAATAACATGGGTCAGTAACACATGGGTTGGTCTATTTACTAATACAGCAAGGGTGTATGCATTAAGGTTTATACCCCCACAGGCAACTCTTCCAGCATCTGATCCGAATGTCCACTCAGTTAATTCAAATACACAGGCATTATATTGTTTATATATTTATATATTTTTTAAATTTATTTTACCCCTTTTTTCCCCCAATTTCATGGTATCCAATTGTTGTAGTAGCTACTATCTTGTCTCATCGCTACAACTCCCGTACGGGCTCGGGAGAGACGAAGGTTGAAAGTCATACAACCCAACCAAGCTGCACTGCTTCTTAACACAGCGTGCATCCAACCCGGAAGCCAGCCGCACCAATGTGTCGGAGGAAACACCTTGGTTAGCGCGCACTGCACCCAGCCCGCCACAGGAGTCGCTGGTGCGCGATGAGACAAGGACACCCCTACCGACCAAGCCCTCCCTAACCCGGGCGACGCTAGGCCAATTGTGCGTCGCCACACGGACCTCCCGGTCGCGGCCGGTTACGACAGAGCCTGGGCGCGAACCCAGGGACTCTGATGGCACAGCTGGCGCTGCAGTACAGCACCCTTGACCACTGCGCCACCCGGGAGGAACTAACTCTTGATTTAATGTCCCTCCATCCAGTCATACCACACAGAAGACATGATACATAGAAAAATGACAAAATACATAGAACAATTCCAGAATACCTTTATCAGAAAAATATTCAAGTCTTATCACCAAGTGGATGTCATAAGGTGAATGCACCAATTTGTAAGTCGCTCTGGATAAGAGCGTCTGCTAAATGACTTAAATGTAAATGTAAATGTAAGTGTCATCAGAATAATCATATCAATCGGCGTTTATACATGGAATTTTGCCCTAAATCCTATCACCAAATCTCACAATAATCATAACAATCTGCGTTTATACTTGGAATTTCGCCCTTGTCCAATCACAATAAACATTCAACCCAGGAATTTATAACCTATTTCCACCTAGGTGGACTGTGCTTCCTCCCACGGGTTCTGTGACAACAATTTCACACTTGCAATTATTCCACTATTACAGAAAAAATTAGGTTTGTATAAATGTAACAGTCAGGCACCACTTA
Source organism: Oncorhynchus keta (assembly GCF_023373465.1). Classification (NCBI taxonomy): domain Eukaryota; kingdom Metazoa; phylum Chordata; class Actinopteri; order Salmoniformes; family Salmonidae; genus Oncorhynchus; species Oncorhynchus keta. The sequence goes on along the minus strand of NC_068452.1, from coordinate 36,529,962 downwards.
CTTGCCAGAATGACTCATTAACCACAACATGTTATAGCAAATTAGGGACTTTAGATGCATGCATCTGCTTATCTAATCATTTTGTAGCGCTTGCACGTGGATCAATGGTCAGTCCAGCGAAGTGGTCACTCGCTCCTGGCAAGCTCGCCAAAGTGTTGGTCAATTTCTTCAACAAATGTTCAGGTCTATATAATTATAAAACATACTTTATTAATGGAAAGGAAACACAGACTCTTTGTTTGAGTATTAAAATACTCCTTTAGTAATACAATTGTAGGCAGAAGCTGGTACAGAGTACAGTATATGATAGCTTTCCCCAGATTCTGCAAAATGTCTAAGACATCCTGTAACTCATATAGCCTCTCCCAGTCCACCTTGTGTGAATTTCCCTGGCAACAACATTTGAATAAATCTAACCTCCCCCTGACAGCAGCAACCATCTAATCAGCAATTAAAAGCTCAGAAGTGGGTTTGACCGAAACTTGACCTCATCACATTTATAGGGTCATAACAAGGTGAACAAGTCCAAGCATCTTCTGACAGGTGGCTGTTTTCATCAGGCCTGCAGTAGCCTTGTGTCCTCAGAAAACCAGATAACCACAGTGGGGCCCAGACAGGAGGAGTATGAATGTACTGTACTTTTCCTTCTTCTGATAGTGTCTGAAGGGCACAACACTCAAAAACAGATTTTAATACACCTCCTAGAAGAGGAGACCTAACAGTTGATCATAACATCAATTATTAACCCTTTAAAAGGTATGAGGCCTTGGCTTAACCCTCTTAATGGTACAGGTCAGTTTGTGTGATTCTCCAGGTTTATTAACTAATGGTTAAGACTCCGTCAGTGTCTGACCATGAACACCTGTTGAAGGAAATCACCGATGTTGTCAAAGTGGCAGCAGCAGACATGGAAGGAACATGGTTTGTGTTGAAGCTGAACTGGTGGGAGATGCTCTTGTCTTGTTACACATTGTTTAAAAGTGCGCCTGTTCATTACACTCTGCTCAAATGCACCTGACTTCGCCTCCCGTACACACCTTTGACACTTATGGTATATCTGTGTCAGTGTTGTGTGAAAAAACAGCACATTTTAGCCTTTTACTGTCCCCAACACAATGTGCATCTGTGTAATGACCATGCTGTTTAATCAGCTTCTTGATATGCCACACCTGGATTATCTTGGCAAAGTAAAAATGCTCACTAACAGGAATGTAAACAAATTTCTGCGTACAATTTGAGAGAAATAAGCTTTTTGTGCATATGGAACATTTCGGGGATCTTTTATTTCAGCTCATGAAACATGGGACCAACACTTTACATGTTGCGTTAAAATTTTGTTCAGTATACAGGATATATCCACACAAAAGCTATATAGTAAAAAAAAAATTCATACACATCTCTGCCGTTTTAGTGTCTCCCTGTCAGGTCTCCCTAAATACCCCTCTCCCCCCATCTCTCTACGTCAATGCAAACCCTCCCCCGGATCCTTTCAGTACTTAAACAGGGTCTGCCTTTAGAGGAACTCTGAGTCCTGGAGAGTAAAGAAGAGCAACCACCACCAGTTCAGCTTCAACACAAACCATGTTCCCTGCATCTTTACTGCTGCTTCTGGCAGCTGCCTCCTGTGAGTCTCTCTGGATTTGGGGGATAAACATGCACTTAACAATGGCTTTAGTCTTGTTAAAACTTGTTTATAATGCTATTTGGAATGACTAACATTAATGTTTTTCTGTCGTGGTTTTATTTTCTCAGGTGTTCACTGTGAAGAACTCACTCAGCCAGCCTCTATGACTGTCCAGCCAGGTCAACCACTGACCATCTCTTGTAAGGTTTCATATTCTGTAGGTAGCTATTACACAGCTTGGATCCGACAGCCTGCAGGGAAAACACTGGAGTGGATTGGAATGAAATATACTGGAGGAACGCACCACAAAGACTCCCTGAAAAATAAGTTCAGCCTCACAGTAGACTCCTCCAGCAATACTCAAATCAAATCAAATCAAATCAAATTTATTTATATAGCCCTTCGTACATCAGCTGATATCTCAAAGTGCTGTACAGAAACCCAGCCTAAAACCCCAAACAGCAAACAATGCAGGTGTAAAAGCACGGTGGCTAGGAAAAACTCCCTAGAAAGGCCAAAACCTAGGAAGAAACCTAGAGAGGAACCGGGCTATGTGGGGTGGCCAGTCCTCTTCTGGCTGTGCCGGGTAGAGATTATAACAGAACATGACCAAGATGTTCAAATGTTCATAAATGACCAGCATGGTCGAATAATAATAAGGCAGAACAGTTGAAACTGGAGCAGCAGCACAGTCAGGTGGACTGGGGACAGCAAGGAGCCTTCATGTCAGGTAGTCCTGGGGCACGGTCCTAGGGCTCAGGTCAGTTGAAACTGGAGCAGGAGCATGGCCAGGTGGACTGGGGACAGCAAGGAGTCCTCATGTCAGGTAGTCCTGGGACATGGTCCTAGGGCTCAGGTCCTCCGAGAGAGAGAAAGAAAGAGAGAAGGAGAGAATTAGAGAACGCACACTTAGATACTGTGACTTTAACAGGACAGAGTCTGCAGACTGAGGACACAGCTGTGTATTATTGTGCTCGCCTCCACAGTGATACAAACCACCACCAGACCTATACTAAAACTCAATCAACCTTTATACAGTAGGAGTTTTATGTATCTCCCAGGAGGGGGCGATATTAACTTTAATAAAATAAAGCCAAATCACCTCATGGAGTCATGAATTTAGTTTATATAGTTTCTAGTTTATACTAGTTTGATATTTAAATGATGAGCGTAGACAAATATATGTACAATATAGTCTAAAGCTCCAAGCTGTTATTGCTACATAATATAACATGTAAAAACAAGTTCCAAACTCTGAAAGAGTACATGTTAGTCATTTAGCAGATGCTCTAATCCAGAGCTATTTACAGGAGCAATTATGGTTAAGTGCCTTGCTCAAGGGCATACCGACAGATTTTTCACCCAGTAGGCTCAAGGATTCAATGCAGCAAACTTTCAGTTACTGGCCCAATGCTCTTAACTGCTAGGCTACCTGCTGCTCACTGAGACAGTCAACATCAAGCTCATTGTCTCAAAGGTATGAAAAATGGTTTTCCATAAAAAATACACATCCTTAATTGTTGACCCTCTTAATCAAAACATAAGTGCTTCACTATGCCCACTAATACAGTATACCCCCCCCCGCCCCATATCTTTATATCAATGCAAACCCACCCTCTGGCACTTTCCCCACTTAAACAATGTCTAACAAGAGCATCTCCCACCAGTTCAGCTTCAGCACAAACCATGTTCCTTCCATGTCTGCTGCTGTACATTTTATTGGTCACATACACATGTGTAGAAGATCTCCTTGCAAATATAGAGAAATGTTTGGGTTTCTTGCTCCAACAGTGCAGTAATATCCAACAATTCAAACCAATACACAATATACACAAACCTAAACATAACATAATGGAAGGAGTATGTAAATACTAGGACGAGCAATGTCGGAGTGGCATAGAATAGAATACAATATATAAACTGTTTTTCAGTCTCTTGGTCCCAGATTTGATGCACCTGTATTGAGCTCGACCTTCAACAGGCAGTGGCTCAGGTGGTTGATGTCCTTGATGATCTTTTTGGCCTTCCTGTGCTGTAGTTTGCCCCCAATGATGCATTAGGTGGACCGCACCACCCACTGGAGAATTCTGCGGTTGAGGGAGGTGCTGTTGCCATACCAGGCGGTGATACAGCCCAACAGGATGCTCGCAATTGTACATCTGTAGAAGGGTTCTGTGAGGGTTTTAGGAGCCCAACCAAATTTCTTCAGCCTCTTCCACTGTTGCGCCTTATTCACCACACTGTCTGTGTGGGTGGACCATTTCAGAACGTCAGTGATGTGTACGCCGAGGAACTTGAAGCTTTCCACCTGCTCCACTGCGGCTTCCCTTACCGAAAAAACAGGCTTCCGGCTGTGATGAATACGAGGGGAGACAGAATGCTGGTTTCAAGGGCAGGCCGCAGCATGTGTTTCTTAGCAAAGGACCACAGGAGGAGGCAGGTAGCTGGGTCCAGGGACAGGCAAAGGTCATACACAGGGACTGCAAAAAGGTAACAGTAGAGGCAGGGAAAAGGTTAACCTCTGCGCACAGGTCCCGTTAGCGGGATCAAATTCGACAACATACGGTGAGCGCTTCATAAATATTCATATTAAACATTCCTGAAAATATAAGTGTGCCTGCCTGGTCCCTCTCTCTCCACGGTAAGCACAGGGAGTTGGCGCAGGTCTCCTACCTGACTTCTCCACACTCCCCGTGTTCCTCCCCAATACATTTTTGGGGTTGCCTCTCGGGCTTCCAGCCACACTGCCGTGCTGCCTCCTCATCTCTGCTTTACAGAGAGGGACCAGGCAGACCACAAGTCTGGTTCATCCTTGGGAGCAATTTCCAAATGCCTGAAGGTACCACGTTTATCTGTACAAACAATATTACGCAAGTATAAACACACGCAAGTATAAACACCATGGGACCACGCAGCCGCCATACCGCTCAGGAAGGAGACGTGTTCTGTCTCCAAGAGATTAACTTACTTTGGTGCAAAAAGTGCAAATCAATCCCAGAACAACAGCAAAGGACCTTGTGAAGATGCTGGAGGAAACAGGTACAAAAGTATCTATATCCACAGTAAAAAGAGTGCTGCTGTGCTGCCTCCTCATACCGCCGTCTCTCTGCTTTCGCTGCCTCCAGCTCTGCCTTGGGGCGGCGATATTCCCCAGGATGTGCCCAAGGTCCCTTGCCGTCCAGAATCTCCTCCATTGTCCAGGAGTCCTGAGATTGCTGCTGCTCCCCGTCTTCCTCTTCTGAGGAGGAGTAGCAAGGATCGGACCAATACGCAGCGTGGTAAGTGTTCATCTTCGTTTTTAATAAGAACAGTGAACAAAACAATAAACGACAATGTGAAAAAACAAAACCGAAACAGTTCCATGTGGAAACAAACACTGACACGGAAAATAAGCACCCACAACTCAAAAGTGAAACCAGGCTACCCAACTATGGTTCTTAATCAGGGACAACGATTGACAGCTGCCTCTGATTGAGAGCCATACCAGGCCAAACACAGAAATACCAAATCATAGAAAAACGAACATAGACAACCCACCCAACTCACGCCCTGACCATACTAAAACAAAGCCATAACAAAATAACTAAGGTCAGAACGTGACAGGGGGTGGCATCATCATGTTGTGGGGGTGCTTTGCTGCAGGAGGGACTGGTGCACTTCACAAAATAGATGGTATCATGAGGTAGGAAAATTATGTGGCTAAATTGAAGCAACATCTCAAGACATCAGTCAGGAAATTAAAGCTTGGTCGCAAATGGGTCTTCCAAATGGACAATGACCCCAAGAACACTTCCAAAGTTGTGGCATATGGCTTAAGGACAACAAAGTCAAGGTATTGGAGTGGCCATCACAAAGCCTTGACCTCAATCCTATATAAAATTTGTGGGCAGAACTGAAAAAGATTGTGTCGAGCAAGGAGGCCTACAAACCTGACTCAGTTACACCATGGGCCAAAACTTATCCAACTTATTGTGGAAAGCTTGTGGAAGGCTACCCAAAAGTTTGACCCAAGTTAAACTATTTAAAGGCAAAGCTACCAAATACTAATTGAGTGTATGTAAACTTCTGACCCACTGGGAATGTGATGAAAGAAATAAAAGCTGAAACCAATTTCTCTCTACTATTATTCTGACATTTCACATTCTTAAAATACAGTGGTGATCCTAACTGACCTAAGACAGGGAATTTTTATTAGGATGAAATGACAGGAATAGTGAAAAACTGAGTTTAAATGTATTTGGCTAAGGTGTATGGAAGCTTCCGACTTCAACTGTATATCCTCCACTTATGCAAATGTAACTTACTGTAGCCCCTCTGTTCCTTTCTCTCCCTCTACCTCCTCCTATATAAAAACCTCTCTGTATATGAGAGTCCTGTTACGTCCCTCTGAGTCCTGGAAAGTAGAGAAGAGCAGCTCACACCATTTCAGCTTCAACACAAACCATGTTCCCTACATCTCTGCTGCTGCTGCTGCTGCTGGCAGCTGCCTCCTGTGAGTTGCTGACTATAGTCTGATCAGTATAACCTGTTTTGCTGTGATACTTGATTGATCTGACCTGTCATTCCTCTCCCTCAGGTGTCCACTGTCAGGTCGTACTCACACAGGCTGAACAGTCGGTCCAGGGGACTCCTGCAGGATCCCTGAAACTCACATGTGCCTGTAGTGGAATCACTCTCAGCCGCTCTTATATGCACTGGATTCGCCAGGCACCTGGAAAAGGACTTGAATGGATCATTTACTATTATTCTGACACTGACAAGAGCAATGCCCAGGTAGTACAGGGTCGATTCACTGCATCGAAGGACAGCACTAATTTCTATCTGCACATGAGCCAGTTGAAGTCAGAGGACTCTGCAGTGTATTACTGTGCTAGAGACTCACTATGGTTAAACTAATGAGAATAGCTGTACAAAAACCATCTGGTAGAGAAAGGAAGGACGCGCACAAACACACAGACACCTGTTAAATACATGGTGCTAGTGTTGTTGATGCATCAACAGTGGGCACTCTCTCTCCATTTGAATAAAATAAAGACCAATAAAATAAAGACCAGAGCCCCACTTGTTTTGAGCCCTCAAAAAAGAAAAATAATAATAATTGTAAAAAACATATACAGTTGAAATCGGAAGTTTACATACACTCAATTAGTATTTGTTAGCATTGCCTTTAAATTGTTTAACTTTGGTCAAACGTTTCAGGTAGCCTTCCACAAGCTTTCCACAATAATTTGGTTGAATTTTGGCCCATTCCTCCTGACAGAGCTGGTGTAACTGAGTCGGGTTTGCAGGCCTCCTTGCTAGTTCTGCCCACAATTTTTCTATAGGATTGAGGTCAGGGCTTTGTGATGGCCACTCCAATACCTTGACTTTGTTGTCCTTATGCCATTTTGCTACAACTTTGGAAGTATGCTTGGGGTCATTGTCCATTTGGAAGACCCATTTGTGACCAAGCTTTAAATTCTTGACTGATGTCTTGAGATGTTGCATCAATATATCCACATAATTCACGATCCCATCTATTTTGTGAAGTGCACCAGTCCCTCCTGCTGCAAAGCACCCCCACAACATGAAGCTGCCACCCCCGTGCATCACGGTTGGGATGGTGTTCTTCGGCTTGCAAGCCTCCCCCTTTTCCCCCAAACATAACAATGGTCATTGTGGCCAAAAAAGTTATATTTTTGTTATTTTTATATTTCCCCAAAAAGTACGATCTTTGTCCCCATGTGCAGTTGCAAACCGTAGTCTGGCTTTTTTCTGGTGTTTTTGGAGCAGTGGCTTCTTCCGTGCTGATCGCCCTTTCAGGTTATGTCAATATAGGACTTGTTTTACTGTGGATATAGATACTTTTGTACCTGTTTCCTCCACCATCTTCATAAGGTCCTTTGCTGTTGTTCTGGGTTTGATTTCCACTTTTCACACCAAAGTACGTTCATCTCTAGGAGACAGAACACGTCTCCTTCCTGATCGGTATGAAGGCTGCGTGGTCCTATGGTGTTTATACTTGCGTAATACTGTTTGTACAGATCAACGTGGTACTGTAAGGGTTTTCCTGTGGTTAAGGAGAAGCGGACCAAAATGCAGCGTGGTGGTTATTCATGTTCTTTAATAAAGGAACTAGACATGAAATAACTAACAAAACAATAAATGTGCGAAAACCTAAACAGTCCTATCTGGTCCACAAACACACAGTGAAACCCAGGCTACCTAAGTATGATTCTCAATCAGAGACAACTAATGACACCTGCCTCTGATTGAGAACCATACTAGGCTGAAACATAGAAATACCCAAAACCTAGAGAAATAAACATAGACTGCCCACCCAACTCACGCCCTGACCATACTAAATAAATACAAAACAAAGGAAATAAAGGTCAGAACGTGACAGTACCCCCAAAGGTGCTGACTCCGGCCGCAAAACCATGATAGGGGAGGGTCTGGGTGGGCGTCTGTCCGCGGTGGCGGCTCTGGCGCGGGACGCGGACCCCACTTCCCTATTGTCTTAGTCCGCCTCATTGTCGGCCTCCGTGGCTCTCTAACCATGGCAACAACTCTCAATGACCCAACTGGACAGAGGGGCAGCTCAGGAGAGAGGGGCAGCTCGGGACAGAGGGGAAGCTGCTCGGGACAGAGGGGCAACTGCTCGGGACAGAGGGGCAGCTGCTCGGGACAGAGGGGCAGCTGCTCAGGACAGAGGGGGGGCAGCTCGGGACAGAGGTGCGGCAGCTTGGGACAGAGGTGCGGCAGCTCGGGACAGAGGGGCTCTGGCGCCTCTGGGCTGAGGGGCTCTGGCAACCCCTGGCTGACTGGCGGCACTGGCGGCCCCTGGCTGACTGGCGGCACTGGCGGCTCCTGGCAGACTGGCGGCACTGGCGGCGCTGGGCAGACGGGTGGCTCAGGCGGCGCTGGGCAGATGGGTGGCTCAGGCGGCGCTTGGCAGACGGGTGGCTCAGGCGGCGCTGGGCAGATGGGTGGCTCAGAGGGCGCTGGGCAGACGGGAAGCTCCGGCAACGCTGGAGAGGAAGGCTCTGGCGCCTCTGGACTGAGGGGCTCTAGCGCCTCTGGACTGAGGGGCGGGAGCTCTGGCAGCGCCGAACAGGCGGGAGACTCCGGCTGAGCTGGAGAGGAGGAAGGCTTTAGCAGCGCCGGAGAGGCGGGAGACTCTGGATGCGCTGGAGAGGAGGAAGGCTCCGGCAGCGCTGGACAGGCGAGTCGCACTGTAGGCCTGATGTGTGGTGCTGGCACTGGTGGTACTGGGCCGAGGACACGCCCAGGAAGCCTGGTGTGGGGAGCTGCCACCGGAGGGCTGGTGCGTGGAGGTGGTACCGGATAGACCGGACCCTGCAGGTGCACTGGAGCTCTTGAGCACCGAACCTGCCCAACCTTACCCGGTTGAATGGTCCCGGTCGCCCTGCCAGTGCGGCGAGGTGGAATAGCCCGCACTGGGCTATGCAGGCGAACCGGTGACACCGTGCGCAAGGCTGGTGCCATGTAAGCCGGCCCAAGGAGACGCACTGGAGACCAGATGTGTAGAGCCGGCTTCACGGCACTTGGCTCGATGCCCACTCTAGCTCGGTCGATACGCGGAGCTGGAATGTACCGCCCCGGGCTATGCACCCGCACTGGGGACACCGTGCGCTCCACCGCATAACAAGGTGCCTGCCCGGTCTCTCTCGCCCTCTGGTAAGCACAGGAAGTTGGCTCAGGTCTCCTACCTGGCTTCTCCACACCTCCTGTGTGCCCCCCTCCAAGAAATTTTTGGGGGTGCCTCTCGGGCTTCCTTACCAGCCGTGTTCCCTCATATCGCCGGTTCCTCTCTCCGGCTGCCCCTGCTCTCCTAGCTGCCTCCACCTGTTCCTATGGAAGGCGATCTATTCCCGCCAGGATCTCCTCCCATGTGTAGCAACCCTTGACATTCAATACATCGTCCCATGTCCATTCCTCTTTGCGCCGCTGTTGCTGTTGCCCGTTACCACGCTGCTTGGTCCTGTTGTGGTGGGTGATTCTGTAAGGGTTTTCCTGTGGTGAAGGAGAAGCGGACCAAAATGCAGCGTGGTGGTTATTCATGTTCTTTAATAAAGGAACTAGACATGAAATAACTAACAAAACAATAAATGTGCGAAAACCTAAACAGTCCTATCTGGTGCAAACACAGAGACAGGAACAATCACCCACAAACACACAGTGAAACCCAGGCGACCTAAGTATGATTCTCAATCAGAGACAACTAATGACACCTGCCTCTGATTGAGAACCATACTAGGCCGAAACATAGAAATACCCAAAACCTAGAAAAATAAACATAGACTGCCCACCCAACTCACGCCCTGACCATACTAAATAAATACAAAACAAAGGAAATAAAGGTCAGAACGTGACAGGTACCTTCAGGCATTTGGAAATTGCTCACAAGGATGAACCAGACTTGGGAGCAAGACTTTTCCAGACTTTTCTGATGTCTTGGCTGATTATGTCAAGCAAAGAGGCATTGAGTGTGAATGTAGGCCTTGAAATACATCCATAGGTACACCTGAAATGGACTCAAATGATGTAAATTACCCTATCAGAAGCTTCTAAAGCCATGACATAATTTTCTGGATTTTTCCAAGCTGTTTAAAGGCCAGTCAACTTAGTGTATGTAAACTTCTGACCCACTGGAATTGTGATACAGTGAATTATAAGTGAAATATTCTGTTTGTAAACAATTGTTTGTGTCATGCACAAAGTAGATGTCCTAACCGACTTTCTAAAACTATAGTTTGTTAAACAAGACATTTATGGAGTGGTTGAAAAATGAGTTTTAATGACTGCAACCTACGTGTATGTAAACTTTCGACTTCAACTGTATGTAATTAATGGAATATCAGTAGGGAAAAAATATTTAGCGCAAGCTATAAATACTCTGGTTTGTTGTCCATGTAAAAGGCCGGACTTCTACTGGAGGATCATTTTAGGCAGGACTGATACAATGAATATTACACTCTGCCAATTTTCTTTGGTATCGTAACCCATTAGTGTCAATTGTCCCCAGTCTTTAAATTGTTGCATGCATTTGTATTGGTACCATAATACATTGTATATTTTTGATAGTACAGAGATTAGGCCTTCTTGTTCAGTATTGGTCACGTTTATCATTAGAATGGTAAAAACAGTAAAGGATCATGAATGAGTTCAATGAATGTTTAAAACTTATTATGGCTGCAGGGGCAGTATTAAGTAGCTTGGTTGAAAAGGTGCCCAGGGGTGCCCAGAGTAAACTGCCTGTTCCTCAGTCCCAGTTGCTAATATATGCATATCATTATTAGTATTGGATAGAAAACATTCTGAAGTTTCTAAAACTGTTTGAATGATGTCTGTGAGTAAAACATAACTCATATTGCAGGCAAAAATCTGAGAAGAAATCCAAACAGGAAGTGGGAAATCTGAGGTTGGTCGATTTTCAACCCAGCCCCTATTGAATACATAGTGGGATATTGGTTATGGTGCACTTCCTAAGACTTCCACTAGATTAGTTCAGTGTTAGCTAGCTACATAGCTGTCTTTGTTTCCAAGATAATTGTGTAGTTTAGTGTGTGTAGCCTTGGAGTGATTATCTTAATTCACTGAGGTTCGCTAGCCAGCTATTTGTCGTCCTTAACGTAGGAGACTCTGCTAGCTAGCCAACAGCTAACAGCTAACAGCTAGCCAACGTCTACTGAATAGAACTCAACAACCCGGTCGCATTCACAGGTAGTATCACATTTTGTTTCGAATTCAATCACCGGTCAGGGAGTATCACATTTTCATTTCATTACAGTACAACGGTTTGATTTGTTTGATCGTAGCTAGCTACATAGCTAGCTACATAGCCGTCTTTGTTTCAAAGATAATTGTGTAGTCTAGACCGATTTCCTAGGTTAGCTAGCCAGCTATTGTCGTTCTTTTAACTCAACGTAACGTAAACAACACTGCTAGCTAGCCAGCTAGCCCCCGAATAGCAGCACTGTAGAAATTATTACACTCAACGGAACGACTTGATTAGTGTAGTGTCAACAACGCAGCTACTGCCAGCTAGCCTACTTTAGCAGTACTGTATCATTTTAATCATTTTAGTCAATAAGATTCTTGCTACGTAAGCTTAACTTTCTGAACATTCGAGACGTGTAGTCCGCTTGTCATTCCAATTTCCTTGCATTAGCGTAGCCTTTTCTGTAGCCTGTCAACTATGTGTCTGTCTATCCCTGTTCTCTCCTCTCTGCACAGACCATACAAACGCTCCACACCGCATGGCCGCGACCACCCTAACCTGGTGGTCCCAGCGCGTACGACCCACGTGGAGTTCCAGGTCTCTGGTAGCCTCTGGAACTGCCAATCTGCGGCCAACAAGGCAGAGTTCATCTCAGCCTATGCCTCCCTCCAGTCCCTTGACTTCTTGGCACTGACGGAAACATGGATCACCACAGATAACACTGCTACTCCTACTGCTCTCTCCTCGTCCGCCCACGTGTTCTCGCACACCCCCGAGAGCTTCTGGTCAGCGGGGTGGTGGCACCGGGATCCTCATCTCTCCCAAGTGGTCTTTCTCTCTTTCTCCCCTTACCCATCTGTCTATTGCCTCCTTTGAATTCCATGCTGTCACAGTTACCAGCCCTTTCAAGCTTAACATCCTTATCATTTATCGCCCTCCAGGTTCCTCGGAGAGTTCATCAATGAGCTTGATGCCTTGATAAGCTCCTTTCCTGAGGACGGCTCACCTCTCACAGTTCTGGGCGACTTTAACCTCCCCACGTCTACCTTTGACTCATTCCTCTCTGCCTCCTTCTTTCCACTCCTCTCCTCTTTTGACCTCACCCTCTCACCTTCCCCCTACTCACAAGGCAGGCAATACGCTTGACCTCATCTTTACTAGATGCTGTTCTTCCACTAACCTCATTGCAACTCCCCTCCAAGTCTCCGACCACTACCTTGTATCCTTTTCCCTCTCGCTCTCATCCAACACTTCCCACACTGCCCCTACTCGGATGGTATCGCGCCGTCCCAACCTTCGCTCTCTCTCCCCCGCTACTCTCTCCTCTTCCATCCTATCTTCTCTTCCCTCTGCTCAAACTTTCTCCAACCTATCTCCTGATTCTGCCTCCTCAACCCTCCTCTCCTCCCTTACTGCATCCTTTGACTCCCTATGTCCCCTATCCTCCAGGCCGGCTCGGTCCTCCCCTCCCGCTCCGTGGCTCGACGACTCATTGCGAGCTCACAGAACAGGGCTCCGGGCAGCCGAGCGGAAATGGAGGAAAACTCGCGCCTCCCTGCGGACCTGGCATCCTTTCACTCCCTCCTCTCTACATGTTCCTCCTCTGTCTCTGCTGCTAAAGCCACTTTCTACCATTCTAAATTCCAAGCATCTGCCTCTAACCCTAGGAAGCTCTTTGCCACCTTCTCCTCCCTCCTGAATCCTCCCCCTCCTCCCTCCTCCCTCTCTGCAGATGACTTCGTCAACCATTTTGAAAAGAAGGTCGATGACATCCGATCCTCGTTTGCTAAGTCAAACGACACCGCTGGTTCTGCTCACACTGCCCTACCCTATGCTCTGACCTCTTTCTCCCCTCTCTCCAGATGAAATCTCGCGTCTTGTGACGGCCGGCCGCCCAACAACCTGCCCGCTTGACCCTATCCCCTCCTCTCTTCTCCAGACCATTTCCGGAGACCTTCTCCCTTACCTCACCTCGCTCATCAACTCATCCCTGACCGCTGGCTACGTCCCTCCCGTCTTCAAGAGAGCGAGAGTTGCACCCCTTCTGAAAAAACCTACACTCGATCCCTCCGATGTCAACAACTACAGACCAGTATCCCTTCTCTCTTTTCTCTCCAAAACTCTTGAGCGTGCCGTCCTTGGCCAGCTCTACCGCTATCTCTCTCAGAATGACCTTCTTGATCCAAATCAGTCAGGTTTCAAGACTAGTCATTCAACTGAGACTGCTCTTCTCTGTATCACGGAGGCGCTCCGCACTGCTAAAGCTAACTCTCTCTCCTCTGCTCTCATCCTTCTAGACCTATCGGCTGCCTTCGATACTGTGAACCATCAGATCCTCCTCTCCACCCTCTCCGAGTTGGGCATCTCCGGCGCGGCCCACGCTTGGATTGCGTCCTACCTGACAGGTCGCTCCTACCAGGTGGCGTGGCGAGAATCTGTCTCCTCACCACGCGCTCTCACCACTGGTGTCCCCCAGGGCTCTGTTCTAGGCCCTCTCTTATTCTCGCTATACACCAAGTCACTTGGCTCTGTCATAACCTCACATGGTCTCTCCTATCATTGCTATGCAGACGACACACAATTAATCTTCTCCTTTCCCCCTTCTGATGACCAGGTGGCGAATCGCATCTCTGCATGTCTGGCAGACATATCAGTGTGGATGACGGATCACCACCTCAAGCTGAACCTCAGCAAGACGGAGCTCCTCTTCCTCCCGGGGAAGGACTGCCCGTTCCATGATCTCGCCATCACGGTTGACAACTCCATTGTGTCCTCCTCCCAGAGCGCTAAGAACCTTGGCGTGATCCTGGACAACACCCTGACGTTCTCATCTAACATCAAGGCGGTGTCCCGTTCCTGTAGGTTCATGCTCTACAACATCCGCAGAGTACGACCCTGCCTCACACAGGAAGCGGCGCAGGTCCTAATCCAGGCACTTGTCATCTCCCGTCTTGATTACTGCAACTCGCTGTTGGCTGGGCTCCCTGCCTGTGCCATTAAACCCTACAACTCATCCAGAACGCCGCAGCCCGTCTGGTGTTCAACCTTCCCAAGTTCTCTCACGTCACCCCGCTCCTCCGCTCTCTCCACTGGCTTCCAGTTGAAGCTCGCATCCGCTACAAGACCATGGTGCTCGCCTACGGAGCTGTGAGGGGAACGGCACCTCAGTACCTCCAGGCTCTGATCAGGCCCTACACCCAAACAAGGGCACTGCGTTCATCCACCTCTGGCCTGCTCGCCTCCCTACCACTGAGGAAGTACAGTTCCCGCTCAGCCCAGTCAAAACTGTTCGCTGCTCTGGCCCCCAATGGTGGAACAAACTCCCTCACGACGCCAGGACAGCGGAGTCAATCACCACCTTCCGGAGACACCTGAAACCCCACCTCTTCAAGGAATACCTAGGATAGGGTAAGTAAGGGTAAGTAATCCTTCTCACCCCCCCCAACAAGATTTAGATGCAAGTGGCTGTTCCACTGGTTGTCATAAGGTGTATGCACCAATTTGTAAGTCGCTCTGGATAAGAGCGTCTGCTAAATGACGTAAATGTAAATGTAAATGTAAATGTCAACCATCTTTAGAAACTTGTTTGAGGATTCTACTGTGAAGTGGGACCGAATGAGAGAGGAATGAGTCATGCGCTGGTCATGCGCATTTCACATGAGGTAGCTGCGTTCCTTTGCTTTTCTGAAGAAAAAGGAATTCTCCAGTTGGAATATTATTGAAGTTTAATGTTAAAAACATCCTAAAGATTGATTCCATACATCGTTTGAGATGTTTCTACGGACTGCAACGGAACTTTTTACATTTCGTCTGCAACAAGGGAACGAGCTTCATGACTTTGGATGTGTTTACCAAACGTGCTAACAAAAGTAGCTCTTTGGACATCAATGATGGACATTATCAAACAAATCAAACATCTAATGTGGAACTGGGATTTCTGGGAGTGCATTCTGATGAAGATCATCAAAGGTAAGTGAATATTTTGTAATATTATTTCTGATTTCTGTTGACTCCAACATGGCTGATATCTCTTTGTTTTCTGAGTGCAATTCTCAGATTATTGCATGGTTTTCTTTTAACATAAAGCATTTTTTAAAAATCTGATACAGTGGTTGCATTAACCTGTTGCGACTCTAGGGGCAGTATTTTCATTTTTGGGTAAAAAACGTTCCCGTTTTAAACAAGATATTTTGTCACGAAAAGATGCTCGACTATGCATATAATTGACAGCTTTGGATAGAAAAAACTGCAAAGATATTGTCTGTGAGTGCAACAGAACTGATGTTACAGGCGAAACCCAGATAAAAATCCAATCAGGAAGTGCCGCATTTTTTTAAACTGCTTCATGCCAATGACTCCTTATATGGCTGTGAATGGGGTACGAATGAGCTTACACTTTCAACCTGTCCCGCAAGTGTGATGTTCGGATGTACCGATCCCTGAGTAGGTGTTGTTACACATGGTCTGCCACTGTGAGGACGATCAGCCGCCCGTCCTGTCTCCCTGTAGCTCTGTCTTAGACATTAGACATAGTTTTCATAACTGTGACCTTAATTGCCTACCGTTTGTAAGCTGCTAGGGTATTAACCTCTCTAGGATAGGGGACGCTTGCATGTAAGATACTAAATTAAAGCTACACTCGTTGTGAATCCAGCCAACATGTCAGATTTTCAAAAGGCTTTTCGGCAAAAGCATAAGAAGCTATTATCTGATGATAGCACAACAGTAAACAAAGAGAGTAGCATATTTCAACCCTGCAGGCGCTACACAAAACGCAGAAATGAAATATAAAACATGCCTTACCTTTGACAAGCTTCTTTTGTTGGCACTCCATTATGTCCCATAAACATCACCATTGGTCCTTTTGTTCGATTAATTCCATCCATATATATCCAAAATGTCAATTTATTTGGCGCGTTTGATCCAGAATAAAACAGCTTCCAATTTGCGCAACATCACTACAAAATATCTCAAATGTTACCTGTAAACTTTGCTAAAACATTTCAAACTACTTTTGTAATACAACTAGGGTATTGAAAGTATTTTTAAACATTAATAATCGATCAAACTGTTCAATACAGGAAGACAACAAACAACGCTACTTTTCAAGTCTCGCGCAACTCTCAACCGTGTTACCCATTTCCAAGATGGCCGTACTTCTTTGGGGCGGCAGCATAGCCTAGTGGCTAGAGCGTTGGACTATTAACCGGAAGGTTGCGAGTTCAAACCCCCGAGCTGACAAGGTACAAATCTGTCGTTCTGCCCCTGAACAGGCAGTTAACCCACTGTTCCCAGGCCGTCATTGAAAATCAGAATGTGTTCTTAACTGACTTGCCTGGTTAAATAAAGGTAAAATTAAAAATTTAAATTCTTCATTTCTCAAAGGAATAACCTCAACCAAATTCCAAAGACTGGTGACATCTAGTTGAAGCGGTAGGAACTGAAAACGAACTCCTAATTCATCTAGTGTCCCAATGAGAACTCACTGAACAGACAGAGACCTAAAATAAATATTCTGAATGGTTAGTCCTCAGGGTTTTGCCTGCTAAATAAGTTCTGTATTACTCACAGACATGATTCAAACAGTTTTAGAAACTTCAGAGTGTTTGCTATCCAAATCTACTGATACCATGCATATCTTATATTCTTGGCATGAGTAGCAGGAAGTTGAAATTGGGCACGCTATTTATCCCAAAGTAAAAATGCTGCCCCCTATATCATTACATTTACATTACATTTAAGTCATTTAGCAGACACTCTTATCCAGAGCGACTTACAAATCGGTGCATTCACCTTATGACATCCAGTGGAACAGCCACTTTACAATAGTGCATCTAAATCTTTTAAGGGGGGGGGGGTGAGAAGGATTACTTTATCCTATCCTAGGTATTCCTTAAAGAGGTGGGGTTTCAGGTGTCTCCGGAAGGTGGTGATTGACTCCGCTGTCCTGGCGTCGTGGGGAGTTTGTTCCACCATTGGGGGCCAGAGCAGCGAACAGTTTTGACTGGGCTGAGCGGGAACTGTACTTCCTCAGTGGTAGGGAGGCGAGCAGGCCAGAGGTGGATGAACGCAGTGCCCTTGTTTGGGTGTAGGGCCTGATCAGAGCCTGGAGGTACTGAGGTGCCGTTCCCCTCACAGCTCCGTAGGCAAGCACCATGGTCTTGTAGCGGATGCGAGCTTCAACTGGAAGCCAGTGGAGAGAGCGGAGGAGCAGGGTGACGTGAGAGAACTTGGGAAGGTTGAACACCAGACGGGCTGCGGCGTTCTAGATGAGTTGTAGGGGTTTAATGGCACAGGCAGAGAGCCCAGCCAACAGCGAGTTGCAGTAATCCAGACGGGAGATGACAAGTGCCTGGATTAGGACCTGCGCCGCTTCCTGTGTGAGGCAGGGTCGTACTCTGCAGATGTTGTAGAGCATGAACCTACAGGAACGGGCCACCGCCTTGATGTTAGTTGAGAACGACAGGGTGTTGTCCAGGACCACGCCAAGGTTCTTAGCGCTCTGGGAGGAGGACACAATGGAGTTGTCAACCGTGATGGCGAGATCATGGAACGGGCAGTCCTTCCCGGGAGGAAGAGCAGCTCCGTCTTGCCGAGGTTCAGCTTGAGGTGGTGATCCGTCATCCACACTGATATGTCTGCCAGACATGCAGAGATGCGATTCGCCACCTGGTCATCAGAAGGGGAAAGGAGAAGATTAATTGTGTGTCGTCTGCATAGCAATGATAGGAGAGACCATGTGAGGTTATGACAGAGCCAAGTGACTTGGTGTATAGCGAGAATAGGAGAGGGCCTAGAACAGAGCCCTGGGGACACCAGTGGTGAGAGCGCGTGGTGAGGAGACAGATTCTCGCCACGCCACCTGGTAGGAGCGACCTGTCAGGTAGGACGCAATCCAAGCGTGGGCCGCGCCGGAGATGCCCAACTCGGAGAGGGTGGAGAGGAGGATCTGATGGTTCACAGTATCGAAGGCAGCCGATAGGTCTAGAAGGATGAGAGCAGAGGAGAGAGAGTTAGCTTTAGGAGTGCAGAGCGCCTCCGTGATACAGAGAAGAGCAGTCTCAGTTGAATGACTAGTCTTGAAACCTGACTGATTTGGATCAAGAAGGTCATTCTGAGAGAGATAGCGGGAGAGCTGGCCAAGGACGGCACGTTCAAGAGTTTTGGAGAGAAAAGAAAGAAGGGATACTGGTCTGTAGTTGTTGACATCGGAGGGATCGAGTGTAGGTTTTTTCAGAAGGGGTGCAACTCTCGCTCTCTTGAAGACGGAAGGGACGTAGCCAGTGGTCAGGGATGAGTTGATGAGCGAGGTGAGGTAAGGGAGAAGGTCTCCGGAAATGGTCTGGAGAAGAGAGGAGGGGATAGGGTCAAGCGGGCAGGTTGATGGGCGGCCGGCCGTCACAAGACGCAAGATTTCATCTGGAGAGAGAGGGGAGAAAGAGGTCAGAGCACAGGGTAGGGCAGTGTGAGCAGAACCAGCGGTGTCGTTTGACTTAGCAAACGAGGATCGGATGTCGTCAAACTTCTTTTCAAAATGGTTGACGAAGTCATCTGCAGAGAGGGAGGAGGGGGAAGGGGGAGGAGGATTCAGGAGGGAGGAGAAGGTGGCAAAGAGCTTCCTAGGGTTAGAGGCAGATGCTTGGAATTTAGAGTGGTAGAAAGTGGCTTTAGCAACAGAGACAGAGGAGGAAAATGTAGAGAGGAGGGAGTGAAAGGATGCCAGGTCCGCAGGGAGGCGAGTTTTCCTCCATTTCCGCTCGGCTGCCCGGAGCCCTGTTCTGTGAGCTCGCAATGAGTCGTCGAGCCACGGAGCGGGAGGGGAGGACCGAGCCGGCCTGAAGGATAGGGGACATAGAGAGTCAAAGGATGCAGAAAGGGAGGAGAGGAGGGTTGAGGAGGCAGAATCAGGAGATAGGTTGGAGAAGGTTTGAGCAGAGGGAAGAGATGATAGGATGGAAGAGGAGAGAGTAGCGGGGGAGAGAGAGTCCCTATATCTTAACAAGTTAAGTGCTTTGAAAGGCTGGTAATGGCTCACATTAACACTGTTATTCCAGAAACCCTAGACCCACTCCAATTTGCATACCGCCCAATCAGATCCACAGATGATGCAATCTCTATTGCACTCCACACTGCCGCTTCCCACCTGGACAAAAGGAACACCTACTTGAGAATGCTATTCATTGACTACAGCTCAGCGTTCAACACCATAGTACCCTCAAAGCTCATCACTAAGCTAAGGATCCTGGGACTAAACACCTCCCTCTGCAACTGGATCCTGGACTTCCTGACGGGCCGCCCCTAGGTGGTGAGGGTAGGAGCAACACATCCGCCACGCTGATCCCCAACACTGGAACCCCTCAGGGGTGCGTGCTCAGTCCCTTCCTGTACTCCCTGTTCACGCAGGTTATCAAATGGCTACCCGTACTATTTGCACTGTTATTTTACATTGTCTTTTTAATGTTGTTTTTATTTTATATATATATATATAAATATGCCATTTAGCAGACGCTTTTATCCAAAGCGACTTACAGTCATGTGTGCATACATTCTACGTATGGGTGGTCCCGGGAATCAAACCCACTACCCTGGCGTTACAAGCGCCATGCTCTACCAACTGAGCTACAGAAGGACCACCCTCTTTACTTATCTATTGTTCACCTAATTCCTATTTTTTACTTAAACATTGCACTGTTGGTTAGGGCCTGTAAGTAAGCATTTCACTGTAAGCACCTGTCGTATTCGGCGCGCGTAACAAATAAACTTTGATTTGATTTGATCATCCCATATAATATAATAGATCACAAATATGTTAACTCAATGGATATTATAATTATCTCTAAATGTAAAATACTTTGTTCCAATACAATTCTAGATTGTTAAGTACATACTACAGAGGCCCATCAAGACAAGGAGGTGTAGTTTCCCTGTCATCTTTGCAGGATGTCAGATGCATAAGGGTTTCAAGGCAATCAATTCTAAGACAAAGTCAGACATCATCAATCACTGTCAATCAACAAACATTGTCTGTGTTGTTTAAACAGTAAAGTATTTATTTAACTAGGCAAGTCAGTTAAGAACAAATTCTTCTTTACAATGACAGCCTAGGAACAGTGGGTTAACTGCCTTGTTCAGAGGCATAATGATCGATTTTTAACTTGTCAGCTCAGGGATTTGTTCTAGCAACCTTTCAGTTACTGGCCCAACACTCTAACCACTAGGCTACCTGCCTTCCCTCATATGAACATTATGTATCGTGTATTAAGAAGAGTCATGAAATAATGGTATATTATACATAATTTATGTTAAATCATATTACATTTGTATATTTCCCACAACAATATTACAAACACCTTAATATAAGTGGCCCCTGTAAGAAATGTAAGTATGTCATCTCATAAGTTTTTGGAAACAACATCAGCAGTACATCACTGTTGTGTGTTTTAAAAAAGATATATGTCACTGCACTTTTACAATGGTACTGTACATTGGTCATTTTTTAGGGTTAATCAAGATTATTATATCAGAGAAATGGCTTTATCAGAGTGCAGGTGTATCCTGGGTAGAAGTCATGCATTGGAAGCTTTGAACTAATATACCCAACAATCATTCTGATAAACATGCCTTTTAAAACACATTCTTAAGCTCGCTCCCCTATACACAATTACAATGAGGACATAGTAAAGTATTCGGGGTAGGTCCCCAGAACAGCTTTGAGAAACCACATAGAGCAATTTATTACTTAAGTTCAGGACTCATTGTTCAATGCAATTCTTGAAAATTCTGTTATATTTATTATGAACACAAACATGAATATGGTCTGTCAATAACATTGTGTGTGATGAGTAGAAGTGATTGACTGAAAATATTAAATAATATAATTAATAAAACTGTTAGCAAGGTCTATCATATAAATGTAACTGTGATTAACATTTCTGATTCCTTGATCCATCTCACCATTTATTCAAACCAAATGCAAATTGTGTTCATGTGGTGGAAACATTTCTTGGTTACCAGCTGGCTTCTACAAAATACAGTTTCTCCTCAGCTGAAACAAGGTAATGTATAATTAGTGCAGTCCCTGCAGTCCCTGGGCTACTTAACTACTTTAACTGTCTATCTGAATCATCAGAGATGTTAAACTGGGACCCTGAAACACCCAGGTGACAGACTGGAGTTCACCAAGCATGGTGCCACACAGCTGTGAGGGTCACAGAGGGAAGAGAGAGGGGTGGTTGTGTGAGAGAAACAGACTACATTGTGAAAAGGAGTGCAGGACCGGTGTGGAACGGAATGGATTATCAAACATAAACACTTAGATTATGGATTGGATGCATTAATAGTTACTTTACATCAGTTTGACCAACATGATGGAAAATATGCTGTTTCTGTGTGACTTAAAGCATACAAATTATGACAAAAGTAACTACAAATGTGTTTATTCCATACTCTAAGTATGTACAATTGTAACGGTTTTCTTCCGTTGAGGGAGAGGAGGACCAAAATGCAAGTGGTTAGAGTTCAACATGTTTAATAAAGACCATACATGAGAACACTACAAAATACGAAACAACAAATGTGAAAACCGAAACAGTCCTATCTGGTGCATAGACACAAAGACAGAAGACAACCACCCACAAAATACCCAAAGAACATGGCTGCCTAAATATGGTTCCCAATCAGAGACAACGATAAACACCTGCCTCTAATTGAGAACCAATCTAGGCAACCATAGACTTACATAAACACCTAGACCAGTGACACCCCATAAACATACAAAACCCCTAGACCAGGCGAAACACATAAATCCCCCATGTCACACCCTAACCTAACCAATGACCTAACCAAATCCCCCCCCCCCCAAAGGTGCGGACTTCCGGCCGCACACCTAAATCTATAGGGGAGGGTCTGGGTGGGCGTCTGTCCACGGTGGCGGCTCTGGCGCAGGACGTGGACCCCACTCCACCATAGTCTTTGTCCGCTTTAGTGAAGGGGCCTACTGGACTAAACGGGCAGCTCCGGACTGAGGGGCAACTCAGGACCGAGGGGTAGCTCAGGACCGAGGGGTAGCTCAGGACCGAGGGGTAGCTCAGGACCGAGAGGTAGCTCAGGACCGAGAGATAGCTCAGGCTGGTTGGCGGCTCTGGCGGCTCCTTGCAGACTGACGGCTCTGGCGGCTCAGGACAGGCGGGAGACTCTAGCAGCTCTGGACAGGCGGGAGACTCTAGCAGCTCTGGACAGGCGGGAGACTCTAGCAGCTCTGGACAGGCGGGAGACTCTAGCAGCTTTGGACAGGCTGACATTTTTGGGGCTATCTCTTCCCAAGTGTTATAGTCCAGATTCTGCTCCCATGTCCAGAAATCCTGACGTCGCTGCCTCTCCTGCTCGTTACCACGCTGCTTGGTCCTGTTGTGGTGGGTGGTTCTGTAACTGTTTTCTTCTGTTGAAGGAGAGGAGGACCAAAATGCAGCGTGGTTAAAGTGCAACATGTTTAAAACCTCTTACAGCTCCCCCCCTACTTTGTGCAATTTCCGCCTGAAGACAAACCCAAATGTAACAGCATGTAGCTCAGGCACAGAACCAAGGATATGCATATTATTGGTAGCATTTGAAAGAAAACACTCTGAAGATTGTGTACATGTGAATTGAATGTAGGAGAATATACACAATAGATCTGGTATAGATAAAACAATGAAAAAAACATATGTTTTTTATTTTTATATCATCATCTTAAAATGAGCAAGATGAAACAACATTCAGATAGGATGATGGGGACAATTTCAGTGAAAAAATATAAGAGGGCAACAGTACTTGTGCAAAGTTTCAAAATGATAACTTCCAAAATGAGTGTCCTACATGAAGTCACCCAGGTGTCCCACACAAGTAGCCCAAATGTACCCAAGTGGCCAAATTGGTGAAAGTATACATTTTGAAACAAATAACTATATACAAAATACCAAAATGGTATTCTAACACACACCCCAAAAATGTTTTAGGAAAAAAAGGACAAAAAAAAGACAAAAATAATAATTATTGATTAAAAAATATGAAGAAAAAAATATATATATACACAATTAAGGGAATAAACTGGAATGATCTCTTGTCCTATACAGACGTGGAAGCTGATAGTCAGGTTTTTCTATCCACAATCCAGACTACAATAAATGGCTTCCTAAAGAAAATCAAATCCAAACCTGGCCAAAAGAGCACTCTTCCTTGGCTAAATGGAGAAATCTGGAAATTTATGAAAGAATGAGATTATGCTCTAAAAATAGCCCTAAAATCTAAATTAGAGCATGACAGACGTAGGTTTACCATGTTGAGAAATAAGGTGATAAAAGAAATCAGACAGGCCAAGGCAAACTTTTTTATTAGCATAATTGGTGAAGCAAAGGGAAATTCTAAATTGATATGGGAGAATCTAAAAAAGTTAACAGGGAAAGACCATAGTAACACTGCAGAAAGACTAGAAATCATGGTGAATAACAATCTAACACAGGATGCAGTTGAAATAGCAACAGCCTTCAATTCCTACTTTATTGACTCTGTCAGGTTACTGACACAGAACCCCTCCACTGATTTCTTGGGCTCAGTGCTAGTGAATGACACTCAACCTGTCTTCATCATAAGGGAGGTTTCTGAGTCAAAGGTGAACAAGGTGATTAGCTCACTAAAGAACTCTAAAGCCAAAGATGTGTTTGGGATGGACTCTACCTTTCTTAAAAACTACAAAGAGTCACTCATTGGCCCCATTACTAAGGTCACCAACACATCTATTGGTCTCGGTGTGTTTCAAGGGTATGGAAGTCAGCCATAATAACGGCCATCTTTAAATCAGGCGACCCTGCTGACGTGAGTAACTACAGGCCCATTAGTATACTACCTGTGGTGTCAAGGTTGTTGAAAAGTGTGTAGCAGAACAACTGATTGCCCACCTCAACAACAGCCCCTTCACATTACACTCCATGCAGTTTGGCTTCAGAGCGAAACACTCCACAGAAACGGCCAACTGCTTTCTTCTGGAAAATGTGAAGTCCAAGATGGACAAAGGGGGTGCTGTTGGGGCTGTGTTTCTGGACCTAAGGAAGGCTTTTGATACTGTTAACCATGAGATTCTCATCACAAAATTGTCCAAGTTCAACTTTTCCCCTGATGCCTTGAGATGGATGAAATCATACCTTGAAGGCAGAACTCAGTGTGTCAGAGTGAGCAATGAGCTGTCGCCCACTCGTAGCTATGATGTGGGCGTGCCCCAAGGGTCAATACTGGGGCCCCTCCTGTTCAGCCTGTACATTAATGATCTGCCTTCTGTCTGTACTGGGTCTGAAGTTCAAATGTATACAGATGATACAGTGATATATGTGCATGCAAAGAGCAAACAACAAGCTGCACAAGAACTCACTACTGTAATGGTCCAGGTTACAAAGTGGCTCAGTGACTCGTGTTTGCATCTCAATGTGAAAAAAACTGTTTGCATGTTCTTCACAAAGAGGGCAACAGATGCTACTGAGCCAGATGTCTATGTGTCAGGGGAGAAGCTCCAGGTGGTATCCGATTTTAAGTACCTTGGCATCATACTTGATTCCAACCTCTCTTTTAAAAAGCATGTGAAAAAGGTAATTCAAATAACTAAATTCAATCTAGCTCATTTCCGATTTATACGAAATTGTTTGACTACAGACTGTTTTGTACCTCAGGAGTAGCAGACAGTGTTGTACCTCAGGAGTAGCAGACTGTTTTGTACCTCAGCAGTAGCTAACAGTGTTGTACCTCAGGAGTAGTAGACAGTGTTGTACCTCAGTGTTGTACCTCAGGTAGCAAAACTGTACTTCAAATCTATGATACTCCCCCACTTAACATACTGCTTGACTAGTTGGGCCCAAGCTTGCTGTACAACATTAAAACCTATTCAGTCTGTCTACAAACAGGCTCTCAAAGTGCTTGATAGGAAGCCCAATAGCCATCATCATTGTCACATCCTTAGAAAGCATGAGCTCTTGAGTTGGGAAAATCTTGTGCAATACACCGACGCATGTCTTGTATTCAAGATCCTTAATGGCCTGGCTCCCCCTCCACTCAATATTTTTGTTAAACAGAAAACCCAGACATATGGCAGCAGATCCACAAGGTCTGCCATGAGAGGTGACTGTATAGTTCCCCTAAGGAAAAGCACCTTTAGTAAATCTGCATTCTCTGTGAGAGCTTCCCATGTCTGGAATACACTGCCATCAGACACACATAACTGCACCATATATCATACTTTCACAAAATGCTTGAAGACCTGGCTAAAGGTCAATCAGATTTGTGAACATGGTCCCTAGCTGTGTGTTGCCGCTTTCCATGTTGTCTGTTGTCTGTAGCTTGTGAGGTGTGGAAACACTTTGTTGCTTTTATGAATTTTGTCTTGCTGCTTTTTGTTCTATGTTGCTCTGTCTGTATGCTATGTCTTGCTTGTCCTATGTTGCTATGTCTTGCTTGTTCTATGGTGCTATTGTCTATATTGTAATTGTTTTTAATAACCTGCCCAGGGACTGCGGTTGAAAATTAGCATTCTTTCGCAGTAAATCCTTTTTTAAATCTGACAACGCAGTTGGATTAACAAGATTCTAGGCTTTCGATACATGTGAGACACTTGTATTTTCATGAATGTTTAATATGACTATTTATGTAGCGAGCACCGTATGTTGTTGAATTTCAGCCCGTTAGCGGCTTCCATGCGCAGAGAGGTTAAGATAATGTCTGAGTATAACAGAACTGCTATGGCAGGCAAAAACCCGAGAAGAATCCTTCCAGAATGTGATTTGTTTATGTGTTTTTCCATTGAAAGGCTGTTGACTAGACAGGGATTTAGCTCAGATTGCAGTTCCTATGGCTTCCACCAGATGTCAGCAGTCTTTAGACACGGTTTCAGGCTTGTTTTTTGAAAAACGGTCAAGAATTAAGAAAATGGGAAGTGTCTATAGAAATGTGCACTACTGTTTTGTGCGTGTGACTGTGTGCGCTCGTTGTTATTTTTAGTTTCTATTGAACACACTGTTCTACGGTTGAAATATTATCGTTTATATAGATATTTGACAACCTGAGGATTAATTAGAAACATCGTTTTACTTGTTTCAACAAACTTTACCGGTACAATTAGAATATATTTGTCTGCATGTTTGGACGCCTTCTGGCAGGTGGATTACTGAACAAATTGCTCCAACCAAACCTAGTGTTTGGGATATAAAGAGGGACTTTATCAAACAAAACAACCATTTATTGTGTAGCTGGGACCCTTTGGATTGCCAACAGAGGAAGATCTTCAAAGGTAAGGGATTTATTTTATCGCTATTTTTGAGTTTTATGACACCTGTGCAAGTTATGAATTTATGCTAATGCAGGAAGTATGTGAGGCGCTGTCCTCAGGCAATCAAATGCTATGCTTTTTCTGTAAAGCCTTTTGTAAATCTGACAAGGCGGTTCGATTACCAAGATTCTAAGCTAAAGAACCATGTATTTTCATGAATGTTTAATATTACGACTTTTGTCATTTGAATTTGGCGCTCTGCAATTTCACAGGATGTTGTCAAATCGCTCACGGGATCCGAGCCTTAAGTTAAGCAACTTCATTTCCACCATAAGCAAACAAGAATATGCTCAAACAGAGGCGGTGTTCCTAGTAGCCAGGGAATTTAATGTAGGGAAACTTAAATCTATTTTACCAAATTTCTATCAGCATGTTAGATGTGCAACCAGAGGAGAAAAAAAACAGACACATACAAAGTTTTCCCTTGCCCTCCATTTGGCAAACCTGACCATAATTCTATCCTCCTGATTCCTGCTTACAAGCTAAAATTAAAGCAGGGAGCACCAGTGACTAGATCTACTAAAAAGTGCTCAGATGAAGCAGATGCTAAGCTGCAGGACTGTTTTGCTAGCACAGAGTGGAATATATTCCGGGATTCCTCTGATGGCATTGAGGCGTACACCACATCAGTCATTGAGGAGGACACCACATCAGTCTTTGAGGAGTACACCACATCAGTCAATGGCTCCACCAATAAGTGCATCAATGACATCGTCCCAAACCAGAAGCAATGGATTACAGGAAACATCCACACTAAGTGTTACGGATACAAGTATCCTGTGTGTGTATTTGTCGAACACTGTTCTGTTCAAAGAGGTTGATCAAGAGGATTGATTGTGTGATACCTCTGAGAAGCTGATCACCTCTGACAAACAGCCCAGGAAAGAATCAAAGAACGTTGAACTTATTGCTGATGCAATACAGTTACCAGTCACTCGTGAGCAGCTGATTGCTAACCAAAAGGTTGACTAAATGTTTTTTCTAGTGTTGTCTCCTTGGAAGATGTAAAGAAGAAGAACGTGGCTTACTTCATTGAAGGTAATCTCCTCATGCGTAAATGGAAATCCCATGTTGACGCGGGTGGAGATTGGAATGCTGTTTACCAAATAGTGATTCCTACAGCCTTTCGACAAAATGTGTTATCCCTTGCTCATGATCACCACTGGTCTGGTCATGTAGGAATCACAAAGACTTATGATCAGATCCTTCGACATTTCTTTTGGCCGGGTTTAAAACAAGATGTGGCTCAGTTCTGTCGGACATGCCACACATGTCCGATAACAGGAAAACCAAATCAGGTTATTCCTCCCGCTCCTCTTTGTCCCATACCTGTCATAGGTGAACCATTCAAGCATGTGGTGGTTGATTGTGTCGGACCGTTACCGAAGACAAAATCGGGTGACCAGTTTTTGTTAACGATTATTGGTATGGCTACAAGATACCCAGAGGCCATTCCTCTGCGAAGGATTACAGCCCCGGTAGTGAGTAAAGCCTTAATAAAATTCTTCACGACATTCGGGTTACCTAAGGTGGTACAAAGCGATCAAGGTGCCAATTTCCTATCCAAGCCATTCAAGCAGGTGTTAAAATCCTTTTCAATTTCGCACTGTGTGTCAAGGGCCTATCACCCAGAGTCTCAGGGTGCGCTTGAAAGATGGCATCAGACACTGAAGTCTATGCTACGTAAATATTGTTTGGAATTTGAGAAAGATTGGGATGAGGGAGTTCCTCTAGTTTTGTTTGCTGCTCGTGAAACTGTGCAGGAGTCCCTAGGTTTCAGCCCAGCTGAACTAGTGTTTGGTCACACAGTGAGAGTACCAATGAAAGTCCTTAAAGAACAGTTCTTGTCCCAAGAGTTGTGTACAGGAGACGAGAATGTGTTGGACTACGTTAGTCGCTTTCGTGAGCGCCTACACCAAGCTTGTGCTCTCGCAAAGGAAGCTCTGTCTTCCTCACAGAGGAGCATGAAAAGACACTATGATAAAGAGGCTGTTTCTCGTCCACTACAGCCAGGTGACCAAGTACTGGTGTTTATTTCCTGTTCCAGGATCTTCACTGTCAGCTCGTTTCTCTGGTCCTTATTTAATTGAAAAGAAAATAAGTGAAATTGACTATGTGCTTCAAACTCCTGATAGATAACACCAATCTCGTGTGTGTCACATTAACATGTTGAAAGCTTACCACACCCGACCCATCACACAGTTAGATAGTTCAAAAACAGAGGAAGGTACTGCTGTCTTCTCTACTACTACTGCGATGATAGTGGACTGTCATATTGATGATGTTGATGGATTGGAGTTGCGCAATACTCAACAGCAGTGTGTTAGATTACCCAACTCAGAAATGCTGCTGTCTATCCAGTCAGGTCTGGTTCATTTAAGGGATGGACAGGCCAATGATATTGTGAGGCTACTACACAGTTTTCTATGTCTCTTTAATGACGTTCCTACTCGCACAAACGTGTTGGAACATGACATTAATGTTGGAAATGCTACAACTAAAAAGCAACACCCATATTGTATCAACGCTTCCAAGAGGAAGATAATGAGGGATGAGGTGAAATATTTGTTGGAGAATGACCTGGCTACGCCAAGTTCAAGCCCTTGGAGTACTCCTTGCATTCTGGTTACTAAACCTGATGGTATGTCCAGGTTATGTACGGATTATCGAAAGGTAAATTCTGTCACAATGCTAGATTCGTTCCCGTTACCCAGACTGGATGACTGTATCGACACTATTGGTGCTGATAAGTATGTAACTAAGTTGGACCTCTTAAAAGGTTACTGGCAGGTTCCGTTAACTTCACGTGCTTCTGAGATTTCTGCCTTTGTGACCCCAGACAACTTCCTACAGTACTCAGTCATGGCTTTTGGGATGCGAAATGCACCAGCCACTTTCCAACGACCGGTTAACTCCCTATTAGCTGGCGTTCCTAATTGTAGTGCATACCTTGATGACCTAGTGATTTATTCGTCTGAGTGGTCAGATCATGTTGACTCTGTAAGGGTAGTATGTGAACGGTTGGCAGCTGCTTCTCTAACCCTGATCTTGGCAAAGTGCAAGTTTGGGAAGGCTACTGTTACCTATCTCGGGAAAGAGGTTGGCCATAGACAGGTGTGCCCTGTTGATGCCAAGGTCTTGGCTATAACTGCATTCCCTGCACCTACTACCAGACGAGAGCTACGCTTTTTAGGGATGGTTGGCTACTACCGTAGCTTCTGTAAAAATGTCTCTGTGGTAGTTGCTCCATTGACCAATTTGCTCAGTCCGGCTAGATGATTTGTGTGGTCCCCTGATTGTAAGAGCTTTTGAATCTGCGAAAGCACTCTTATGTAGTACCCCTGTACTTGCCAGAGGTGCTGGTGCTGTTCTACTGCAGCAGGACAAGAGTGGAGTGGATCATCCTGTTTGTTATTTTTCCCGTAAATTTAATAAATGTTAAACAAACTATGCGACAATAGAACAAGAAGCTCTTGCTTTGTTGTTGGCTCTGCAGTACTTTGAAGTAAATATTGGTTCCAGTGCCCTACCAGTGATTGTATATACTGACCATAACCCCTTAGTGTTTCTCCACCGGATGTACACCCAGAACCAACGCCTTATGCGCTGATTGTACAAAATTAAAATTTGGAGATCCGCCACAAAAAGGGTTATGATAATGTATTGGCAGATGCTTTGTCTCATGTGTAAATGATGATTTTTGTATGTTTTGCAAGGTTGACGTTATTGTTGTGAGTATTCATTGTAATACTGTGGTCGCAATCCCTAGGGTTGCTCTTTTAAGGGTGGGAGTGTTACGGATACAAGTATCCTGTGTGTGTATCCTGTGTGTGTGTTTCTTTTCTCTCCTTCTCCCCTCACAGGTGAAAATCATCACTCCCCAATCAGTCACCAATCCAATCATCAATCAGAAGACACACCTCCTCCTGTTTCCTACCCAATCACCGTTCCTTTCCCTTTGTTTAAGGGAACATTTCGACATTTGCCATATGGTTAGTGAGAAAGTCCACATTGCAAATGTACGGTCCCTTACTAGACGTCCGAAAACGTTTATAAAATTGGCGGACGGCGTCGGGCCGTGCGGCAGTGTAAGTTTATCATAGCCTAGCATAGCATTTTGTCCAGCTAGCAGCAGGTAACTTGGTCACGGAAATCAGAAAAGCAATCAAATTAAATCGTTTACCTTTGATGAGCTCCGGGTGTTTTCACTCATGAGACTCCCAGTTAGATAGCCAATGTTGCTTTTTTCCAAAAATATTATTTTTGTAGGCGAAATAGCTCCGTTTTTGTTCTTCACGTTTGGCTGAGATATCGCCCAGAAATTGCAGTCACGAAACGCCGAAAAATATTCCAAATTAGCTCTATAATATCGACAGAATCATGGCAAATGTTGTTTATAATCAATCCTCAAGGTGTTTTTCAAATATCTATTCGATAATATATCAACCGGGACTGGTAGCTTCTTAGTAGGATAGAGAGAAACAATGGCCGCATTTGTCCGCACCAAACACTCTGAGAGACTTCAGTTTACCACTGACGCAATGTTGACGTTCAGGCTCATTTTTCAAAATAAAAGCCTGAAACTATGTATTGTGACACTAGACACATTAGGGAAGCCATAGAAAAAGGAATATGGTTGATATCTCATTCACTGCTTAATAGGGACGTATAGGAACGCAGAGCCTTCTAAATAAGAGTCCCTTCCTGTTTGGATTTTTCTCAGGCTTTCGCCTGCAACATCAGTTCTGTTATACTCACAGACAATAGTTTTACAGTTTTGGAAACTTTAGAGTGTTTTCTATCCTAAGCTGTCAATTATATGCATATTCTAGCATCTTGTCCTGACAAAATATCCCGTTTACTACGGGAAGGTTATTTTTCCAAAAATGAAAATACTGCCCCCTAGTCACAAAAGGTTATAATAGGTTCTAATCAATAGCCTAGAATGTGTTTTTGTGATTGTGTATCTTTTATCATCATTTTAGCTTTCTAGTAAATGAATACTCAACTAAGATTGGTGTGGTACGAACTCATTGAGACCCGGGTCCGTGCAGATTCCCCGATTATGCGACGTTCAGAACGAGACTGTGGAGGTAACTGATTAATTAGCGGCTGTTGTAAAATCGATATTCTGATATTCTTTCAGTTAATTTGGGAAATAGAAACTCAATAAAACTAATTTTCCCATGATTCCCCAGGTTAATGAGTTAATAATTAATCATGCAATTAGAAACCTTTAATTATTTGATGAGCAACAGTCATCACATTAACTAATACAATGTCACGACAGTACCTTGTGAGGTTGGAACTTGTGGTTAAATATTATATTATGTAGAAGATTGGAGCTATATATTGAGCAAACATATATATTATGTCGAAGCAAATCTTTTTTTATAATTTCAAAGATACCAACGTAGTATAAACTAAATGAATCAATCCATCGTGGATTTGACTTGTTAAGGTTAATATCACCCCACCTGATTGATACATGTAACTCCAAATGTTTAAAGGATGAGTGATTTTTTTGTACATGTCTGGCCCTGGTTTGTATCACTGTGAGTCTCAGGCACAATATTAAACAGCTGTGTCTTCAGTCTGCAGGTTCGGCCCTGTTATAGTCATTATCTTGTTAGAGGAGTCTAAAGTGAGGCTGACCTTTTTTTCAGTGAATCCTTGTAGACTGTGTTTCCGGTATATATTTGCCCAATCCACTCCAGTCCTTTCTTGCAGGTTGTCGGATCCAAGCTGTCCAATAGCTAGATAAAGAGTATGAGACTTTACAGGAGGTGGTCAGTGGTTGACCTGGCTGAACAGTCATAGAGGCTGGCTGAGTGAGTTATTCACAGTGAACACCTTTGGGAAGAGAAAGAAGGAAGAGATAATTACAAGCTACAAATAGTGTCAAATTACATCAGTCTAATTCAATTTTCATTAATGTGTTTTTTCCCCCATATCCAAAGAGACTCACAGGACACAGCTGCCAGCAGCAGCAGTAGAGATGCACTGAACATGTTTTGTGTTGAAGCTGAACTGGTTCTCTGGAATTGCACTTCTTTCCTCTCCAGGACTCGGAGGGACGTACTATGGGACAAAAAATTAGAGAATGTTTGTATAATAGAGAGGTGGAGAGAGTGAGAGGCGTCGAGCGACAAGTGATATTTGCAGGAATAAAATAACTCCCAATATTAGTAGAACATGGTGGGGGTTAGAAAAGGCCTTGGTTGTGGGACATATGACATTGATAGTTTATTGCATTGTTAGTAATCCTAATATCTTGAACACAATTATTTCAATTATGGTTGTGCTTGAGAACATTGTCATTATACAACATTAATCTGAGGGTATTGATGCTGCTTGTATTGAATGGGGAAGTGTTTTTTGTACAGCTCTCTCACCACTCTCTCTCACTGTGTGTAGCGGGCACAGTAATACAATGCTGTGTCCTCACTCTTCAGACTGTTCATCTGTAGGTACAGCTTACTGCTGGAGTCATCTCTGGAGATGGTGAATCTACCCTGTACTGTCTGAGAATAGAATGGACTCGATCCACCAGTGTGTATAAAGGCAACAAACTCAAATCCTTTCCCAGGAGCCTGTTTCATCCAAGCCATATGGTGGCCACTGAATGTGAACCCAGAGGTGGTACAACTCAGTGTGTTGGATTCTCCAGGCGTTTTAATCACTGGTCCAGACTCAGTCAGTGTCTGACCATGAACACCTTTGGAAATATAAAGCAGAGATCATGATGAAGTAAATAAATCCTGATTTGTTGACTTATTCATTTGATTAACATTGTTAATATCCTCACCTGTTAGATAGACTGTCAGTAAGAGTACTCCTGTGGTAGGAAACATGGTGATCTGTGTAGTTCTCTAAAGGTAGTTGAGACAGTTCTCAGCAGAAACAGCCTTTAAAAGAGACAATAATAAAGATGGAGGACAGGAGAGTTTTGCATGAGCTCCTCCTCACTGGGAGGACCAATCACAAGAAGCTTGATAAATAGATCACGTGGTATGAGGTAATCTTGAGATGCTGTTTTTATTTAAATGTATCTATTTAATAGTTGTTATTTAGTCAACAACGTTATGAGTGATTTAACCTTTAATAGTTATTATTTACAGTGTTGTCCCATCGCTGCTCATCGCAAAACGGACTCGGGAGAGGCAAAGATCGAGAGCCATTTGTCCTCTGAAACACGTCCCCGCCAAGCCACACTGCTTCTTGACACAATGCTCGCTTAACCCGGAAGACAGCTGCACCAATGTGTCGAAGGAAACACTGTACAGCTGGCGACCGAAGTTAGGGTGCATGCATGCGCCCAGCCCAGCACAGGGAATCGCTAGAGCGCGATGGGGCAAGGACATCCTAGCCGGCCAAACCATCCCCTTACATGGACGCCGCGATCTCATGGCTCTCACGGTTAAAGGTTAAACCATTCATAATGATTATGAATGCCTCTGTTCTGCTCGTTGTTTTACAGTATGTTACCATAATTATTATCATTGATGCTTTGAAGAATTGCACAAAAGGCACAGATGGTGAGAATTGAACTATCGGTATCCCCAAAGATACAGCATATACTTGGACAATTAATATTTTGAGTTAAAAGTAAGTCTGTTATCAAAATTATTCTTCTATATTTAATTATGCTCAATGAGGACATTCATTAATACCTACCAGGAATCCAAACTCTTATTTGGATTAGGCTGACATAAAGGTGAATGTAATTAAGATGATATTTACTGATCAAAGTGGCCAGAGGAGTGGATTAAGCTGCATTGACCTTTGTCTGTCTCACTTCCATGTGTCTCTGGCACAATATTAAACAGCAGAATCTTCAGACTGTTCATCTAGAGAAAGACCTGTTTCGTGCTATTGTATCTGGAGATGATAAACCGACCCTGACCAGACTGTGGGTAGTAGGTGCTACTGCTGTCATGGGTAGTGTGGAGTATTTCAAACTTGAGAAAAGCTTACACACTGTTGAAAGTAACATCAAAGTGACAGTCGTATAATCAGTAGCAGATGATGTGGGACAACAAGAAAGCTTGACCAGACAGGGCAGGAGTTGGAATGTTAGATACTTGTTCATGTGACAACAAGTAAGATTGACCAGACTGGACAGGATATCATATTTTTGTGTAGTTTGAGCGTTAGAGGCTGGAGTCTTTTATTGTGTAGTGCTTTGTGATATTGTTGTATTATTTACAGTAATGAAACTCAGTATTATTCTAGTGTGACACAAAGAGAGGAAGTTGTACACCAGCTAACCTTTTTGTTAGTGTTGTTTTTGTACAGCTGCTTCACCAGCTTCAGTCAGTGTGCCTGTCGAGCACAATAATAAACAGCAGAGTCCTCTGAACTCAGACTCTTGGCCTCTAAGAACTGTGTGCTTGTAGAGACGTCCTCAGTCAGGGTGAACTGGCCTTTCAGGGAGTCTGCATAGATAACATCTGTTCCTGAACCAGTGTTCATTCTCCCAATCCACTCAAGTCCTTTCCCTGGTTTCTGCCTTCTCCAGTGAATGTTATGGCTAGTCATTGAATAACCAGAGATTATACAGGACACTTTTAACCTTTTGCGTCGACCAATCCCGGATCCGGGATCGTAATCATAGCCTCAAACGAATTAGCATAACGCAGCGGACATAATTACCCCTAGAAACTTTTCCTATTCATGAAAATCGCAAATTAAATGAAATAAATATAATCAAACACAAGCTTAGCCTTTTGTTAACAACACTGTCATCTGTAGACACCTTGGGGAATGCGTGGAAAACGTAAACTCATTCGTAGCTCATTCATAGCCATATAAGGAGTCATTGGAATGAGGCGGTTTCAAAAAATGTGGCGCTTCCTGGTTGGATTTTTATCTGGGGTTCGCCTGTAACATCAGCTCTGTGGCACTCACAGACAAAATCTTTGCAGTTTTGGAAACGTCAGAGTGTTTTCTTTCCAAAGCTGTCAATTCTATGCATAGTCGAGCATCTTTTCGTGACAAAATATCTTGTTTAAACGGGAACGTTTTTCATCCAAAAATGTAAATATCACCCCCTAGTCGCAAGAAGTTAACAGAGTGTCTAGGTATTTTCACCTGAGAAGGTGACTGATCCAGTCTGATATCACAACAAACACCTGCAATATAAAAACATGTCAACACTCTTAAAGATGTGGTATTTACACACATTTTGAGTTTAACTATGATACTCAGACATCCTTCAGTCACGATGTAATGCTTTACTTACTGTGTATGGACATTACCATGACAACTAAACAACAGGCAGTTTCATTGTTCAATGATAGTCAGGTTAGTGCAGGGCTTGCTGTAATGTCAGTCCACGTTGCCTATGATGAGAAGGCCAGAGCTGAGCGTCTGATTATAAAGGGGTGAAAGGATGGAAGACTTTGCATAGACCGCCCACTAGAGGTTTAAATAAAGACTGAGAGAGAGATGTTTTTTGACAGTTGATAATGTCAGCATTGTTTCTCAGAACAGCACAATATAACAGGATCTATTAGGATCCCAGAAGATCTATATTTGTTCCAATTCTGTTTAACATTAATGACCTTCATGGTACATATATTCAATATTGTATTAATTGTTTGATGAAATTTGACATCTGGTTTCATTTAAATAAGTTCACCAAATTGATAAACATTACCAAATAGGGTTAGGGTTAGGGTGGGCAGTCTGGGTGGGCAGTCTGTTTGTTTTGTCTTTGTTTTAGTATGGTCAGGGCATGAGGGGGTGGGCAGTCTGTTTGTTTTGTCTTTGTTTTAGTATGGTCAGGGCATGAGGGGGTGGGCAGTCTGTTTGTTTTGTCTTTGTTTTAGTATGGTCAGGGCATGAGGGGGTGGGCAGTCTGTTTGTTTTGTCTTTGTTTTAGTATGGTCAGGGCATGAGGGGGTGGGCAGTCTGTTTGTTTTGTCTTTGTTTTAGTATGGTCAGGGCATGAGGGGGTGGGCAGTCTGGGTGGGCAGTCTGTTTGTTTTGTCTTTGTTTTAGTATGGTCAGGGCGTGAGGGGGTGGGCAGTCTGTTTGTTTTGTCTTTGTTTTAGTATGGTCAGGGCATGAGGGGGTGAGCAGTCTGTTTGTTTTGTCTTTGTTTTAGTATGGTCAGGGCATGAGGGGGTGGGCAGTCTGTTTGTTTTGTCTTTGTTTTAGTATGGTCAGGGCATGAGGGGGTGGGCAGTCTGTTTGTTTTGTCTTTGTTTTAGTATGGTCAGGGCATGAGGGGGTGGGCAGTCTGTTTGTTTTGTCTTTGTTTTAGTATGGTCAGGGCATGAGGGGGTGGGCAGTCTGTTTGTTTTGTCTTTGTTTTAGTATGGTCAGGGCATGAAGGAGTGGGCAGTCTGTTTGTTTTGTCTTTGTTTAGTATGGTCAGGGCATGAGGGGGTGGGCAGTCTGTTTGTTTTTGTCTTTGTTTAGTATGGTCAGGGCATGAGGGGGTGGGCAGTCTGTTTGTTTTTGTCTTTGTTTAGTATGGTCAGGGCATGAGGGGGTGAGCAGTCTGTTTGTTTTGTCTTTGTTTTAGTATGGTCAGGGCATGAGGGGGTGGGCAGTCTGTTTGTTTTGTCTTTGTTTTAGTATGGTCAGGGCATGAGGGGTGGGCAGTCTGTTTGTTTTGTCTTTGTTTTAGTATGGTCAGGGCATGAGGGGTGGGCAGTCTGTTTGTTTTTGTTTGTCTTTGTTTTAGTATGGTCAGGGCATGAGGGGTGGGCAGTCTGTTTGTTTTGTCTTTGTTTTAGTATGGTCAGGGCATGAAGGAGTGGGCAGTCTGTTTGTTTTGTCTTTGTTTAGTATGGTCAGGGCATGAGGGGGTGGGCAGTCTGTTTGTTTTTGTCTTTGTTTAGTATGGTCAGGGCATGAGGGGGTGGGCAGTCTGTTTGTTTTGTCTTTGTTTTAGTATGGTCAGGGCATGAGGGGGTGGGCAGTCTGTTTGTTTTGTCTTTGTTTAGTATGGTCAGGGCATGAGGGGTGGGCAGTCTGTTTGTTTTTGTCTTTGTTTAGTATGGTCAGGGCATGAGGGGGTGGGCAGTCTGTTTGTTTTGTCTTTGTTTTAGTATGGTCAGGGCATGAGGGGGTGGG
Source organism: Oncorhynchus keta (assembly GCF_023373465.1). NCBI lineage: Eukaryota > Metazoa > Chordata > Actinopteri > Salmoniformes > Salmonidae > Oncorhynchus > Oncorhynchus keta. The sequence continues at coordinate 36,492,183 of NC_068452.1, read as the reverse complement.
CAGTCTGTTTGTTTTGTCTTTGTTTTAGTATGGTCAGGGCATGAAGGAGTGGGCAGTCTGTTTGTTTTGTCTTTGTTTAGTATGGTCAGGGCATGAGGGGGTGGGCAGTCTGTTTGTTTTTGTCTTTGTTTAGTATGGTCAGGGCATGAGGGGGTGGGCAGTCTGTTTGTTTTTGTCTTTGTTTAGTATGGTCAGGGCATGAGGGGGTGAGCAGTCTGTTTGTTTTGTCTTTGTTTTAGTATGGTCAGGGCATGAGGGGGTGGGCAGTCTGTTTGTTTTGTCTTTGTTTTAGTATGGTCAGGGCATGAGGGGGTGGGCAGTCTGTTTGTTTTGTCTTTGTTTTAGTATGGTCAGGGCATGAGGGGGTGGGCAGTCTGTTTGTTTTGTCTTTGTTTTAGTATGGTCAGGGCATGAGGGGGTGGGCAGTCTGTTTGTTTTGTCTTTGTTTTAGTATGGTCAGGGCATGAAGGAGTGGGCAGTCTGTTTGTTTTGTCTTTGTTTAGTATGGTCAGGGCATGAGGGGGTGGGCAGTCTGTTTGTTTTTGTCTTTGTTTAGTATGGTCAGGGCATGAGGGGGTGAGCAGTCTGTTTGTTTTGTCTTTGTTTTAGTATGGTCAGGGCATGAAGGAGTGGGCAGTCTGTTTGTTTTGTCTTTGTTTAGTATGGTCAGGGCATGAGGGGGTGGGCAGTCTGTTTGTTTTTCTATGTTGGTTTCTGTGTTCGGCCTGGTATGGTTCTCCATCAGAGGCAGGTGTCGTTAGTTGTCTCTGATTGAGAATCATACTTAGGTAGCCTTTTTCCACCTGTGTTGCGTGGGTGTTTATTTTCTGTTCTGTGTTTTGTTGCACCGTTCAGGACTGTTTGTTTTTGCTTCAGTATTCATTCTTTATTAAATTACAATGAATACTTACTACGCTGCATCTTGGTCCTCTCTTTCTCCCGACGACAACCGTTACAGAAGCTGAACTGGTGGGAGCTGTTCTTCTCTACTCTCCAGGATTCAGAGGGATATGCTAGGACTCCGATACAGAAAGGTTTTTATAAAAGGAGGAGTTAGAGGTAGAGAAGGGAAGAGGGGCTAGGTGAAATTCGCATAAGGAGAGAAAATATACTGTATAATTAATTGGAATATCAGTGGGGGATCTTTTCTTATATAACTGTGCAAACTATATATACTCTGTATTGTCCATGTAAAAAGCCAGACTTATACTGTGGGATGATGTTAGGCAACACTGTGATACAAAAAAATAATAACAGAGTGTAAATCTCATTGTATCATAATCCAGGAGCGTCAATGTTACCCCGTCTTTAATATTACAATCAAATTGTATTAGTCACATGCACCGAATACAATAGGTGTAGTCCTTACAGTGAAATGCTTACTTACGAGCCACTAACCAACAATGTAGTTAAAAAAATGGATTAGAGTCAGAATTAAAAGTAATAAGTAATTAAAGAGCAACAGTAAAATAACAATAGCGAGACTATATACAGGGGGGTACCGGTACAGAGTCAAAGTGCGTGGGCACCGGTTAGTTGAGGTAATATGCACATGTAGGTAGAGTTATTAAAGTGACAATGCATAGATGATAACAACCGAGAGTAGCAGCGGTGTAAAAGAGGGGGAGGGCAGGGTAGGCAATGCAAATAGCCTGGGTAGCCATTTTACTAGATGTTCGGGAGTCTTATGGCTTGGGGGTAGAAGCCTCTTGGACCGAGGCTTGGCACTCCGGTACCGCTTGCTGTGCATTAGCAGAGAGAACAGTCTATGACTAGGGTGGCTGGAGTCTTTGACAATTTTTAGGGCCATCCTCTGACACCCCCTGGTATAGAGGTCTTGGATGGCAGGAAGCTTGGCCCCATTGATGTATTGGGCCATTCGCACTACCCTCTGTAGTGCCTTGCGGTCGGAGGCTGAGCAGTTGCCATACAAGGCAGTGATGCTCTCGATGTTGCAGCTGTAGAAACTTTCAGGATCTGAGGACCCATGCCAAATCTTTTCAGCCTCCTGAGGGGGAATAGGTTTTGTTGTGCCCTCTTCACGAATGTCTTGATGTGCTTGGACCATGTTAGTTTGTTGGTGATGTGCACTGCAGTCCCCGTCGATGAGAATGGGGGCGTGCTTGGTCCTATTTTTCCTGTAGTCCACAATCATCTCCTTTGTCTTGATCACATTGAGGGAGAGGTTGTTGTCCTGGCACCACACAGCCAGGTCCCTGACCTCCTCCCTATAGGCTGTCTTGTCATTGTTGGCAATCAGGCCTACCACTGTCATTGGCAAACTTAATTATGGTGTTGGAGTCGTGCCTGGCTGTGCAGTCATGGGTGAACAGGGAGTACAGGAGGGAACTGAGCATGCACTCCCCCTGTGTTGAGGATCAGAGTGGTGGATGTGTTGTTACCTACCCTTACCACCTGGGGGCGGCCCGTCAGGAAGTTCAGGATCCAGTTGCAGAGGAAGGTGTTTTGTCCTATGGTCTTCATAAGCTTTATTGATAAGCTTATAGAGGGCACTGTGGTGTTGAACGCTGAGCTGTAGTCAATGAATTGCATTCTCACATAGGTGTTCCTTTTGTCCAGGTGGGTAAGGACATTGTGGAGTGCAATAGAGATTGCATCATCTGTGGATCTGTTGGGGCGGTATGCAAATTGGAGTGGGTCTAGGGATTATGGGATAATGGTGTTGATGTGAACTATGACCAGCCTTTCAAAGCACTTCATGGCTACAGACATAAGTGCTACGGGTTGGTAGTCATTTAGGCAGGTTTCCTTTGTGTTCTTGGGCACAGGCACTATGGTGGTCTGCTTTAAACATGTTGGTATTACAGACTCAGACAGGGAGAGGTTGAAAATGTCAGTGAAGACACTTGCCAGTTGGTCAGCACATGCTCGCAGCACGGGTCCTGGTAATCCATCTGGCCCTGCGGCCTTGTGAATGTTGACCTGTTTAAAGGTCTTTCTCACATTGGCTGTGGAGAGTGTGATCACACAGTCTTCCGGAACAGCCGGTGCTCTCATGCGTGTTCCAGTGTTATTTTCCTAGAAGTGAGGATGGAAGTAGTTTAGCTCGTCTGGTAGGCTTGTGTTACTTGGCAATGCTTCTCGGCTGTGCTTCCCTTTATGGTCTGTAAAGCATCGAGCATCAGAGCCGGTGTAGTACGATTCGATCTTAGTCCTGTATTGTACGCTTTGCCTATGTAACAGTATAACTTTATACCGTCCCCTCGCCCATACCCGGGCGTGAACCAGGGACCCTCTGCACACATCAACAACAGTCACCCACGAAGCATCGTTACCCATCGCTCCACAAAAGCTGCGGCCCTTGCAGAGCAAGGGGAACTACTACTTCAAGGTCTCAGAGCAAGTGACGTCACCGATTGAAACGCCATTTAGCGCGCACCACCGCTAACTAAGCTAGCTGTTTCACATCCGTTACACCTATTTGATGGTTCGTTGGAGGGCATAGGAGGGTTTCTTATAAGCTTCCGGGTTAGAGTTCCGCTCCTTGAAAGTATCAGCTCTAGCCTTTAGCTTAGTGTTACGAATCCCTTTTGGCCCGACAGTCTAGAGGGGATGGTAATGAGACCCTTAACATAACTCATGCAATTTATAATAGTGACAAAGTAAAAGTGTGAACGAAATAACCACGACAACTGAAATCTACCGTCAAACTCAGGGTTTATTAATAAACACACGGTAATGGGGGGAGCAGGAAAAGGGGCTGAGCTGGACCCAAGGAAAGAAATAATAATTATTCAAAAACACCCCTAAGCTAGACTAGCCTATTTCAACAACAGCTAACTAACTAACCAAAATACAGTGGGTGGTCCGCCCAGTTCTAACTAGTGTATTTAACTAGTGTATTTAACAAAGTTTACCTACGGGTAGTGTATGCCCATGGGTGACTTGTCTTGGTTCCCCCTTTTCCCACCAGCAAACAAACAAACACCATAACCAAAACAATACTCACAGGTGATGACAAAGTGCTATGGACGTGCTCAAACAAAAGATAGCTCAATACATAAAGAGAGTGAAACAGAGAGATCTACAGACATGGCATTTACAGAGAGATTGAGCTCTACAGCAAACAACTGACAGGGTTTTTAACCTCTTACGTCGACCCGACACGCATGCGTCCCATCTAGCCATCTGGAAATGCAAATGCGCTACGCTAAATGCTAATAGCATTCGTTAAAACTCAAACGTTCATTAAAACACACATGCAGGGTACTGAATTAAAGCTACACTCGTTGTGAATCCAGCCAACAAGTCAGATTTTTAAAATGCTTTTCGGCGAAAGCATGATAAGCTATTATCTGATAGCATGCAACACCCCGAAATACCCGGAGGGGACGTAAACAAAATAATTAGCATAGCCGGCGCTACACAAAACGCAGATATAAAATATAAAACATTCATTACCTTTGACGATCTTCTTTGTTGGCACTCCTAGATGTCCCATAAACATCACTATTGGGTCTTTTTTTCGATTAAATCGGTCCATATATACCCTAAATATCGATCTATGAAGAGTGTGTGATCAAGGAAAAAACACTGTTTTAAAACGCAACGTCATTTTTTAAAATTAAAAAAGTTGACGATAAACTTTCACAAAACACTTCGAAATACTTTTGTAATCCAACTTTAGGTATTAGTAAACGTTAATAATATATCAAATTGATCACGGAGCGATGTGTATTCAATAGCTCCACGTCTTGAAATCATGTTCAGAAATTTCTACTCCAAAACATCCTGTCGGAGACCGGAAGGAATGGGCTGTCTCTCACTCGTTTGACCAAGAAACAAAGCGCAGGCAATTGACAAGACTGGCGACATCGTGTGGAAGCTGTAGGACTTGCAATGTCAGCCCCATCTAATTTGCTTTCCAATAGACAATACATGCAAGTGGCGCATTGATATATTTTTCAGATTTCGGTGATCAGTTTTTCTTCCGCTTTTCGATGAAACACACGTTATGTTATAGTCACAGCCGTGATTTAACCAGTTTTAGAAACGTCAGAGTGTTTTCTATCCACACATACTAATCATATGCATATACTATATTCCTGGCATGAGTAGCAGGACACTGAAATGTTGCGCGATTTTTAACAGAATGTTCGAAAAAGTAGGGGGTAGACTTTTCTCACCCAGGGGTTCCGCTAGCGGAACACCCACAACATTCCGCTGAAAATTCAGCGCGCGAAATTCAAAAATATATATTTTTAAATATGTAACTTTCACACATTAACAAGTCCAATACAGCAAATGAAAGATAAACGTCCTGTTAATCTACCGATTGTGTCAGATTTAAAAAAATATATTTAGAGCGAAGGCACAACATATGATTATGTTAGGTCAGAGCCAAGTCACAAACACACACAGCCATTTTTTTCAGCCAACGATAGGAGTTACAAAAAGCAGAAATATAGATAAAATGAAATCACTAACCTTTGATTATCTTCATCAGATGACACTCATAGGACATCATGTTATACATATATTGTGTGTTTTGTTCGATAATGTGCATATATATATAAAAAATCTCAGTTTACATTGTCGCGTTACGTGCAGTAATGTTTTGATTCCAAAACATCCAGATATTCACAGAATTAAAGATGATCTTATCCTCTATGCAACCGTTGTGTCAGATTTCAAAAAAACTTTACGGAAAAATAATAATCTGAGAACGGCGCTCAGAAGCCAAAATAGCCAAAGAAATAGCCGCCATTTTGGCATCAACAGAAGCTACAAAAAAACACTATAAATATTCCCTTTGCATATCTTCCTCAGAAGGCACTCCCAGGAATCCCAGTTCGATAATAAATGACTGATTTGTTCCATAAAGCTCCATAAAGCCCATCATTGAGCCACTTGTTGTTAGCATGTTCAGCCCAGTAATCCATCTTCATGGGGCACGAGCAATTCCTCCAGACAAAAACTCAAAAGTTTATGTTACAGGTCGTAGAAACAAGTCAAATGGTGTATGCAATCCATGTTTAGGATGTTTTAAACATCAATAAGGTTCCAACCGGAGGATTTCTTCTTAGGTTTTTGCCTGCCATATGAGTTCTGTTATACTCACAGACATAATTCAAACCGTTTTAGAAACTTCAGAGTGTTTTCTATACAGTAGTAATAATAATATGCATATATTACCATCTGGGACAGAATAGGAGGCAGTTCAGTTTGGGCACGCAATTCATCCAAAGTGAAAATGCTGCCCCCTATCCCAAAGAGGTTTTAATGCATTCAATATATTATTATTACAGTCCTACTGTTCTCATTGTAGGACACGTTGTTTGCAATCTAGGCTACACTTACGCGAATCATTCCATTTACGAGTTGTCAATTAATTCATTGGCTTTTGTTTCGATCAGTCCTTTTAATCTTGAGTAAGGACACGCATCTGTTTATGCATAAAAGTAGGCTCACGTTGCTAACCACTCAGCATGAAAAAGGAAAAAAATGTCACCCTCTGATTTGGTGGAAATGTCATAATATATGCCTACCTGATTTCTTCTTATCTCTTGCACGAATAGTTTACAGCTGTGTCTGTCCAGGGCTCACTGACACAGGAAATTCTGAGGCCCCAGAATATTTTATACAATGCTGCAAGTTTGCTAGCACCAGCTTCCTGCTGGACCAAGTTGATAGTTGATACAATGTTTCAAGGTCCTTGCAGACAGGCCATGCATAGCCAATTTGATTAATAGGATATTTATTTTTATCAGGATATTTTCTACCTGCAGCCTGCAATGTTTCTACGTGTTGGCTTTATGTAGGCTGTTTTTACATATTGGCAATGGCAATAAGAAGTTACTTTTAGAAATGTATTGTATTGTTGCAGACCGCTAGTGTAGCCTATTATCTACAACTTCAAAAGCATAATGGCAGAGTCTGCAAAAGCCAGCAGCAGAGGGCAGCAAGAGGAGGGTCAGGTACAGGTTTTTGATATTGATCTCTGGCTCCCTTTTAAGTAATTTGTGTGTCAAATGTTTTAATCACAGTGCTTAATGCATCAGATAAGCTCAGTAGCCTAGGTATAGTCAATTTTATTTAATCATAGGGTGTGTCTATATGGAAAAAGACATGTTTTCAAATGTCTGAAAACTCGATTGGTTGTAAGAACAGATGACTCTCAATCGACCAAAGATTTTATTTAGTCAAGGACAGTCCTACTTGTTTTGTAGCTGGTGACAATGACACAAATGTTCCAGCGAACAATGATCAGCTCTGCAAAGCTCTTCAAGTGGTCGTCAGCTATTTTAAGATGTAATCATGCATTTGTTGTTAGCCACGTCTATTCCTTCTATAACACATTTGTTACTGTAAACATGCATCAGGTATCTAATCAGACAAGGTGTTTTATTGCAAAGCTAGGCCTATAAGGGACAAAGAGTTTTTCTGAAGTAGACTCTAAAGATAGATTAATTGGCGCAAGAAACTAACATGACAAACAAAGTAGTCATAAGTAGGTAAACCCTGTCTTGGTCAAAATGAATGAGACTTAAACTATTTATTTACAACACCTCACACTTCAACTATTTACAATATGCTTCACTGGGAAAACATTATAAAAAGAACAACACTAAAAACTGAAGGAATAAAAAGCAGCCTTAGGAAAAGCAACACTTAAAAATGTGTGTTTTAAGATGTCTTTAAAAAATGTCCACAGTTTTGGCCCCCTTCAGGTTTTCTGGCAGGCAATTCCAGAGGTGGTGGGCATTGTAAATAAAGCCTGCCTCTCCATGTGTCACGTTGATCGTTGTCCCTGATTGAGAACCATATTTAGGTAGCCTGTTTTCTTGTGTTTTATGGGTGATTGTCTTCCGTGTCAGTGTTTGTTCCACACGGTACTGTTTTGGTTTGTTATTTCACGTTGTCGTTTATTGTTTTGTTCAGTGTTCATTATTCATTAAAAGCTATGAACACTTACCACGCTGTGCATTGGTCCTCCGATCCTTCCTACTATTCCTCCTCATCAGAGGAGGAAGACAACCATTACACCATGCCTCTTGGTCCTAGGCTTTGGGATAGTTAAAAGGCCAGTGCCAGAAGATCTGAGGGACCAACTGGGTACATAATTTAAAAGCATATTTGTAATGTTTTGGGGAGCACAATCATGGATTGATTTAAAAACCAATAGAAGAATCTTAAAATGCATGCTAAAACTCAGACAGCCAGTGCAGAGACCTTAAAACCGAGGTTTGATTGATGTGTTTGACACCATTCCATTTAGATAGATTCCATACATTACAATGAGCCTGTCCTCCGATAGCTCATCCCTCCAGCCTCTTCTGGTGTACATTGTGTTAATGTAGTTGTGTTGACAATATACTGGTTGAGACTTTCATTGAATGTTACTCTGCTGTACTGATGCGCTCTGTTGACTCTGCTGCCAGTTAGATTCTCTGATAGGTTTTTGTACAGAATCTTCACTCACTCACACCACTGTGTCTCTTGCACAGTAATACACAGCAGAGTCCTCTGTTCTCAGACCAGACAGCATCAAAGTCAACATGCTGTTACTAGTATCTTTAGTGGTTTCCATACGTCCTTCAAAATTTTTAGCATGGTAACCTAGGCCTAATCCAGAATAACCCAACCACTCCAGGGATTTTCCTGCTGGTTGTCGTATCCAGTGTGTGTGGTGGCTGTTAACGGTATATCCAGATATCTTACAGGACAGACTGAGAGTGTCTCCGGGATTTTTCTGGACTGGACTAGAGGGAATGGACTCCAGACTCTGACCATTGCAACCTGATGGAGAGAGAGAAATAAATAGGAATAATGTGTGAGAGAATAGGAAGGAAGCAGAATATTTAAGAAAAGCAGAAGAGAGTTTCCCAGAAACTTTTTCCACGTTCAGTCATTCCTCATTAAGAACAGTTAATGAGGAGTAAAACCAAGCAGAACTCACAGGGCAGACAGAGAGAGAGCAGCAGAAGGTAGAGTTTTCCCATCATCCTGAAGGTGGAAATATGAACTCAGCTGCTCCACACAAGACAAGACAACAAGTCAGCCGCAGAACATAAGTATATATGAACTCTGAGGGATCTGGATTTACATCATGATGTCATGGGGGAGGGGCTGATGAATGAGGTCAGAGGTCAATTTATGGCTCATCAGTAGTGCCGGGAGTTGTCCTTTATCACATTTTTTTTTAACCTTTATTTAACTAGGCAAGTCACTTAAAGAACAAATTCTTATTTTCAATGATGGCCTGGGAACAGTGGGTTAACTGCCTGTTCAGGGGCAGAAATTTGTACCTTGTCAGCTCTGGGATTTGAACTTGCAACCTTCCAGTTACTAGTCCAATGCTTTAACCACTAGGCTACCCTGCTGCCCAGGACAGAGTTGTCCCTGGTCAAGTCACTTAGTCAAAAAAAACTCCAGGGCCTACTGACCACAAACATAACTGACTCAAGGACTGGAATAAATGTGGGAAATGTGATGATTTTCTAAATATTGACAATCTTCATTCAATTGAGGATTCATTTAAATGGCATATGCTGTATAGACATCCATTTGTTAAGAAAATAATTAATATGTATTGAAAAGTCAATACATGAAGGGCATGGGTGACAAACACAGTACAATACTATTCACAGAACCTTTTTTCCAACGGAGCAGTTAAGCAAGATCATTCATAGAAACAGAGGCCATTTTACATTTATACTTGAATGAACACAGTTTAATGAGATTCAACACCTCACATAGCCTGTCCTTTGTTTTGTTTCTCCATACATGTGTATAGATGATGTAATTCAGTAGAACCAATGAATGTTGAACATGTTAAATAAACTTTAGGCCCAGTCTATCCTGTCTCAGGACTTATTATGGACAGAGCACTCCATCTCCAGTGGACTGTTACTTTTCAAACAGTTAATGTGCTTTAAGACATGCAAATATACAGAAAGGACAAAAATGTAGATGTTTTCAGCTACAATTGTGGTCTGTAGGACCATGCCGAACAAGGAGAACTTTACCTCGGAAGAATCTGACTTTCTGGGCCTGAGATATTGAAACTTTTTTAAGTTATTTTAAAGAGGTAAAATGTACAAGTAGTGAAATCGTCACAGATTCTGACCAAATTGATTGAAAATATCAATATAAACAAACTATTTAATTGTACATACTTAGAGTTTGGAATAAACATATTTATAGTTACTTTTGTCATAATTATTTTGCTTTAAGTCATACAGAAACAGCATATTTTCCATCATTTTGGTCACTGTATGAAAAGTAACTATTAATGCATGTGTTCCACAGTCTAAGGGCTTATGTTTGATAATCCACTCTGTTCCACACAGGCCCTGCTCTACTTTTCACAATGTTGTCTGTTTCTCTCACACACCCCACCCTTCCCGTTTCCACTCTGTGACCCTCACAGCTGTGTGGCACCATGCTTGGTGAACTCCAGTCTGTCACCTGGGTGTTTCAGGGTCCCAGTTTAGCATCTCTGGTGAGTCAGATAGACAGTTTAAGTAGTTAAGTAGCCCAGGAACTGTTGGGACTGTTTCTCTACACTTTCATGATCTAATTCTCACTAGCTTGTTTCAACTGAGTAGAAACTGCCTTTTGCATCAGCCAGCTGGTGGCTGGTAACCATACAATGTTTCAACCATGTGAACACGATTTGCATTTGGTTTTAATAAATGGGGAGATGGTTCAAATAATGAGACAATTGAATCACAACTTCATTTATATTATAAGCCGTTGTCATCAGCTGTATTCATTTTATTATTTAATATTTTCAGTCATTCACTGCTACTCATCACACACAATGTTATTGACACACCATATTCATGGTTTATGTTTGTAATACAAAAAACACACCTTTCTTGAATTGCGTTGAACAATAAGCCATTAACTAAATTAACAAATGTCCATATTTATTTAGTTGTTTTTTTATTCACCTTTACTTAACCAGGTAGGTGAGTTGAGAACAAGTTCTCATTTACAACGGCGACCTGGCCAAGATAAAGCAAGCCAGTGCGACTAACAACATGTGGTTTCTCATTTCTGTCCAGGGCACCTCCCCCTAAATACTTTAGTATGCCTTAATTGTAATTATTTATAGTGGAGAAAGCTAAAAATGTGTTTTTATCAGATGTGTCAATCAAAATGAGTGTTGGGCACAGCAGTTCAAAGCTACCCAAGCATGACTTCTACCCAGGATGCACCTGCACTCCGATAAAGCCATTTCCCTGATATAGCATCTTGATTAACCCTAAAATGGACCAATATATCACTGTGAAAGTACAGTAGCACATTTTAAAAAACAACACACAACAGTGATGTATTGCAGATGTGGGAGAAAATGTCAAATTATGACTTGAAAAAGTAATTGAGGGACGTTTAGCCATGTATTGGTTTAGTGGCAGTTGCTGATCATTTAAACAACGAGAATACATTTCAGGGCAAAATATTTAAAAATGTGAATTGTTCATTATTATTGTTATTTTGTTATTTTGTTTTATGTGTTTAAAATATTTATTTTTTAATTTTAATTTTCTTACTTTATTGAACAGATAGAGAGATAGGATGACATGAAAGGTTGTGTCAAAGGGCAGTAGGTCGGATTCAAAACCTTTCCTAAAACGTACAAGACAACATACCGCAATATCTTACAGGGACCACTTGTATGGATGTGTTTGTGATATTGTTTTGGGAAGTATAAAATGTAATATGATTTAATATAAATCATTTCATGACTCTTCTTAGTACATGAAACATAATGTTCATATGAGAGGCGTGAAAAAATACTTTACTGTTAAACCAAAAAGGTTTGTTTGACAGTGATCGATGATGTCTGACTTGTCTTAGAATGAATTGTCTTGAAACCTCTTCTATAGGCATGAGACATGTTACACCCCAACCATGGTTGCCATGCAAGTTCTGTCTCCCAAGTCTGTGTACTTTTATGATGTTTCCTACCATGGGTTAATTGGATTCCATCCTGAAAAGATGACAGGCAAACTACACCTCCTGGTCTTATTGGGTCTCTGTAGTATGCATTCAATAATCTAGCAATTTATTGGAGCAAGGTATTTTAGGTATAGAGATAATTATAACATCCATTGAGTTAACATATTAGTGATCTATTGTCTTCATTCTCTTTTCTCTATTAGGGATATATGGTCAGAGTCTGGAGGACATTCCCTCCAGTCCAGTCCTGAAAAAGCCTGGAGTACCTCAGCCTCTCCTGTAAGGGATCTGCCTTTATATGTAGTAGCTACCATATGGGCTGGATAAGACAACCAGCATGAAAAGTTTGAGAATGGATTGGCGCTATATGAAGTGATGCTAGTGGAACTGTGTATGCAAAAAGTGTTGAAGGAACGGATAGAAGTCACCATAGATAATTCTAACAGCATGGTGTATCTGAAGCTGTCTGGTCTGAGAGCAGAGGACTCTGCTGTGTATTACTGGACAAGAGACACAGTGGTGTGAGTGGAGGATCTGTACAAAAAAACATTAGATAATCTAACTGGCAGCAGAGTCAACAGAGGGCAGTAGAGCATCAGTACCGCAGAGTCAACAGAGAGCAGTAGAGCATCAGTACAACAGAGTCAACAGAGGGCAGTAGAGCATCAGTACAACAGAGTCAACAGAGGGCAGTAGATCATCAGTACATTAGAGTCAACAGAGGGCAGTAGAGCATCAGTACAACAGAGTCAACAGAGGGCAGTAGATCATCAGTACATTAGAGTCAACAGAGGGCAGTAGAGCATCAGTACCGCAGAGTCAACAGAGAGCAGTAGAGCATCAGTACAACAGAGTCAACAGAGGGCAGTAGATCATCAGTACATTAGATTCAACAGAGGGCAGTAGAGCATCAGTACCGCAGAGTCAACAGAGAGCAGTAGAGCATCAGTACAACAGAGTCAACAGAGGGCAGTAGATCATCAGTACATTAGAGTTAACAGAGGGCAGTAGATCATCAGTACAACATAGTCAACAGAGGGCAGTAGAGCATCAGTACCGCAGAGTCAACAGAGGGCAGTAGAGCATCAGTACCGCAGAGTCAACAGAGAGCAGTAGAGCATCAGTACAACAGAGTCAACAGAGGGCAGTAGATCATCAGTACATTAGATTCAACAGAGGGCAGTAGAGCATCAGTACCGCAGAGTCAACAGAGGGCAGTAGAGCATCAGTACATTAGAGTCAACAGAGGGCAGTAGATCATCAGTACCGCAGAGTCAACAGAGGGCAGTAGAGCATCAGTACAACAGAGTCAACAGAGGGCAGTAGATCATCAGTACATTAGATTCAACAGAGGGCAGTAGAGCATCAGTACCGCAGAGTCAACAGAGGGCAGTAGATCATCAGTACAGCGGAATCAAAAAAGGGCAGTAGAGCATCAGCACAGCAGAGTCAACAGAGGTCAGTAAAGTATCAGTACAGCAGACTACAAATTGCACACATTCCCCTGAGAACCAAAGCAACCAGTAAACCATCAACTGAACTACTATTAACATGAGCATTGTCCTATAGTAAGAGATATCAGACCAATTTGCAGCGTATTAAGTGTCCATTTTAATATGTAAAACTTAACACTACAAAATAACAAAGTGAAAGGACAAACGAAACAGTCCCGTATGGCACAAACACTGACACAGGAAACAATCACCCACAAAATACCCAAAGAATATGGCTGCCTAAATATGGTTCCCAATCAGGGACAATGATAAACAGCTGCCTCTAATTGTGAACCAATCTAGGCAACCATGCACATAAAAACACCTAGTCTAGTAAAATCCCATAAACATTCAAAAAAGCCTAGATAATAAAAAACACATACATCACCCTTGTCACACCCTGACCTAACCATAATAACCAAGAAAACAAAGAATAGTAAGGTCAGGGCGTGACAGAACTCAAGTGCCTTTGTTCACCTGACCTAGAATTCCTTACAGTCAAATGCCGATCGCATTATCTTCCAAACTGGAAACCACATATCCTGAGGCGGCATTTATTGAAGCTGGGGATTTTAACATAACTATTTTAAAAACAAGGCTCCCTAAACTTAATCAACATATCGAATGCGCGACCCGGGCTGGCAAAATTCTGGATCATTGCTACTCTAACTTCCGCAAGGCATACAAAGCCCTCCCTCAAACTCCTTTCGGCAAATCTGACCACGACTCCATTTTGATGCTCCCAGCCGATAGACCGAAACTAAACAGGAAACGCCCGTGCTCAGGTCTGTTCAACGTTGATCCGACCAATCTGATTCCAAGCTTCAAGACTGCTTCGATCACGTGGACTGGGATATGTTTCGGATAGCCTCAGACAACAAAATTGATGTATACGCTGATTCGGTGAGTGAGTTTATTAGCATGTGCATCAGTGATGTTGTACCCATGGTGACTATTAAAACCTTCTCCAACCAGAAACCGTAGATTGATGGCAGCATTCGCGTAAAACTGAAAGGGCGAACCACTGCTTTTAATCATGGCAAGGCGACCGGAAACATGACCGAATATAAACAGTGTAGATATTACCTCTGCAAGGCAATCAAGCAAGCTTAGAGTCAGTATAGAGACAAAGCAGAGTCAAAATTCAATGGCTCACACACAAGATGTATGTGGCAGGGTCTACAGTCAATCACAGATTACAAAATGAAAACCAGCCCCGTCGCGGACACCAATGTCTTGCTCCCAGACAAATTAAATAACTTCTTTGCTCCCTTTGAGGACAATACAGTGCCACTGACACGGCACGCTACTAAAACCTTCGGGCTCTCCTTTACCGCAGCCAACGCGAGTAAAACATTTAAACGTGTTAACCCTCGCAAGGCTGCCGGTCCAGACGGCATCCCTAGCCGCGTCCTCAGAGCATGTGCAGAGCAGCTGGCTGGTGTGTTTACGGACATATTCAATCAAACCCTGGGTCTCGACCTCGCCCTGTGCAACTGGGTCCTGGACTTTCTGACGGGCCACCCCCAGTTGGTGAGGGTAGGAAACAACATCTCCACCTTGCTGATCCTCAACACTGTGGCCCCACAAGAGCACGTTCTCAGCCCTCTCCTGTGCTCCCTGTTCACCCATGACTGTGTGGCCATGCACGCCTCCAACTCAATCATCAAGTATGCAGACGACACTACAGTGGTAAGCTTGATTACCAACAGCGACGAGACGGCTTTCAGGGAGGAGGTGAGGGCCCTCAGAGTATGGTGTCAGGAAAATAACCTCACACTCAACGTCAACAAAACTAAGGAGATGTTTGTGGAATTCAGCAAACAGCAGAGAGAGCACCCCCCTATACACTTCAACGGGACAGTAGTGGAGAAGGTGGAATGTTTTATGTTCCTCGGCGTACACATCACGGACGAACTGAAATGGTCCACCCACACAGACAGCGTGGTGAAGAAGGCGCAACAGCGCCTCTTCAACCTCAGGAGGCTGAAGAAATTTGGCTTGTCACCAAAAACACTCAAACTTTTACAGATGCACAATCGAGAGCATCCTGTCGGGCTGTATCACCACCTGGTACGGCAACTGCTCCGCCCACAACCGTAAGGCTCTCCAGAGGGAAGTGAGGTCTGCACAACGCATCACCGGGGGCAAACTACCTGCCATTCAGGACAGCTACACCACCCGATGTCACAGAAAGGCCAAAAAGATCATCAAGGACAACAGCCACCCGAGCACTGCCTGTTCACCCCGCTATCATCCAGAAGGCGAGGTAAATACAGGTGCATCAAAGCTGGGACCGAGAGACTGAAAACGGCTTCTATCTCAAGGCCATCAGACTGTTTAACAGCCATCACTAACATTGAGTGGCTGCTGCTAACATACTGACTCAGATCTCCAGCCACTTTAGTAATACAAAATTGGATGTAATAAATGTATCACTTGTCACTTTAAACAATGACACAACAATGTTAACATACCCTACATTACTCATCGCATATGTAAATACTGTACTCTATACCATCTACTGCATCTTGCCTATGCCGTTCGGCCATCGCTCATCCATATATTTATATGTACATATTATTTTTCATTTCTTTACACTTGTGTGCATAAGGTAGTTATTGTGAAATTGTTAGATTACTTGTTAGATATTACTGCACGGTCGGAACGAGAAGCTCAAGCATTTCGCTACATCTGCTAACTATGTGTATGTGACCAATAACATTTGATTTGATTTGATTTATAAAACAGGATTTTTGGATCATGGATGCTGATTGGACAAGCAACGTTCCAAGCCGTGGTGTATTGTCCGTCACAGACATGCATCAACCAATGCTTGCGTGCCACGTCATCGACTGACAGATTTCCATAGAGATCCTAGTAAATTACTAATTCCTATTTGTATGTAGATTGTTATAACATACAATGTGGAAAGCTGATTTGGCAAGCGTCACCAACGAATGGGCTATCGCTTTCGGGCCGAAAAATGCCATTTACCTGCAAATGTACTCAGTACATAGAACAGCCTCTAGTGCCTTATTGTTTAACACTTCTTATGGCTGCAATCCCGTTAACGGGATGGATATCACAACAGCGGGTGAAAGTGCAGGGCGCCAAATTCAAAACATCAGAAATCTCATAATAAAAATTCCTGTAACATACATGTATCTTTTATCGCTTTAAAGGTAGTCTTGTTGTTAATCCCACCACAGTGTCCGATCTAGTGGAAGCCCTAGGAAGTGAATCTTCATTCATATCTGACAGGGATTTCAAAAGGGAATGGTTTGAAAATATACCAACCTCAGATTTCTCACTTCCTGTTTGGATTCCTTCTCAGGTTTTTGCCTGCCATATGAGTTCTGTTATACTCACATACATCATTCAAACAGTTTCAGAAACTTCAGAGTGTTTTCTATCCAATACTAACAATAATATGCATATATTAGCAAATGAGACTGAGGAGCAGGCCTTTTACTCTGGTCACCTCTGGGCACCTTTCATCCAAGCTACTCAAGTGCCCCTGCAGCCATTAGAAGTTAATAAATGTGAAACAAGAAGGGAAAAAATTATAGACCACCTTTACTCCACACACAGAGACGCGTACAAATCTCTATCTCGCCCTCCATTTGGCAAATCTGACCATAACTCTGTCCTCCTGATTCCTGTTTGCAAGCAAAAATGTAAGGGGGAAGCACCAGTGACTCTATAAAAAAAGTGGTCTGATGAAGCAGATTCTTCAGATGGCATTGAGGAGTACAGCACATTAGTCACTGGTTTTATCAATAAGTGCATCGAGGACGTGGTCACCGCAGTGACTGTACGTACATACCCCAACCAGAAGTCATGGATTGCAGGCAACATTCGCACCGAGCTAAAGGGCAGAGCTGCAGCTTTCAAGGAGCGGGTCTCTAACCCAGAAGCTTATAAAAATTCCTGCTATGCCCTCCGACGAACCATCAAGCAGGCAAAGCGCCAATACAGGACTAAGGTCGAGTTGTAATACACTGTTGAGTTGTACTCACTTCTAGGCAAATAACTATTGCAGACTACAAAGGGCAGCACAACCGAGAGCTAAACAGTGACACAAGCCTACCAGATGAGCTAAATAACTTCTATGCTCGCTTCGAGGCAAGTAACAGTGAAGCATGCATGAGAGCATCAGCTGGTCCGCATGACTGTGTGATCACGCTCTCCTCAGCCGTTGTGAGTAAGACCTTTAAACAGGTAAACATTCACAAGGCCGCTGGGCCAGACGGATTACCACGACGTGTACTCTGAGAATGCGCTGACCAACTAGCAAGTGTCTTCACTGACATTTTCAACTTCTCCCTGTCTGAGTCTGTAATACCAACATGTTTCAAGCAGACCACCATAGTCCCTGTGCCCATGGACACTAAGGTCACCTGTCTAAATGTCACGCCCTGACCTTAGTGAGCCATTTTATTTCTCTATTTGGTTAGGTCAGGGTGTGATATGGTGTGGGCATTATTTGTTTTGTTTTCTATGTTTCTTTATTTCTATGTTTTGGCCGGGTATGGTTCTCAATCAGGGACAGCTGTCTATCGTTGTCTCTGATTGGGAATCATACTTAAGTAGCCCTTTTTCCCTCCTTTCAGTGTGGGTAGTCGTCTTTGTTAGTGACACTATGGCCCTGTAAGCTTCACGGTTGTTTTTCGTTTCTTATTTTGTTGGCAACATTTTAAATAAAAAGATAAATGTACGCTCACAACGCTGCACTTTGGTCTACTTCTTTCGACGGCCGTGACACTAAATGACTTCCCGAGCCATTAAATACTTTGAAAGGCTGGTCATGGCCCACATCAACACCATTAACCCAGAATCCCTAGACCCACTAAAATGTGCGTATTGTACCAACAGATCCACAGATGAGGTAATCTCTATTGCACTCCACACTGCCCTTTCCAA
Organism: Oncorhynchus keta; assembly: GCF_023373465.1. Taxonomy (NCBI): domain Eukaryota; kingdom Metazoa; phylum Chordata; class Actinopteri; order Salmoniformes; family Salmonidae; genus Oncorhynchus; species Oncorhynchus keta. The sequence goes on along the minus strand of NC_068452.1, from coordinate 36,473,833 downwards.
CCTGGACAAAAGGAATACCTACAGTGGCATGTGAAAGTAATCACTCCCCTTGGTATTTTTCCTATTTTGTTTCCTTTTTGAGGGGTTTGTATCATTACATTTACACTACATGCCTACCACTTTGAAGATGCAAAATGTATTTTATTGTAAAACAAGAAATAACACAAAAAAACAGAACTTGAGCATGCATAACTATTCACCCCCCCCCTAGGAAAAACTGCTCCACCTACTTGAAGTTGGATGGGTTCCGCTGGTGTACAGCAATCTTTAAGTCATACCACAGATTCTCAATTGGATTCAGGTCTGGGCTTTGGCAAGGCCATTCCAAGACATTTAAATATTTCCCCTTAAACCACTCGAGTGTTGCTTTAGCAGTATACTTAGGGTCATTGTCCTGCTGGAAGGTAAACCTCCCAAACAGTTTCCCTCATGAATTTCCCTGTATTCAGCACCATCCATCATTCCTTCAATTCTGACTAGTTTCCCAGTCCCTACCGATACAAAATATCCCCACAGCATGATGGGGATGATATTCTCGGGATGATGAGAGGTGTTAGGTTTGCACCAGACATAGCGTTTTCCTTGATGGCCAAACAGCTCTAACTTTTAGTCTCATCTGACCAAAGTACCTTCTTCCATATGTTTGGGAAGTCTCTCACATGCCTTTTGGCGAACACCAAACATGTTTACTTATTTTCTTCCTTAAGCAATGGCTTTTTTTCTGGCCACCCTTCTGTAAAGCCAAACTCTGTGTAGTGTACGGCTTAAAGTGGTCCTATGGACAGACACTCCAACTAATTATGTGACTTCTGAAGGTAATTGGTTGCATCGGATCTTATTTAGGGCTTCATAGCAAAGGGGGTGATGCACTTTTATTTTTTAAATTTCACTTCACTAATTGACTGTTTTCTGTATGTCCATTACATGAAATCCAAAATAAAATATTTTTAAATTACAGGTTGTAATGCAACAAAATAGGAAAAATGGCAAGGTGGATGAATACTTTTGCAAGGCACTGTATGTGAGAATGTTATTCATTGACTACAGCTCAGCATTGAACACCATAGTGCCCTCAACGCTCATCACTAAGCTAAGGACCCTGGGACTAAACACCTCCCTCTGCAACAGGATCCTAGACTTCCTGAAGGGCCACCCCCAGGTGGTAAGGGTGGGTAACAACACATCCGCCACACTGATCCTCAAATCGGGGGCCCATCAGGGGGCCCATCAGGGGTGCGTGCTCAGTCCCTCCTGTACTCCCTGTTCACTCATGACTGTACGGCCAGGCACAACTCCAACACCATCATTAAGTTTGCTGATGACACAACAGTGGTAGGCTTGATCACGACAACAATGAGACAGCCTATAGGATGGAGGTCAGAGACCTGACTGTGTGGTGCCAGGACAACAACCTTTCCCTCACCGTGATCAAGACAAAGGAGATGATTGTGGACTACAGGAAAAAGAGGACCGAGCACGCCCCATTCTCATTGACAGGGCTGTAAGTAGAGCAGGTTGAGAGCTTCATCTTCCTTGGTGTCCACATCACCAACAAACTAACATGGTCCAAGCACATCAAGACAGTCGGGAAGAGGGCACAACAAAACATATTCCCCCTCAGGAGACTGAAAAGATTTGGCATCCTCAAAAGGCATCCTCAAAAGGTTTTACAGAGAGCATTCTGGTGGGTTGCATCGCTGCCTTGTATGGCAACTATGCAGCCTCTGGCCGCAAGGCACTACAGAGGGTAGTGAGTATGGCCCAGTACATCACCGGGGCCAAGCTTCCTGCCATCCAGGACCTCTATACCAGGCAGTGTCAGAGGAAGGCCCTAGAAATTGTCAAAAATTCCAGCCACCATAGTCATAGACTGTTCTCTCTGCTACCGCACAGCAAGCGGTATAGGAGCGCCAAGTCTGGATCCAAGAGGCTTCTAAAACAGCTTCTAGCCCCAAGCCATAAGACTCCTGAACATCTAATCAAATACCTCAATTACCTCGACACCGGTGCCTCCACACATTGACACGTTGACTCTTAACTGGTACCCACTGTATACAGCCTCCACATTGACTCTTAACTGGTACCCCCTGTATACAGCCTCCACATTGACTCTGAACTGGTACCCCCTGTATACAGCCTCCACATTGACTCTTAACTGGTACCCCCTGTATACAGCCTCCACATTGACTCTTAACTGGTACCCCCTGTATACAGCCTCCACATTGACTCTTAACTGGTACCCCCTGTATACAGCCTCCACATTGACTCTTAACTGGTACCCCCTGTATACAGCCTCCACATTGACTCTTAACTGGTACCCCCTGTATACAGCCTCCACATTGACTCTTAACTGGTACCCCCTGTATACAGCCTCCACATTGACTCTTAACTGGTACCCCCTGTATACAGCCTCCACATTGACTCTTAACTGGTACCCCCTGTATACAGCCTCCACATTGACTCTTAACTGGTACCCCCTGTATACAGCCTCCACATTGACTCTTAACTGGTACCCCCTGTATACAGCCTCCACATTGACTCTTAACTGGTACCCCCTGTATAAAGCCTCGCTATTGTTATTTACTGCTGCTCCTTAATTATTTGTCTCTTTCTTTTTGGGGGGGTATTTTCTTAAAACTGCATTGTTGGTTAAGGGCTTGTAAATAAGCATTTTACTGTAAGGTTGTATTCGTTGTATTCGGCGTATGTAACAAATACTATTTGATTTGATTTGACGTAGAGGGGGACACTATTTGGAATGACAAATAGTGTCAAATAGTGTCACCTTAAAAGGCTTATACTTTTAGGGTGAAAAAGGTCCCACAAATCTGCTCCAGAAATAAACATTTTTAGCTATGGTAAAACAGGTCTTTAGTTTTGAATGGTTTGAACGAGAGACAAGCGGTTTTCTGCATTGTAAAGGCGGACACAAAGCCATGCTCCATATGTTTCTATGGCAGAGGCTGTGGTATAGCTACGCCCAGAGCCATATAGAAATGAATGACACTGGCTAAATCTAATAATACTTTCCTGAATTTAAATGGTTTTCAAAGACAAAGTAAAATGATGATACAAATATAACAACAGCCTGAGGGCAATGGACTTGAAACAACGATACAGAGGTAACCATGTGCCATTTAATGTATCATCTGACCACCACTAGTGCTCCCAAGTCTAAATTACATGTGCATTCATTTTTTGAGTGTTCCATAAAAAAAAAATCAAGATTAGGAAAAGTTTTGAAGCATACCTGAGAGTTCCTCAACTCACACCAGTGTGTGGCGGCACATCGATTGGGAACCACTGATCTAAGTTACCAAATAATCAACAACTTAGATAAGAAACCTACGTTTGAACGAAAATGTATGACTTTTATGGCATGAGATAATTCCAATCTAATGGAAATTGTGGAAAAATACATTGTGTGTGTAGTAACCCTATTAAAGAATTACAAAGCGGCCCAACTTTACACAACCACATGACATACATAGGAAAATCAAATCACTGAAATACTTGTTTATATGTATTTATATACAGTATATGTGTGTGTGCGTGCATGCGTTGCTTTCGTACATGCAGTCTTTCTCTTCTTTCAAGGAAGTGTATTTGTAGCCCTGGCAGTTGCTGGACAGTTTCAGTGCCACAGGTGTGGTATCAAGGGGATAGAGAGAGAGGAAGCTGCTTTTGCGTGACACTATTATTAGACAAGTCAGAGAAGCAAGAAACCACCTCAGATCAACTGATAACAGAATGTTGAAGTCTTAGTTAAATATGACAGATATAGCCTAACGTTGTTTTAATCTGTCCTGGGAGGGAATACAGCTGTACATTGGCTCCATACATAACTGCCAAGCAGAAACACTCCAATCAGTAACGTCTTTGGATATAGGATGTGTCCTTGTCCCAGTATTAGCATCCAGTGGATGTGTCAGTAAAATGACAATGACTTGCTAAGAGTTAGACTTTATTCAAGTGAAAAAAGACAGACTTCACAGGATACTCTTATATTTAAAGATACTGTACAATAGAAATGAACAAATGAAAAATAACATATCACCACAATGCTTGTATAATATTGAGAACAACAATACTAATCAATCAAAATCAATAATGTATAGGATATATACATAACATTATTACTGAAGAACACTACTATATGCCATAACCATCTCAGACCATTTTATTTCTAATCTAGACACATCTATCTCTGCAGTCCATCATGTGTTCTTCACTGCTTCATCTGAAAGGAGGCAGAGACAGATACGGATTATTACAGTAAACAGACAGCAAAGTGGAACAACGTAGGTTACCTTTGGCCCACAAGGAGTTTCTCATCTCTCCTCTGTGTATGTAATCATATTTGGAAGGGAAAGGAGCAACTATAAAATAAAATAAAATTGTATTGGTCACACACATATTTAGCAAATGTTATTGCAGGTGTAGCGAAATGCTTCTGTTCAATTAAACACTTGATACATCATTGTTTAATTTAAAATCATGACGTTTCAGCTGCCAATGGCCTTCATCAGAAGTCTAAAATCACATGAAATAAGTGGTGTCAGTACCTTGACCAGGCTGAGTACTGTGCTGTAGGTGAGAGAGAGAAGGAAGAGGATGATAAAGGAGGAGGTGGTGGACCACAGGCTGCTGAACTCATCCTCAAAGTTGTCCGTGCAGCTCAGAGCGAAGCCCACCTCAGGCTCAGTCAGTAGGATGTTCTCTGAGTACAGGGAGAGACACAGGTGGTGAGGAACGGACATATACTTGTGTCTGTGTGTGTGCGTGTTTATGTGTGTTTGCGTGTTTGTGAGTGTTCATGTGTGTTTGCGTGTTTGTGTGTGTTCATGTGTGTTTGTATGTGTATTCTACACCTGTATTAGTCTTTATCATATTCTAACAAACACAGCTACATCAGTTCAAATGATATGGACACACACAGACACACAGAGAACAAATGAAACTGAGCTGTGCATATCTTGTCTTAATATTAACATGCACACCCACTCACATAATGTCAAACTACACCTATACACTAAATAGTACATGCGACCACCTGACTGAAAGCAGATAACTACTATGTAGGCTCTTCAGTACTGTTGTCTTTTCATGCCAAAATAATTGTCTTCATTTTGTTTTTATACTGTATGTACAATAGACCAGTATATTTTCTAAGACTTAAAGTAATTGACATACGAACTCGAAACGATGTGATGTTAAATGCAGTATTGTTTATTAGCCTGTCCCCACATTAGGAAGATACATTGAACAATGACAAAGGACAACAATGGCAACACAAGGATGTGCAGTAGGACTGATGTCTTACAACACAGTAGACTGGACAATATCACATTAGACAACATACATGTCTACAGTCAACACAACAATGACAACACTAACATGTTAAATTTAACTCAACAAGGACAACAATGATTGACATCAAAGAGGACAACGGGGGACACGCCTAGTAATTGGATATTCTGACCCACAGAGGAGTCAATAAGGAGAAACAACAACACAACACACACAGATTAAAATTCCGTATCTTGACATGAGTTACCCTTGGACTTCGACACACTGTCCACCTTAGCTGCGGTGTTGTTGTCCAAGCCAGCGTGCCTGACAGCGCATGTGAAAAGCACTTCTGTGTCCCACACATTCTTGGTGGTGGTGAAGACGCTGGTGACAAGGTAGTTGCCTTTCTGGGTTTTCTGAGGAGGGCTGGTGACCCCCTCCTGGTACTGGCTGCTGTTCACCTGCCACATGATGTAGACATCACAGAGAGACGGAATGACCACCAGGCACAGCAGAGTCACTTCCCCCGCCATGGGGTCTTCCTTTGGGACAAGGTGAACGGACACTGAAGGGGCTTGACCTGAAAGAGGATTCATTTTAAGGAGAAACGTTACTCTCTTGTTCGTGTAACCCACAGGAGGTTGGTGGCATGTTAATTGGGAAGGATGGGCTCGTGGTAATAGCTGGAGATGAATAAGTGGAATGGTGACAAATACATTAAACATGGTTTCCATGTGTTTGATGCCATTCCATTTACTACGTTCCCGCTATTGTTATGAGCCGTCCTCCCACCAGCAACCTCTTGTGGTTTAGGCACATATGACAACCAGTATGTGAATATCAGTTTAAAATCCAACCTAGTGTTCCTTGACCCTGGTTCTGGAGCGCCACAGGGGTGTTCAGGTTTCTGTTCTAGTCCAGCACTAACACACCTGATTCAACTAAGCAAAGGCGATAATTAGTTAATGATTAGTTGATTTGCTGACTCATGTGTGTCAGCGCTGGGCTGCAGAAACAGTCTGCACATCCTGTGCCTCCCTCTCCAGAACCTGGAGTATGTGACCACTTATCACAACCACATTGAGACGTCTCAGTGACCTACTTCCTTTGGTGAAGCTGATGTCCTGAATGACCGGTGTGTCTTCACCTCTCTTCATGGCAGAACACTGGACTTTGTTCACATTGGTCCACTCCGTCTGGTCTATCGTCAGAGTACTGACCCTGCTGTTCAGGTTGCCCTTTGATTCAATAGGTTTCAGAATGATGCCACTCGTCTTGGCCTGTCCGTTGACCTGCCAGGTGATGTTGGTACCAGACACTGTGTCCTGGTCTGTACCAGTGATGACACAGTCCAGTACTGCTTGGTTGTCCAAGAACACCTCTTTCACACTCGGTGGGTTCAGAGTCACCGTCAGTGGTTCTGAAAGGGGAGGGAAGCAGTGTGAAAGCAGGACATGTTATTGATGAGGAACTACACTACATATTAGATATACTGTATGTGAGCATGACATCTATCGTAGTACAGTCTACTCCTATGTACAGACCTGTTTTGGAGATCGTCTTGATGGTGGGTTGTCCTTGGTGCTGCACCACACAGCTGTACTTGACCTTGTTGTTCCAGTCAGTGTTGTTGACCTTCAGCAGACTGCTGGCTGAAAAGAGGCCTGATGGCTGTAGGCCTACAGTAGGGGTCTGGCCCTCCACCTCCATGTCATTCTTCTTCCAGGTGACAGTGACTTTGTTGGGGGTGAAATCTTCAATCATACACATCAGGTACTGGGTGGTGCCAATGGGTGCAGACAGCAAAGACACTGATGGAAGCTTTGAGACTGAGTAGCGATAAAAAAATGTCTGCATGTTAGTTTAACCGCTTATTGAAATAAGACATCCTGGGTAAACACCAAGTATCATTTTATAATCAGGTTTTCTAAACATAAATAGTTTACATCACAAACATTCAAATGCAATCTTTAGAAAAATAGAACCAACTTCATAAAAAAATTTAATATAATGACCAGATCTTACCTGGTTTATTGATGACTGCTGTCTGTTCACTTCCAAGATGTTCCACAGAACACCTGAAAGACTTAGAGTTTTCCCAGTTATTCTTAGACAAGCGGACCTGGCTGACTCCTGTGTAGGTTTCCCCACTCTGAACCGACGGGTACTGGACGAAGTCCGTCAGCGCACTCCCGCTGGCGTCTGTCCACTTGAAGGTGAGTGAGGAAGGTGAAAAGCCGGTAGCTAGACAACCGATGCTGTAGATGTCGTTAGAATGGGTTCCACAGTTCATAAGAGTGAGTAGAGTAGGGGGGGCTGTGGCTGCTGCAAGAAAGAAAGAAAAAAAGGTAACACTTGATTTGAATGTACAGAAATGACCAGGTAACTATTTGGAATTACCCTGGTAAAAAGGTCATTACACAGTTGTAACCTAATAACTACTTTTTCTTTTAATCTGGCACTATACGGCACCATTTAATTCCTTGTAGTTGGTTGTCTTGTATTCTTTGTTGCATAAGTACCACTACATTTCTAGTTTTATTAGTTGTATGTAGTATATTACAAATACTTACTTTCAGGTTCCTTCTCAACAATGCAACAACAATAAGAAATAATAAAAGATAAGAAGACGAACATAAAGTAAGTGGCTCAGTAGAATAGAATAAACATTTTAGAAAAGGTATAATACAGGAAGGTACATTTAAATACACATTAACACATTCAATTGCAGACAGATTTACCAGTGAAAACAGAACTGTAAAATAAATCATACTGTTCCACGAATAAACATTTTAATTTAATGATTTATATGGATTAAGGTGATGACAATTAATACTCAATTCAATATAGGCTGAGATGAACTCTTATTATTATACCTATAATCAGTTTATGTGTTAGACTCCCATATGAATAGCCTACATTTTCATTTCACATGGTCGTTTTTGACCTAAAGCAAAGCCTATATAATCATCTAATAAACATCAATTGCAAAAAGTGAAAGACGTATGTGGTGAGAACAAACAATATACTGCTTTTTCTAGGTGTGCTACACTAACAACATTATCCAAGTAGTGATGTCTACCTTTCTCCATAAAACAATGATTATCTACAAACTACAACAATTCGATTGCATGAAAAAGCATATATGCAATGGCTTACCTGATGATACTGTGACCATTGTTCCTTTCCCCCAATAGTCAAAGTATCCATACACAGTGTGACAAGGGCATATGCCAAGCAATACAAAAACCACCCTCTTTACAGCAATCAGTTTCAACTAATCTTGATAACTTCAAAGTACATTGGTTTGTAAAAACAAATCTAAATAGATACTACATTGTCACAGAGTCAAACTTGGTCAACAATGTATTTCCACAATATGTAACATTTTCTTTTAGACTGTACATTCTAAGGAACGAATGGTTTTATATTTATAAGACTTTAGGAAACAAACTTCTGCATTATTCTACAACAGCAGAACCTAGAATTTGAGGAACTATTTGACTTTCAAGGAAATAAGCAAATTGAGGGAAACCCTTTCTTTAGTGGACTAAGTGGCTCTGGATAAGAACGTCTGCTAAATGACTTAAATGTAATGTAATGTAATGACTAAGGACATTTTGCATCTGAAAAATGCAAAAGACAAAAATATGTTCTTTCTACACTCTACATAGAATGGGAAAATTAAACATTTGATGTATATTACATTTTAGTTTGCTTACCTGTTGAGACGGTGACTTGTGTCCCTTTACCCCAGTAGTCAAAAGCATCACAGTGCTCTGTCTCCATTCACTGCCTGTACAAAAACCCTGCACCTAAATAGGTCGCTTTAAAGTCATGATAATGAATCCAACAGAGATGAAAATATAACGCAATATTGTAATATTATCAAACACCTGATTTCTTGAGGACAGATGTTGTGAATTCAGTTTTTTATACATTTAAAAGAAATGATGCTCAGGTCCATGTCATGACATCACTCCATCAAAATATACGTTTTCAAATGTAAAACCATTTACAATGGGGTTATATCAATATCAGACGATCATTTGAAGAATATTGTATGGTTTCTCCCCATTGTCCCAATCCTCATGCAGATATAATGCAGGTTTTGTCTCTGAGGTTTCTGTACATCCTCATTTCACAGTGCCCCCCCAGCCCATCCCATATCACAGTGATATACCCCAGCACAAAAACACCCCCTTCACATCTCCATAGGGATTCCATATGACTCTGCTCTCAGTGAGGTATAAGAAACATAAAACCATCCATAATACAATATATTATAACAATACTAAAGACTCTAACAGTATCATATTCATCTTTGATTTGGTGGATTATTGTTTCTGACAAAAGGTGTATCCATTGTTAGTTTGGAACAATTGTTGGCAAATGTATGGATTTAAGTGTTGCAGTATAAAACCAAATATCATGGCTATGGCCAAAATCCTGTTTATGGTGAGGTTTCATTAGGTTTATCACCATTGTCCTGGGGGGTGTTAATTCGACCTGTTCAGTGTTGATGTGTCCATACAGGAGCAAAGGGTTTTTGTACGGTGTAATATCACTGTGGCCCCCATAAAGTCACAGTGATACACACCATAACAAAAACCTCCCTCTAGAACCACACACCTGCTCTATGAGGACAGCAACACAATCAGATGGTTGTGGATAGGTGATCATACACATAAATATTATTTCTTAGAATATTTTACGATATTGTTTACCTTCAGGAAACTATTATGTAATATATATTATAGAAAATGTATTTATTATTTTGAATTAGAACATTTTACCTAAATTGTGCAGGTACAATTCTTTATAACTGCTATAAACATGTATGAACCTTTCTTATAATAAGCCTTTCTTATAATAATGTTTTAATTTTCACCTAACTCAAAATAATTGTTATTTAGTCAGCATTAGTTTGAATGGTTTAACCTTCATTAATAGTTGTTATGTGGTCAGCATCCGTATGAATGGTTTAACCTTTAATAGTTGTTAATTAGTCAGCATCCGTATGAATGGTTAAACCTTTAATAGTTGTTATTTAGTCAGCATCATTATGAATGGTTTGACATGTAATAGTTGTTATTTAGTCAGCATCATTATGAATGGTTTAAAATGTAATAGTTGTTATTTAGTCAGCATCATTATGAATGAATAACATTTAATATTTGTTATTTAGTCAGCATCATTATGGATGGTTTAACCTTTAATATTTGTTATTTAGTCAGCATCATTATGGATGGTTAAACCTTTAATAGTTGTTATTTAGTCAGCATCATTATGGATGGTTTGACATGTAATAGTTGTTAATTAGTCAGCATCATTATGAATTGTTTAAAATTTAATAGTTGTTATTTAGTCAGCATCATTATGAATGGTTTAACATTTAATATTTGTTATTTAGTCAGCATCATTATGAATGGTTAAACCTTTAATAGCTGTTATTTAGTCAGCATCATTATGAATGGTTAAACCTTTAATAGTTGTTATTTAGTCAGCATCATTATGAATGGTTTGACATGTAATAGTTGTTATTTAGTCAGCATCATTATGAATGGTTTAAAATTGAATAGTTGTTATTTAGTCAGCATCATTATGAATGGTTAAACCTTTAATAGCTGTTATTTAGTCAGCATCATTATGAATGGTTTAACCTTTAATAGCTGTTATTTAGTCAGCATCATTATGAATGGTTAAACCTTTAATAGTTGTTATTTAGTCAGCATCATTATGAATGGTTTGACATGTAATAGTTGTTATTTAGTCAGCATCATTATGAATGGTTAAACCTTTAATAGCTGTTATTTAGTCAGCATCATTATGAATGGTTAAACCTTTAATAGTTGTTATTTAGTCAGCATCATTATGAATGGTTTGACATGTAATAGTTGTTATTTAGTCAGCATCATTATGGATGGTTTGACATGTAATAGTTGTTATTTAGTCAGCATCATTATGGATGGTTTGACATGTAATAGTTGTTATTTAGTCAGCATCATTATGAATGGTTTGACATGTAATATTTGTTATTTAGTCAGCATCATTATGAATGGTTTGACATGTAATAGTTGTTATTTAGTCAGCATCATTATGAATGGTTTGACATGTAATAGTTGTTATTTAGTCAGCATCATTATGAATGGTTTGACATGTAATAGTTGTTATTTAGTCAGCATCATTATGGATGGTTTGACATGTAATAGTTGTTATTTAGTCAGCATCATTATGAATGGTTTGACATGTAATATTTGTTATTTAGTCAGCATCATTATGAATGGTTAAACCTTTAATAGCTGTTATTTAGTCAGCATCATTATGAATGGTTAAACCTTTAATAGTTGTTATTTAGTCAGCATCATTATGAATGGTTTGACATGTAATAGTTGTTATTTAGTCAGCATCATTATGAATGGTTTAAAATTGAATAGTTGTTATTTAGTCAGCATCATTATGAATGGTTTGACATGTAATAGTTGTTATTTAGTCAGCATCATTATGGATGGTTTGACATGTAATAGTTGTTATTTAGTCAGCATCATTATGAATGGTTTGACATGTAATAGTTGTTATTTAGTCAGCATCATTATGAATGGTTTAAAATTTAATAGTTGTTATTTAGTCAGCATCATTATGAATGGTTTAAAATGTAATAGTTGTTATTTAGTCAGCATCATTATGAATGGTTTAACATTTAATATTTGTTATTTAGTCAGCATCATTATGGATGGTTTAACCTTTAATATTTGTTATTTAGTCAGCATCATTATGGATGGTTAAACCTTTAATAGTTGTTATTTAGTCAGCATCATTATGGATGGTTTGACATGTAATAGTTGTTAATTAGTCAGCATCATTATGAATTGTTTAAAATTTAATAGTTGTTATTTAGTCAGCATCATTATGAATGGTTTAACATTTAATATTTGTTATTTAGTCAGCATCATTATGAATGGTTTAACCTTTAATAGTTGTTATTTAGTCAGCATCATTATGAATGGTTAAACCTTTAATAGTTGTTATTTAGTCAGCATCATTATGAATGGTTTGGATGTTCACAATATTTATCACTAATTTAACAAAGAACAAACTTTGTATCGATTAATTAAAAAAGGTGATGCTCCAAGACTCTCTGGGCTTTACAACCATTGAGCTGGGCTGCTGAGTTCTGAGTCAACAATACCGTACACACCTGTGGGGGGATTGAGATGTTTGAAAATGGTCTAACATCAGGTACATGATAAGCTGATGAAGCTTGATTGTGTTATAGTAATATTTATTTAAACATATACAGGAGGCAGCTGCCGGCAGCAGAATCAGAGATGCAGGGAACATGGTTTGTGTGGAAGCTGAACTGATGGGAACAATACTTATTTACTCCAACTAGGTGAAGGAGAGACAGACCCTTCTACATATACTGTACAAAGAGGGGAATTTATATGCATCAAAGTCTGAGATTTAGGATTAATGCAGAAGTACAGTTAGTAAATTTCTAGTACCACGGTGACATGTGGAGTAGAACATAATTTTTAACGTAATAATACAATTATCTGTTATGGAAAGCATTGTGCAGCATTATGAATGGTTCTGTTCTACTCGTGGTGTACAGTATGTTATTCTAATCATTATCATTGATGCACAGATGGAGATAATCTAACTATCGGTGTCCACCAAAGATACAGTATATACAGTACATGGCCTATTACTCTTTTCATATAACAGTAAAAAATCTGCTATCAAAATTCCTCGGTTATTTTTCATTATGCTCAATGAGGACATTAATTCCTACAAGTAATTCAAACTCCTAATTGGATTAGACTGATATACAAGTGAATGTAAATAAGCTGTCATCAAGATGATATTTACTGACTAACATGGCCAGAGTGGTTTCAGCTTCATTGAGCTTGATGAGGAATGGTATGCTGTGAATACACTTATTCTGGATCCTCTTACATACCATTAAGACTACTCCAGTGAGAGAAGTGCTTGATTAGTTTATGTACAGCCCTGCAGACTCCTGTGTCACTGTGTCTCTGGCACAATAATAAACAGCAGAGTCTTCAGTCTTCAGGCTGTTCATCTGGAGATACACCTGTTTCATGCTATTGTCTCTGGAGATGGTGAACCGACCCTGAACAGACTGGGGGTAGAAAGTGCTTCTGCTGTTATGGTTAATAGTTGCACTGTAGAAACTATTACACTCAACGGAACGACTTGATTAGTGTAGTGTCAACAACGCAGCTACTGCTAGCTAGCCTACTTCAGCAGTACTGTATCATTTTAATCATTTTTAGTCAATAAGATTCTTGCTACGTAAGCTTAACTTTCTGAACATTCGAGACGTGTAGTCCACTTGTCATTCCAATCTCCTTGCATTAGCGTAGCCTCTTCTGTAGCCTGTCAACTATGTGTCTGTCTATCCCTGTTCTCTCCTCTCTGCACAGACCATACAAACGCTCCACACCGCGTGGCCGCGGTCACCCTAATCTGGTGGTCCCAGCGCGTACGACCCACGTGGAGTTCCAGGTCTCCGGTAGCCTCTGGAACTGCCGATCTGCGGCCAACAAGGCAGAGTTCATCTCAGCCTATGCCTCCCTCCAGTCCCTCGACTTCTTGGCACTGACGGAAACATGGATCACCACAGATAACACTGCTACTCCTACTGCTCTCTCTCGTCCGCCCACGTGTTCTCGCACACCCCGAGAGCTTCTGGTCAGCGGGGTGGTGGCACCGGGATCCTCATCTCTCCCAAGTGGTCTTTCTCTCTTTCTCCCTTACCCATCTGTCTATCGCCTCCTTTGAATTCCATGCTGTCACAGTTACCAGCCCTTTCAAGCTTAACATCCTTATCATTTATCGCCCTCCAGGTTCCCTCGGAGAGTTCATCAATGAGCTTGATGCCTTGATAAGCTCCTTTCCTGAGGACGGCTCACCTCTCACAGTTCTGGGCGACTTTAACCTCCCCACGTCTACCTTTGACTCATTCCTCTCTGCCTCCTTCTTTCCACTCCTCTCCTCTTTTGACCTCACCCTCTCACCTTCCCCCTACTCACAAGGCAGGCAATACGCTTGACCTCATCTTTACTAGATGCTGTTCTTCCACTAACCTCATTGCAACTCCTCCAAGTCTCCGACCACTACCTTGTATCCTTTTCCCTCTCGCTCTCATCCAACACTTCCCACACTGCCCCTACTCGGATGGTATCGCGCCGTCCCAACCTTCGCTCTCTCTCCCCCGCTACTCTCTCCTCTTCCATCCTATCATCTCTTCCCTCTGCTCAAACTTTCTCCAACCTATCTCCTGATTCTGCCTCCTCAACCCTCCTCTCCTCCCTTACTGCATCCTTTGACTCCCTATGTCCCCTATCCTCCAGGCCGGCTCGGTCCTCCCCTCCCGCTCCGTGGCTCGACGACTCCTTGCGAGCTCACAGAACAGGGCTCCGGGCAGCCGAGCGGAAATGGAGGAAAACTCGCCTCCCTGCGGACCTGGCATCCTTTCACTCCCTCCTCTCTACATTTTCCTCCTCTGTCTCTGCTGCTAAAGCCACTTTCTACCATTCTAAATTCCAAGCATCTGCCTCTAACCCTAGGAAGCTCTTTGCCACCTTCTCCTCCCTCCTGAATCCTCCCCCCTCCTCCCTCTCTGCAGATGACTTCGTCAACCATTTTGAAAAGAAGGTCGACGACATCCGATCCTCGTTTGCTAAGTCAAACGACACCGCTGGTTCTGCTCACACTGCCCTACCCTATGCTCTGACCTCTTTCTCCCCTCTCTCCCAGATGAAATCTCGCGTCTTGTGACGGCCGGCCGCCCAACAACCTGCCCGCTTGACCCTATCCCCTCCTCTCTTCTCCAGACCATTTCCGGAGACCTTCTCCCTTACCTCACCTCGCTCATCAACTCATCCCTGACCGCTGGCTACGTCCCTCCCGTCTTCAAGAGAGCGAGAGTTGCACCCCTTCTGAAAAAACCTACACTCGATCCCTCCGATGTCAACAACTACAGACCAGTATCCCTTCTCTCTTTTCTCTCCAAAACTCTTGAGCGTGCCGTCCTTGGCCAGCTCTACCGCTATCTCTCTCAGAATGACCTTCTTGATCCAAATCAGTCAGGTTTCAAGACTAGTCATTCAACTGAGACTGCTCTTCTCTGTATCACGGAGGCGCTGCGCACTGCTAAAGCTAACTCTCTCTCCTCTGCTCTCATCCTTCTAGACCTATCGGCTGCCTTCGATACTGTGAACCATCAGATCCTCCTCTCCACCCTCTCCGAGTTGGGCATCTCCGGCGCGGCCCACGCTTGGATTGCGTCCTACCTGACAGGTTGCTCCTACCAGGTGGCGTGGTGAGAATCTGTCTCCTCACCACGCGCTCTCACCACTGGTGTCCCCCAGGGCTCTGTTCTAGGCCCTCTCTTATTCTCGCTATACACCAAGTCACTTGGCTCTGTCATAACCTCACATGGTCTCTCCTATCATTGCTATGCAGACGACACACAATTAATCTTCTCCTTTCCCCCTTCTGATGACCAGGTGGCGAATCGCATCTCTGCATGTCTGGCAGACATATCAGTGTGGATGACGGATCACCACCTCAAGCTGAACCTCAGCAAGACGGAGCTCCTCTTCCTCCCGGGAAGGACTGCCCGTTCCATGATCTCGCCATCACGGTTGACAACTCCATTGTGTCCTCCTCCCAGAGCGCTAAGAACCTTGGCGTGATCCTGGACAACACCCTGACGTTCTCAACTAACATCAAGGCGGTGTCCCGTTCCTGTAGGTTCATGCTCTACAACATCCGCAGAGTACGACCCTGCCTCACACAGGAAGCGGCGCAGGTCCTAATCCAGGCACTTGTCATCTCCCGTCTTGATTACTGCAACTCGCTGTTGGCTGGGCTCCCTGCCTGTGCCATTAAACCCCTACAACTGATCCAGAACGCCGCAGCCCGTCTGGTGTTCAACCTTCCCAAGTTCTCTCACGTCACCCCGCTCTTCCGCTCTCTCCACTGGCTTCCAGTTGAAGCTCGCATCCGCTACAAGACCATGGTGCTTGCCTACGGAGCTGTGAGGGGAACGGCACCTCAGTACCTCCAGGCTCTGATCAGGCCCTACACCCAAACAAGGGCACTGCGTTCATCCACCTCTGGCCTGCTCGCCTCCCTACCACTGAGGAAGTACAGTTCCCGCTCAGCCCAGTCAAAACTGTTCGCTGCTCTGGCCCCCCAATGGTGGAACAAACTCCCTCACGACGCCAGGACAGCGGAGTCAATCACCACCTTCCGGAGACACCTGAAACCCCACCTCTTCAAGGAATACCTAGGATAGGGTAAGTAATCCTTCTCACCCCCCCCCCCCCAAAAAAGATTTAGATGCACTATTGTAAAGTGGCTGTTCCACTGGATGTCATAAGGTGTATGCACCAATTTGTGAGTCGCTCTGGATAAGAGCGTCTGCTAAATGACTTAAATGTAATGTAAATGTAAATGTAATGTAATGTAATATTGTTGTATCGGTGTCAGGGTTTTCCTGTGGTGAAGTAGAGGAGGACCAAAACGCAGCGTGGTCATATTGACTCATGTTTAATAAAAACGGATAAACATGAACACTACAAAACAATAAACGTGGAAAACCAAAAACAGCCCTATCTGGTGCAAAACACAGAGATAGGAACAATCACCCACAAAACCCAACACAAAACAGGCTACCTAAATATGGTTCCCAATCAGAGACAACGACTAACACCTGCCTCTGATTGAGAACCATATCAGGTCAAACATAGAAATAGACAAACCAGACACACAACATAGAATGCCCACCCAGCTCACGTCCTGACCAACACTAAAACAAGGAAAACACATACTAACGATGGACAGAACGTGACAGAACCCCCAAGGTGCGGACTCCGAACGCACAACCTAAACCTATAGGGGAGGGTCTGGGTGGGCATCTCTCCGCGGTGGCGGCTCTGGCGCTGGACGTGGACCCCACTCCATAATTGTCTTAGTCCACCTCCTTAGTGTCCCTTGAGTGGCGACCCTCGCTGCTAACCTTGGCCTAGGAAACCTAACAATGGGCCCCACTGGACTGAGGTAGCTCGGGACCGAGGGGAAGCTCGGGACCGAGGGGAAGCTCGGGACCGAGGGGAAGCTCGGGAGTGAGAGGAAGCTCAGGCAGGTTGATGGATCTACCAGATCCTGGCTGGCTGGTGGTTCCGGCAGATCCTGGCTGACTGGCAGATCCTGGCACACTGGCGGATCCTGGCTGACTGGCAGATCCTTGGCCGACTGGCGGATCCTGGCCGACTGGCGGATCCTGGCCGACTGGCGGATCCTGGCTGACTGGTAGTTCTGGCAGATCCTGGCTGACTGGCGGATCCTGGCAGATCCTGGCTGATCCTGGCTGACTGGCAGTTCTGGCGGATCCTGGCAGACTGGCGGATCCTGGCAGACTGGCGGATCTAACTGATCCTGGCCGACTGGCAGATCCTGGCCGACTGGCAGATCCTGGCTGACTGGCAGTTCTGGCGGATCCTGGCGGATCCTGGCTGACTGGCGGATCCTGGCTGACTGGCGGATCCTGGCAGACTGGCGGATCCTGGCAGACTGGCGGATCCTGGCAGACTGGCGGATCCTGGCAGACTGGCGAATCTAACTGATCCTGGCTGACTGGCAGATCCTGGCCGACTGGCAGATCCTGGCCGACTGGCAGATCCTGGCGGATCCTGGCTGACTGGCAGTTCTGGCGGATCCTGGCTGACTGGCGGATCCTGGCGGATCATGGCTGACTGGCGGATCCTGGCGGATCCTGGCAGACTGGCGGATCCTGGCGGATCCTGGCAGACTGGCGGATCTAACTGATCCTGGCAGACTGGCGGATCCTGGCTGACTGGCATATCCTGGCCGACTGGCATATCCTGGCCGACTGGCATATCCTGGCTGACTGGCATATCCTGGCCGACTGGCGGATCCTGGCAGTTCTGGCTGATCCTGACCGACTGGCAGATCTGGCAGATCCTGGCCGACTGGCGGATGCTGGCAGTTCTGGCGGATCCTGGCCGACTGGCGGATCCTGGCCGACTGGCGGATCCTGGCGGATCCTGGCAGATCTGGCGGATCCTGGCAGATCTGGCGGATCCTGGCAGATCTGGCGGATCCTGGCAGACTGGCGGATCCTGGCAGATCTAGCGGATCCTGGCCGACTGGCGGATCCTGGCCGACTGGCGGATCCTGGCCGACTGGCGGATCCTGGCCGACTGGCGGATCCTGGCTGACTGGCAGATCCTGGCTGACTGGCACTTCTGGCGGATCCTGGCTGAATGGCGGATCTAACTGATCCTGGCTGACTGGCAGATCCTGGCAGACTGGCGGATCCTGGCAGACTGGCGGATCCTGGCAGACTGGCGGATCCTGGCAGACTGGCGGATCCTGGCCGACTGGCGGATCCTGGCCGACTGGCGGATCCTGGCTGACTGGCACTTCTGGCGGATCCTGGCTGAATGGCGGATCTAACTGATCCTGGCTGACTGGCAGATCCTGGCCCGACTGGCGGATCCTGGCTGACTGGTGGATCCTGGCAGACTGGCGGCACTGGCGGCGCTGGGCAGACTGGCGGCACTGGCGGCGCTGGGCAGACTGGCGGCACTGGCGGCGCTGGGCAGACGGGTACCTCAGACGGCGCTGGGCAGACTGGCGGCGCTGGGCAGACTGGTAGCTCAGACGGCGCTGGGCAGACGGGTAGCTCAGACGGCGCTGGTCCTTGGTTGGTGGGGGATTCTGTCAGGGTTTTCCTGTGGTGAAGTAGAGGAGGACCAAAACGCAGTGTGGTTATATTGACTCATGTTTAATAAAAACAGATAAACATGAACACTACAAAACAATAAACATGGAAAACCAAAAACAGCCCTATCTGGTGCAAAACACAGAGACAGGAACAATCACCCACAAAACAGGCTACCTAAATATGGTTCCCAATCAGAGACAATGACTAACACCTGCCTCTGATTGAGAACCATATCAGGCCAAACATAGAAATAGACAAACCAGACACACAACATAGAATGCCCACCCAGCTCACGTCCTGACCAACACTAAAACAAGGAAAACACATACGAACGATGGACAGAACTTGACAATCGGGGTATTATACTATTTGTATTGTAGATGTGTAGTGGTGTAATAATGTTATATTATGTACTGTTTATCTTTAGTTGTATGTGTATTGCAAGTGCCTTTATGTGTTTGGACACCAGGAAGAGTAGCTGCTGCCTCGGCAGGAATTAATGGGGATCCTTAATGAATACAAATACTCAGACATTCTTCAGTCACAATTATGTACTGTATAGGGCTTTACTTACAGTGTATAGACATCACCATGACAACTTGTGTGGTCAGTTTATTCACAGCACTGCAGCCTCCTGTGTCACTGTGTCTCTGGCACAATAATAAACAGCAGAGTCTTCAGTGTTCAGGCTGTTCATCTGGAGATACACCTGGAGATTGTGAACTAACCCTGAACTGACTGGGAGTAGTAGATAGTACTACCACTTGGACCAGAAATACAAGCTATCCATTCCAAACATTTACCAGAAGCCTTTCTGATCTAGTTCGTCAGAGCTAGTTGAGATTCCAGAATATGTACAGGTCAGTTTGTGGGATTCTCCAGACATTTTAGCAACTGGTTCAGAATCAGTCAGTGTTTGGCCCTGAAAACCTGTGAAAATTCAAAATGACAATGTTTAACACTATCACATAAAAAAAATACTTTGAAGTTTGAACACATCCCATTTTATTCATCTGTAGGGCATAAATCTGTTGTTATTGAGTTATAATGGTTACAATTAATACTATTTGAAAAAGCCTGTTTGAGACTGATTTTAGTGGACAAAACAGACTCACACACATACCGTGAATGAACACCAACATAAGAATTAAACTATAGAGTCCTCATTGTTCAGTATTAGTTAATGCAGGTCTCGCATTAACGAATACTGTTAATGCAGAGAACGCTGATAAACTGTGTGGTGGTCCTTCTGTGGCTCAGTTGGTAGAGCATGGCGCTTGTAACGCCAGGGTAGTGGGTTCGATTCCCGGGACCACCCATACGTAGAATGTATGCACACATGACTGTAAGTCGCTTTGGATAAAAGCGTCAGCTAAATGGCATATGTTATTATTAACTGAGAGGGCATTAAACAGAGAGCAAAGTTGCACTTGGCCAAATCAATTCCAGTAATTAACTAAATAATTATACTTTTATTATGACACTTCACGACCCACCAATAACACTTTAGGTCATGACTGATACTTTAACCCATTACAGTCTAAGTGCTGGCTGGGGAATGGGTGAGGTGTTGTACTATAGTTTGCCATCAGATATTATATTTAATTTTGATTCACATGATTACTTTTATGACTTTTTCTTCATATTTTTGATCCAAAAATGGCAGGTATGTGTTGTAGAACAAGGATCGGACCAAAATGCAGCGTGATGATGATTCATGATATATTTTAATGAAGGAAAACCTATTCATGCAGAAACTACAAAAATAATGAAATGAAATAATGAAAACCGAAACAGCCCTATCCGGTGCAAACACAAAGACAGGAACAATCACCCACGAATATGGCTGCCTAAATATGGTTCCCAATCAGAGACAACGATAATCACCTGACTCTGATTGAGAACCGCCTCAGGCAGCCATAGACTACGTAGACACCCCACAAAACTCCTAAGACAAAAACACACCACAATAACCCATGTCACACCCTGGCCTGACCAAATAAATAAAGAAAACACTAAATACTAAGACCAAGGCGTGACAGTTAATCAGTTTTTGTACAGCACTGCACAATAATAAACAGCAGAGTCGTCAGTCTTCAGATTGTTCAACTGGAGATACACCTGCTCTTTGCTATTGTCTCTGGAGATGGTGAACCGACCCTGAAAAGACTGGGAATAGTAGATGTAACTACTACCACTGCTAATATAGGACACCCACTCCAGTCCTTTCCCAGGAGCCTGTCTGATCCAAGCTGCATCAATGTTTCCACCAAACCCGTTATATCTACAGGTCAGTTTGTGGGAATCCTGATGCTTTTTAACCACTGGTCCAGACTCAGTCAGTGTCTGACCCTGGACAGCTGTGGAAATGAAATACCCCAAACTTTAGAATGCAAACATTCATATACATGAAAGGTGATGTCTTTAAACATGTCAATATTCATCATTTTCTGAAAAATTACTGAAAATGATGGAACATTCATTCTAGTGAACACAGAATATTGTAACTTAAATTTTACAAAGACCAACATGAGTACTAAACTCCAGACAGTCCTCATTGTTCAGTGATAGTCAGGTTATATGCTGTGCTTGCTACCGAATCAATCCACACTGCCTATAATGAGAAGGCCAGGGCTGATTATAAAGGGATAAACGGGAGGGAGACTTTGCATAGACCGCAGGTTTAAATATCCTGACAGGGAGAGATCTTCTGCTCTATTCCTTTATTCTCTCTCCTCTCTGTCCTTTGTTCTTCTCTCTGTAGTTCAGATTCTACTTATGAGACGTGTTGACTATAATGGCTTTAGTATGATGTGTTGAAGATCAGCAACACAGGGACAAAAGTTCTGCATGGTTTTAATGCTTTTGGTAAGGTTAAGTAATTCATTTGCATTTTATTGCATGACAAGTATTTGATACATCAGAAAAGCAGAACTTCATATTTGGTACAGAAACCTTTGTTTGCAATTACAGAGATCATAAGTTTCCTGTAGTTCTTGACCAGGTTTGCAAACACTGCAGCAGGGATTTTGGCCCACTCCTCCATACAGACCTTCTCCAGATCCTTCAGGTTTCGGGGCTGTCACTGGGCAATACGGTCTTTCAGCTCCCTCCAAAGATTTTCTATTGGGTTCAGGTCTGGAGACTGGCTAGGCCACTCCAGGACCCTGAGATGCTTCTTATGGAGCCACTCCTTAGTTGCCCTTGCTGTGTGTTTCGGGATGTTGTCATGCTGGAAGACCCAGCCACGAACCATCTTCAATGCTCTTACTGAGGGAAGGAGGTTGTTGGTCAAGATCTCGCGATACATGGCCCACACCAATACACAGCATTGTCAGTTTTAGAAATGATAATTTCAGAGCTGTAATACAGTACAGTATATATGTTTATAAGGGAGAGGGAAAGACAGTGTTAAGACAACAAAGACAGTCAGGTATAAAAGGACTGGGAATATCATTGCAAAAAGGGGGGAAATGGGTGAGTTCTTCACAGTGAACAACTGTAGACAAAGCATTTACAATGAAACTCACTACAATAAAATCATTTTTAAGTTTTAACACAGCTGAAGCCATTGCTAATTGTTTTGTCTGACCCCCAAATCCAGATATACTCACAGGAGGCAACTGCCAGCAGCAGCAGAGATGCAGGGAACATGTGTGGCAATATAAGCAACCCACTCCAGTCCTTTCCCAGGAGCCTGTCTGACCCAGTTCATCCCATAGCTACTGAATGTGAACCCAGAGGTTGTACAGGTCAGTTTGTGTGATCCTCCAGGCTTTTTAACTACTGGTCCAGACTCAGTCAATGTCTGACCATAAACACCTGTGGAAATAAAAAACAGAGATCTTGTTGAAGTTAAAACTAAAACCTGATGTCAACTTGTCTATTTGATAAACAGTAAAAATTAAACATACTGTATCCTCACCTGTTAGATAGACTGTCAGTAAGAGCATTCCTGTGGTAGGAAACATGGTGATCTGTGTAGTTCTCTAAAGGGAGTTTAGACAGTCCTCAGCAGAAAAAGCCTTCAACAGAGACATTAATAAAGATGGAGGACGGGAGAGTTTTGCATGAGACCCTCCTCACTGGGAGAACCAATCACAAGAGAATATGATACATTCCTACAGTTCAACTGGTATGAGGTTATTTTGAGATGCTCATTTATGGAACATAACATCGACCTGGGAACGACTTACAATGAGACATTTAAGAATGACCTATTACAGTAGAGTATTTGTACCTTTTCTGCGTCATCAAAGTATGTCAGAATGAAACCATCTGAATCCCTCAATACTAATTTTGGTGAAGACATTTTTTACTAAGCTTTATAATAGAGATGGTATTCCATTCTAACTGTTTGTGATTTCATCCTGTGATATGTAATGATGACAAATTCAGGTATGTTTATCCCCGTTTCGTTCCGTTTGCTTCCATTTAATTTTTTTTTTCAACAGAATCGGCGGAATGAATACATCCCTGATCACAGGCAAACATAGTTCATTTTCATAGTATCCTTTAAAAACAGCATGATCACCCTGCTCATTGCACATATAATTATGTGGAATTTATCAAGTTGTTCAAAACTGTTAAAATATTGTCTTTCTTTTTCTTTGAGTCAACTACTTACCACATGTTATGCACTTCAGCGCTATCTAGCTGTATCTTATGCTTTCAGTACTATATATATTTTTTTATTTATTTCATCTTTATTCAACCAGGTAGGCTAGTTGAGAACAAGTTCTCATTTACAACTGCGACCTGGCCAAGATAAAGCAAAGCAGTGCGACACAAACAACAACAAAGTTACACATGGAATAAACAAGTGTACAGTCAATAACACAATAAAAAAGTCTATATACAGTGTGTGCAAATGGCGTAAGGAGGTAAGGCAATAAATAGGCCATAGTAGCGAAGTAATTACAATTTATCAGATTAACACTGGAGTGATAGTTGAGCAGATGATGATGTGCAAGTAGAAATACTGGTGTGCAAAAGAGCAGAAAAGTTAATAAAAACAATATGGTGATGAGGTAGGTAGATTGGGTGGGCTATTTACAGATGGGCTACGTACAGCTGCAGCGATCGGTTAGCTGCTCAGATAGCTGATGTTTAAAGTTAGTGAGGGAAATAAAAGTCTCTAGCTTCAGCGATTTTTGCAATTAGTTCCAGTCATTGGCGGCAGAGGACTGGAAGGAAAGGCGGCCAAAGGAGGTGTTGGCTTTGGGGATGATGAGTGAGATATACCTGCTGAAGTGCGTGCTACGGGTGGGTGTTGTTATTGTGACCAGTGAGCTGAGATAATGCAGCGCTTTACCTAGCATAGACTTATAGATGACCTGGAGCCAGTGGGTTTGGCGGCGAATATGTAGCGAGGGCCATCCGACTAGAGCATACAGGTCGCAGTGGTGGGTGGTATAAGGGGCTTTGGTGACAAAACTGATGGCACTGTGATCGACTGCATTCAGTTTGCTGAGTAGAGTATTGGAAGCTATTTTGTGAATGACATCCCCGAAGTCTAGGATCGGTAGGATAGTCAGTTTTACAAGGGTATGTTTGGCGATGGTGGCTTTGTTGCGAAATAGGAAGCCGATTCTAGATTTAATTTTGGATTGGAGATGTTTAATATGAGTCTGGAAGGAGAGTTTACAGTCTTGCCAGACTCCTATGTATTTGTAGTTGTCCACATATTCTAAGTCAGAACCGTCCAGAGTAGTGATGTTGGTCGGGCGGGCGGGTGCGGGCAGCGAATGGTTGAAAAGCATGCATTTGGTTTTACTAGCGTTTAAGAGCAGTTGGAGGACACGGAAGGAGTGTGGTATGGCACTGAATCTCGTTTGGAGGATAGTTAACTTCTTACGGATCGGTAGGGCGCTGGTGGCAAATTCAAAATAAAAAAATATAATATTAAACATTCATTTAAATACAAGTGTCATACATGATTCGTTATCTTAGAATCTTGATAATCTAACATTGTTGTCAGATTACTAAAAGGCTTTACGGTGAAAGCATAGCATTTGATTGTCTGAGGTCAGCACCCCCATATTAGCATAGCCTACAAACCAGCACAGGTGTCACAAAATAACAAATAGCGATAAAATAAGGCACTTACTTACAAGATGCATACAAAGGATCCCAAGAAGTTACCATCAAAGTTTGTCCAAACAACTCAAACGATGTTTATTATTAATCCTCAAGATGTCTAATATCTAAATAAACAATAATATTTCAACCAGAGAGAACTATGTCCAATACCAAAGCAAAAGAAGGCAACGCGCGCCCTCGTTCAAGTGCGCAAAAAGCCAATACACTATCCACGGAAAAACAACAAGTACTTCTCAATTTTTCAGAAAAACAAGCCTAAAACCTTGTATAAAGGCTAAAGGCTATTAAAACTGGTCGTCTAGTGCGTTGGGGACAGAGAATAAAAGGAGCAGATTCATGGTGTGGTAGAATAGATTCAGGGCAAAATGTACAGACAAGGGTATGTTGGGGTGCGGGTACAGTGGAGGTAAACCCAGACACTGAATGATGATAAAAGAGGTTGCATCTCTGGACGCTAGCGCTGGGTGAAGTCACCGTATGTGTGGGAGGTGGGACAAAAGAGGTATCTTAGGCATTTTGAGTGGGACTAGGGGCTCCGCAGTAAACTAAAACAATAATGACTATCCTAAACAACAGTATACAAGGCATATTGACATTTGAGAGAGACATAAAGCGAGGCATAAAGCAATCACATGTGTGTATTGGGAGAGCTAGCTAAGACAACAATGGGTAAGACAACAACAGCTCATCAGCTAAGACAACAACAACAGTTAAAATGGCAATGAATGGGCAGAGAGGGTCAGTTAACTACACACAGGGCCTGAGTTCGAGGCTGGGACCGACAGATAGACAAAAATAAACAAAATGGAGTACCGTGATTAACTGGAGAATGAGATTCATTCTCTGATCCTTTGATTGGGTGGACAATGTGTCAGTTCATGCCGCATGATCTTTGATAGGTTGGAGGACATAAGTAAGTAAAGCAGTTGTAATTACAGGGTGGATATGACAGCAGCCAGGGAAAACACTGGAGTGGATTGAGATCATCTGGGGTGGTGGATCCATCATCTCTGGAGCCTCTTTTAAGAGCAGATTCACCATCTCCAGAGACAGTAGTAATGTACTGTACTTAGACATCACCTGTCTGCAGGCTGAGGACACAGCTGTGTATTATTGTGCTCGGGGGTCACGGTGATACAAAACAGCACCAGACCTGTACAAAAACTCACCTACTCCATAAATGGTTGGAGTTATATGTACACATCAGGAGTGGGCGATCTTAGCCTTTACATGAAATACATCCTACTATGATCTGATGACTGTATGAACTATGTGTAGTATCTGTCTCTAGTCATAACGTAGGTCTACTATAGGAGAAGGACAGATCTAGAAATGACGCAATACCCTCACTATTAAACATTTATTAAAATGTTATTCAAATATTGTGTTATTGATTATTGAGCACGAGAGATGTAAGAAACATGTTTCTCTGTTCGATGGTAGACAGTGTGTGTCTGGTTACTGACAGACAGAGTTTTTGCAGTGATGAAGGTTGTCTGTGACTGTGTGTGTGGCTGCCTTTCAGAGCTGGTCATTGATATACAGTTCATAGCAGAGGACCTTATTTGCATATTAGAGAAGAGTCAATATTGATGGTCTAGGATCCAGAAAATATATGCTGTACAGTATTCCATACAAGCATCACTAACTGTATAATGCTTACAGTAGGAAACTAAGTGATCAACATTAGATACAACCTATTCTACAGTTATCATGGGGGATTTAGAAGTTTTCTCCAGGGGGACCACAGACAGGGAGTATTAATAAAGTAGCTATCTACTACGTCAGGAGACAGCAGAACAAAATACCACCTAACCCACAGCAGCACTACCATAGAGTTCATGGTCAGATTTTCTAGGTCAGATAGTTAGTAAGCTTGATGTGTCATTCACCACAGATATTTGGAACATGAACCATTCTGCAAATCTAGGTTAGCAAGAGAAAGTGTTAAATGAGAGAGGAGGGTGCTGTGGTTGAAGGAGGGGTATACATTCTCTTCTTCATAAAGCATCAATTTGTTGCTGTGGAAGATATACAGTGTATGAGAGGAAGAGGCAATAGTAGAGATACCCGATGAAACTAGTTCAGCTCAACATTATTAATGCCATTTTGATAATCATGGAGGGAAGATTTTACATGACTGAAGTGCAGATAGATTTAGGTGAAGCTGACATAGAGATGGATCAGTATGGTGTTGTTGAAGGGGAAGAGGAGGGAGAAGGGGAAGAGGAGAGAGATCGTGGATGTTCAGGCCCGGCCCAGATGACACCAGTGGGCTCTGTTGTCATCTCACAGATTAAAGACTAATTCTGTTGCTCTGCGTTCAACAAAATGTAGAGTTTGTACCATATGCTTTCAGAAAATATAATTGGTTTACCAAGAGTAAAACATGACCATTAAAGCTGTCATTTTAGTGACCTTGAAATCAGAATGGTACAAAAGCCTTTATTTCCCCATTTAAGGCCTTTTCTCATTTGGGAAAATATCTGTCCTCCATCCTCTCTCCCCTGTGACCCAGAAACCGTTATGTGGTTGAGGAGAGTGTAAATGTGTTAGTGGTCGAACAGAAGTGTGTTCTCCCCTCCTTGATAGCCACCTTTAATCGAGGATAGCCATGTGTAATACTACCTGAGTCCTTCGCTGAAGAGTTTTGACATCTGCCCTTTGAAGTAGTTGTTGTTTTCTAGAAGGAGAAAAGCATGCAGACATTTAATAAACTAAATGATATGTTACTTTTTCCATTATCCTATAAAATATCTTGCACAACTAGTTAAATTAGTTGTATCACTTTTCAGCTTTATTTAGGGATTCCAACCATGGAAAAGTAATTTGCCTGATGATGCACGAGTGGAGTCTCATTTCATACAAGCACATTTTGGTCCACGTTCCTTCTCCTCGCTGCCTCTTCTCGATTACCCAAAACAAGAATGACCCACTTTGTGTCTGTTGACAAATGTTGCTTTGTTATTAAATAAAACACATTTTTACAATTCATAGGTTGTTGTTTAAGCGTTGTGAACAAGTTCAATATGTTCTGTAATATGCTGGATGTGCAGGCTTTTGTACTAGCCTTACACCAACACATTGGACAATAATAATAATAATAATATATGCCATTTAGCAGACGCTTTTATCCAAAGCGACTTACAGTCATGTGTGCATACATTCTACGTATGGGTGGTCCCGGGGATCGAACCCACTACCCTGGCGTTACAAGCGCCATGCTCTACCAACTGAGCTACAGAAGGACCACTAGTCCAACAAAGTCAAGGGCCTTAAGCAGTGTCAACTCTAGCCTTTTGGGGACAAAATAATATCTAGACATCTCACAGCCCTATTCATGAAGCATAGACAGTGTTTCTAAGGTAAAGACATCTCATATTAAAGCATACGGTTGTTTACCCCAGCTGTTTACAGAGGAGGGTTAGTGAAGTGTGTCAGGGGAGAACAACAGTGTGTACATGTTTCACATCCTGTCGGAGGGTTTTTTGTACAGATCCACCACACATTCACATCACTGTGTCTGTCCAGCGTGCACAGTAATACACAGCAGAGTCCTCTGCCTTCAGACCAGACAGTTTCAGATGTGTCATGCTCACTGAGCTGTCTTTGGTCAGTTCAATCCGTTCCTCCAGGGTTTTGGCATAGCCTGCTGCTCCAGTAATGGTGTTGATCCAGCCCATCCATTCCAATGGTTTCCCTGTAGGTTGGTGAATACAGTTCATACCATAGCTTGTAAAGGTGTACCCAGTTCCTCTGCAAGAGAGGTTAAGAGTTTCTCCGCTCTGCTGCCAGTTTGATTCTCTGAGGGGTTTTTGTACAGATCCTCCACTCACTCACACCACTGTGTCTCTCTTGCACAGTAATACACAGCAGAGTCCTCTGTTCTCAGACCAGACAGCTTCAGATACACCATGCTGTTAGAATTGTCTCTGGTGACTTCTATCCGTCCTTCAACACTTTTTGCATATACAGTTCCACTAGCATCATACCATATAATGCCTATCCATTCAAGAGCTCTTCCCGCAGGTTGACGTATCCAGGCCATGTTGTAGCTACTAAAGGTAAAGCCAGATCCCTTACAGGAGAGGCTGAGAGGTTCTGCAGGCTTTTTCAGGACTGGACTGGAGGGAATTTCCTCCAGACTCTGACTATACACCCCTAATAGAGAAAAGAGAATGAAGACAATAGATCACTAATATGTTAACTCAATGGATATTGTAATTATCTGGGAAACGTAAAACACTTTGTTCCAATGAATTGCTAGATTATTGAGTACATACTACAGAGGCCCAGCAAGACTAGGAGGAGGTGTAGTTTGCCTGTCATCTTTTCAGGATGGAAGACAATTAATCTATGAGAGGAAACATCACATAAGTACACAGACTTGTGAGTCAGAATTTGCATGACATCCATGGTTGGTTGATAGCATGTCACATGCATATAAAAGGGTTTCAAGGTAATTCATTCTAAGACAAAGCCAGACATCATCAGCAAACATTTTCTGTATTGTTTAAACAGTAAAGTACTTTTTTTTCAAATCTCTCAAACAAACATTGATTCATGTATTATGAAATAATTTTTATTAAATCATATTACATTTTTATATTTCCCACAACAATATCACCAACACATTCATACAAGTGGCCCCTGCAAGAAATTGCGGTATGTTGTCTCGTACGTTTTTTGAAAAGTTTTGAATCCGGCCTATTGCCCTTGACACAACTTTCATCACCGTTATCCTTTCTCTCTATATGTTCAATAAAGTCAGAAAATACCTTACAAATGTTTGTTTTTTAAACAACACACACAAAAAACAATAATGAACAATTCACATCCTGAAGTACTGTACCCTAAAATGCAATTATAAACAAACAAATAAATGGCTAAACATCACTCGATTACTTTTTCAAATCATGTGTCATTTTCTCCCACATCTGCAGTACATCACTGTTTTGTGTTTTATATATATGTTACTGCACTTTTACAATGATACTGTTCATTGGTCTTTTTTTAGGGTTAATCGAGATACTATTTCAGGGAAATGGCTTGATCTGAGTGCAGGTGCATCCTGGGTAGAAGTCATGCTTTGGTAGCTTTGAACTATTGCACAAAACACTCATTTTGATAGACCAGCCTTATAAAACACGTTCTTAAAACTTCTTAAGGATGATGCAGAATACAGTTCCCATGCAGGAACATCACTCAGCGGAATATCAGAGCGCCACCTATAGTTTTTAATAAAACTCAAACTTTCATTAAACTTTCATTAAAATACACATTCAAGGTAGTGAATTAAAGCTACACTCGTTGTGAATCTATCCACCAAGTCAGATTTGTAAAATGCTTTTCGGCGAAAGCATGAGAAGCTATTATCTGATAGCATGTACCCCCAAAATACTGCAACTTCACCTAGCACGACAGATTTTGCGGTAGCCGGCGCTACCCAAAACGCAGAAATAAAATATAAAACATTCATTACCTTTGACGAGCTTCTTTCTTGGCACTCCTAGATGTCCCATAAACATCACTGTTGGGTCTTTTTTTATTTATTAAATCGGTCCATATATATATATATATATATATATATATATATATATATATATATATATAGCCTAGATATCGATCTATGAAGACTGTGTAATCAAGGAAAAAACTGAGTTTGATAACGCAACGTCATTTTTTTAAATTAAAGAAGTCGACGATAAACTTTCACAAAACACTTCGAAATACTTTTGTAATGCAACTTTAGGTATTAGTAAACGTTAATAATCTATCAAAATGATCACGGGGCGATGTATATTCAATAGCTCCACGTCCTGATATCGTGTCCAAATATTCCTCAAACAAAACAGTCGGAGACCGGAAAAAATGCGCTGCCTTGTTTCGGTTTAGTAGGCAAATGACAAGACTGTTGACATTGTGTGGAAGCTGTAGGTATTGCAACCTCGGCCCCATTTAATGTGGTTCACGTTTAACAATTGGTTGAAGTGGCGCATGGATATATTTTCCCATTTTCAGTGATCAGATTTTACTGCACTTTTCGATGAAACGCACGTTCTGTTATAGTCACAGCCATGATTTAACCAGTTTTATAAACGTCTGAGTGTTTTCTATCCACACATACTAATCATATGCATATACTATATTCCTGGCATGAGTAGCAGGGTGCTGAAATGTTGCGCAATTTTTAACAAAAAGCTGCGAAAATTCGCATGAGCCCTATCAGGGTTCTCACCCGTTTATACAATTATAATGAAGACATAGTAAAGTATTTAGGGGAACAGCTATGAGAAACCAAAATAGAGCAATTTGTTATTTTAGTTAAGGACTCATTGTTCAATGCAATTCTTGAAAATTGTGTTATATTTATTACAAACACAAACCATGCATATGGTGTGTCAATAACATTGTGTGTGATGAGTAGCAGTGAATGATTGAAAATATAAAATTATATAAGTAATACAACTGTTAGCAAGGTCTATAATATAAATGAAATAGTGATTCAATGGTCTGATTCTTTGATCCATCTCACCATTTATTCAAACCAAATGCTAATCGTGTCCATGTGATTGAAACATTGTATGGTTACCAGACACCAGCTGACTCATGCAAAAAGACAGTTTCTCCTCAGCTGAAACAATGTAGTGAGAATTAGATCATGAAAGTGTATAGGAACAGTCCCTGGGCTACTTAACTGCTTGAACTGTCTATCTGAAACATCAGAGATGCTAAACTGGGACCCTGAAACACCCAGGTGACCCAGGTGAGTTCACCAAGCGTGGTGCCACACAGCTGTGAGGGTCACAGGGGGGAAGAGAGATGGGTGGGGTGTGTGAGAGAAACAGACACAACTGATAAAAGCAGAGCAGGACCGGTGTGGAACAAAAACAACTTTTGACCTCTGTCATTGCCAACAAATGGTATATAACAAAGTATTGATATAAACTTTTGTTATTGACCAAATACTTATTTTCCACCATAATTTGCAAATACATTCATAAAAAATCCTACAATGTGATTTTCTGGATTTTTTTTCTCATTTTGTCTGTCATCGTTGAAGTGTACCTATGATGAAAATTACAGGCCTCTCTCATCTTTTTAAGTGGGAGAACTTGCACAATTGGTGGCTGACTAAATACTTTTTTTGCCCCACTGTAAATGCACCAGCACGTTTAGGTTAGCTGACTGTAGACAATCAGAATGTCAATGTCTGTGTTCCTTAGGTGTCAGGACTCTCACACTCTGTGCTTGGTATAGGTGGTAGCTTTTTGTCATGGACTGTATCATTGTGACCTGCTATATGGCACAGTGGTTTAACCCTGTACAAACCCCCCACCACTCTGTGCAGGGCCAAAGCTGGAATAAACATGTGTAACTTTTCACAACAACCACAACATGATCTATTGATTTTGATCTCATAAGGGTAAGTAAGGGTAAGTAATCCTTCTCACCCCCCCCCAACAAGATTTAGATGCAAGTGGCTGTTCCACTGGTTGTCATAGGTGTTTGCACCAATTTGTAAGTCGCTCTGGATAAGAGCGTCTGCTAAATGACTTAAATGTAAATGTAAACAGAATGTCAAATGATGTTTTGCTACATATTATTAAATCTTGATTAGTTTGGACTTTCAGCTTTTGCTCTGTCAGGCATTTTGACTATAACAATGATCATTTCATTTCTTTACACAGTACATTTTTTTGTCATTATTGAAAGTTGAAAATATTTTTTTTAACTTAAAATGAACACATTCTGTTGTCAGAATCCAATAATTGGATAATTGGAGTAGCTGTTTTAGCCAGTAAAGTTAATCCTGTCAGATATTATAATCTAAATGTATATGAAGAAATGCCAATCCATTCTCACCGGCCATCAAGGATAGACTGCACAGATGAGAATGGATAATCATACAACTTAGTCATAATCATACAACTTAAAGAGTGAGATACGCAGCATCTCTTTAGGTTGTAAAATACATGTTATTTGCACAACAGGAATATAAATGTGTTCTTGAACGTAGCCTTAGATGACAGTGTTTAGCTGGTTTACAAGAGCTGCTGTTCTCAAGCTCCCTGTAGTTGTTAGCAGAAGTAGCCTCATGCACTGAATACAGGTGTTGCTGTTGATGGCAGCTCTGATGCCCTGGCAGCCTGCTAGTCTCCAGTAGTTGTAAGGTTCTGCTTTCTTTTCTTAGTCAACATTGTGTTTTTTATCTTTGTGTTCTTGAACGTATCCCTGTTTCTTTGTGTTCTGGAACCTCGCCCTGTCTTTCATTTTTGTTCATTGATTTCACCTGTGTTCGTTTCTCACCTGGTCTCATCAGCTCCCTATTTAGTTCAGTCAGTTCTTTCTGTTTGTATGGTTGTGAGGTATTGTTTGTTTTTGACTGCCTACCTGTGCTTGACCATTGCCTGCATGTGACCATGATACCTGCCTTCTGCTAAGGCATAATAAACATCTGCTGTGCTCTGCGTGTGCATCTACACCTTTTCTCCCTGAGTATTCATTACAGTAGTATTTACACACATAGAAAATGACCTGTATCTAAGTCAGTGGTTCACAACTGTGATGGGATATAAAATTCTGTGGCACACGTAAAATGTCCCTATTAATTAATTAATTTAGTTGTAATGATCACATCTGATCCATTCTGAAAATCATCTATTTTATGTGACAAACATTTGTGTCAATAAATTATATAGGGTTTATTTTAAATATGTTAATAGTTTTCATAGTTTCTTAATCTTGAGCGTTAATTTGTCTTTAAGAGTCGATTGGTCCGGGGTTAATTAACATCACAATTCTTTTTTTAATCTGTCATTTTCATCTCTTCCAATTTTAAAATCAAAATCAGGAAATGTTTCAAAGCACACCTGAGAGT
Organism: Oncorhynchus keta; assembly: GCF_023373465.1. Taxonomy (NCBI): domain Eukaryota; kingdom Metazoa; phylum Chordata; class Actinopteri; order Salmoniformes; family Salmonidae; genus Oncorhynchus; species Oncorhynchus keta. The sequence goes on along the minus strand of NC_068452.1, from coordinate 36,439,772 downwards.
TTCTCAACTCACTCTGTATTTAGCGACTGCAAGAGCAGAAAGAGTCTCTTAACAACAAGGAACTTTGGTCCCAATGAGGACCCAGCCGAGAAGAGATCAACATCCGACGAGCTTCTCCTTCACGTCTCTATGGATTAAAATGACAATTTTAATCCAATTGGTTAGATCCTTTTTCCCATTAAGATGGGGTTTTAATTAATTGAACTATTGTCTGATAGGGTGGGAACCATTGATCGAAGTTACCAAATAATCAACAACTATAATAATCATCATCAAAGCACTGAAATATACAGTATATGTGTGTGTGCTGGTGTGGATGTGTTGCTTTGGTACATGAGGTGTTTCTCTTCTTTCAAAGAAGTGGTCCTGGCAGTTGCTGGACAGTTTCAGTGCCACAGGTGTGGTATCAAGGGGATAGAGAGAGAGGAAGCTGCTTTTGCGTGACACTATTATTAGACAAGTTAGAGAACCAAGAAACCACCTCAGATCAACTGATAACAGAATGTTGAAGTCTTAGTTAAATATGACAGATATAGCCTAACGTTGTTTTAATCTGTCCTGGGAGGGAATACAGCTGTACATTGTCTCCATAGATAACTGCCAAGCAGAAACATCTCAGTAGGCAATGTCTTTTTATTTTACCTTTATTTAACTAGGCAAGTCAGTTAAGAACAAATTACGGCCTAGGAACAGTGGGTTAACTGCCTTGTTCAGGGGCAGAATAAACGTTACTGGTCCAACACTCTAACCAAAAGGCTATCTGCCGCCCCAAACACAATATAGGATGTGTCCTTGTCCCAGTATTAGCATCCAGTGGATGTGTCAGTAAAATGACAATGACTTGCTAAAAGTTAGACTTTATTCAAGTGAAAAAAGACACAGACATCACAGGATACTTTTATATTTAAAGATACTGTACAATAAAAATCAATTAATGAAAAATAACATATCACCACAATGCTTGTATAATATTGAGAACAACAATACCAATCAATAATGTATAGGATATATACATAACATTATTACTGAAGAACACTACTCCATAACCATCTCAGACCATTTTATTTCTAATCTAGACACATCTATCTCTGCAGTCCATCATGTGTTCTTCACTGCTTCATCTGAAAGGAGGCAGAGACAGATACGGATTATTACAGTAAACAGACAATAAACAAACAAACACTTGATACCTTATTCTTTCATTTAAAATCGTGACCTTTCAGCTGCCAATGGCCTTCATCAGAAGTCTACAATCACAATAAATAAGCGGTGTCAGTACCTTGACCAGGCTGAGTACTGTGCTGTAGGTGAGAGAGAGAAGGAAGAGGATGATAAAGGAGGAGGTGGTGGACCACAAGCTGCTGAACTCATCCTCAAAGTTGTCCGTGCAGCTCAGAGCGAAGCCCACCTCAGGCTCAGTCAGTAGGATGTTCTCTGAGTACAGGGAGAGAGACAGGTGGTGAGGAACGGACATATACTTGTGTCTGCGTGTGTGTGTGTGTTCATGTGTGTCTGCTTGTTCGCGTGTGTGTCTGTATATTCATGTGTTCATGTGTATTGTACACCTGTATTAGTCTTCATCATAATTTGAGCTACATGAGCTCAAATGATATGTACACACACAGACACACACATCAACACACAAAGAACACATGAAACTGACCTGTGCAGACTTATATATTGTCCAAATATTAACATGCACACCCACTCACATTATATCAAGCTACACCTATACACTAAATAGTACATCCATGTCCACCATACTGGGGGCATAGTACTACTACAGTACATCTCTTCTGCAGCTGTTGTGTCTTTTCATGCCAAAAAGCAATTGTCTTCATTTTGTTTTATATTTACAATAGACCAGTATATTTTCTAAGACATGAAGTAATTGATATACGAACACCAAACCATGTGATCTCATATGCAGTATTGTTTATTAGCCAGCCTCCACATTAGGAAGACACATTGAACAATGACAAAGGACAACAATGGCAAAACAAGACGTTGCAATAGGACAGAAATCGTATAACACAGTAGACTGGACAATATCACATTAGACAATATACATGTCTATAGTCAACAAAACAATGACAAACAATGACAACACTAACATGTTAACTTTAACTCAAAGAGGACAACAGGGGTGTTCTAATTGACAATTCTGACCCACAGAGGAGTCAATAAGGAGACAGAACGACACAACACACACATATTAATATCACTTGTCTTCACATGAGTTACCCAAGGACTTCGACACACTCCTCTCCTGAGGTGTGGTATTGTTGTCCGAGCCGAGGTGCTTGACGGCGCATGTGAAAACCGAGTTTCCCTCCCACTCCTTCTTGGTGGTGGTAAAGACGCTGGTGACAGAATAGTTGCCTTTCTGGGTTTTCTGAGGAGGGCTGGTGACCCCATCCTGGTAATCACTGCTGTTCACCTGCCACATGATGTAGACATCACAGAGAGAGGGGCAGACCACCAGGCACACCAGAGTCACTTCCCCCTCCTCCCTGGTGTCTTCCTCCGGGAGAAGGTGGACAGACACTGAAGGGGCTTCACCTGCAAGAGGATTGATTTTAAGGAGAAACGTTACACTCATGTATGTGTAGGTACATATGAAAACCAGTATGTGAATATCAGTTTAAAATCCACCCTAGTGGTCCTTAACCCTGGTTCTGGAGCAACACAGGGGTGTGCAGGTATTTTTTCTAGTCCAGCGCTAACACACCTGATTCAACTAAGCAAAGATTATGATTAGTTAATAAGTTGATTTGCTGACTCAGGTGTGTTAGCGTTGGGCTGGAGCAAAAGTCTGCACATCCTATGCCTCCCTCTCCAGAACCTGGAGTATGTGACTACTTATCACAACCACATTGAGATGTTTCAGTGACCTACTTCCTTTGGTGAAGCTGATGTCCTGAATGACCGGTGTGTCTTCACCTCTCTTCATGGCAGAACACTGGACTTTGTTCACATTGGTCCACTCTATCTGGTCTATGGTCAGAGTACTGACCCTGCTGTTCAGGTTGCCCTTTGATTCAATAGGTTTCATAATGATGCCTCTCGTCTTGGCCTGTCCGTTGACCTGCCAGGTGATGTTGGTACCAGACACTGTGTCCTGGTCTGTACCAGTGATGACACAGTCCAGTACTGCTTGGTTGTCCAAGAACACCTCTTTCACACTCGGTGGGTTCAGAGTCACCGTCAGTGGTTCTGAAAGGGGAGAGAAGCAGTGTGAAGGCAGGACATGTTATTGATGAGGAACTACACTACATATTAGATATACTGTATGTGAGCATGACATCTATTGTAGTACAGTCTACTCCTATGTACAGACCTGTTTTGGAGATCGTCTTTATGGTGGGTTGTCCTTGGTGCTGCACCACACAGCTGTACTTGACCTTGTTGTTCCAGTCAGTGTTGTTGACCTTCAGCAGACTGCTGGCTGAAAAGAGGCCTGATGGCTGTAGGCCTACAGTAGGGGTCTGGCCCTCCACCTCCATGTCATTCTTCTTCCAGGTGACAGTGACTTTGTTGGGGGTGAAATCTTCAATCATACACATCAGGTACTGGGTGGTGCCAATGGGTGCAGACAGCAAAGACACTGATGGAAGCTTTGAGACTGAGTAGTGGGAGGTAAAAAAACGTCTGCAAGTTAGTTTAACCACTGATATTTTAAAGACATCCAGGGTTAATGCCAAGTATCATTTTATAATCAGGTTTTCTAAACAGAAATAGTTTACATCACAAACATTCAAATGCAATCTTTAGAACTTCATATAGAAATACAATATGATGACCATCTCTTACCTGGTTTATTGATGACTGCTGTCTTCGCACCTCCAGCATGTTCCACAGAACACCTGAAATACTTAGAGTTTTCCCAGACATTCTTAGCCACGCGGACCTGGCTGACTCCTGTGTAGGTTTCCCCGCTCTGGACTGCTGGGTATTGGATGAAGTCCGTCAGCGCTTTCCCACTGGCGTCTGTCCATTTGAAGGTGTGTGAGGAAGGTGAGAAGCCTTTAGCGACACAACCGAGACTGTAGATGTCGTTAGAAGGGGTTCCACAGTTCATAAGAGTGAGTAGAGTGGAGGGGGCTGTGGTTGCTGCAAGAAAGAAAGATTGAAATAGAGAAAGGTATCACTTTATTTGAATGTACAGAAATGACCAGGTAACTACTAGGAAATACCATGGTAAAATAGTCATTACACAGTTGTAACCTAATAACTAGTATTTCATTTAATCTGGCACTATATGGCACCATTTAATTCCATGTAGTTGGTTGTCTTGTATTCTTTGATGTGTAATGACCACTACATGTCTAGTTTTATTAGTTTTATGTACAGGATAGGATACAAATACACAATCTAAAAAAAAACGTACGTTCAGGTTCCTTCTCAACAATGCAACAACAATAAGAAATAATAAAAGATAAGAAGACGAACATAAAGTAAGTGGCTCAGTAGAATAGAATAAACATTTTAGAAAAGGTATAATACAGGAAGGTACATTTAAATACACATTAACACATTCAATTGCAGACAGATTTACCAGTGAACAGAACTGTAAAATAAAACATAATGTTCCTCTAATAAAACATTTTAATGTAATTATTTATATTGATTAAGGTGATGCAAATTAACAGTCAATTCAATATAGGCTGAGATGGAGTATTATTCTTATACCCTATAATCAGTTTATGTGTTAGACTCCCATATGAATAGCCTACATTTTTGTTTTCACATGGTCGTTTTTGACCTAAAGCAAAGCCTATATAATCATCTAATAAACATCAATTGCAAAAAGTGAAAGACGTATGTGGTGAGAACAAACAATATACTGCTTTTTCTAGGTGTGCTACACTAACAACATTATCCAAGTAGTGATGTCTACCTTTCTCCATAAAACAATGATTATCTACAAACCACAACAATTTGATTGCATTAAAAAAACACTCAAAAACAATGGCTTACCTGATGATACTGTGACCATTGTTCCTTTCCCCCAATAGTCAAAGTATCCACCATACACAGTGTGACAAGGGCATATGCCAAGCAATACAAAAACCACCCTCTTTACAGCAATCAGTTTCAACTAATCTTGATAACTCCATCACTAAACCAAAGTAAATTGGTTTGTAAAAAAAATCTGAATAGATGCCACATTCTAACAGTCACACTTCCTCAACAACATGTTTCCACAATATGGATCATTTTCTGGTATTTTTTTCTGAGGAACAAATGGGTTTCTATTTATAAGACGAAACAAACGTTTGCATTATTCTACAACAGCAGAACCTAGAAAATGAGGAACTATTTGACTTTCAAGGAAATAAGCAAATTGAGGTAAACCATTTCTTTAGTGGAACAGGTGGATTTAAGGACATTTTGCATCTGAAAAATGCTAAATATATATGTTCTTTCTACACTCTACATAGAATGGGAAAATTAAACATTTGATGTATATTACATTTAAGTTTGCTTACCTGTTGAGACGGTGACTTGTGTCCCTTTACCCCAGTAGTCAAAAGCATCACAGTGCTCTGTCTCCATTCACTGCCTGTACAAAAACCCTGCACCTAAATAGGTCGCTTTAAAGTCATGATACTGAATCCAATAAACATTCAAATAAATGCAATTTATTGTTGTCAATTCAGTTTTGAATATCTTTTAAAAACTCATGCTCAGGTCCATGTCATGACATGGGGTTATATCAACATCAGATGGTCATTTGAAGAATATTGTATAGTTTCTCCCCATTGTCCCAATCCTCATGCAGATATAATGCAGGTTCTGTCTCTGAGGTTTTTGTACAGCCTCATTTCACTGTGCCCCCAAACCCCATACCCCAAAAACCCGTATCACAGTGATATACCCCAGCACAAAAACACCTCCTTCACATCTCCGTAGGGATTCCATATGACTCTGCTCTCAGTGAGGTATAAGAAGCTAAATAATCTTACAGAATTATATTCTCTATGAGTTGGGGTGTGACGAGGGTGGTATGGGTGTTTTTGTCTTGTCTAGGGTTTTTTGTTTTTCTATGGGGTTTTGGTACTGTCTAGGTAATGTAGTTTTATGGTGGCCTGAATTGGTTCCCAATCAGAGACAGCTGTTTATCGTTGTCTCTGATTGGGGATCCTATTTAGGTTGCCATTTTCCATTTTGGTTTTGTGGGTTGTCTATGTGATGTTGCATGTCAGCACTAGTGTCTTATAGCGTTCACGGTCGTTTTGTATAGTTTGTTCAGTATTTTTCATTATTAAAAGGAAGATGCATTATCATCACGCTGCGCCTCTCCTCACTACGACGATCGTGACACCAGTCTAACTTCAACATAAACATGTTTCCTGCGTCGATGCTGCTGCTGGCAAGGGCCTCCAGTGAGTTTCTATGGACCGATACATGGACAAAAAAAGTGTGGAGAAATATTCTGTCAAATCAATTGGATAACATTATTCACTAAAAGTTCTATACTGTTTTTTTGTTTGGTTTTAGAGGTGTGTTTTTTCAGACTGAACTCACACATCCAGGCTCTATGCCCCTGCAGCCTGGACAGTCCCTAACCCTCTCCTTTAAGGTCTCTGGATATTATTTAACCCCCTAGAGTCGATTGACACACTGGTGTATTCGAAAAGTATTCAGACGCATGGACTATTTCCACATTTTATTACATTACAGCGTCATTCAAAAGTTGATAAAATTGCTATTTTTCCTCCTCAATCTACACAAAATACCACATAATGACAAAGCAACATTTTTTGGGGGGCAAATATATCAAATCAAATGGAAATATCACATTTACATAAGTATTCAGACTCATTACTCAGTGCTTTGTTGAAGCACCTTTGGCAGCAATTACAGTTACAGCCTTGAGTGTTTTTGGGTGTGACATTGCTATCTTGGCACACCTGTATTTGGGGAGTTATTCCTATTCTTCTCTGCAGATCCTCTCAAGCTGTCAGGTTGGATGGGGAGTGTTGGTGCACAGCTACTTTCAGGTTTCTCCAGAGATGTTTGATCGGGTTCAAGTCGGAGCTCTGACTGGGCCACTCAAGGTTTTCATCAAGGATCTTTTCCTTGATCCTGACTAGTCTTCCAGTCCCTGCCGCTGAAAAACATCCCCACAGCATGATGCAAATCAAATAGCTAAATTATCCATAGTATGAAGGTCTTAAAACAATTCCATGTGTCTAAATAATTAACCAGTACCAACTACTGTACAGGTAGGATACGACAACCTGCAGGAAAAGCAGGAAAAGCTGTTCAGTATCACCAGAGACTCTGACAGCAGCACGGTGCTCGAAGACCACAGTGATACAAACCAGGACCGGACCTGTACAATAACTGAAGACCCATGTGAATCAAACACAAGTGCCACATATGGCCGCCATTGATTCAATATAATATAATAATATCAATCAAAGAACTGCTCCATAAAATAAAACTTCTTATTGATACACTGGCACAATAAGTGGCTATGTCACTATTACATGTACACCTTGAGTCTTCACCAAAACTTTTCTCAACAGTACCAGTATATGTAGTATTTTAGACCACGAAATCTACGGGGAGAAACATGTAACACCATAGAGATGCAAATGTGTTTCTGTTCACATAGACCCAAGGTCTCCTCCCATTTCAATAGTCTGATATAACTGCCCTCCACAGACCATCTCCCTCAGTCACGACGACCACTCCCAGTCTGTGCTTCTTTTACAGAATTTTAGATCCGTAACACAATGAGAGTTCGAGAATGTATGTTCCTCCTGGCTCTCATCTCAGGTGAGTTAACTGGAGTTAGTTCTGTCCAGTGTAGGAGACAGGAGAGGAGCTGTTCTAATTGGCTGGTGGGTGATAGTCATCTAAACTCTCTGTCTGTTTGTTTTTCAGTTGTTCATGGGCAGTCACTCACCTCCTCTGAGTCAGTGGTGAAGAGACCTAGTGAGTTAGTAACACTGTCCTGTACTGTGTCTGGATTCTCCATGGGTAGCTACTGGATGCACTGGATCCGTCAGAAACCAGGGAAAGGACTTGAGTGGATTGGATTCATTGACACTGGAACCACAGCTTATTATGCCCAGTCTCTCCAGGGCCAGTTCACCATCACCAAATACACCTCCAAAAACCAGCTGTACTTAGAGGTGAAAAGCCTGAAGACTGAAGACTCTGCTGTTTATTATTGTGCCAGAGACACAGTGACACAGGAGGCTGCAGCACCGTACAAAAACTGATCAACACTGATCACAGTATGAGAGGCAATGAAGCGCATCTGTTGTTCAGACACACCCTCTATGAGAGAGTAGAAGGACTCAAAAGTAATGGAAAAAACACTGATATCATTATTATCCCCATAAAATTATTCACACACATTACAAAAGTGAAAAGCACATTATTTACATAAACTCAAAGTCAACTTTACAGAATTTAGTTTATATTAGCAATTACATTTTGAATATTTGTTTCGGACAGAATTCAATTAATGTGATCAGCAAACAGAAATATACTGAAACTAAAAACAGTAATGGATCAATTATAGGTCCTCATAGGAACTCCCCATAGATTCACAAGAGGGTTTAGCAGTAAGATATATATCGAATTCAATACAACTTGTATTGTTCCACATAGGGAAATGGTCTTGTTTTGTGTTGTTCAGCACTATATAAAATATCAAACATACAGTATCTAGTCTGAACATCCTGTATGTAAAATCTGAAATTCATCGAGCAGAATAATGGACAGGGAGGGGAGATAATGAAGAAAGGTATTTATGTTTTTAAATTGAATAAATATCTGTTTTCGACTTTGGCATTATGGGGTACTGTATATACTGTAGATTGTTGAGGGGAAAAAATAATTGTATAATTTTTAGAATAAGGCTGTAACGTAACAAATTGTGGAAAAAGTAAACATGCAAAAACGGGCAATTAGCATGTCAGTTCTTTAAACACACACACCACACACACACACACACACACACACACACACACACACACACACACACACACACACACACACACACACACACACACACACACACACACACACACACACACACACACACACACACACACACTACTCAACAGCAGTGGAAAACACAATGTCCACTGATATCAATGTTATCCACATAAAACATCCACACACATTATAAACACTGAAAACATACTATTTACAATTACTCAGAAGTACCTTTTATGCAACTCAGACTTCATATTAGCTATTATGTTTTGAGCATCTTTATCAGACAGAATTATATTAATTTGATCATCAAACAGAAATACACTCAAACTAAAAACAGTAATGGATGAATTATAGATCCCTGGGGAACTCCACAACAGATTCCCAAGAGGGGATGAGCAGTAAGAGATACATATATTTCAATACTAGATTCTGTCATTCTGTGCTGTTCTGAGAAACAATGCTGCCAATATAAACCTTATAAGAATATCTCTCCCTCTTAGTCTCTATTTAAACCTCTAGAGGGCTATTAAAAGTCTTCCTCCCCTTCATCCCTTTATAATCAGACAGTCAGCTCTGGACTTCTCATTATAGGCAGCTTGGACTGACATTACAGAGGGCCCTTGTAATGCTCCGGGTGTCGTGGGTGTGGAGTCAAACGCAGGAGACACAGAGTGCAATCCTGTGCGTCTTTAATAGCACCAACGCACCACAGGGTGCTCACAATAGTAACGGCCCCAAACACAGGGAATGAAAATGTACAACGGAAAAATCACGACCAGGCACTAACACGTACCTCTACAACAGAGCCGAAGGTTACACTGAAATAATCCCGCACAACAACCAGGCGGGCCGGCTGTCTAATAAAGACAAACTAATCATACATAAACAGGTGCTACCAATAAACATACAAGGAGGGGGAGGAAAGACAATCAGTGGCAGCTAATAGGCCGGTGACGACGACCGCCCTGCAATAACTATCACTGAATAATGGAACTGACGAGTCTGGAGTTTGTCATGGTGATACAATACTGATACATTACTGTCCATACACAGTAATAATAGACATGTACATGTAAGTTCAAAAATGTTTAATGTTTATAATAAAGTTAAAAGAGCTGAAGGGATTTTCAATGCCTCGCCAGAACAGAGAAGCTACGTCTGGTAAGACGAGGGGCGGGGGTGTGTGTCTTTCTCAATAACAGCACACTATCTACCAAGAGAGTTCTCACCTGTATTATTCGTAGCCGTCTATTTACCACCACAGACATATGCTGGCACGAAGACCGCACTCAACCAACTCTATAAGGCCAATAATGGAACGGTCCACGATCCTATACCATTGAAACACACCGGAATGGGGGCCTTGACGGAGGGACAGGAGTTGTTTAGCGGTATCCTTACCACAGACCGGGTGTTCTAAGACTTTCTTCATCTCCTCCGTGAATCTGGAGTAGGAGATGCGGATGGGGGACTGTCTCTCCCACACCGCTGTGGCCCAGGAAAGTGCTGCTCCACTGAGGCAGCCAATCAGAAAGTAAATCTTGGCCCGTTCGAATGGCATAAGAGTAGGGCTGTTGCTCAAATACTCATGAACATTGAACCAAAAAGGCTCTGCACACTCCGAGGTTGCCATCATAATGCTCGGGAGTCGGAGAAGGACTTGGAACTGGTCGTGAGCTCTGGGCGAAGGGTCGGCCCTGTTGGTCGGACAAGCTCTGTGAAAACTTCTTGATGTTTTCCAGAAGGGTCTTCAGGGCTCGGTCATGTTGCTCGAGCAGGGCACCTTGGTTGACTAGGGTTTGGTAGAGAGTAGCAGAGTAGCAGAGTCTGCTGGGTTAATCTTTTTGGCCCGGTCAGACTGTTACACAGTGTGGAACAGGGGAACCCAAGAGCAGACTCAGATGAGGAGACTGGGATGAAGTAACCAAGGTATTTATTGAGACACAGGGGGAGATGGAGTGCAGGTCATGGGAAGCTCGGGCGGGTTGTTGGAAACCAGGAGCTGAGGCTGGAGCGAGAGAGGTTGAGACAGGGTAAGCAGGTCTTTAAGGGAATCCAATGGAGTAGTAGAATGGGGAATCCTTGACAGAGTAGCAGGATGACGAGAAGTGGGACTGGAAACAAGGACCAGAGTCAGAGTGGGCAGAACTGTAGAGGAGAGGAAAAGGGAAAACGGGTCCAAACGTATAACAGGATCTGAATAGTAACAAACGGCTAGGACCGTAGACAGGCTGATTACAATCTGGCAGTGTGGATGTGGCAGGACTGAGTATATGTAGAGGTCTTGATTATGGAACAGGTTGCAGCTGGTGGGGATCTGCTCTGACTCCAGCACACCTGTCTCCGCCCACACAATCACAGAGGGAGAGGGAGAGGGAGAGAGTACTGGGGGAGTGGCGGCAGGTAGATCAAAAGAGTCCATATTAATCAAATACATTTAAGGAATAACAGTACATTTAGATCGCAATAAAAACTGGCCTATAGAGGCACAAAAACTTTACAAAATGCAGGAACTTATTCAAGAAAGATCCAGTGTAATATATTATACAAATAAAGCGAACTGGATGGAATATGGGGAAAAATGCACCTAATTATTTTTCAATCTTCAACATAGAAATGCTTCGAAGGTTATATGGCAGTTTTGGAGCAGTGGCTTCTTCCTTGCTGAGCGGCCTTTCAGGTTAGTAGATATAAGACTCGTTTTACTGTGGTTATAGATACTTTTGTACCTGTTTCCTCCAGAATATTCACAAGGTCCTTTGCTGTTGTTCTGGGATTGATTTGTATTTTTCGCACCAAAGTGCGAAGTATCAAACACAGGCAACTAGACATAGACTTTAACCCAATTATGGTTCCCAATCAGAGACAACGAAAAACAGCTGCCTCTAATCTAGGCAACCATAGACATACATAAACACCTAGATAGTACACAACCCCCATAAACATACAAAACCCCTAGACAGTACAGAAACACATCCATCACCCATGTCACACCCTGACCTAACCAAAATAATATAGAAACAAAGAATACTAAGGTCAGGGCGTGACAATAGGATAGGTCCCTAGTGGAGGTATTCCCCTGCGAGATCTGTAAAAAGGACAAAAGTCCCAGTTGCAGTGAGTTTTTTTCGTTTAAGAAGAGAGTTCTAGAAGATATTGAGTTAAAAAAACCAAAAAGAAAATATAGGATTTTCGAACACTGTTTGATTTACGTGTAGCAGCAGTATCAACATGGAGAGAGGCTGGTTTATGCCCTATGGGGAGAGGGCGCGATGAGAGATGATGTCGGTTATCAATAATAGTGATTTTTGAGGAAGTACTGGAATAGGACATAAAGTCCGTATTCTCAAGTAATAGATTCGAAGACGTTTATGGTATCGGTTATAATACAAGGTATTAAGTGCAGTGACCAATTAATTATTATCAGGGGAAGTGTGTAGTGCTATCTTAGAAAATAGTTAATAGAAAGTGTGTACAGTCGTGGGCAAAAGTTTTGAGAATGACACAAATATTAATTTCCACAAAGTTTGCTGCTTCAGTGTCTAGATATTTTTGTCAGATGTTACTATGGAATACTTAAGTATAATTACAAGCATTTCATAAGTGTCAAAGGCTTTTATTGACAATTACATGAAGTTAATGCAAAGAGTCAATATTTTGCAGTGTTGACCCTTCTTTTTCAAGACCTCTGCAATCCGCACTGGCATGCTGTCAATTAACTTCTCAGCCACATCCTGACTGATGGCAGCCCATTATTGCATGATCAATGCTTGGAGTTTGTCAGAATTTGTGGGGTTTTGTTTGTCCACCCGCCTCTTGAAGATTGACCACAAGTTCTCAATGGGATTATGGTCTGGGGAGTTTCCTGGCCATGGACCCAAAATATTGATGTTTTGTTCCCCGAGGCACTTAGTTATCACTTTTGTCTTATGGCAAGGTGCTCCATCATGCTGGAAAAGGCATTGTTCGTCACCAAACTGTTCCTGGATGGTTGGGGGAAGTTGCCCTCGGAGGATGTGTTGGTACCATTCTTTATTCATGGCTGTGTTCTTAGGCAAAATTGTGAGTGAGCCCACTCCCTTGGCTGAGAAGCAACCCCACACATGAATGGTCTCAGGATGCTTTACTGTTGGCATGACACAGGACTGATGGCAGCGCTCACCTTGTCTCCGGACAAGTTTTTTTACAGATGCCCCAAACAATTGGAAAGAGGATTCATCAGAGAAAATGACTTGTCCCCAGTCCTCAGCAGTCCAATCCCTGTAACTTTTGCAGAATATCCGTCTGCCCCTGATGTTTTTCCTGGAGAGAAGTGGCTTCTTTGCTGCCCTTCTTGAAACCAGGCCATCCTCCAAAAGTCTTCGCCAAAGGTCTTCTTATGAATTTTGAACGAGTGAAACCAGTGGATTACTGAATAAAGCGTGCCAACTAAACAGACTTTTTGGGATATAAAGAACGACTTTATCAAACAAAACGAAAATTTGTGATGTAGCTGGGACCATTGGGATTGCAAACAGAGGAAGATCTTCAAAAGGTGAGTGATTTATTTCATCTCTATTTCTGACTTTTGTGACGCCTCTGCTTGTTTGGAAAATGTTTTTAATGCTTTTGTTCCCGGGGCGCTGTCCTCAGATAATCGCATGGTATGCCTTTGTTGTAAAGCCTTTTTGAAATCTGACAAAGCGGCTGGATTAATAAGAAGTTAAGCTTTTAACTGATGTATGACACTTCTATTTTCATGAATGTTTAATATTACACATTTTTTATTTTGAATTTCGCGCTCTGCAATTTCACCGGATGTTGGCGAGGTCCCACTGCTCCGCAAGAAGCGTCCCACTGATCCGCAAGAAGTTAAGCATATAGGAATAGCTATTTCTATGTTAATCATTTAACAGAATAGCCGCATGTGTGCACTCCCTCACATCGTTTGGAGAAAATATCCTTTCTATTTAATTCAGCTTTGTTCAATTGTATTCTTCATACTATAAAATAATACCACATAATTCTCTGCAAATCTTGTCTGCTAAATGAACTAGTGTAGCCCACAGCCATTTGGCATGGCCAGATCAGGACCTAACAAGAAAAACTCAAAGTATGCTATTCTGTTCATCTGGAATAGACTACATTTTCTTCATATCATGCTTCTTTAGACCTGACTAAAATAAATAATGGATTCATTGTGATGGTGTGGGATTTATTACATGAATTCATTAGACTTTTTAAAATGTAGATGTTCCAAAGGTCTGTATCGGTGGCTTTGTATGGAAGCCAGGAGATGCTAAATGTGTTTATATCAATTCACGATCATTTACTGTGAGACAGTTATTTTCTTGACAACATTTTGTGACCACCACAGCCCTAGGTCTGTGGAATGTTGTCCCACACCTCTTCAATGGCTGTACGAAGCGGCTGGAACTGGAACACGCTGTCGTACACATCGGCCAAGTGCATCCCAAACGTGTTCACTGGGTGACATGTCTGGTGATTATGCAGGCGTTGGAAGAACTGGGTCATTTTCAGCTTCCATTACGTGTACAGATCCTTGCGACATGGAGCTGTGTTATTATGCTGAAACATGAGGTGATGGCGGCAGATGAATGGCACGACAATGGGACTTAGGATCTCGTCACGGTATCTCCATCAATAAAATGCAATTATGTTTGTTGTCCGTAGATTATGCCTGCCCATACAATAACCACACTGCCACCATGGGGAATTTTGTTCACAACGTTGACATCAACAAACCGCTCACCCACACGACGCCAAACTCGAGGTCTGCAGTTGTGAGGCCGTTTGGACGTACTGCCAAATCCTCTGAATCGACATGGGATGCAGTTTATGGTAGAGAAATGAACGTTCAATTATGTTGTGAATTGAGTGACTGAGTACAGTGTTGACTTATTTTAACCCAGGATGAGTATTTTGAACATTGTGAGGAGTCAATGAGCTCTAGTGTGGGAATTACATCGGAATATAAAATTATGCAGTCATTGCAGTGTAAATTCAACTCATTTCAGTGGAATTTACACCATTTTGAGTCAAATTAACTCTGAAACTGTGACACTACCTTGAGAGTAACTTTAACACTAGGGACTGGGACCAAATGTTATCTGAAACAGTGTTGAATTCAAATCTACAGGAGTTAAATAAACACTTTTATTTTTACTGTGATGGGATCTTTCATTTCAACTTATTAAACATGGGACCAACACTTTACATCTTGCGTTTTAATTTTTTTCCATTGTATCTTTCAGTATGCTCAATGAGGGCATTAATTTAAACCTACCAGTAATTCAAACTCTGAATTGGATTAGGCTCATATACAGGTGAATGTGAATAAGATGTCATCAAAAATATATCAAGCGGATCCAGTTCAGAAGGGAAACCAGATTGTGGGGGCTTTAGCTGATTGCTTCAACAGATATTACACCAATTGGATTCACAATCTAATTACATGCGGTATATTTAAGTTGACCAGCTCTACACATGCTTCCTACACTATAAGTCAGATGTCAACACTCCCATGCGCTGGTGTCTCTTGCTGCTCTCCTGCTGTAACTAGCTGTTACTCTTTATGCTTGCTGTTTCTGATATCCCATCACCACCCCAGCCTCCAACTGTGGGTTCTGTTTCTTCCTTCAGGGGATTTGATATAGCATATCGTACTCACTGCCTGTAGTTCTATTACCATCTTCATATGATGCTTCACTCTGGCAGTTAGATACCCTGAAGGAGCAGAGCCTAACGCCAAGACTATGCATTGTAATCTTTTCGAATAAATGGTTAAATGTACACATGGTGTCTCCTTTTGAAAGATATTAACTGCAGTTTCCTGTGTCACTGTCTCTGGCACAATAATAAACAGAGGAGTCTTCAGTCTTCAGACTGTTCATCTGGAGATGCAGCTTGCTATTGTCTCTGGAGATGGTGAATCAACCCTGAACTTACTGGGATTAGTAAGTTATACCACCATCACTGCCAGTAATAATTGCAACCCAGTCCTTTCCCAGGAGTCTGTCTGTTCCACGTCATCCAGTCGTCCTGTCTAAACCAGAGGATGTACATGTCATTTGGTGGGATTCTCCAGTCTGTTTAACCATGGAGTCAGACTCAGTATCTCACCCTGAACACCTGTTGATAAAAATAGAGTATTTCAAACTTGAACAAAAGCTTTTAAATACACACAACCATCTGTTGAAAGTAAAAACAAAGTGTTTTTCTGACAGTCCTAGAATCAGTAGCATGTATGCCTATTATGTCATCTTTGTTAAACATGTTAGACTATGATCAGTGTAACACTCAGTCTAGTCGTCAGTCCTTCTCCTCCACTCTGCAGTGAGATAAGTAGTGATGGATGTCTCGTTGGTATGAAGGGTCAGGAGACAGTTGCAGAAATGCGTAATATGGTTTTATATTTCAACCAAATGACAGCGTCACATGTAAAGGCACAGGGACGAAGATCAAACAAACATGTATACAAAACACAGGGTTGAACCCAAACAAAGAGCGAGGAGTACCTCTAATACATTCCCCGTGCTTGGGGCGGCAGGGTAGCTTAGTGGTTAGAGCGTTTGATTAGTAATCTTAAGGTTGCAAGTTCAAACCCCCGAGCTGACAAGGTACATCTGTTGTTCTGCCCCTGAACAGGCAGTTAACCCACTGTTCCTAGGCCATCATTGAAAATAAGAATTTGTTCTTAACTGACTTGCCTAGTTAAATAAAGGTTAAATAAATAAAATACACGTGGCAGGATCTGTAATAAATACACGGGACGTGACCCGAAAACACAAAGCACAACGAGAGCCAAAACAAGCACAGTTACTCACACGGACAATGGAACAATAATAGACAAGACAATGGTGAACAAAGGGCACACTTATACAGTTACTAATCAAGGATATGGGGACCAGGTGTGTGTAATGACAGTTCCGGAGGGACAATGAAAGAGCTCAGAGTTTTGCATTGACTCCTCCTCACAGGGTGGGAAGATCACACAGAGATTAAGTAGAGAATTCAGAGATGAGGAACAGGTTCATATGTTCTGAATACTTTGTTTATGATTTTTTGTATGTGACATCAAGAAAGCTTGACCAGACTAGGCAAGAGGTAGTTTGAATGTTAGAGGCTGGACCCTTTTATGGTGTAGTTCTTTGTGATATTGTTATTGTATTCTTTACAGTAATGGTATACACAGCATTATTCTAGTGTGACACAAAGAGAGGAACACCAGCTAGACATATTGTTAGGCAGTGTTGGGGTTTTTGTTTAACTGCTTCACCATCTCCAGTCAGTGTCTGTTGAGCACAATAATAAACAGCAGAGTCCACTGCTCTCAAACTCTTGGCCTCTAAGAACTGTGTGCTTGTGGAGTCTGCATGGATAACATCTGTGCCTGAACCATTCTTCATTCTCCCGATCCACTTCAGTACTTTCCCTGGTTTCTGCCTTATCCAGTGAATTGTAGATCTAGTCATTGAATAAAGAAAGATTGAACAGGACATTTTAATTGTGTCTCCAGGTCGTTTCGCCTGAGAAGGAGACTGATCCAATCTGAAATCAGAACAAACACCTGCAAAACAAAAACATTTCAACATTCAGTTGAAGATGTGGTATTTACATTAATATAGACTTTGACCATGATACTCAGACATTATTCAGTCACCATGTAATGCTTTACTTACTGTGTATGGACATCACCATGACAATTACAGTGCCCTCAGATATTATTCATATCCCTTGACTTATTCCACATTTTGTTGTGTTACAGCCTGAATTCATTAATGGATTAAATATAGTTTTCACACCCATCTACACACAATACCCCTTTAATGGCAAAGTGAAAACATCTTTTTAGATTTTATTGCTAATTATTAAAATTCAATTAAGTACAGTAATGTCTCATTTACATAAGTCTTTTGTCACGAGTCCGACCGAGGGTGGCTTCCCTTCCCGCTCGGGTGCCGCTCGGCGGTCGTCGTCACCGGCCTATTAACTGCCACTGATTGTCTTTCCTCCCCCTCCTTGTATGGTTATTGGTAGCACCTGTTTGTGATGATTAGTTGGGCTTCTTTAGCCTGTTTGTTGTGCGGGATTATTCATTGTAACCTTCGGCTCTGTTGTAGAGTTGTAGAGTGTTTGTTCCTGGTCGTGCATTTTTCTGTTGTACATTTTTCATTCCCCGTGTTTGGGGCCGGTATTATTGTAAGCACCCTGTGGTGCATTGGTGCTATTAAAGAGCACAGCATTGCACTCTCTGTCTCCTGCGTTTGACTCCACACCCACAACACCCGGAGCATTACAGAATCCCGCACCTAAAGATTGAATGGAGTCAGCAGGAGCAGCAGCCAACCCTCTCCCATCGATGGAGGAACGGGTTCTCCACCACACCACCGTCCTCCATCGGATCGGATCCGCGATGGATCAAGTAATGGAGAGAATGGACCGATGGGAGAGGAGTGGTCTCCTCTCTCCACCTTCGGCACCCCCGGCTCCGGATGCCCCATCTCCCGACAAGTGTAAAGGGATAAAGAATATGTACATAAAGATATATGAATGAGTGATGGTACAGAACGGCATAGGCAAGATGCAGTAGATGGTATCGAGTACAGTATTTACATATGAGATGAGTAATGTAATGTAATGTATGTAAACATTATATTAAGTAGCATTGTTTAAAGTGGCTAGTGATATATTTTACATCAATTTCCATCAATTCCCATTATTAAGAAAGCAAAGGCTAGCTTTTTCAAACAGAAATGTGCATCCTGTAGCACAAACTCCAACAAGTTCTCGGACACTGTAAAGTCCATGGAGAATAAGAGCACCTCCTCCCAGCTGCCCACTGCACTGAGGCTAGGAAACACTGTCACCACTGATAAATCCACGATAATTTAAGATTTCAATAAGCATTTTTCTATGGCTGGCCATGCTTTTCACCTGGCTACCCCTAACCTGGTCAACAGCCCTGCACACCCCACAGCAACTTGCCCAAGCCTCCCCCATTTCTCCTTCACCCAAATCCAGATAGCTGATGTTCTGAAAGAGCTGCAAAATCTGGACCCCTACAAATCAGCCGGGCTAGACAATCTGGACCCTCTCTTTCTAAAATGATCCGCCGCAATTGTTGCAACCCCTATTACTAGCCTGTTCAACCTCTCGTATCGTCTGGGATCCCCAAAGATTGAAAAGCTGCAGCGGGCAACCCCCTTTTCAAAGGGGGAGACACTCTAGACCCAAACTGTTACAGACCTATATCTATCCTGCCCTGCTTTCTAAGGTCTTCGAAAGCCAAGTTAACAAACAGATCACCGACCAATTAAAATTCCACCGTACCTTCTCCGCTATGCAATCTGGTTTCTGAGCTGGTCATGGGTGCACATCAGCCTCGCTCAAGGTCCTAAACTATATCATAACCGCCATCGATAAGAGACAATACTGTGCAGTTGTCTTCATCGACCTGGCCAAGGCTTTCGACTCTGTCAATCACCACATTTTTATCGACAGACTCAACAGCCTTGGTTTCTCAAATGACTGGTTCACCAACTACTTCTCAGGCAGAGTTCAGTGTGTCAAATCGGAGAGCTTGTTGTCTGAACCTCTGGCAGTCTCTATGGGGGTGCCACAGGGTTCAATTCTCGGGCCAACTCTTTTCTCTGTATACATCAATGATGTCGCTCTTGCTGTTGGTGAATCTCTGATCAACCACTACGCAGACGACACCATTCTGTATACTTCTGGCCCTTCTTTGGACACTGTGTTAAATAACCTCCAGACGAGCTTCAATGCCATACAACTCTCCTTCCATGGCCTCCAACTGTTATTAAATGCAAGCAAAACTAAATGCATGCTTTTCAACCGATCGCTGCCCACACCTCCCCATCCGTCCAGCATCACAACTCTGGAGGGTTCTGACTTAAAATATGTGGACAACTACAAATAGTTGGGGCGGCAGCGTAGCCGCAACAAATCTGTTGTTCTGTCAGGCTATCATTGAAAATAAGAATTTGTTCTTAACTGACTTGACTAGTTAAATAAAGGTTATATAAAATACCTAGGTGTCTGGTTAGACTGTAAACTCTCCTTCCAGACTCACATTAAGCATCTCCAATCCAAAAATTGAATCTAGAATTGGCTTCCTATTTCGCAAACAAAGCATCCTTCACTCATGCTGCCAAACATACCCTAGTATAACTATCCTACCAATCCTTGACTTCGGCGATGTCATTTACAAAATGGCCTCCAACACTCTACTCAGCAAATTGGATGCAGTCTATCACAGTGCCATCCGTTTTGTCACTAAAGCCCCATATACTACCCACCACTGCGACCTGTATGCTCTCATTGGCTGGCCCTCGCTTCATATCTGTCGCCAAACCCACTGGCTCCAGGTAAGTTGTTGCTAAGTGAAGCTCACTCGTCACCAGCATGTATATCTCACTGGTGACCCCTAAAGCCAATTCCACCTTCGGGCTTCTTTCCTTCCAGTTGACTGGAACAAACTGCAAAAATCACTGAAGCTGGAGACTCATACAGTATCTCCCTCACTAGATTTAAGTACCAGCTGTCAGAGCAGCTCACCGATCACTGCACCGGTACATAGCCAATCTGTAAATTGGCTGTGCAACTACCTCATCACCATCCACCATCCAACTATTTCATCACCATATTGTTATTTATTTTGCTCCTTTGTACCCCAGTGTTCGCTACTTGCTCACTCATCTTCTGCACATCTATCACCTCAGTGTTTAATTTGCCATACTGTAATAATTTCACCAATATGGCCTATTAATTGCCTCATCTCCCTTATCCCACCTCATTTGCACACACTGTATATAGACATTCTCTATTGTATTATTGACTGTATGTTTTGTCAATGTGTAATCCTGTGTGGTTGTTTGTGTCGCAATAAAAAAGGCTATAGTGACATCGCAGCTTAACATGCTAATGTATCAATAATACGTTTTATGTCATAGAGCAGTTCTTTGACTGGGGGGCGTATGTTTCACTGCATTACTCACATGCATATTCAGTTTTTGTACAGGTTCTGTGTTGCTTTGTATCACTGTAGTCGTCGAGCACAATAATATACAGCTGTGTCTTCAGTCCGCAGACTCTCTGCAGATACAAATTCAGTATCTCCAGAGACACTTCCAGCAGCACAGTCATTTTCACAAAAACAAGAAAAGCATTCAAATAAAATAATTTACCTTTGAAGAACTTTGGATGTTTTCAATAAGGAGACTCTCGGTTAGATAGCAAATGTTCAGTTTTTCCAAAAAGATTATTTGTGTAGGAGAAATCGCTCCGTTTTGTTCATCAGGTTTGGCTAAGAAAACCCCCCGAAAATTCAGTCATTACAACGCCAAACTTTTTTCCAAATTAACTCCATAATATCGACAGAAACATGGCAAACGTTGTTTAGAATCTATTCGATGATAAATCATTTGTGGCAGTTGGGTTTCTCCTCTGAAGCAAATGGAAAAATGCACGCAGCTGGAGATTACGCAATGATTTCGACAGAGGACAACAAGCGGGCACCTGGTAAATGTAGTCTCTTATGGTCAATCTTCCAATGATATGCCTACAAATACGTTACAATGCTGCAGACACCTTGGGTAAACGACAGAAAGTGTAGGCTCATTCCTGGCGCATTCACAGCCATATAAGGAGACATTGGAACACAGCGCCTTCAAAATCTGGGCCATTTCCTATTTGAAATTTCATCTTGGTTTCGCCTGTAGCATCAGTTCTGTGTCACTCACAGATAATATATTTGCAGTTTTGGAAACGTCAGAGTGTTTTCTTTCCAAAGCTGTCAATTACATGCATAGTTGAGCATCTTTTCGTAACAAAATATCTTGTTTAAAACAGGAACGTTTTTTTTATCCATAAATTAAAAGAGCACCCCCTATATCCAAGAAGTTAAAGAAGGATTTTTAAGCCTTGAGACAATTGAGACATGGATTGTTATTGTCACCACGCTGCTAGCAGGGTCTTTGGAAACACTGAACTTGTTTGTCAGGTCATCTTTGAATCTAATTGCTCCATCCCGGTGTGTAGGGTGTTGGATCCAAGCTGTTGCGTAGTTATCATTAGTCAAGGAATACTCAGAGACCTTACAGGAGAGGGTCAGAGACTATCCAGGCTATATAGCCATTGGGCCTTGCTGGGTGAGCTCCAGTGCATATCTGTGAAAAAAACAAAACAATTGATGATGTTTCAAAGTAATAATAATGTGGAAGGACCACTAGGGGGCAGGCTGGGCTCATGGATAGTAGCCCAACAAAGCATGGGAGACAAGGTAACCAGAGTCAATTAAGCACAGCTGACGGTACTAATGACATACTCTCCTTCCCCTATAAAAGAGAGAATGGAACCAGCAGAGAAGGGGGAAACTATCTCTGGAAGATGGCCACCGAGAGAGAGAAGCTGTGCTGAAAGAACCACTAAGATGTTGACAAACCCGTGATTTATGTTTGTTGTAGTTTAAAGATAATCATATTGTGTTCTTGTTTCATCTGGAGAAGAATATGTGTATTTTTCCTTGGAAGATTTTTCATTGATTATGTTAGAATGTTTTTGTTGACAAAATACCCTCAATAGAGAACCGTGTTCAATCAAGAAAACCTACTCCTGACTCGTTTATTCCACCTTCCCGCTTTAGAGTGACGCCTAATTACTTGGTATGCTCACAATAATAATAATAATACATGGGACTCATATAGCTCTTCCAAGGACCCAAAGTCTCTTTACAATTTTAGAAATGAAACAAAAAAACAGGAGTCAAAACAACATCAAACTAAACAAGAACATAAACAAAGAGAGGGATGGGCTCAAGGAGTGAAGCTGCACTTGTCTACTCCAACTGAGTGAAGCTGCACTTGTCTACTCCAACTGAGTGAAGCTGTACTTGTCTACTCCAACTGAGTGAAGCTGCACTTGTCTACTCCAACTGAGTGAAGCTGCACTTGTCTACTCCAACTGAGTGAAGCTGTACTTGTCTACTCCAACTGAGTGAAGCTGCACTTGTCTACTCCAACTGAGTGAAGCTGCACTTGTCTACTCCAACTGAGTGAAGCTGCACTTGTCTACTCCAACTGAGTGAAGCTGCACTTGACTACTCCAACTGAGTGAAGCTGCACTTGTCTACTCCAACTGAGTGAAGCTGCACTTGACTACTCCAACTGAGTGAAGCTGCACTTGTCTACTCCAACTGAGTGAAGCTGCACTTGTCTACTCCAACTGAGTGAAGCTGCACTTGTCTACTCCAACTGAGTGAAGCTGCACTTGACTACTCCAACTGAGTGAAGCTGCACTTGTCTACTCCAACTGAGTGAAGCTGCACTTGTCTACTCCAACTGAGTGAAGCTGCACTTGACTACTCCAACTGAGTGAAGCTGCACTTGTCTACTCCAACTGAGTGAAGCTGCACTTGTCTACTCCAACTGAGTGAAGCTGCACTTGTCTACTCCAACTGAGTGAAGCTGCACTTGTCTACTCCAACTGAGTGAAGCTGCACTTGTCTACTCCAACTGAGTGAAGCTGCACTTGACTACTCCAACTGAGTGAAGCTGCACTTGACTACTCCAACTGAGTGAAGCTGCACTTGTCTACTCCAACTGAGTGAAGCTGCACTTGTCTACTCCAACTGAGTGAAGCTGCACTTGTCTACTCCAACTGAGTGAAGCTGCACTTGACTACTCCAACTGAGTGAAGCTGCACTTGTCTACTCCAACTGAGTGAAGCTGCACTTGTCTACTCCAACTGAGTGAAGCTGCACTTGTCTACTCCAACTGAGTGAAGCTGCACTTGTCTACTCCAACTGAGTGAAGCTGCACTTGTCTACTCCAACTGAGTGAAGCTGCACTTGTCTACTCCAACTGAGTGAAGCTGTACTTGTCTACTCCAACTGAGTGAAGCTGCACTTGTCTACTCCAACTGAGTGAAGCTGCACTTGTCTACTCCAACTGAGTGAAGCTGTACTTGTCTACTCCAACTGAGTGAAGCTGTACTTGTCTACTCCAACTGAGTGAAGCTGTACTTGTCTACTCCAACTGAGTGAAGCTGTACTTGTCTACTCCAACTGAGTGAAGCTGTACTTGTCTACTCCAACTGAGTGAAGCTGTACTTGTCTACTCCAACTGAGTGAAGCTGTACTTGTCTACTCCAACTGAGTGAAGCTGTACTTGTCTACTCCAACTGAGTGAAGCTGTACTTGTCTACTCCAACTGAGTGAAGCTGTACTTGTCTACTCCAACTGAGTGAAGCTGTA
Organism: Oncorhynchus keta; assembly: GCF_023373465.1. NCBI lineage: Eukaryota > Metazoa > Chordata > Actinopteri > Salmoniformes > Salmonidae > Oncorhynchus > Oncorhynchus keta. The sequence goes on along the minus strand of NC_068452.1, from coordinate 36,415,534 downwards.
CTTGTCTACTCCAACTGAGTGAAGCTGTACTTGTCTACTCCAACTGAGTGAAGCTGTACTTGTCTACTCCAACTGAGTGAAGCTGTACTTGTCTACTCCAACTGAGTGAAGCTGCACTTGTCTACTCTAACTGAGTGAAGCTGCACTTGTCTACTCCAACTGAGTGAAGCTGCACTTGTCTACTCCAAATGAGTGAAGCTGCACTTGTCTACTCCAACTGAGTGAAGCTGCACTTGTCTACTCCAACTGAGTGAAGCTGTACTTGTCTACTCCAAATGAGTGAAGCTGTACTTGTCTACTCCAACTGAGTGAAGCTGTACTTGTCTACTCCAACTGAGTGAAGCTGTACTTGTCTACTCCAACTGAGTGAAGCTGTACTTGTCTACTCCAACTGAGTGAAGCTGCACTTGTCTACTCCAACTGAGTGAAGCTGCACTTGTCTACTCCAACTGAGTGAAGCTGCACTTGTCTACTCCAAATGAGTGAAGCTGCACTTGTCTACTCCAACTGAGTGAAGCTGCACTTGTCTACTCCAAATGAGTGAAGCTGCACTTGTCTACTCCAACTGAGTGAAGCTGTACTTGTCTACTCCAAATGAGTGAAGCTGTACTTGTCTACTCCAACTGAGTGAAGCTGCACTTGTCTACTCCAACTGAGTGAAGCTGCACTTGTCTACTCCAACTGAGTGAAGCTGCACTTGTCTACTCCAAATGAGTGAAGCTGCACTTGTCTACTCCAACTGAGTGAAGCTGCACTTGTCTACTCCAAATGAGTGAAGCTGCACTTGTCTACTCCAACTGAGTGAAGCTGTACTTGTCTACTCCAAATGAGTGAAGCTGTACTTGTCTACTCCAACTGAGTGAAGCTGTACTTGTCTACTCCAACTGAGTGAAGCTGCACTTGTCTACTCCAACTGAGTGAAGCTGTACTTGTCTACTCCAACTGAGTGAAGCTGTACTTGTCTACTCCAACTGAGTGAAGCTGTACTTGTCTACTCCAACTGAGTGAAGCTGTACTTGTCTACTCCAACTGAGTGAAGCTGTACTTGTCTACTCCAACTGAGTGAAGCTGTACTTGTCTACTCCAACTGAGTGAAGCTGTACTTGTCTACTCCAACTGAGTGAAGCTGTACTTGTCTACTCCAACTGAGTGAAGCTGTACTTGTCTACTCCAACTGAGTGAAGCTGTACTTGTCTACTCCAACTGAGTGAAGCTGTACTTGTCTACTCCAACTGAGTGAAGCTGTACTTGTCTACTCCAACTGAGTGAAGCTGTACTTGTCTACTCCAACTGGGTGAAGCTGTACTTGTCTACTCCAACTGAGTGAAGCTGTACTTGTCTACTCCAACTGAGTGAAGCTGTACTTGTCTACTCCAACTGAGTGAAGCTGCACTTGTCTACTCCAAATGAGTGAAGCTGCACTTGTCTACTCCAACTGAGTGAAGCTGTACTTGTCTACTCCAAATGAGTGAAGCTGTACTTGTCTACTCCAACTGAGTGAAGCTGTACCTGTCTACTCCAAATGAGTGAAGCTGCACTTGTCTACTCCAACTGAGTGAAGCTGTACTTGTCTACTCCAACTGAGTGAAGCTGCACTTGTCTACTCCAAATGAGTGAAGCTGTACTTGTCTACTCCAACTGAGTGAAGCTGTACTTGTCTACTCCAACTGAGTGAAGCTGTACTTGTCTACTCCAACTGAGTGAAGCTGTACTTGTCTACTCCAACTGAGTGAAGCTGTACTTGTCTACTCCAACTGAGTGAAGCTGTACTTGTCTACTCCAACTGAGTGAAGCTGTACTTGTCTACTCCAACTGAGTGAAGCTGTACTTGTCTACTCCAACTGAGTGAAGCTGTACTTGTCTACTCCAACTGAGTGAAGCTGTACTTGTCTACTCCAACTGAGTGAAGCTGTACTTGTCTACTCCAACTGAGTGAAGCTGTACTTGTCTACTCCAACTGAGTGAAGCTGTACTTGTCTACTCCAACTGAGTGAAGCTGTACTTGTCTACTCCAACTGAGTGAAGCTGTACTTGTCTACTCCAACTGAGTGAAGCTGTACTTGTCTACTCCAACTGAGTGAAGCTGTACTTGTCTACTCCAACTGAGTGAAGCTGTACTTGTCTACTCCAACTGAGTGAAGCTGTACTTGTCTACTCCAACTGAGTGAAGCTGTACTTGTCTACTCCAACTGAGTGAAGCTGTACTTGTCTACTCCAACTGAGTGAAGCTGTACTTGTCTACTCCAACTGAGTGAAGCTGTACTTGTCTACTCCAACTGAGTGAAGCTGTACTTGTCTACTCCAACTGAGTGAAGCTGCACTTGTCTACTCCAAATGAGTGAAGCTGTACTTGTCTACTCCAACTGAGTGAAGCTGTACTTGTCTACTCCAAATGAGTGAAGCTGCACTTGTCTACTCCAACTGAGTGAAGCTGCACTTGTCTACTCCAACTGAGTGAAGCTGTACTTGTCTACTCCAAATGAGTGAAGCTGCACTTGTCTACTCCAACTGAGTGAAGCTGCACTTGTCTACTCCAACTGAGTGAAGCTGTACTTGTCTACTCCAAATGAGTGAAGCTGTACTTGTCTACTCCAACTGAGTGAAGCTGCACTTGTCTACTCCAAATGAGTGAAGCTGTACTTGTCTACTCCAACTGAGTGAAGCTGTACTTGTCTACTCCAACTGAGTGAAGCTGTACTTGTCTACTCCAACTGAGTGAAGCTGTACTTGTCTACTCCAACTGAGTGAAGCTGTACTTGTCTACTCCAACTGAGTGAAGCTGTACTTGTCTACTCCAACTGAGTGAAGCTGTACTTGTCTACTCCAACTGAGTGAAGCTGTACTTGTCTACTCCAACTGAGTGAAGCTGTACTTGTCTACTCCAACTGAGTGAAGCTGTACTTGTCTACTCCAACTGAGTGAAGCTGTACTTGTCTACTCCAACTGAGTGAAGCTGTACTTGTCTACTCCAACTGAGTGAAGCTGTACTTGTCTACTCCAACTGAGTGAAGCTGTACTTGTCTACTCCAACTGAGTGAAGCTGAACTTGTCTACTCCAACTGAGTGAAGCTGTACTTGTCTACTCCAACTGAGTGAAGCTGTACTTGTCTACTCCAACTGAGTGAAGCTGCACTTGTCTACTCCAAATGAGTGAAGCTGTACTTGTCTACTCCAACTGAGTGAAGCTGTACTTGTCTACTCCAAATGAGTGAAGCTGCACTTGTCTACTCCAACTGAGTGAAGCTGCACTTGTCTACTCCAACTGAGTGAAGCTGTACTTGTCTACTCCAACTGAGTGAAGCTGCACTTGTCTACTCCAACTGAGTGAAGCTGCACTTGTCTACTCCAAATGAGTGAAGCTGCACTTGTCTACTCCAACTGAGTGAAGCTGTACTTGTCTACTCCAACTGAGTGAAGCTGCACTTGTCTACTCCAACTGAGTGAAGCTGCACTTGTCTACTCCAAATGAGTGAAGCTGCACTTGTCTACTCCAACTGAGTGAAGCTGTACTTGTCTACTCCAACTGAGTGAAGCTGTACTTGTCTACTCCAAATGAGTGAAGCTGCACTTGTCTACTCCAACTGAGTGAAGCTGTACTTGTCTACTCCAACTGAGTGAAGCTGTACTTGTCTACTCCAAATGAGTGAAGCTGCACTTGTCTACTCCAACTGAGTGAAGCTGTACTTGTCTACTCCAACTGAGTGAAGCTGCACTTGTCTACTCCAAATGAGTGAAGCTGCACTTGTCTACTCCAACTGAGTGAAGCTGCACTTGTCTACTCCAACTGAGTGAAGCTGTACTTGTCTACTCCAAATGAGTGAAGCTGTACTTGTCTACTCCAACTGAGTGAAGCTGCACTTGTCTACTCCAACTGAGTGAAGCTGTACTTGTCTACTCCAACTGAGTGAAGCTGCACTTGTCTACTCCAACTGAGTGAAGCTGTACTTGTCTACTCCAAATGAGTGAAGCTGTACTTGTCTACTCCAACTGAGTGAAGCTGTACTTGTCTACTCCAACTGAGTGAAGCTGTACTTGTCTACTCCAACTGAGTGAAGCTGTACTTGTCTACTCCAACTGAGTGAAGCTGCACTTGTCTACTCCAACTGAGTGAAGCTGCACTTGTCTACTCCAACTGAGTGAAGCTGCACTTGTCTACTCCAACTGAGTGAAGCTGCACTTGTCTACTCCAAATGAGTGAAGCTGCACTTGTCTACTCCAACTGAGTGAAGCTGCACTTGTCTACTCCAACTGAGTGAAGCTGCACTTGTCTACTCCAACTGAGTGAAGCTGCACTTGTCTACTCCAACTGAGTGAAGCTGCACTTGTCTACTCCAACTGAGTGAAGCTGTACTTGTCTACTCCAACTGAGTGAAGCTGCACTTGTCTACTCCAACTGAGTGAAGCTGCACTTGTCTACTCCAACTGAGTGAAGCTGTACTTGTCTACTCCAACTGAGTGAAGCTGTACTTGTCTACTCCAACTGAGTGAAGCTGTACTTGTCTACTCCAACTGAGTGAAGCTGTACTTGTCTACTCCAACTGAGTGAAGCTGTACTTGTCTACTCCAACTGAGTGAAGCTGTACTTGTCTACTCCAACTGAGTGAAGCTGTACTTGTCTACTCCAACTGAGTGAAGCTGTACTTGTCTACTCCAACTGAGTGAAGCTGTACTTGTCTACTCCAACTGAGTGAAGCTGCACTTGTCTACTCCAAATGAGTGAAGCTGTACTTGTCTACTCCAACTGAGTGAAGCTGCACTTGTCTACTCCAACTGAGTGAAGCTGTACTTGTCTACTCCAAATGAGTGAAGCTGCACTTGTCTACTCCAACTGAGTGAAGCTGTACTTGTCTACTCCAACTGAGTGAAGCTGCACTTGTCTACTCCAACTGAGTGAAGCTGTACTTGTCTACTCCAAATGAGTGAAGCTGCACTTGTCTACTCCAACTGAGTGAAGCTGTACTTGTCTACTCCAACTGAGTGAAGCTGCACTTGTCTACTCCAACTGAGTGAAGCTGCACTTGTCTACTCCAACTGAGTGAAGCTGTACTTGTCTACTCCAACTGAGTGAAGCTGCACTTGTCTACTCCAACTGAGTGAAGCTGTACTTGTCTACTCCAACTGAGTGAAGCTGCACTTGTCTACTCCAACTGAGTGAAGCTGCACTTGTCTACTCCAAATGAGTGAAGCTGCACTTGTCTACTCCAACTGAGTGAAGCTGTACTTGTCTACTCCAACTGAGTGAAGCTGTACTTGTCTACTCCAACTGAGTGAAGCTGCACTTGTCTACTCCAACTGAGTGAAGCTGTACTTGTCTACTCCAACTGAGTGAAGCTGCACTTGTCTACTCCAACTGAGTGAAGCTGTACTTGTCTACTCCAACTGAGTGAAGCTGTACTTGTCTACTCCAACTGAGTGAAGCTGCACTTGTCTACTCCAACTGAGTGAAGCTGTACTTGTCTACTCCAACTGAGTGAAGCTGCACTTGTCTACTCCAACTGAGTGAAGCTGCACTTGTCTACTCCAAATGAGTGAAGCTGCACTTGTCTACTCCAACTGAGTGAAGCTGCACTTGTCTACTCCAAATGAGTGAAGCTGTACTTGTCTACTCCAACTGAGTGAAGCTGCACTTGTCTACTCCAACTGAGTGAAGCTGCACTTGTCTACTCCAACTGAGTGAAGCTGTACTTGTCTACTCCAACTGAGTGAAGCTGCACTTGTCTACTCCAACTGAGTGAAGCTGCACTTGTCTACTCCAACTGAGTGAAGCTGTACTTGTCTACTCCAACTGAGTGAAGCTGTACTTGTCTACTCCAACTGAGTGAAGAACAGATAGACACTCCTCTTTACATACAGAGAAAATCTCATTTTCAGTTGAGGGAGGTTGGAATAAGAGGAACATTTCTATATATAAAGAAACTGATATATGTTTGTTATAAACTGCATCAACCTGTAATCCTGACTGAAATGAAATACATTTTTTACAGTATGTTATTATTTTTTAACAACATTGTTATTGTTGTCAGAGTTTCCTGGAATGTCACAGCACATAGGACTGTGGTGCATTTCTAACTGTTGGTGTCTCAAGGATCTATACTCAGCTCATTACGTATTCAAAATAATGATTTAGTATTATTTTAGATATCATTTAGATTATATATAACCTGTGTATGATATGTGTAGACCAGTGTACAGTATGTTGTTGATGCCATGTGGTAGTTGATAGTGTGGAAAATAGACTCCTAGATCTAGTTTCCCAGATACAGATTAAGACTAATCATAGACTGAATAACTTCTCATGCCGATTCTCCATTGAGCTCTCCATTTAGTTCAGGACTAGGCTTCATTTTTTTCTGGAGAAACTGGTCCCTAGAGACTTTCATATCAGACTGTAGTCACTGTCTAACCATGAACACCTGTGGAGACAAAGTTACATTAGAGAACATTCCTGGACTCAAAACCAAACTTAACAATCTGTTCAAGTAAAATCAGTCTGATACTGTTCACCTGTCAACCCTATAATCATCAGTAATAAAGCAATAGTGTATTTAATCATGGACTGTCAGAAGTTATGGTGTGTCCCTTTTCTTCAGTCTAGTCAGTGCTTCAGTCCTCTCCTCTACCCTACATTCTCAGTGTCAGAAGAAAAAATATAGTCAGATTGGCCTGCTAATGTGCCTTTCGAGACCTTATAAACTGTCTAGAGTAGACAGACAACTGATCCAAATGGAATGAAACATTCAAACCACAAAGCTTTTGTGCAATTATTCAAATGACATTTTCACAGCAGCCAAGAGTAGAATTTTGCCAGTCTAGGTAAGATAATTATATTGTCCCGTAACAAGATCAATAGGGTTGCTTTTTGAGCTGCTTGTCTCATGTCTTCTTCCTTCATGCTCAATGATGCACCTGGCATCTCCGCTGCCTATCAGCTATTCCTGTTTGTTCTTATGGATTCAGATGAATGCTTTTATGTGTGCCATGATTGCTATAGCCTATTGCAGACCTGGACAAATTAACCACCCACCACTATTGTCACTATGAAAGGTGGAGAGAGGGCTGGATGGACTGGTAGAATATATTGACCTGTGGTATAGTAAAAGTTAGCACAGATTAAAGCGCAGTGCATAAGGAAAGTACCAAAACACATTTATATAAGGGAAGGTAGATGCAAGCAGCTGAGGACATTTTCTAGGATGGAAGAAACGATATAGTAAAACCTGCAAAAGAGCGAACGTGAACCATAGAAAAGAGCACTACCCCCCCCAATCTGAGGGCCGGATTGTCCAGGCTCTATGGCCATTGGGCCTTGTTGGGCGAGCTCAACTCCATAGTTCACACCTGTGAAAAAGAAAATAATTGATGAAGGTCCAAAGTAACCCAGCATTAATAATGAATTGGTCTTTTGAAATAATAATAATAAATGTATGTGTATTTATATTCACCCAAGAGGGACTCACAGGATGCAGCTGCCAAAAGCAGCAGAGATGCAGGTAACATGGCTCGTGTTGAAGCTAAACTGGAAGCTGCTCTTGTCTACTAAAAACAGATTGTGTATGGTTGTTATAAGCTGCACCAAGCTGTATTACTGACTGAAATTCTATACAAAATGTTGTTAACTGAGTTGATGTTATCAGTAAACAGATCCCCATAAAAATCCATCAGTTTAAACTAGAGATATCAGGGATCATCATGTCACTCCTTGGTCTTAGTATTTTGTGTTTTCTTTATTATTTGTTCAGGCCAGGGTGTGACATGGGGTTATTGTATTGTCGTATTGTTTTTTTTTGTAGGCATTGGGATTGTGGCTGATTAGGGGTGTGTCTAGCATAGGCTTGGCTGCCTGAGGCGGTTCTCAATCAGAGTCAGGTGATTCTCGTTGTCTCTGATTGGGAACCATATTTAGGTAGCCTGGGTTTCACTGTGTATTTCGTGGGTGATTGTTCCTGTCTCTGTGTTAGTTGTCACCAGACAGGCTGTATAGGTTTCCACGTTCCGTTTGTTGTTTTGTATTTATATAGTTATTTCATGTATCGTTTTTTTTATTAAAGAACATGAGTAACCACCACTCTGCATTTTGGTCCTCTCCTTCAACAGACGAACGCCGTTACAGAATGACCCACCACACCCGGACCGAGCGGCGTGGTAACAGGCAGCGACAGCAGGAGCAGCGAAAGGAGGAATGGACATGGGAAGACGTTATGGACAGCAGGAGTATGGAGTATACGACTTGGGAGGAAAGAGACAGGTGGGCGGTCGACCCAGAGAGAGTGCCGGAGCCCGCCTGGGATTCGCGGGAGCAGTGCGAAGAGGGCTATAGGAGAATGGAGTCGAAGAGAAAGACACGGCGGCGCAGAAAGAAACCCGAAAGTCAGCCCCAAAAATGTATTGGGGGGCTCAGGGAGAGAGTGGCAGTGTCAGGAGTAAGACCTGAGCCAACTCTCCCTGTTAATCGTGAGGAGCAGCGATCAAAGGACTTCTGGACTTGGGAGGAGATATTGGACGGAAAAGGACCCTGGGCTCAGCCTGGAGAATATCGCCGCCCCAAGGAAGAACTGGAGGCGGCGAAAGCGGAGAGGCGCTGGTATGAGGAGGCAGCACGGCGATGCGGATGGAAGCCTGAGAGTCAGCCCCAAAAATGTATTGGGGGGAGGCATACAGGGAGTATGGCTATGCCAGGTAGGAGACCTGCGCAAACTCCTTGTGCTTACCGCGGGGCTAGAGAGACCGGGCAGGCACCGTGTTATGCTATGGAGCGCACAGTGTTTCCAGTGCGGGTGCATAGCCCAGTGCGGTTCATACCAGCTCTTCGTATTGGCCGGGCTAGAGTGGGCATCGAGCCAGGTAAGGTTGGGCAGGCTCGGTGCTCAAGAGATCCAGTGCGCCTGCACGGTCCGGTCTATCAAGAGCCACCTCCAAACACCAGTCCGCCGGTGGCAGCTCCCCGCACCAGGCTTCCTGGGCGTGTCCTCGATCCAGTACCACCAGTTCCAGCACCACGCACCAGGCCTTCAGTGCGCCTCGCCTGTTCAGCACAGCCAGAGCCATCCTTCTCTCTAGCGTTGTCGGAGCCTCCCGCCTGTTCAGCGCAGCCAGCGTTTTCCTCCTCTCCTGCGCTGTCGGAGTCTCCCGCCTGTTCAGCGCTTCCAGAGCCTTCCTCCTCTACAGCGCTGCCGGAGCCTCCTGCCTGTTCGGAGCAGCCTGAGCTGCCAGACTGCATGGAGCAGCCAGAGCTGCCAGTCTGCATGGAGCAGCCAGAGCTGCCAGTCTGCATGGAGCAGCCAGAGCTGTCAGTCTGCATGGAGCAGCCAGAGCTGTCAGTCTGCATGGAGCAGCCAGAGCTGTCAGTCTGCATGGAGCAGCCTGAGCTGTCAATCTGCTTGGAGCAGCCAGAGCTGCCAGTCTACATGGAGCAGCCAGAGCTGTCAGTCTGCATAGAGCAGCTAGATCCGCCAGTCAGCCATGATCTTCCAGATCTGCCAGTCAACCAGATTCTTCCAGATCTGCCAGTCAACCAGATTCTTCCAGATCTGCCAGTCAACCAGACTCTTCCAGATCTGCCAATCAACCAGACTCTTCCAGATCCGCCAGCCAGCCAGGATCTGCCGGAGCCAACTACCTGCCTGAGCTTCATCTCAGTACTGGGCTTCCTCTCAGTACTGGGCTTCCCCTCAGTACTGGGCTTCCCCTCAGTCCCGGGCTTCCCCTCAGTCCCGAGCTGCCCCTCAGTCCCGAGCTTCCCCTCAGTCCCGAGCTTCCCCTCAGTCCCGAGGTTCCCCTCAGTCCCGTGCTGCCTCAGTCCCAAGCTGCCCCTCAGTCATGAGCTGCCCCTCAGTCCAGTGGGGTTCTGGGTGAGGACTATTAGGCCATGGTCGGCGGCGAGGGTGGATTATCCCAGGACGCGAGGGGGAGGAACTATGACATTTATGGAGTGGGGTCCACGTCCCGAGCCGGAGACGCCACCATGGACAGACGCCCACCCGGACCCTCCCTATGGTTTTGAGGTGCGTCCAGGAGTCCGCACCTTAGGGGGGGGGTTCTGTCACGCCTTGGTCTTAGTATTTTGTGTTTTCTTTATTATTTGTTCAGGCCAGGGTGTGACATGGGTTTATTGTGTTGTCGTATTGTTTTTTTTTTGTAGGCATTGGGATTGTGGCTGATTAGGGGTGTGTCTAGCATAGGCTTGGCTGCCTGAGGCGGTTCTCAATCAGAGTCAGGTGATTCTCATTGTCTCTGATTGGGAACCATATTTAGGTATCCTGGGTTTCACTGTGTATTTTGAGGGTGATTGTTCCTGTCTCTGTGTTAGTTGTCACCAGACAGGCTGTATAGGTTTTCACGTTCCGTTTGTTGTTTTGTATTTATATAGTTATTTCATGTATCGTTTTTTTAAAATTAACCTCTTGCTCCACGCAGGCGTCCCATCTAGACATCTGGAAATGCAAATGCGCTACGCTAAATGCTAATAGTACTAGTTAAAACTCAAACGTTCATTAAAATACACATGCAGGGTATTGAATTAAAGCTACACTCGTTGTGAATCCAGGCAACAAGTCAGATTCTTAAAATGCTTTTTGGCGAAAGCACGAGAAGCTATTATCTGATAGCATGTAACACCCCAAAAGACCCGCAGGGGACGTAAACAAAATAATTAGCATAGTCGTCGCTACACAAACCGCACAAATAAAATATAAAACATTCATTACCTTTGACCATCTTCTTTGTTGGCACTCCTAGATGTCCCATAATCACTATTGGGTCTTTTTTTCGATTAAATCGGCCCATATATAGCCTAGATATCGATCTATGAAGACTGTGTGATAAACGAAACAAAATAGCGTCTTATAACGTAACGTCATTTTTTTAAATTAAAAAAGTCGACGATAAACTTTCACAAAACACTTCGAAATACTTTTGTAATGCAACTTTAGGTATTAGTACACGTTAATAAGCGATCAAATTGATCACCAGGCGATGTATATTCTATATGGGGTACGTCTGGAAATAATGTCCGGGTAAATCTCAACCAAAATATCCGGTCGGAGACCTGAACAAATGGCTTGTCTTTTCTTCGTTTGACCAAGAAACAAAGCCTAGGCAAATGACAAGACTGTTGACATCGTGTGGAAGCTGTAGGTATTGCAACCTCAGCCCCATTTAATGTGGTTCGCATTTAACAATGGGTTGATGTGGCGGATGGATATATTTTTCAATTTTCAGTGATCAGATTTTCTTGCGCTTTTCGATGAAACGCAAGTTCTGTTATAGTCACAGCCGTGATTTAACCAGTTTTATAAACGTCTGAGTGTTTTCTATCCACACATACTAATCATATGCATATACTATATTCCTGGCATGAGCAGCAGGGCGCTGAAATGTTGCGCGATTTTTAACAGAATGTTCGAAAAAGTAGGGGGTAGGAGTAACAGGTTAAAGAACATGAGTAACCACCACGCTGCATTTTGGTCCTCTCCTTCAACAGACGAATGCCGTTACACATCAACTAGATTGAGCCAAGGTCTGCTTTTTCTTGAGCAGATGGTCAGGGGCTGGAACATAATTACAAATCATTTGTAGACTGCAAATTGACCTCAAGAAGCCCAAACAGACATAATATTTGACTACATTTGACTACATTACATTTGTATACGATCAAATACCGTATATGTCTCTATTATGCTTGGGAATACTTTGGAGAAGATGTTCAAAATTAAAATGACTTGGAGCTGATTTGTGTTTCTTTTTACAGTCTTTCATGTTCAAAAAAATACAATTCGTAATTTTTAAAATAGTTTTCTATCTTTTTTTGCTCAGAAAATATTGGGGGACAAATATAATCACCTGCAATTCATCCTGAGGACAGTCAGTTGAGGAACCGTGCTGTATATATAGTAAGTTTACATACTTTATAGTACTGCATTTAGCTATTTAAATGATATTGCCTATCTATCTATTACATTTTACTGTGGACTATTGTTCTGATTATAGATGATGTATCAGTCCCAAAAACTCACAGGAAGCAGCTGCCAGCAGCAGAAAAGCAAAGAACATGGTTCGTGTTAAAGCTGAACTTATGTGAACTGTACTTGTTAACTCATACTGAGAGACAAATATTCATTTTTATAGACAGGGAGGTGAGACATTTTGCATAAAGGTGAGAGAGTTGGTACTGTAAAAGAAGAAAAACAAAAATGTACTTTCAGTAGATTAAGTATGACTGTTATAAGCTGCATTAACCTGCAATATGAAAACTCAAATGAATTACAAAATGTATCTAAATCTGGGTTCTCTTTTTTGTTTGCTGAACTCTATTATTATTAACACTATTATTGTCTTCAATGTTTCTTCGAATACATATTTAGTATTTCAACTTGTATTGCTGAGTTTCATGACTCTTTTCATATTCCTATATAACAATGGCAGGCATATCTTGAATATATTGTTTTAGATATAACTGAGTGTATAACCTGTCTATGTGAGTATGTTATGTGTAGACCAGTATGTGTTTTGTTAATGCCATGAGGTTGATGCTGAGACAGAGTGGAGCACAGACTCATCTCATTGCTTCCAATATTGAGATCAGTGTTGTCCAGTTTTTATACAGCGCAGCAGCCTCCTGTGTCACTGTGTCTCTGGCACAATAATAAACAGCAGAGTCTTCAGTGTTCAGGCTGTTCATCTGGAGATACACCTGCTGCTTGCTGTTGTCTCTGGAGATGGTGAACCGACCCTGAACAGACTGGGAGTAGTAGATTTTAGCACTATCATATCTTATAATGGCAATCCATTCAAGTCCTTTCCCAGGAACCTGTCTGATCCAAGCCATCCAGTAGCTACTGAATGTGAACCCAGAAGCTGTACAGGTCACTTTGTGTGGTTCTCCAGTTATTTTTACAACTGGTCCAGACTCAGTCAGTGTCTGACCATGAACACCTGTGGAGACAAAGTATCATTAGATAAAATTCCTCCAAACCTCAGCTAACATTATTTTACAAATATAATCAGCCTAACATTGTTCACCTTTCAAGCCCATTGTCATCAGAAGAACCACAATAGTAAATGTCATGATGAACTATTAGTAGTTATGATGTGTCTCTGTTCATCAATCTAGTCAGAGCTTTAATCCTCTCCTCCACTCTGCAGTGAGATAAGTAGTGATGGAAGAGGTCAGTTTTGCATTGACTCCTCCTCAATGGTTGGGATGATAAACAGGGATTAGATAGAGTCTGAGATAGGGAAGAGGTTCATATGGCCTAAATAATTTGTTGAATTTGAAATAATTCCTGGGTAACTATTAAGAATCATACTCTGATTGTTTTCAATGACAACTGTATAAAAAAATGAGCTTTACATCAAAGAGCAATTTATCAAGCAATAATTTTGCTAGGACTGTCTGGGAGTGGTCTGAGTGGGGAGGGGAAAACAGAGAATGTGCTATTATTGACAGAGAGGTTTGCAACTCTCCTTCTTATCGGTGTATTAACTCATTTACTGCATGGTGATGTCACCGTGGAAGGCCAAAACTTTCCCCAGCCTAAACAATCTAAACGTGTTCCTTTTATACTTGTTTCATCAATATTTGTTCCATCTCAACTTGTTCCATCTATACTTGTTCCATCTATACTTGTTCCACCTAAACTCTTTCCATCTAAACTTGTTCCACTTAAACTCGTTCCATCTAAACTTGTTCCATCTACAGTATACCTGTTCCATCTTAACTTGTTCCATCTATACTTTAACAATACTTTAACATTATTGACCTTCATGGTTCTGTATTTAATATTGTACTCATTTGACATCTAGTTTAATGTAAATAAAGAAACTCACCAAATTGAAAGACATTACCAAATAGGCCTAAATGGATTTAGCTTCTAGAGATTGATAATTAATTTGACTGAATGGCTGCAAATATTATGGATTCTCTTTGGGGTTATTTGCCATTGTCAACTCACTTTGAATGGCTTTAAGGATTTCGGTTAAGGATATTCATACAGTTATCTTGACAGGTTGTCATGTATATGTTTTATGTTTATCAAGTAATCATGTATATTATGGTTATAATTAAGAGTATGATGTGTCTACACACCTAGTGTTGGTAGGGCTATGGAATTTATGTTAACAGTGACTGGAGATCAGAAAAACAGACTCTCACAGTGAGAAAAGTGATTGATCAGTCTTTGTGCAGCCCTGCAGCCTCCTGTGTCACTGTGTCTCTGGCACAATAATAAACAGCAGATTCTTCAGTCTTCAGACTGTTCATCTGGAGATACACCTGCTGCTTGCTGTTGTCTCTGGAGATGGTGAACCGACCCTGAACTGACTGGAGGTAGTAGAACAACTACCACTGCTAATATAGGAAACCCACTGCAGATCTTTTCCAGGAGCCTGTCTGATCCAAGCTGCATTAATATTTCCACCAAACCCAGAATATGTACAGGTCAGTTTGTGGGATTCTCCAGGCTTTCTACCACCGGTCCAAACTCAGTTAGTGTCTGACCCTGAACACCTCTGGAGAAAAAAGTACTATTTGAGATCAAACCTGGACTCAACACCTCAGCAAACATTCTGTTACAAATACAATGGTCTAAAAGTGTTCCTGTCGAGCTTATTGTCATCAGTAGAAACACAATAGTAAATGTCATGATGAACTCTTAGTACAGTATGTCTCTGTTCCTCAGTCTAGTCAGTGCTTCAGTCCTCTCCTCCACTTTGCAGTGAGATAAGTAGTGATGGAAGAGCTCAGAGTTTTGCATTGACTCCTTCTTACAGGGCAGTAGGGAACGGGAAAATATAATATATAATATTGTGGCTGACTAAATACATGTACATCAGTAATACTTGTTAATGCTGTTGATAGAATTGCTTCTATTATAAATATAATTTTCTTTGTCATCACTTCATTCCATCCCCAGAATAACTGTCAGGATACAGCTGCCAACAGCAGCAGTACTGTAACAGTCGAGAAGCAGGTGGTAAGTTTAAGTTTGTCGAAACGTTGGTTATTAGGTTATTAAATTATTGCGTCTGAGCTCCTAGAGTATGCGGCTCTTCTTTTCTTTTGTAAGTTTAATATAAAGATACAATGTAGGAGTAGCGTCTAGACATGAACAACAAACAATACTGCCTGGGGAAGGAAACTAAGGGAGTGCCAGATAAAAGGGGAGGTAATGGAGTCCAGGCGTGCGTAATGATGAAGCGCAGTTGTGCGTAATGAAGTTTCCCAGGACCGGTGGTTCGAAAACCAGCAATGTGGAAATCACAGATGATGTTGGGATCCAGAATGTCCTCCCCTGGAACACAACACCGCTCCTTTGGGCCATACCCCTCCCAGTCCACAAGGTACTGCAGCCGACCCCCACAACATTGGGAGTCCTCTAGAGATCTGACCGCATAGGCGGGAGCTCCCTTGACGTCCAGGGGTCGGAGGGGTCTCGTGGGGACAAGGAACCACTGACCTGAGAAGGGAGACATGAAAAGATGAGATACGGTAGTCACTGGGAATCTGTGATCTATACGCCATCTCGTTGACCCTCTTCTGAATAGCATACGAAGTGGCGACTCATGCCATCCGCTGGATGCTGCTAGTGTCTGGAAGGTGAGCACGCACTCAGCAGTCGTCTGCTCACCCCCTCTTTGCCCTCCGGTGGATGATCAAAGATACCTCTTAACCGAGCCATGAACCACTAACACGAATCCAGCTCCTCCTCTCTCCCAGACAACCGTGGTCCATTCCTACGCCCGCCCAGTCATCAGAGAAATAACCAAGGCAACCTTCAACCTCTCGGTGGTCGGAGCTCCCATCTGTTGCGCAACGTATAGGGAACACTGTAGTCGAAAGCCACGGCATTTACATGGGGTGCCATCATATTTATCCGGGAAGGACAAGCGGTCATCGCTGAACTGGGCAGGTTGCTGAATGGGCTGGTGTGCTGGCTGGATCGACTGGTGGTAGAGTATCCACTAGTTGAAGGCAACGCCTCTCGTAACGACGTTGAACGCTGAATGGGAGGAGTGGGAGTAGATGTGACAAGTAGAGATGAAAGGATCACGGTTTGCTTTGAAGCTAAACTATGGGAGCTGTACTGTACTTGGTTCATGACAATATTTAAAAGAATAACCCTTATATGCTACCCAAAAGTATCTTCATTCTTATGTTTGCTGATGTAATACCTCTGAATTGCATACATTTGAAATCTGATTTCATTCAAAGAAGCTTACCTAATTGAAAGGCATTACAAAATAAATGGTTTGAGCTGCATGACATTGATAATAATTTTACTAAATGACCACATGTATTATTGATACTGTTGGTTATTTGACATCACATGAATATATTTCTGTCCGATAAAGATTTTCAAAAAAGAATAGCTAATATGAAGTCTGAGTTGCAAAAAATGCACTTCTGTGTTCATGTAAATAGTGTGCTTTTCACTGTTCATAATGTGTGTGAATGTTTTATGTGGATAACATTGATAGCAGTGGACAGTGTTGTAGTGTGTGTGTTTAAAGAACCTATGCGCCTCATTGCCTCTCATACTGTGATCAGTGTTGATCAGTTTTTGTACGGCGCTGCAGGATCCTGTGTCACTGTGTCTCTGGCACAATAATAACCAGCAGAGTCTTCAGTCTTCAGACTTTTCACCTCTAAGTACAGCTGGTTTTTAGAGTTGTCTTTGGTGATGGTGAACTGGCCCTGGAGGGACTGGGCAAATACAGTGCCAGTGCCACTGTCAATGCGCCCAATCCACTCTAGACCTTTCCCTGGTTTCTGACGGATCCAGTGTAACCAGCTCAGGGCTAGTCCAGACACAGTACATGACAGTGTTACTGACTCTCCAGGTTTCTTCACTACTGGCTCAGAGGAGGTGAGTGACTGTCCCTGAACAGCTGAAAAACAGACAGAGAGTTTAGATTACTGTGACCCTCCAGCCAAGTAGCACAGCTCCTCTCCTCTCTCCTACACTGGACAGAAATAACTCCAGTTAACTCACCTGAGATGAGAGCCAGGAGGAACATACATTCTAGAACTCTCATTGTGTTACGGATCTAAAATTCTGTAAAAGAAGCACAGACTGGGAGTGGTCGTCGTGACTGAGGGAGATGGTCTGTGGAGGGCAGTTATATCAGACTATTGAAATGGGAGGAGACCTTGGGTCTATGTGAACAGAAACACATTTGCATCTCTATGGTGTTACATGTTTCTCCCCGTAGATCTAGTGGTCTAAAATACTACGTATATTGGCACTGTTGTGAAAAGTTTTGGTGAAAACTCAAGGTGTGCATGTAATAGTGACATAGACATGTATAGTTTAATTTTTTTAAATTTAACCTTTATTTAACTAGTCAAGTCAGTTAAGAACAAATTCTTATTTACAATGACGGCCTAGTAACAGAGTGACAGATTTTTATCTTGTCAGCTCAGGGATTTAAACTAGCAACCTTTCCGTTCCTGGCCCAACACTCTAACCACTAGGCTACCTGCCACCCAGTGTGACAGTGTATCAATAAGACGTTTTGAGTCCTTGAAAGCGCTACATATGTCCCATGTTTTATTATTACCGTTTCCACGACCCCTATGTTTCTGTTTTTAATAATCAGGTTAGAAACAGGTCATTATGTGCTGTGTAGAATACATTTACTGAACACTTGCACTGTTCTAGTGAAGATAACACACACTCCCTTACAGTGTATGGACATCACCATGACAACTAAACACCAGACAGTCATCAGTTCCAATGTTCAGTGCTTGTCAGGTTAGTGCAGGGCTTGTTGTAATGTCAGTCCAAGTTGCCTATAATGAGATGGCCAGAGCTGAGTGTTTGATTATAAAGGGATGGATGGGAGGGAGACTTTGCATACACCGCCCTCTAGAGGCTTAAATAGAGACTGAGAGGGAATGACATTTGCTCTATTCCTTGATGATCTCCCCTCCCTGTCCTTTATTCTGCTTGCTGATTTTAAGATTTTACCAATGGGATGTTCAGACTAGATATGTTTAATATTTTATACAGTGCTGAACAGCACAGAAACAAGCACATTTCCCTATGTGGGACAATAGAAGTTGTATTGAATTATATGTATCTCTATCTGCTTATCCCCTCTTGGGAATCTATTATGGAGTTCCCCAAATATATATAAATGGTCCATTACTGTATTTAGTTTGAGTATATTTCTGTTTGCTGATCACATGAACTTCTTACGGATCAGTGAGAAGTTAACAGCCCACCTCGACAACATCCGGTGAAGTTGCAGAGCGCCAAATTCAAAATACAAAAGTTGTAATATTAATATAATTCTGTCCGATACAAATACTCAAAACGTAACAGCTAATATGAACTCAATTCTGTAAAGTTGACTTTGGGTTCATGTAAATAATGTGCTTTGCTGGTAAAAATGTGTGTGGATTACTTTTTGGGTTTAATATTGATATCCGAGATGCGCCTAATTGCCTCTCATACTGTGATCAGTGTTGATGAGTTTTTGTACAGTGCTGCAGGATCCTGTGTCACTGTGTCTCTGGCACAATAATAAACAGCAGAGTCTTCAGTCTTCAGGCTTTTCACCTCTAAGTACAACTGGTTTTTGGAGTTGTCTTTGGTGATGGTGAACTGGCCCTGGAGGGA
The DNA here is from genome assembly GCF_023373465.1 of Oncorhynchus keta. Classification (NCBI taxonomy): domain Eukaryota; kingdom Metazoa; phylum Chordata; class Actinopteri; order Salmoniformes; family Salmonidae; genus Oncorhynchus; species Oncorhynchus keta. The sequence continues at coordinate 36,396,914 of NC_068452.1, read as the reverse complement.
CTGAGCAAATACAGTGCCAGTGCCAGTGTCAATGTGGCCAAGCCAATCTACTCCTTTCCCTGGTTTCTGACGGATCCAGTGCATGTAGTAGCTACCCATGGAGAAACCAGACACAGTACAGGACAGTGTTACTGACTCTCCAGGGCTCTTCACCACTGACTCAGAGGAGGTGAGTGACTGTCCCTGAACAACTGAAAAACAGACAAGAGTTTAGATTACTGTGACCCTCCAGCCAAGTAGCACAGCTCCTCTCCTCTCTCCTACAATGGAATGAAATAACTCCAGTTAACTCACCTGAGATGAGAGCAAGAAGGAACACACATTTTAGAACTCTCATTCTGGGAGTCTTCTAAGGTTATGTAAAAGTAGGAGCACAGACTCAGAGTGTTTGTCTTGGCTGAGGGAGATGGTCTGTGGAGGGCAGTTATATCAGACTACTGAAATGGGAGGATACCTTGGGTATACATGAACAGACACACATTTGCATATCCCACGTATTATTATTTTGGATCTTTGAAAAGCACTAAACTCAGCAAAAAAAGAAATGTCCCTTTTTCAGGACCCTGTCTTTCAGAGATAATTCGTAAAAATCCAAATAACTTCACAGATCTTCATTGTAAATGGTTTAAACACTGTTTCCCATGCTTGTTCAGTGAAACATTAAAAATTAATGAACAATCACCTGTGGAACAGTCATTAACACACTAACAGCTTATAGACGGTAGGCAATTAAGGTCACAGTTATGAAAACTCAGGACACTAAAGAGGCCTTTCTACTGACTCTGAAAAATACCAAAAGAAATATGCTCAGGGTCCCTGCTCATCTGCGTGAATGTGCCTTAGGCATGCTGCAAGGAGGTATGAGAACTGCAGATGTGGCCAGGGCAATAAATTGCAATGTCCGTACTGTGAGATGCCTAAGACAGCGCTTCAGGTAGACCGGATGGACAGCTGATCGTCCTCGCAGTGGCAGACCACGTGTAACAACACCTGCACATGATCGGTACATCCGAACATCACAACTGCGGGACAGGTACAGGATGGCAACAACAACTGGCTGAGTTACACCAGGAATGCAAAATCCCTCCATCAGTGCTTAAACTGTCCGCAATAGGCTGAGAGAGGCTGGACTAAGGGCTTGTAGGCCTGTTGTAAGGCAGGTCCTCACCAGACATAACCGGCAACAACGTCGCCTATGGGTGCAAACCCACCATAGCTGGACCAGACAGGAATGGCAAAAAGTGCTCTTCACTGACGAGTGGCGGTTTTGTCTCACCAGGGGTGATGGTCGGATTCACATTTATCGTCAAAGGAATGAGTGTTGCACCGAGGCCTGTACTCTGGAGTGGGATCAATTTGGAGGTGGAGGGGCCGTCATTGTCTGGGGCGTTGTGTCACAGCATCATCAGACTGAGCTTGTTGTCATTGCAGGCAATCTCAGCGCTATGCGTTACAGGGAAGACATTCCCCTCCCTCATGTGGTACCCTTCTTGCAGGCTCATCCTGACATGACCGTCCAGCATGACAATGCCACCAGCCAAGAACTGGCAAATCTGGTGCAGTCCATGAGGAGGATGCACTGCAGTACTTAATGCAGCTGGTGGCCACACCCGATACTGACTGTTACTTTGAATTTGACCCCCCCCCCCCCTTTTGTTCAGGGACACATTACTCCATTTCTGTTAGTCATGTCTGTGGAACTTGTTCAGTTTATGACCCAGTTGTTGAATCGTGTTATGTTCATACAAATATTTACATATGTTAAGTCTGTTGAAAACAAACACAGTGGACAGTGAGAGGACGTTTATTTTCTTGCTGAGTTTATATACGTAAGTCCCATGTATTATTTCTATTATCATTATTATTGTTATTATAATTATAATTATTATTGTTATTAGTGGTGTGGGGGCTGTGCTTTGGCAAAGTGGGTGGGGTTATATCCTTCCTGTTTGGCCCTGTCCGGGGGTGTCCTCGGATGGGGCCACAGTGTCTCCTGACCCCTCCTGTCTCAGCCTCCAGTATTTATGCTGCAGTAGTTTATGTGTCGGGGGGCTAGGGTCAGTTTGTTATATCTGGAGTACTTCTCCTGTCCTATTCGGTGTCCTGTGTGAATCTAAGTGTGCGTTCTCTAATTCTCTCCTTCTCTCTTTCTTTCTCTCTCTCGGAGGACCTGAGCCCTAGGACCATGCCCCAGGACTACCTGACATGATGACTCCTTGCTGTACCCAGTCCACCTGGCCGTGCTGCTGCTCCAGTTTCAACTGTTCTGCCTTATTATTATTCGACCATGCTGGTCATTTATGAACATTTGAACATCTTGGCCATGTTCTGTTATAATCTCCACCCGGCACAGCCAGAAGAAGACTGGCCACCCCACATAGCCTGGTTCCTCTCTAGGTTTCTTCCTAGGTTTTGGCCTTTCTAGGGAGTTTTTCCTAGCCACCGTGCTTCTACACCTGCATTGCTTGCTGTTTGGGGTTTTAGGCTGGGTTTCTGTACAGCACTTTGAGATATCAGCTGATGTACGAAGGGCTATATAAATACATTTCATTTGAAATTTGATTATTATAAGTAGTGGTAGTATTACCATTTCCACCCACCCCTATGTTTTAGTTATCTGTTCTTAATAAGAACATAACACACAATATGTTAACTGAACACTTGTACTGTTCTAGTGAACATAACACATGCCCACTTGCTGTGTATGGACAACTCCATGACTACTAAACACCAGACAGTCATCCATTCCATTGTTTAGTGATAGTCAGGTTAGTGCAGGGCCATATATCGCAAGATTTTGAGTGAAAACCTCCTTCCATCAGCAAGGGCATTGAAGATGAAACGTGGCTGGGTCTTTCAGCATGACAATGATCCCAAACACAACGAAGGAGTGTCTTCGTAAGAAGCATTTCAAGGTCCTGGAGTGGCCTAGCCAGTCTCCAGATCTCAACCCCATAGAAAATCTTTGGAGAGAGTTGAAAGTCCGTGTTGCCTAGCAACAGCCCCAAAACATCACTGCTCTAGAGGAGATCTGCATGAAGGAATGGGCCAAAATACCAGCAACAGTGTGTGAAAACCTTGTGAAGACTTACAGAAAACGTTTGACCTCTGTCATTGCCAACAAAGGGTATATAACAAAGTATTGAGATAAACTTTTGTTATTGACCAAATACTTATTTTCCACCATAATTTGCAAATAAATTCATAAAAAATCCTACAATGTGATTTCCTGGATTTTTTTTGTAATTTTGTCTGTCATAGTTGAAGTGTACCTATGATGAAAATTACAGGCCTCTCTCATCTGTTTAAGTGGTAGAACTTGCACAATTGGTGGCTGACTAAATACTTTTTTGCCCCACTGTATATATATGTACACTGCTCAAAAAAATAAAAAAAAATGAAATAAAAAATAAAGGGAACACTAAAATAACACATCCTAGATCTGAATGAATGAAATATTCTTATTAAATACTTTTTTCTTTACATAGTTGAATGTGCTGACAACAAAATCACACAAAAATGATCAATGGAAATCAAATTTATCAACCCATGGAGGTCTGGATTTGGAGTCACACTCAAAATTAAAGTGGAAAACCACACTACAGGCTGATCCAACTTTGATGTCATGTCCTTAAAACAAGTCAAAATGAGGCTCAGTAGTGTGTGTGGCCTCCACGTGCCTGTATGACCTCCCTAAAACACCTAGGAATGATCCTGATGAGGTGGCGGATGGTCTCCTGAGGGATCTCCTCCCAGACCTGGACTAAAGCATCCGCCAACTGCTGGACAGTCTGTGGTGCAACGTGGCGTTGGTGGATGGAGCGAGACATGATGTCCCAGATGTGCTCAATTGGATTCAGGTCTGGGGAATGGGCGGGCCAGTCCATAGCATCAATGCCTTCCTCTTGCAGGAACTGCTGACACACTCCAGCCACATGAAGTCTAGCATTGTCTTGCATTAGGAGGAACCCAGGACCAACCGCACCAGCATATGGTCTCACAAGGGGTCTGAGGATCTCATCTCGGTACCTAATGGCAGTCAGGCTACCTCTGGCGAGCACATGGAGGGCTGTGCGGCCCCCCAAAGAAATGCCACCCCACACCATGACTGACCCACCGCCAAACCGGTCATGCTGGAGGATGTTGCAGGCAGCAGAACGGTCTCCACCGCGTCTCCACGTCTGTCACGTGCTCAGTGTGAACCTGCTTTCATCTGTGAAGAGCACAGGGCACCAGTGGCGAATTTGCCAATCTTGGTGTTCTCTGGTAAATGCCAAATGTCCTGCACGGTGTTGGGCTGTAAGGACATCCCCCACCTGTGGATGTCGGGCCCTCATACCACCCTCATGGAGTCTGTTTCTGACCGTTTGAGCAGACACATGCACATTTGTGGCCTGCTGGAGGTCATTTTGCAGGGCTCTGGCAGTGCTCCTCCTTGCACAAAGGCGGAGGTAGCGGTCCTGCTGCTGGGTTGTTGCCCTTCTACGGCCTCCTTCACGTCTCCTGATGTACTGGCCTGTCTCTTGGTAGTGCCTCCATGCTCTGGACACTACGCTGACAGACACAGAAAACCTTCTTGCCACAGATCGCATTGATGTACCATCCTGGATAAGCTGCACTACCTGAGCCACTTGTGTGGGTTGTAGACTCCCTCTCATGCTACCACTTGAGTGAAAGCACCGCCAGCATTCAAAAGTGACCAAAACATCAGCCGGGAAGCATAGGAACTGAGAAGTGGTCTGTGGTCACCCCCTGCAGAACCACTCCTTTATTGGGGGTGTCTTGCTAATTGCCTATAATTTCCACCTGTATTCTATTCCATTTGCACAACAGCATGTGGACAGTTTAATTTCACAGAAGTGTGAGTGACTTGGAGTTACATTGTGTTGTGTAAGTGAACCAATTCTTTCTTTGGCCGCCTCTCCTTCCAGGTCTCTGCTGCCAAACTACAAAAATCTCTGAAACTGGAAACACTTACCTCCTTCACTAGCTTTAAGCACCAGCTGTCAGAGCAGCTCACAGATTACTGCACCTGTACATAGCCCCTCTATAATTTAGCTCAAACAACTACCGCTTCCCCTACTGTATTTATTTATTTATTCATTTTTCTCCTTTGCACACCATTATTTTTATTTCTACTTTGCACATTCTTCCACTGCAAATCTACCATTCCAGTGTTTTACTTGCTATATTGTATTTACTTTGCCACCATGGCCTTTTTTTGCCTTTACCTCCCTTATCTCACCTCATTTGCTCACATCGTATATAGACTTGTTTCTACTGTATTATTGACTGTATGTTTGTTTTACTCCATGTGTTGTTTTACTCTGTGTTGTTGTATGTGTCGAACTGCTTTGCTTTATCTTGGCCAGGTCCCAATTGTAAATGAGAACTTGTTCTCAACTTGCCTACTTGGTTAAATAAAGGTGAAATAAATTAAATAAAATTAAAATAAATAATTCCTCTCAAACAGCTTCATGAGGTAATCATCTAGAATGCATTTGAATTAACAGGTGTGCCTTCTTAACAGATGTGCCTTCTTAAAAACCTCTAATGACTCCCCATCCTGCATGTGTGAGCGTAATCATCGACTGACACTAATTAGCATAACGCAACGGACATAAATATTCCTAGAGAATATTCCTATTCATGAAAATCACAAGTGAAATATATTGAGACACAGCTCACCCTGTCATCTCAGATTTCAAAATGCTTTACAGCCAAAGCTAGACAAGCATTTGTGTAAGTTTATCGATAGCCTAGAATAGCATTTTGTCCAGCTAGCAGCAGGTAACTTGGTCACGGAAATCAGAAAAGCAATCAAATTAAATTGTTTACCTTTGATGAGCTTCGGATGTTTTCACTCACGAGACTCCCAGTTAGCCTGTTACTCCTACCCTCTACTTTTTCGAACATTCTGTTAAAAATCGCGCGACATTTCAGCGCCCTGTTACTCAGGCCAGGAATATAGTATATGCATATGATTAGTATGTGTGGATAGAAAACACTCAAACGTTTATAAAACTGGTTAAATCACGGCTATGACTATAACAGAACGTGCGTTTCATCGAAAAGTGCAGGAAAATCTGATCACTGAAAATGGAAAAATATATCCATCCGCCACTTCAACCCATTGTTATGGGCGAACGACATTAAATGGGGCTGAGGTTGCAGTACCTACAGCTTCCATCTAGGAGTGCCAACAAAGAAGATGGTCAAAGGTAATGAATGTTTTATATTTTATTTGTGCGGTTTGTGTAGCGCCGACTATGCTAATTATTTAGTTTACGTCCCCTGCGGGTCTTTTGGGGTGTTACATGCTATCAGATAATAGCTTCTCATGCTTTTGCCGAAAAGCATTTGAAAAATCCGACTTGTTGTCTGGATTCACAACGAGTGTAGCTTTAATTCAATACCCTGCATGTGTATTTTAATGAACGTTTGAGTTTTAACTAGTACTATTAGCATTTAGCGTAGTGCCTTTGCATTTCCAGCTCTCTCGATGGTACGCCCGAGGTTAGATAGCCAATGTTACTTTTTTCTAAAAATATTATTTTTGTAGGCAAAATAGCTCCGTTTGTTCTTCACGTTTGGCTGAGAAATCGCGCGGAAATTGCAGTCACGAAAACTCCGAAAAATATTGCAAATTAACTCCATAATATCGACAGAAACATGGCAAACGTTGTTTATAATCTATCCTCAAGGTGTTTTTCAAATATCTATTTGATAATATATCCACCGGGACAATAGTTTTTTCAGTAGGACCGATTGGAATAATGGCTACCTCTGTATTTTACGCAAAAATCACTCTGGGAGCCATCAGGTGACCAGTTGCGCAATGTAGCCGCTTACGGGTATTCTTCAACATAAATGCGTAAAACTATGTCACAATGCTGTAGACACCTTGGGGAATAGGGAGAAAAAGTAATCTGGTGGATAGCCCATTCACTGCTCAATAGGGACGCATTGGAACGCAGCGCTTTCAAAACACGAGGCACTTCTGGATTGGATTTTTCTAAGGCTTTCGCCTGCAATTTCAGTTCTGTTATACTCACAGACAATATTTTTACAGTTTTGGAAACTTTAGAGTGTTTTCTATCCTAAGTTGTCAATTATATGCATATTCTAGCATCTTGTCCTGACAAAATATCCTGTTTACTACGGGAACGTTATTTTTCCAAAAATGAAAATAATGCCCCCTAGTCACAAAGGGTCAAAAGTTATTTTGTGGAATTTATTTCCTTTTTAATGTGTTTGATCCAATCAGTTGTGTTGTGACAATGTAGGGGGGGTATACAAAACATAGCCCTATTTGGAAAAAAGCCAAGTCCATATTATGGCAAGAACAGCTCAATTAAGCAAAGAGAAACAACAGTCCATCATCACTTTAAGACATGAAGCTCAGTCCATGCGGAAAATGTCAAGAACTTTGAACATTTCTTCAAGTGCAGTTGCAAAAAACATCACTTTGATGTTCGCTTTGATGAAACTGGCTCTAATGAGGACAGTCACAGGAATGGAAGACCCAGAGTTACCACTGCTGCAGAGAATAAGTTCATTAGAGTTACCAGCCTCAGAAACTGCAGCCTGTCTGTTATGAGGGTGAATGGATGACCTACTCATGTTTAAAGCATGGAGGAGGATGGTACTTTGCTGGTGACGCTATCTGCGATTTAATTTGTATTTAAGTCACTCTTTACCAGCATGGCTACAACAGCATTCTGCAGTGATTTACCATCCCATCTGGTTTGTGCTTATGTAACCGGTTCTTCACCGGTACCTTTCTGCGTTGTGTTCTGGTAAGGTGTAGGTGGAAGATAAGGCTCTGGACACAATTCTGCCAGTTGTCTCTCTTTTAATGTCTGCGTGGAATATATACAAATACAAGGCAAATGTAACTGCTTCAGGCTGGACTCCATACAAGTATATTTGCCTCTCCTCATCACGCTCTGAGCAAACTGTAGTGTAAGAGTATCAACAAAAAGTACATTGTACAAAATGTACCTGTTCATATTTCCATGTCCGTAAACACACCGGCCAGCTGGTCTGCGCATGCTCTGCGGGCGCGGCTGGGGATGCCGTCTGGGCCTGCAGCCTTGCGAGGGTTAACACATTTAAATGTCTTACTCACCTCTGCTGCAGTGAAGGAGAGACCGCATGTTTTCATTGCAGGCCGTGTCAGTGGCACTGTATTGTCCTCAAAGCGGGCAAAAAAGTTATTTAGTCTGCCTGGGAGCAAGACATCCTGGTCCCGCCACAAAACTCATGATAGTTGAGCTAGCTTTGCAAAGTTGCACTCAAACATTATCCACATTCACATGAATATGTATTCCTATAAACAGTAATGCAACACTAAATTAGTGACGATATAACTTTTGATTGTCTCATCTTGTGAATTTGTGAACATTTGCGACATGTGCATTCAAAAGACCGGAGCATATGTAACACCTACCTCTCCTCATCATGCTCTGAGCAAACTGTGGAGTAAGAGCATGGCTCCTGTTGATGACATCACAGCATTAACACAATTTAGAAAATAAATAACATAAAATAATTCACTCTTGAAAGTAATGTAATACATCTTAAAATAATAAATTAAAATAAATTTGAATGATTTTCGGTGAAATACATAAAGTATATTTTACACCTGTTACATTTAGTGGGACTATCATTCGTTTTTTTCAACAGGAAAATGACCCAACACACCTCCAGGCTGTGTAAGGGCTATTTGACCAAGAAGGAGAGTGATGGGGTGCTACATCAGATGACCTGCCCTCCACAATCTCCTGACCTCAACCAAATTGAGATGTTTTGGAATGAGTCAGACCACAGAGTGAAGGAAAAGCAGCCAACAAGTGCTCAGCATATGTGGGAACTCCTTCAAGACTGTTGGAAAAGCATTCCAGGTGAAGCTGGTTGAGAGAATGCCAGGAGTGTGCAAAGATGTCATCAAGGCAAATGGTGGCTATTTGAATAAAATATACTTTGAATTGTTTAACTCTTTTTTGGTTAATACATGATTCTATGTGTGTTATTTCATAGCTTTGATGTCTTCACTATTATTCTACAGTGTAACAAATAGTAAATAAGGGATGATTAGTTAATCTGCACTCTCCATACGAAAAGAAAGAATACAACAAACAAATGAAGAAGGGAGCGTGACACTAATACTTTGAGCAGATTAGATGGATGGAGTATAACTGCTAAGAAATTGTAGTAACACAGTAATTGTGTATAAAGTATGTGTGTTTTAATTGTTTAAAAGTTTGTATTCTAGTGTCATGTTTAGTGTTTGGATACCTTTATATTCATATGAATGTCATGGAGTTTTTGTACCGGTTCTGCGTTGGTTTGTATCAGTATGGATGGCGAGCACAATAATACACAGCTGTGTCTTCAGTCTGCAGACTCTGTCCTGTTAAAGTCATTGTGATGCTGGACATGTCTCTGGAGATACTGAATGTGTTTTTCAGTTTATCACTGTAATATGTCTACCATCGTGACAAATAAATCCGATCCACTCCAGTTCTTTTCCTGCAAGTTGGTGATTCACCCCTGTACAGTAGCTGGTGCTGGTTACTGAATACCCAGAGGCCTTACATGAGAGGGTCAGAGGCTGTTCATTCTAACAGAACACACCTGTAAAACAAAACAAACAAAACTAATAATGTTCCTAATTACATCTCCAAAACTATTACTCCCTAGTACACCAATGTTGATGTATCAGTCCCCCAAAACTCACAGGATACAGCTGCCAGCACCAACAGCAGAGCTGCAGGGAACATGGTTTGTGTTGAAGCTGAACTGATGGTAACTGCATTTGCTAAGTGAAAGCGGGAGAGATATTCCTCTTCATACAAGAGAGGAGAGTTGCTTTGCAGTGAAAGAGTCATAAAAAAGAGGAAGGGACGTGTATCATTATGACATGTTATACACAGAATCAGTATCAGAATGTAATGATTATATTTTCAGTGAAGTAACTATGGTTAACTATAGCTAGCTAGTATGAACTCTGAATTTCCTTGAGAATTGGCACATCTTATAGAGCAAATAAGATACAACACATCATGTAGAGTGAAATGTACAGAGGAATGATTTGAGCATTACTTGTGTGTGTTTAAACACTTGATTTGCAATGTACAGTAGACATCTATAAATGTTATTTCTTGTGGGGGAAATACAATATGATTGAGTTTGTTTTCTACTCATGGCTGTTGAGATTGTTGTACACATTTTGTGCTTGTTTGTATCACTGTGGTAACGAGAACAGTTATACACAGCTGAATCTTCAGTCTGCAGACTGTCCTATTAAAGCCACTGTGCCTCTTAAAGTGTCTCTGGTCAAGCTGAACTTGTGTTTAAGATAATCTTTGTAAGCTGTGCCTGCATCGTGAAACAGTAGATGTTCCCAACCCACTCTGGTATAATGCCTTCAGGTTGGACCCATGATACTCTATAGAGGTTGGTGCTATCAGTCAGAGAATACCCAGAGACCTTACAGGTGATTACCAAAGACTCCAGAATTTATAACCATTGAACTCGGCTGGGTGAGCTCCAGACCACAGTGTACACCTGTTAAGAAACATCATAATATCATGTAGAACAATCTCAAAGTACAACTATTTTAAAGCTATGTAATCATTAATTACACAATATATTCCTTTAAACATGTTATAAGTCTGTTAATTAAACACCCAAATCCTGAGAGACAGGAAACAGCTGCCAACAGCAGCAGCAGAGAATCAGGGAACAGGCTTTGTGTTGAAGCTGAACTGATGGGAGAGAGATACTGTATGATTCACACAGAGAGACTGTTTTATATAAGGTAGAGGGAGTGAGATGAATTAGTAAAAAAGTTAGAAAGCTATATGTAATTTGCACAAGGCAGGTACATTGTGATCATTTTTTATTTGACTATTTACAGTCAGTTAAGAACAAATTCTTATTTACAATGTTGGCCTACACGCCTGGCCAATTGTGCACCGCCCTATGGGACTCCCAATCACAGCCGGATTGTGATACAGCCTGGAATCAAACCAGGGACTGTAGTGACACCTCTAGCACTGAGATGCAGTTCCTTAGACCGCTGCGCCACTCGGGAGCCGATAGCAATTAGACATTTCAGAAAACCCACTGAACCATATGGACTTTTCACGCTTCACTTATAGGATGGGGCTCAAAAGTATGTTTAGAAAAACAGCCATTGGACTATTTTTTAGAAATCCTTATTTGACCCTTATCACCAAAAACAGGTGTATTTATCAGCATTAAATGAACTATGTGAGTGTTGAATTTATGACCATGAAGTGTGTGTCATTTAGAGTCAAATCGTTTAGAAATCAACACCACAACTTTTAAACTGAAAAAAACCTACACAAAATTAGTATGTAAGATGTTTTTGTCCAGGTCTTCCATTGAGCTGTTGCACTGTGCCTCCAGTTTTTGCACAATAATACACAGCTGTGTCATCAGCCTGCAGACTGGTGATGTCTAAGTACAGTACATTACTACTGTCTCTGGAGATGGTGAATCTGCTCTTAAAAGAGGCTCCAGAGTTGATGGATCCACCACCCCAGATGATCCCAATCCACTCCAGTGGTGTCCCTGGCTGCTGTCGTATCCAACCTGTACCATAGTCTGTCAGGACATAGCCAGAGACTTGACAAGATAGTTTCACTGACTCTCCAGGAGGTTTGAGTTCAGCAGGGAAGGAGGTCAAACTAATGCTGTATATATCTGAAAGAGAGCAGGAGTGTAGAGAAAGAGAGATGAGAGGAATCCCCCCAAAACTGTCACAATGGCAACAAAACAACTGACTACAACTGACTAACAAAATGATAAAACAACTGACTGATACGTTGTTTGGTGTCCTGTATACAAAGAGACTAAAATCCCCCCCCCCACACTTACATGGCAGGACTGCCAGGAGGAGTAGGGATGTAAGAAACATGTTTCTCTGTTGGATCTCTGGCAGTGTGCGTCTGAGTACAGACAGGGTGGTTGCAGTGAGGAAGGTCAGAACAGGTCATTTATATATCAGAGGGAGGGCGTTTATTTGCATACTGTCTGTCCTGCAAAGACAGGTGTCACTGGATGCATTCTATGTGCATAATATACTCATAATATATGCACATACAATACAATACATTAAAATACCTACATACATACCTTTTGTAAATGTGAATAATTACTTCCAGTCGTCGCAGTGATGAAGTATGGAGTCATGGCACCATATTCTGGCCAGGGAAGATGAATGGCTGTGTCCTATAGCTTGTCATAATGTTGTATAATTTCAGTAATTGTGGTATGTTATCCCATGTATTCTTACAGAACCTAATAGTAAGGCTAGTCAATATGTTTTATCACCATTTAGCATAAGTTGTCACGTTATTTCAGGTGCATTTGGTATAATGACTATAACTCCTGTGATTTATTAACAAAGGAGATGGGCTAGACATTCTTACTGAGCATTTTATGGATAAAATGGATAAAACATTTATTTTTAATACAATTAGTGGAAAATAGGAGCATTACATTGCTGCTCTTCAGCTTCCATATTCTATATACAGTGTCTCCCAAGAGGATGGGTTTTTATACAGCTCTGGTGCTGGTTTATATCACTGTGAGGTTAGGCACAATAATACACAGTTGTGTCATCAGTCTGAAGGTTCTGCCCTTTTAAAAACACAAATTAGTCAAGAATCTACTGAGAGGCCGGACATGTTGTTCAGTGAATCCTTGTATTGTGTGTCTCCAGAATATGCATTTCCATTCCACTCCAATGCTTTTCCGTGCAGGTTGTCAGATCCAAGCTGTCCAATAGCTACCAACAGAAGAAGAGACCTTACAGGAGATGGTCAGTGGTTGACCTGGCTGGACAGTCATAGAGGCTGGCTGAGTGAGTTCATAACTCTGTACACCTGGGAAAGAAAAGAACGAACAACATTAAATACACAAAATATATACTATATACATTCTAGTAGCTAGTTACGTTGAAGTCAGTTTTATACTACAGGCAGATTTCTTTGTTATGTTTATTTGATTTTGTTCATAACATGACATGTGAAGTGACACGGACAAACTATGTACCTGTGCCTTAACCAGGGCAAAGAGTTATTCCTACTCAGGTCAAGGAGGTCGGTAAAACTGTAGGGAATCTTGGAGGATGATTTTCTAAATATTTATAGAAATACTTCTCCATTGGGGTTAATACTCTGACCATGCTGTTATAGAATCAAAGGGGGGGGGACCAACTCCACATTAATGCCAATGATTTTGGAATGAGCTTTTTGACGAGCAGATGTCCACATACTTTGGGTTATGTACCATGTGTTGACATACAAGTAGTTCTGTAGTTTTGACCCTTAAGGGAATATTATACTTCATTAGATACTCTGTTACTCTGTTGTACTGACGCTCTACTGCCCTCTGTTGACTCTGCTGCCAGTTAGATTCTCTGAGGGGTTTTTGTACAGATCCTCCACTCACTCACACCACTGTGTCTGTCTTGCACAGTAATACACAGCAGAGTCCTCTGCTCTCAGACCAGACAGCTTCAGAGTCATCATGCTGTTGGAATTATCTTTAGTCGTTTCCATACGTCCTTCAAAGCTTTTAGCATGGTTACCTAGGCCTAATCCAGAGTAACCCATCCATTCCAATGCTTTCCCAGCAGGTTGTCTAATCCAATGTGTGTTGTAGCTACTAAAGGTATACCCAGATCCCTTACAGGAGAGACTGAGAGCTTCTTCAGGCTTTTTCATGACTGAATTGGAGGGAATGGACTCCAGACTCTGACCATTTAAACCTAATGGAGAGAGAGAAAGAAATAGGAAGAATGTGTTACAGGGAAAGCAGCAGAAAAATTAAGGATAGCAAGAGAAGAGAGTTTACAAAAACATTGTCAATGTTCAGTCATTCCATAAAAGACAGCTAATTAAGTACTGCAGAACTCACAGGGCAGACAGAGAGAGAGCAGCAGAAGGTAGAGTTTTCTCGTCATACTGAGGGTTGAGATATGAACTCAGCTGCTCCACGCAAGACAACAAGTCATCAGCAGAACATAAGTATATATGAACTCTGAGAGATCTGGATTTACATCATGATGTCATGGGGGAGGGGCTGATAAATGAGGTCAGAGGTGAATTTATGACTCATAAGTAGGGCCAGGAGTTGTCCTTTATTACATGACCTGACCAGGAACAGAGTTTTTCCTGATCAGGTCACTTATTCAAAAAAAATCCAGGTTCTACTCACCACACACAACTGACTCAAGGACTGGAGGAACTGTGGGGAACATGATGATTTTCTAAATATTGATCATCTTCATGAATTCATTTAATTGTGGGTTCATTGAAATGGCATATACATCCATTTGTCAAGGAAATAATTGACATGTATATACAAAAAGGCCATTGGTGCCAAAAACAGTACACCAGTATTCACAGGATATGTTTTCAATGTGATAGTAATTGGAAATTGCCAAAAAAAAGAGTGTTTTACATTTATACAGCAGAGTCCTCTGTTCTCAGTACATACAGCTTCGATACACCATACTGTTAGTGTCACACCCTGATCTGTTGCACCTGTCTTTGTGATTGTCTCCACCCTCCTCCAGGTGTTGCCCATCTTCCCCATTATCCCCAGTGTAGGTATACCTGTGTTCTCTGTTTGTCTGCTGCCAGTTCATTTTGCCCTTTTGAACCCTATCTGGGTCACATGTCACATGTGCAACCAGGGGGAAAAAATTCTCGACCACCTTTACTCCACACACAGAGATGCATACAGAGCTCTCCTCGCCCTCCATTTGGAAAAATTGGACCACAATTCTATCCTCCTGATACCTGCTTACAAGCAGAAACTAAACAAGGAAGTACCAGTGACTTGCTCAATACGGAACTAGTGGTCAGATGACATGGATGCTACACTACAGGGCTGTTGTGCTAGCACAGACTGGAATATGTTCTGGGATTCATCCAATGGCATTGAGGAATACACCACCTCAATCATCGGCTTCATCAATAAGTGCATCGATGACGTCATCCCCACAGTGACTGTACGTACATATCCCAACCAGAAGCCATGGATTACAAGCAACATCTGCATCGAGCTAAAGGCTAGAGCTGACGCTTTCAAGGAGCGGGAGACTAATCCGGATACTGAAAAGAAATCCCGCTATGCCCTCAGACGAACCATCAAACAAGCAAAGCGTCAATACAGGATTAAGAATGAATCCTACTAAACCAGCTCTGACCCTCTTCGGATGTGGCAGGGCTTGAAAACTATTACGGACTACAAAGGGAAACCCAGATGCGATCTGCCCAGTGACGCAAGCCTACCAGACGAGCTAAATTCCTTTTATGCTTGCTTTGAGGCAAGCAACACTGAAGCATGCACGAGAGCACCAGCTGTTCCGGATGACTGTGAGAACGCTCTCGGTAGCCGATGTGAACAAAACATTTACTCAGCATTCACAAAGCCACTTGGCCAGACAGATTACCAGGACGTGAACTCAAAACTGTGAATTGTCTTCATTGACATTTTACATAGTCTGTAATACCTACATGTTTCATGCAGACCACCATAATCCCTGTGCCCAAGTAAACGAAGGTAACCTGCCTAAATGATTACCGCCTGGGGATCTCATGTCGGTCGCCACTCCACAGAATTGTTCCTCATGTATCCCCTTGTCATGGTCTACTGGTCATACTATACGTGTGTCTGTGTGTTTGGGCAGGTCCTTCCTTTCTCTACCAGATGGTTTTTGTACAGCTATTCTCATTAGTTTAACCATAGTGAGTCTCTAGCACAGTAATACACTGCAGAGTCCTCTGACATCAACTGGCTCATGTGCAGATAGAAATTAGTGCTGTCCTTCAACGCTGTGAATCTAGGGGGCATTGCTCTTGTCACTGTCAGAATAATAGTAAATGATCCATTCAAGTCCTTTTCCAGGTGCCTTGTGGATCCAGTGCATATTAGTGCTGCTTAGAGTGAATCCACTACAGGCACATGTGAGTTTGAGGGATCCTGCAGGGGTCCCCTGGACCGACTGCTCAGCCTGTGTGAGTACAACCTGACTGTGGACACCTGAGGAGGGAGAGGAATGACAGGTCAGATCAATCAAGGAGTCACATCAGTATCACAGCAACACAGGTTATACTGATCAGACTATAGTCAGGAACTCACAGAAGGCAGCTGCCAGCAGCAGACATGCAGGGAACATGGTTTGTGTTGAAGCTGAACTGGTGGGAGCAGCTCTTCTCTACTCTCCAGGACTCAGAGAGACATACTACACGCTTAGAAAAAAAGGGTCTATCTAGAACCTAAAGGTGTTTGTTGGCTGTCTCCATGGGAGAATCCTTGGAAGAACCCTTTTTGTTTCCATGTAGGACTACTTTCACAGAGGGTTCTAAAATGGAACCCAAACGGGTTTTAATATTGGGACAACTGAAGAATCCCTTTGGAACCTTTTTTTCTAAGAATGTAGGACAGACAGACAGAGCATTATATAACAGAGAGTGAGAGGAAGTGAGGGGTGAGATTATATTTGCAAAATGAAGATAATCAGTATTAAAGCACTGGGAATATCAGTGCAAATGGTGGTAAAATATTTATAATGTGTCAGTTTCTAACACTACACTCTAGAATGGTTATATATATATATATGCCATTTAGCAGACGCTTTTATCCAAAGCGACTTACAGTCATGTGTGCATACATTCTACGTATGGGTGGTCCCGGGGATCGAACCCACTACCCTGGCATTACAAGCGCCATGCTCTACCAACTGAGCTGGTTAAATATTGTTTTCTTATTATTGGTAATCCTATACTATATGTATACAGTTATTATTGTAAAAACAAATGTATTGCGGTGTTTGTAAACATATTGCTATTAGTGTTCATCAGAAATAAATAAGATTATCTGTGCTGAATGCGGAAGTGTTTTTGTACGGCTGCTCCCATTAGTTTACCACTGTGACTCTCTAGCACAGTAATACACTGCTGTGTCCTCACTCTTCAGACTGTTCATCTGTAGGTACAGTTTACTGCTGGAGTCATCTATGGAGATGGTGAATCTACCCTGGACTGGCTGGGAATAAAAGATTTAATTAATTTGTGTGCTAATATAAGCAATACACCCCAGTCCTTTCCAAGGAGCCTGTCTGATCCAACCCATCCAAAAGCTACTGAATGTGAAGCCAGAGGCTGTACAGGTCAGTTTGTGTGATTCTCCAGGCTTTTTAACTACTGATCCAGACTCAGTCAGTGTCTGACCCTGAACACCTGTGGAAATAGAAAGCGGAGATGTTGATGAAGTTTAAACTAAAACCTGATGTCAACTTGTTTATTTGATAGACAGTATAAACACCTATTAGATAGACTGTCAGTAAGAATATTCCTGTGGTAGGAAACATGGTGATCTGTTTAGTTCTCTAATGGTAGTTGAGAGTCTACAGCAGAATCCGAGACATTAATAAAGATGGAGGACTAGAATGTTTTGCATGAGCTCCTTCTTACTGGGAGGACCAATCACAAGTGGCTTTGATAGATACCCACAGATCACCTAGTATGAGGTCATCTTGAGATGCTCTGTTATGAAGAAGAAATCCTTCTGTTTGTGTTTCTATGTATTTATTTTACCAAGTAAATTGATGGAGAATACATTTCCATGACAACACAAACCCGAGGAGGAGTTGTAAGGACAGTTTCAGAATGAATGTACAAACTATTACTCATGAAAGTAAAGTAATATTGGTACATGCTGCCATCATGTTGTCATAGCATGATAAAGGGGCAAACTTCTGAAACATCCACTGAATCAATCCCACAATATATACTTGTTGAATAACATTTTAATCAATGGTACAAAGTACTTAAGTAAAAATACTTTAAAGTACTAATTAAGTCATTTTGGGGGGTATCTGTACTTTACTATTCATATTTTGTACTTTTACTGTACTTTCACTACAGAAAATAACGTAATTTTTACTCCATACATTTCCCTGAAATCCAGAAATGTTGCCATTACGTTTTTAATGCTTAGCAGGACAGGAAATGGTCCAATTCGTGCACTTATCAAGAGAATTTCCCTGGTCATCCCTACTGCCTCTGATCTGGCGGACTCACTAAACACACATGCTTCATTTGTAAAGGATGTCTGAGTGTTGGAGTGTGCTGCTGGCTATCCGTAAATAAAAAGAAACAAGAAAATCGTGCCATCTGGTTTGCTTAAAAAGGAATTTGAAATGATTTATTATTTTACTTTTACTTTTGATACGTAAGTATATTTGAGCAATTACATTTATTTTCAATACTTAAGTATGTTTAAAACCAAATACTTTTTGACTTTTACTCAAGTATTATTTCACTTTTACTCAAGTCCTTTTCTATATCTATACTTGTACTCAAGTATGTCAATTGGGTACTTTTTACACCACTGATATGAAAGCATGTTTAATAGTGAGGGTATTGTGTTATACCTATATCTGTTCATATCCTACAGTAGTCCTATGTTATGACTAGTGACTGATACTACGTCTAATTCATACAGTCATCAGATCATATTAGGATTTATTTCATGTAAAGGCTAAGATCGCCCACTCCTGGTGCGTACATATAACTCCAACCATTTATTGGTTGGTGAGTTTTTGTACAGGTCTGGTGCTGTTTTGTATCACCGTGACCCCCGAGCACAATAATACACAGCTGTGTCCTCAGCCTGCAGACTGGTGATGTCTAAGTACAGTACATTACTACTGTCTCTGGAGATGGTGAATCTGCTCTTAAAAGAGGTTCCAGAAGTGATGGATCCACCACCCCAGATGATCCCAATCCACTCCAGTGTTTTCCCTGGCTGCTGTCGTATCCAACCTGTACCATAGTCTGTCAGGACATAGCCAGAGACTTGGCAAGATAGTTTCACTGACTTTCCAGGAGGTTTGAGTTGAGCAGGGGAGGAGGTCAAACTAATGCTGTATATATCTGAAAGAGAGCAGGGAGAACAGAGAGACAGACAGGAAACTTAATCTGATGAAAGAGAATAAATTACTTTTTCCAACCATCTACGTCTTTATACAATAATTTACACATGGGCAAAAACAACCTTATTTACTGGATTTAATGTCCAATCTTGTTTTGTACCTTGTATTTGAAGATATTAAAATCACCCCACTTACCTGGTAGGAAGGACAGGAGGAGGAGAGATGTAAGAAACATGTTTCTCTGTTGAATGGCAGACAGTGTCTGTCTGGGTACTGACAGACAGGGTCTTGCAGTGATGAAGGTTGTGTCTGTGTCTGTGTGTGTGTGTGTGTGTGTGTGTGTGTGTGTGTGGCTGCACCTCAGAGCTGGTCATTGATATACAGTTATTATCAGAGGGGATTATTTGCATATTCTCCATCTTTTATTGACAGAGTAAACAGGAGTCAATATTGAGACATCAACCTAGGTTCCGGAAAAAAAATATTATATTGTACAGATTTCCATGCAAACATTCATGACTAACTCAACAATACTGTTCTACAGTGATCATGGAGGATTAAGAGTTTTCCCCCCATGTGGGACCACAGACTGTGAGAGACTAAGATAGTATTAATAAAGAAGCTGTCTATTACATCAGGAGATGTTGCTGTTGGGTAGGTGGGGGTTTTGACTACCACAGATTTCATGGTCAGTTGTTCTAGGTCAGATAGTTAGTTTGCTCGATGTGTCATTCATTTGGAACATTACACCATTCTGCAAATCTAGTGCAGCAAGAGATAGTGTTAAATGAGAGAGAATGGTGCTGTGGTTGAAGAAGGGATATACAGTCTCTACTTAGGAAAGTGTAGCTAGTTCACACCGCATGTTACAGACGTTAAGCATCAAGTGTATGAGATACATGTTATACAGTGTAGGAGAGGGAATTGGAGAGATACCTGGTGAAACCTTTAGTTCAGCTCAACATTAATGTCATGTGGACAGTCATGGAGGAAGGATTTGATTTTGATATGCCTGAAGTGCAGTTTGATTTTGATATGCCTGAAGTACAGTTTGATTTTGATATGCCTGAAGTGCAGTTTGATTTTGATATGCCTGAAGTGCAGTTTGATTTTGATATGCCTGAAGTGCAGTTTGATTTTGATATGCCTGAAGTGCAGTTTGATTTTGATATGCCTGAAGTGCAGTTTGATTTTGATATGCCTGAAGTGCAGTTTGATTTTGATATGCCTGAAGTACAGTTTGATTTTGATATGCCTGAAGTACAGTTTGATTTTGATATGCCTGAAGTGCAGTTTGATTTTGATATGCCTGAAGTGCAGTTTGATTTTGATATGCCTGAAGTGCAGTTTGATTTTGATATGCCTGAAGTGCAGTTTGATTTTGATATGCCTGAAGTGCAGTTTGATTTTGATATGCCTGAAGTGCAGTTTGATTTTGATATGCCTGAAGTGCAGTTTGATTTTGATATGCCTGAAGTACAGTTTGATTTTGATATGCCTGAAGTGCAGTTTGATTTTGATATGCCTGAAGTGCAGTTTGATTTTGATATGCCTGAAGTGCAGTTTGATTTTGATATGCCTGAAGTGCAGTTTGATTTTGATATGCCTGAAGTGCAGTTTGATTTTGATATGCCTGAAGTGCAGTTTGATTTTGATATGCCTGAAGTGCAGTTTGATTTTGATATGCCTGAAGTACAGTTTGATTTTGGTGAAGCGGACCTAGAGATGGATCACTATGGTGATGTTGAAGAGGAGGGAGAAGAAGAAGAATAGAATGTAAATGTAAATGTAAGAATAGGAAGAGAAGGGAGATCGTGGACGTTCAGGCCGGCCCAGACGACCCCGACAGCCATAACAGCAGTGGGCTCTAAGACACATGGGAGTCCAGGTTAAAGACTACCTCTGTTGCTCTGTGTTAAACACCATGTTCTGAAACTGCCTCTTCCTAGTGCTCCTGGCCCTGCTCTGCTCTTATCAGGTAAGATGTCTGACATCGATTGAATCATGTCATAACAAAGCACTAAGAAATAAGATGGTTGTCATGGTGAGCTGTGTGGGTACAATGATGGCTCCAATCTACCTAGGCACTTTGTTATAGGTTTAAGAGTTTTAAGCCAATCAGGAATGAGACTTTTTAGGTCACCCAACCGCCATTGTGTAATTCAAGAGTTATACAATGCACTTTCTGCAGTTATTGTTGATCTAGCATGAGTAAAATGTGACCAGTTAAACTGACATTTTAATGACATTGAAATCAGAAATGTACAAAACCCTTAATTCCCCTGTCTATGTCCTTGTTTTTCACCTCTCAGGTGAGGAAGAGGATGGCGAAGAGGGGCCTGAAGGGGGCGCGGCAGTGCAGTGGTCATGCTTACAGGACCAACACGGCTGCTGTGGTGGTGACCCTCTGTGGCCTGGCCATTTTCTTCCTCTGTCTATATTTTGGTCATTTTCTTTCTGACACAAGCGTGCTATATGAAGGATTGTCATCATATTCGAATAGTTATGATGCCCTCAAAAGCTACCGCCGCCCCCCAAGTTCTGGCCGCAGCCCCAGTTCCGGCCACCGGGCGAGTCCAGGAAGATGCCCCAGGGGGAGAGGATAGGGTCACAAAGAGACAGTCAGTACACATTAGTAATACTAGACTTAATAGCCAGGGACGTTAATGCTACAGGCCTATAGTCATTTAGCACAAATGGGTTTGTTGAATTGGAGATGGGTACTAAAGTAGAGCTTTTTCATAGCATACAGGATTGTATGCATCAATGCAGAGTGTGCAGAATAATACTGATCCATCACTACTCTTTCTAAGAGAGGTCTTGGTGGGACCCTGCTTGGTGGTCTGTGAGCTTGGCATTCAACATAGTTTTTACAAAGTTTTTACCCTGTCAAAAACCTTCCTGCAGAATCCATGCTCAGCTAATATTTATGTGTGATTTTACAGAATCGTAGTACTATTATTTCAAATTGACTAACTAAAAACTAAAGTCGTACATTAGCTACACATAGTATTACTATATGGAATGTAGTCAAATATCACTTTGATATGAAATAAAATTATTTTTCACAATTCAATATCCTTAATGTTAAGTCACTGTTAAGTGTTAAGTGAAAGTTGGCGAACCCTCTTCTTTTGGACAGCCAAGGTCCTTATGTCCTTAATGTATTTTCTGCTCTTTCTGAAAAGGAGACAGGTCACAACATAAGGAA
Source organism: Oncorhynchus keta (assembly GCF_023373465.1). NCBI lineage: Eukaryota > Metazoa > Chordata > Actinopteri > Salmoniformes > Salmonidae > Oncorhynchus > Oncorhynchus keta. The sequence continues at coordinate 36,374,718 of NC_068452.1, read as the reverse complement.
AACCTCAGAGAGCTTATTCATGAAGCATGGACAGTGTTTCTGAGGTTCGGGACATTTAATTCAAGTAGAAGGTTGTCTATTCCCGCTGTTTGCAGAGAAGACTTAGTCAATGTTCCACAGCCTGTTTCTATCTATATACTGAACAAAAATATGTAAAATGTTGGTCCCATGCTTCATGAGCTGAAATAAAAGATCCCAGAAAGGTTCCATACACACAAAAAGCATATTTTTCTCAAATTTTGTGCACAAATTTGTTTACATCCCTATTAGTGAGCATTTATCCTTTTGCCAATAAAATCCATCCACCTAACAGTTGTGGAATATCAAGAAGCTGATTAAAAAGCATGATCATTACACAGATCCACCTTGTGCTGGGGACAATAAAAGGCAACTCTAAAATGCGTACTTTTGTCACACAACACAATGCCACAGATGTCTCAAATTTTGAGGGAGCGTGCAATTGGCATGCTGACTGCAGGAATGTCCACCAGAGCTGTTGCCAGATAATTTTATGTTAATTTCTCTACCAAAAGCCTTGGAGGCCAAGGTCGTTTTAGAGAATTCAGCAGTACATCCAACCGGCCTCACAGCCACAGAGCACATGTAACTACGCCAGCCCAGGACATCCACATCCGGCTTTTTCACCTTTGGGATCGTCTGAGACCAGCCACCTGGACAGCTGATGAAACTGAGGAGTATTTCTGTCTGTAATAAAGCCATTTTGTAGGGAAAGACTCATTCTGATTGGTTGGGCCTGGCTCCACATTGGGTGGGCCTGTGTCCTCCCTGGCCCACAATTGGCTGCATCCCTGCCCAGTCATGTGAAATCCATAGATTAGGGCCTAATGAATTTATTTCAATTGAACGATTTCTTTATATGAACTGTAGCTCAGTAAAATCTTTGAAATTGCTGCATGTTGCGTTCATATTTTTGTTCAGTATATGTCTGAGGGGTTTTTGTACAGCTCCACCACTCACGTCACTGTACCCAGCGTGCACAGTAATACACAGCGGAGTCCTCTGCCTTCAGACCAGACAGTTTCAGATGTGTCATGCTCACTGAGCTGTCTTTGGTCAGTTCAATCCGTTCCTCCAGGGTTTTGGCATAGCCTGCTGCTCCAGTAATGGTGTTGATCCAGCCCATCCATTCCAATGGTTTCCTGTAGGTTGGTGAATACAGTTCATACCATAGCTTGTGAAGGTATACCCAGTTCTTCTACAAGAAAGGTTGAAAGTTTCTCCAGGCTTGTTCTAGAGTGGACTGGAGGGAATGGACTGCATACTCTGATCACGTAGACCTGATTTAGAGAAAGAGAGAGAGAGGAAACAAGGGGAGATGAGAGAGGAGATAGGATGGAATATTAAAGGAAAACATGAAGGAATTGTAAATCTTCTTTGCTCAGCTTAGGAAGAGTTGATGAGGAGTAAAACCAAGCAGAACTCACAGGACAGACAGGTAAAGGTTTCCCTTCATACTGAGGGTGGAGATATAAACTCAGCTGCTCCACACAAGACAACAATACAACAAGTCAGCAGCAGAACAGAAGTATATATGAACTCTGAGGGATCTGGATTTACATCATGATGTCATGGGTGAGGGTCTGATGACTTCTACAGGATTGATGTGCCATCCCAGGACATAGACATATCTGATATAGGCAGAAAGCTTAAATTCTTGTTAGTCCAATGTACAAAACAAATCAAATCAAATGGTATTAGTCCCACGCGCCAAATACAACAGGTGTTGACCTTACAGTGAAATTCTTACTTACGAGAATAATAGACCAAAGTAACAAGTAATTAAAGAGCAGCAGTAAAAAAAATAACAAAATATATACAGGGGGTTGCTGGTACAGAGTCAATGTGTGGGAGCACCGGTTAGTTGATGTAGTATGTACATGTAAATAGAGTTAATTAAAGTGACTATGCATAGATGACAACAGAGAGTGGCAGTGTTGTGGAGAGGGGAGGGGAGGGGAGGGGGGGGGGTCAATGCGAATTGTCTGGGTTGCCATTTGACTAGATATTCAGGAGTCTTATGGACCCATGTCAAATCTTTTCAGTCTCCTGAGGGGGAATAGATTTTGGCGTGCCCGCTTAACAACTGTCATGGTGTGCTTGGACCATGTGAGTTTGTTGGTGATGTGGACACCAAGGCGAGGGAGAGCTTTTTATGCATCTCGGTGTGTGGAGTACAGGTGGTCCAGAGTTATTTTCCCACTGGTTGAAGATTTAACATGTTGATAGAAATGAGGTAAAACTGATTTAAGTTTCCCTGCATCCCTTTCACATGTTCACAAACTTCAAAGTGTTTCCTTTCAAATGGTATCAAGAATATGCATATTCTTGCTTCAGGGCCTGAGCTACAAGCGGTTAGATTTGGGTATGTCATTTTAGGCAAAAATTGAAAAAAGGGGCGGATCCCGAAGAGGTTGATCAGGGGTATATCTATGACTCATCTATAGGGCCAGGAGTTTTCGTTGATCACATGACATGTCACAGACAAACTCTGTCCCCATGCCCAAACCAGGGCCTGGAGTTTTTCCTGCTCAGGTCACAGAGGTTGGTAACACCGCAGGGAATATGTGAGAATGATTTTCTAAATATTTATAGAAATCCTTCACCATTTGGGTTAATTTACTGTAAATATCAGATTAGGGATCAAGCTATCAAGGACAGTCAAAGTGTTCTTCATGAATGAACACAGCTATGTAGGCCTTTATGTGATTCCTCTTTACTTTATATCTTTTGTCAGGGAAATGTGTATATTGTTTTGATGTACAAGTAGTTCTGTTATTTTGGTTCTTAGGGGAATATTATACTTCAGTAGACATGACTGTGTTGTACTGATGATCTACTGCCCTCTGTTGACTCTGCTGCCAGTTAGATTCTCTGAGGGGTTTTTGTACAGATCCTCCACTCACTCACACCACTGTGCCTGTCTTGCACAGTAATACACAGCAGAGTCCTCTGCTCTCAGAACAGACAGCTTCAGATACACCATGCAGATGGTATTATCTCGGGTAATCTCGATCCGCCCTTCCACACTCTTTGTGTATTTACCAGTATACCCAATCCATTCCAATGATTTTCCTGCAGGTTGTCTTATCCAGCTCATACCATAGTTTCCACATTGTGTGTACCCAGATCCCTTACAGGAGAGGGTAATAGTTTCTCCAGGCTTTTTCTGGAGCGGACTTGAGGGAATGGACTCCATACTCTGACCATTTAAACCTGATGGAGAGAAAGAGAATGAAGAAGTGAACATGAGAGGGAGAACAGTAAAAATGGATCAAAACAAAGAAGAAAACAACCAATTAAGAATATTCAAATGTTAGCTCATATTTTAGTGTAAGCACAGTAATTAAAGGAGTAGGTGGCTGCAGAACTCACAGGTCAGACAGAGAGAGAGCAGCAGAAGGGAGAGTTTTCCTGTCATACTGAGGGTGGAGATATGAACTCAGCTGCTCCACACGAGACAACAAGTCAACAGCAGAATATAAGTATATATGAACTCTGAGGGATCTGGATTTACATCATGATGTCATGGGGGAGGGGCTGATGACTCTGAGGTCAGAGGTCAATCTATGGCTCATCAGTAGTGCCAGGAGTTGTCACATGACCTGACCAGGAACAGTGTTTTTCCTGATCAGGTCACTTAGTCAGAAAAACCTACAGGCCCTTCTCACCACACGCATAACTGACTAGATTTAATTTAATTGTGGATTATTTTAAATATGAGATAGACATCCATTTATCAAGGAAAGACTCCTTGTTCATCATGATGAACACAGCTTAATGAGGTTCAACACCTCACATAGCCTGTCCTCTTTTTAGTTAATGCATACAACACCAGTTTGTGTCAAAAACAGCGTTTTTCAGACTCAACAGTTTCCCATGTGTATCAGGAATGGTCCACAACCAAAAGGACATCCAGTCAACTTAACACAACTGTGGGAAGCATTAGCTACAACATGGGCCAGCATCTTTACATTAGCGAGAACATTAGCAACAACATGGGCCAGCATGTTGTACTGTAATGTTCACTCCGTCTACCATGGACTGTTACTTTTTTGCTATCGTGCAAAAATACAGAAAAGATGAACATGCTCATGCTTTCAGCTCCAGCTGTGGTCTGTAGCACCACCAAGGACCATTCTCTGATGACGTAGACCCTCTGATAAAACTGAACCAGGAGAACTTTACCTCATTAGAATCTGACTTTCTGGGCCTGAGATATTGTAACTTGAAGGTCATTTTTAAGAGGTAAAATGTATAAGTAGAAAAATAGATACATATCAATATAAACTGACTATTGAATCGTACATACTTCGAGTATGGAAAAACATATGTATAGTTACTTTTGTCATAATTATTATGCTTTAAGTCACAGAAACATATATTTTTTTCCATCCCGTTGGTCAAACTGCATCCATTCCATAGTCAAAGGGTTCATGTTTGATCATCTATTCCGTTCCACACCGACCCTGCTCTTCTTTTCTCAGTTCTGTCTGTTTCTCTCACACACCCCACCCCCGTCTCGTCCCCTTTGTGGCCCTCACAGCTGTGTGGCACCACTCTTGGTGAACTCCAGTCTTTCACCTGGGTGTTTCAGTGTCCCAGTTTAGCATCTCTGATGATTCAGATAGACAGTTAAAGCAGTTAAGTAGCTCAGGGACTGTAGGGACTGGTCCTATACACTTTCATGATCTAATTCTCACTACCTTGTTTCATTTGAAGATAAACTGCCTTTTTATAAGCCAGCTGGTGGCTGGTAACCATACAATGTTTCAACCACATGAACAAGACTGGCATTTTGTTTGAATAAATGGTGAGAATGATCAAATAATCTGACAATTTATTCACGGTTTCATTTATATGATAGACTTTGTTAACAGTTGTATTAATTATAGGATTTAATATTTTCAGTCATTCACTGCTACTTGTCACACACAATGTTATTGACACACCATATTCATGTTTTGTAGAAAATATAACACACTTATCTAGAATTGCATTGAACAATGAGTCCTTATTTATCTAAAATAACAATTTGCTCTGTGGTTTCTCATGGCTGTTCTGGGCATCTCCCCCTAAATACTTCATGTATTGATTAAAATTATTTATATGGGGTAGAGTTTAAGAATGTATTTGTATCAGGCGTGTCCATCAAAATGAGTGTTGGGCTCAGTAGTTCAAAGCTACGCAAGCATGACTTCTACCCAGGATGCACCTGCACTCTGAAAGACATTTCCCTGGTATAGTATATTGATTAACCCAAAAAATGACCAATATATCATTGTAAAACTGCAGTAACACATTTAAAAACGAAATTACACTTGTTGCAATCAAAGTCATTCCAAAGGGTAGGTTTAACAGTTAACAGAGCAAATGAATGTGAACATACTTTCATATGATTGGTAAGCTATACAAAACGTTGCAGAGATCCTATCCAGCTGACAATCTCTTAGAAATAAATATAAATGATTGGAACTAAGATTTTAAAATAACTGATATTGGCACAAGACAGAGGGAATGTTGGAACATAATTTATGAGATTACAGTTATTGCAAATATATGCTTAATCCAATATAAACTAATGTATAGAATGTATTATACAAGAGACTACATTCACAAATTCTACAGCAAAGGCAGAGTCATATCTGAAGTGTGAAACTAACAATTACTCAGTAATTCATGACTTCTGTGTTACGGTCTGTGTGTAGCTTGTGTAGAGGAGTCAGGTGCAGGACAGCAGATATGAGTAAGTGAACGTAATTTACCCAAAAATAGGCAAATATAAATAAGCAAGCCCACATAACAGACTGAATAACATACAAACAATTACTCACAAACATACATGGGGGAACAGAGGGTTAAATACTGAGCAAGTAATTGGGGAATTCAAATCAGGTGTGTAAGACAAAGACAAAACAAATGGAAAATGAAAAGTGGATCGGCTATGGCTAGAAGGCCTGTGACGTCGACCGCCGAACGCCGGCGGAAGTCGTGACATTCTGGGAATGTTCTAAAGTCCAAAAGTTATGGTCAGAGTTGGAAAGACGGCTGTCAGAAGTATTACAATGTAAAGTTACTTTTAATTTGTATGTCTGCATATTTCAAGACATGGCATATGAGTCTGCAGTGAGACACCTGGTGGTTTGGAAAATACTTTTCTCATCAATCATCTTTAAAAAAAATACATAAAACATTTAAAATCAACCAATCGTCCGTTGTTCACGCAATGCAAATGTCAAATGCTTTTCTATCTAAATATTGAAAGTGCATGGGCAACGGAGAGAAACAAAATCATGCAGTTTGAGGCCATGTGGCAGGAAGTGATACGGACACCGCTGGAGTTATGGGTGAGGGCTAGTGTGTCTGGGCAGGTGTGATGTTGTTGATGTTCGTATGATGTCATTGTATGTGTTCTATTGTTGATAAAAGGTATAATTAAATCTGGCCACATTTTTAGGTTACTGTAACTATACATTTATTCTTATGTAAACATTTAAAGCATGCATGTTCAAGAGGTCTGTGGAGATCTTCACAATTGTTGTAACAATCTGTGCAAAATCTTCAACGGCATTGATCGCTTACACCATGCACATTTAATGTAATATCAACTGCAATCCAGGTCATTTGGTTCTGCTATTAGATGAAACATAGAGAAATCATCTTCATCTGTTCTATAAATAAACAGAATAGGACCGTGCCCCAAGACTACCTGACATGATGACTCCTTGCTGTCCCCAGTCCACCTGACTGTGCTGCTGCTCCAGTTTCAACTGTTCTGCCTTATTATTATTGGACCATGCTGGTCATTTATGAACATTTGAACATCTTGGCCATGTTCCGTTATAATCTCCACCCGGCACAGCCAGAAGACAACTGGCCACCCCTCATAGCCTGGTCCCTCTCTAGGTTTCTTCCTAGGTTTTGGCCTTTCTAGGGAGTTTTTCCTAGCCACCGTGCTTCTACATCTGCATTGCTTGCTGTTTGGGGTTTTAGGCTGGGTTTCTGTACAGCACTTTGAGATATCAGCTGATGTACAAAGGGCTATATAAATACATTTGATTTGATTTGATTTGAATCATGGCTTAGGAAATCCACCAAAAATTCGGAGATTTCCATCCACAACTACGTTTTCCGTCAAGATAGAACTGCCAAAGGGGGCGGACTGCAGTTCGAAAAGTTCTAACTGCAGAGAGAACTTTTCAGGCTGCCATACTTTCCAGGTTTATGCCCAAACAGTTCGAGGTTCTAATTTTAAAAATGAATCTCTCCAGAAATAAGTCTCACTATTTCCGCCTGTTATAGACCCCCTCAGCTCCCAGCTGTGCCCTGGACACCATATGTGAATTGATTGCCCCCTTCTATCTTCAGAGTTCGTTCTGTCAGGTGACCTAAACTGGGATATGCTTAAAACTTTTTATGGCTGCACAGCCAGTGAAAGTGCAGGGCGCCAAATTCAAAACAACAAAAATCTCATAATTAAATTCCTCAAGCATACAAGTATTTTACACCATTTTAAAGTTAAAATTATCGTTAATCGAGCCACAGTGTCTGATGTAAAAAAATACGGCGAAAGCACCACAAACGATTATGTTAGGTCACCATCAAGCCACAGAAAAACACAGCCATTTTCCCAGCCAAAGATAGGAGTCACAAAAAGCACAAATAGAGATAAAATTAATCACTAACCTTTGATGATCTTCATTAGATGATACTCATAGTACTTCATGTTACACAATACATGTATGTTTTGTTTGATAAAGTTCATATTTATATAAAAAATCTTTACATTGGCGTTCCACATCCAGTAATTTTGCATAGCCGCATCAATTTACAGAAATACTCATCATAAATGTTGATGAAAATACAAGTGTTACACATTGAATTAGAGATCTACCTCTCCTTAATGCAACCGCTGTGTCAGATTTTAAAAAACTTTATGGAAAAAGCAAATCATGCAATAATCTGAGAAGGAAGCTCAGAAAAAAAATATATATCCGCCATGTTGGAGTCAACAGAAATCAGAAATAACAATATAAATATTCACTTACCTTTGATGATCATCAGAATGCACTCCCAGGAATCCTAGTTCCACAAAAAAAAATGATTTGTTCGATAATGTCCATCATTTATGTCCAAATAGCTACTTTTGTTAGGGTGTTTCGTACACAAATCCAAACATGCGTGCAGGTCCAGCCGAACGTCTGACGAAAAGTTCCAGAAGCTATATTACAGATCGTAGAAACATTTCAAACTATGTATAGAATCAATCTTTAGGATGTTTTTATCATAAATCTTCGATAACGTTCCAACCGGAGAATTCCTAGGTCTGTAGAACAGCAATGGAACGCAGGTCGCTCTCATTTGAAATGCGCATGACCAGTGCGTGGCTCTCTGCCAGACTCCTGACTCATTCAGCTCTCATTCAGCCTCACTTCACAGTATAAGCGTCAAACCAGTTTCTAAAGATGGTTGACATCTAGTGGAAGCCTTAGGAAGTGCAACTTGACCCATATCCCACTGTGTATTCGATAGGGGCTAAGATTTCCCACTTCCTTGTTTGGATTTTTTCTCAGGTTTTTGCCTGCCATATGAGTTCTGTTATACTCACAGGCATCAATAAAACAGTTTTAGAAACTTCAGAGTGTTTTCTATCCTCTAAATGTACTAATAATATGCATATATTAGCAACTGGGAGCAGGCCGCTTACTCTGAGCAGTTTATTCATCCAAGCTACTAAATACTGCCCAATGCCATAAGAAGTTAACACCCCGGCCGTCCTACAATCTAAGCTAGATGCCCTCAATCTCACACAAATTATCAAGGAACCCACCAGGTACAACCCTAAATCCATAAACATGGGAACCCTCATAGATGTTATCCTGAGCTACTTGCCCTCCAAATACACCTCTGCGGTTTTCAAATCAGGATAACAGCGATCACTGCCTGCATCCATTATGGGTCCGCGGTCAAACGACCACCCCTCATCACTGTCAAACGCTCCCTAAAACACTTCTGCGAGCAGGCCTTTTAAATCAACCTGGACCGGGTATCCTGGAAGGATATTGACCTCATCCCGTCAGTAGAGGATGCCTGGTTATTCTTTAAAAGTAATTTCCTCACCATCTTAAATAAACATGCCCCTTCCAAAAAATGTAGAACTAAGAACAGATATAGCCCTTGGTTCACTCCAGACCTGACTGCCCTCAACCAGCATAAAAGAACATCCTGTGGCATACTGCACTAGCATCGAAGAGTCCCCACAATATGCAACATTTCAGGGAAGTTAGGAACAAATACACAGTCAGTTAGGAACGCAAAAGCCAAGCTTTTTCAAACAGAAATTTGCATCCTGTGCCCACTGCAATGAGGCTAGGATACACTGTCACCACCAATAAATCCACGATAATCGAGAATTTCAATAAGCATTTCTCTACGGCTGGCCATGCCTTCCTCCTGGCTACCCCAACCCCGGCAAACAGCTCCGCACTCGCTGCAGCTACTTTCCCAAGCCTCCACAGCTTCTCTTTCACCCAAATCCAGATAGCAGATGTTCTGAAAGAGTGGCAAAACCTGGACCCGTACAAATCAGCTGGGCTAGACAATCTGGACCCTCTCTTTTTAAAATTATCCGCCGCCATTGTTGCAACCACGATTACTGTTCAACCTCTCTTTCGTATCGTCCGAGATCCGTAAAGTTTGGAAGGCTGCCGCGGTTATCATCCTCTTCAAAGGGGGTGACACTCGAGACCCAAACTGTTACAGACCTATACCTATCCTGCCCTGCCTTTCTAAAGTCTTCGAAAGCCAAGTTAACAAACCGATCACTGACCATTTCGAATCCCACTGTACCTTTTCCTTTGTGCAATCCGGTTTCCGAGCTGGTCACGGATGCAACTCAGCTTGGTTTCTCAAATGACGGCCTCGCCTGGTTCACCAACTACTTCTCAGACAGAGTTCAGTGTGTCAAATCGGAGGGCCTGTTGTTTGGACCTCTGGCTGTCTCTATGGGGGTACCACAGGGTTCAATTCTCGGGCCGACTCTTTTCTCTGTATATATCAATGATGTCGCTCTTGCTGCGGGTGATGTGGACGACTGTAAACTCTCCTTCCAGACTTGTATTAAGCATCTCCAATCCAAAATTAAATCTAGAATTGGCTTCCTATTTCGCAAGAAAGCCTCCTTCACTCACGCTGCCAAACATACCCTCGTAAAAATGACTATCCTACCGATCCTCGACTTCGGCGATGTCATTTACAAAATAGCCTCCAACACTTTAGTCAGCAAACTGTATGCAGTCTATCACAGTGCCATCCGTTTTGTCACCAAAGCCCCATATACCACCCACCACTGCGACCTGTATGCTCTCGTCGGCTGGCCCTCGCTACATATTTGTCGCCACACCCACTGGCTCCAGGTCATCTATAAGTCTATGCTAGGTAAAGCTCCGCCTTATCTCAGCTCACTGGTCACCATTACACCCACCCGTAGCACGCGCTCCAGCAGGTGTTTCTCACTGGTCATCCCCAAAGCCAACACCTGCTTTGGCCGCCTTTCCTCCCTGTTCTCTGCTGCCAATGACAGGAACAAATTGCAAAAATCACTGAAGTTGGAGACATATCTCCCTCACTAAATTTAAGCATTAGCTATCGGAGTAGCTTACCGTTCGCTGCAGCTGTACACAGCCCATCTGTAAATAGCCCATCCAACTACATACCTCATCCCCATATTGTTTTTATTTACTTTTTTGCTCACCAGTAGTTCTACTTGCACATCATCATCTGCACATCTATAACTCCAGTGTTAATTTGCTAAATTGTAATTACTTCGCTACTATTGGCCAATTTATTGCCTTATCTCCTTACTCCATTTGCACACACTGTATATAGATTTTTTTTCTATTGTGTTATTGACTGTACTTTTATTAATCCCATGTGTAACTCTGTTGTTTTTTGACATACCGCTTTGCTTTATCTTGGAAGGGTTGCAGTTGTAAATGAGAACTTGTTTTCAACTGGCCTACCTGGTTAAATAAAGGTGAAATAAAAATATGAGCATGACATCAATTGTAGTGCAGTCCTCTATGTATAGACCTGTTTCGCAGTATGCTTCAGGTCATTGTCCATCTGCGCTGTCCAATGGGTTTTGAAGCATTTGGCTGAATCTGAGCAGATAATATAGACCTACACACTTCAGAAACCATCCGGGTGCTTTTGTCAGCAGTCACATCAATAAATACAAGGGAACCAGTTCCATTGGCAGCCATACATGCCCACACCATAACACTACCGCCAACATGATTCACAGATGAGGTGGTATGCTTCACTCCATACTCTCCTCTTCCCATCATTCTGGTACAAGCTGATCATTGTCTCATCTGTCCATATGATGTTGTTCCATAACTGTACAGGCTTTTTTGATGCTGTTTGGCAAACTCTAATCTGGTCTTCCTGTTTTTAAAGCTTACCAATGGTTCACATCTTGTGCTAAACCGTCAGTATTTACTCTGGTGAAGTCTTCTCTTGAATGTTCTTGATCTGGCCAACTGTTGTGAAGGGGTTTTCTCCAACAGGAAAATAATGAATAACGAAACGAAACAGTCCTGTCTGGTGAAGACACAAAACAGAAAACAATCACCCACAAAACACAGGTGGGAAAAGGCTACCTAATTATCAAATCAAGTTTATTTATATAGCCCTTCGTACATCAGCTGATATCTCAAAGTGCTGTACAGAAACCCAGCCTAAAACCCCAAACAGCAAGCAATGCAGGTGTAGAAGCACGGTGGCTAGGAAAAACTCCCTAGAAAGGCCAAAACCTAGGAAGAAACCTAGAGAGGAACCAGGCTATGTGGGGTGGCCAGTCCTCTTCTGGCTGTGCCGGGTGGAGATTATAACAGAACATGGCCAAGATGTTCAAATGTTCATAAATGACCAGCATGGTCGAATAATAGTAAGGCAAAACAGTTGAAACTGGAGCAGCAGCATGGCCAGGTGGACTGGGGACAGCAAGGAGTCATCATGTCAGGTAGTCCTGGGGCATGGTCCTAGGGCTCAGGTCCTCTGAGAGAGAGAAAGAAAGAGAGAAGGAGAGAATTAGAGAACACACACTTAGATTCACACAGGACACCGAATAGGACAGGAGAAGTAATCCAGATATAACAAACTGACCCTCGCCCCCCGACACATAAACTACTGCAGCATAAATACTGGAGGCTGAGACAGGAGGGGTCAGGACACACTGTGGCCCCATCCGAGGACACCCCCGGACAGGGCCAAACAGGAAGGATATAACCCCACCCACTTTGCCAAAACACAGCCCCCACACCACTAGAGGGATATCTTCAACCACCAACTTACCATCCTGAGACAAGGCTGAGTATAGCCCACAAAGATCTCTGCCACGGCACAACCCAAGGGGGGCAACCCAGATGATTCTCAATCAGAGACAACGAACGACACCTGCCTCTGATTGAGAACCATAGCAGGCCAAACACAAAACCACAACATAGAAAAAAGAACATAGACTACCCACCCAACTCACGCCCTGACCATGCTAAAACAAAGACATAACAAAAGAACTAAGGTCAGAACGTGACACCCTTGGCTATTGGCTTATTGTTCTTCAGCCATGTAATCTCATGATCTTTGGGTGAAAAGTCCCTTGCTAAGCAGGCGAAGGAAGCTGTTTTGTCATGCATCTCCTCTTTTGAGGGGGTCATTACAAAAAGAGACGGGGAGACGGGCGGATGCTCAACTGAAAAACAAACAAACACGAACAGTGGGAAGAACAAGTATTTGATACATTGCCAATTTTGCAGGTTTTCCTACTTTCAAAGCATGTAGGGGTCTGTAATTTTTATCATAGGTACTATTCAACGGTGAGAGACAGAATCTAAAACAAAAATCCAGAAAATCACATTGTATGATTTTTAAGTACTTAATTTGCATTTTATTGCATGACATAAGTATTTGATCACCTACCAACCAGTAAGAATTCCGTCTCTCACAGACCTGTTAGTTTATCTTTGAGAAGCCCTCCTGTTCTCCACTCATTACCTGTATTAACTGCACCTGTTTGAACTCGTTACCTGTATAAAAGACACCTGTCCACACACCCAATCAAACAGACTACAACCTCTCCACAATGGCCAAGACCAGAGAGCTGTGTAAGGACATCAGGGATAAAATTGTAGACCTGCACCAGGCTGGGATGGGCTACAGGACAATAGGCAAGCAGCTTGGTGAGAAGGCAACAACTGTTGGCGCAATTATTATAAAATGGTAGAAGTTCAAGATGACGGTCAATCACCCTCGGTCTGGGGCTCCATGCAAAATCTCACCTCGTGGGGCATCAATGATCATGCGGAAGGTGAGGGATCAGCCCAGAACTACACGGCAGGACCTAAAGAGAGCTGGGACCACAGTCTCAAAGAAAACCATTAGTAGCGCACACAAGGTCCCCCTGCTCAAGCCAGCGCATGTCCAGGCCCGTCTGAAGTTTGCCAATGACCATCTGGATGATCCAGAGGAAGAATGGGAGAAGGTCATGTGGTCTGATGAGACCAAAATATAGTTTTTTGGTCTAAACTACACTCGCTGTTTTTGTAGGAAGAAGAAGGATGAGTACAACCCCAAGAACACCATCCCAAACGTGAAGCATGGTGGTGGAAACATCATTCTTTGGGGATGCTTTTCTGCAAAGGGGACAGGACGACTGCACCATATTGAGGGGAGGATGGGTGGGGCCATGTATCGCGAGATCTTGGCCAACAACCTCCTTCCCTCAGTAAAAGAGCATTGAAGATGGGTCGTGGCTGGGTCCTCCAGCATGACAACAATCCGAAACATACAGCCAGGGCAACTAAGGAGTGGCTCCGTAAGAAGCATCTCAAGGTCCTGGAGTGGCCTAGCCAGTCTCCAGACCTGAACCCAATAGAAAATCTTTGGAGGGAGCTGAAATCCGTATTGCCCAGCGACAGCCCTGAAACCTGAAGGATCTGGAGAAGGCCAAAATCCCTGCTGCAGTGTGTGCAAACCCGGTCAAGAACTACAGGAAACGTATGATCTCTGTAATTGCAAATAAAGGTTTCTGTACCAAATATGAAGTTCTGCTTTTCTAATGTATCAAATACTTATGTCATGCAATAATATGCAAATGAATGACTTAAATCATACAATGTGATTTTCTGGATTTCTGTTTTAGATTCCGTCTCCCACAGTTGAAGTGTACCTATGATAGAAATTATAGACCTCTACATGCTTTTTGTTCTCCCCACTGTATATGAATGCAGATGCTGATGAATAAACATCCCTGCACACAGGTGTATGCAGAGGCTGAGAGGAAGAAGTACACTAGAATGGAATAGTGTTAATATGGCTTCCATCTGGGCAATCAATTGCTGGGAATCAAGTCCTGCACTTTGTGCACAATGCGCCTACCAACTTTTAAACTATACACTTTGATAGCCTATTTTGATATTATACTATGTGTGTGTGAGTATGTGTGTTATTCGGGAGTGTTAGTGGTGGAGATGGAAAGGTCAAAACTCTGTCCATAAAGTGACTTGAATTGTGCCATTATGGACTAAAGTATCATGTCTCAAATCTGTCGACCAATATAGGCCCACATGATTCAATTATTAAAATGATCAAGCAGTTAAGACTGTGGACATCACAGGATTATGCATGCAGAGAAAGCAAAGCACTCAACACGATGTGCTGAGTAGACATGGCTAAATTACCTAACGACTCAAATGTATGGGAAGGTTACTGCCACTCCAACCCTCATCCTAGTTCTATCACCTACAGCACAATCAAACTCATACAGTGGCTTGAGAAAGTATTCACCCCCTTGGCATTTTTACTATTTTGTTTCTTACAACCTGAAATTACAATAGATTTTTGGGGGGGGTTGTATCATTTGATTTACACAACGTGCCTACCACTTTGAAGACGCAAATTTATTTTTTGTGAAACAAGAAATAAGACAAAAAAACGGAAAACTTGAGCGTACATAACTATTGACCCCCCCAAAGTCAATACTTTGTAGAGACACTTTTTGCAGCAATTACAGCTGCAAGTTTCTTGGGGTATGTCTCTATAAGCTTGGCAAATCTAGCCACTGGGATTTTTGCCCATTCTTCAAGGTAAAACTGCTCCAGCTCCTTCAAGTTGGATGGGTTCCGCTGGTGTATAGCAATCTTTAAGTCATACCACAGATTCTCAATTGGATTGAGGTCTGGACTTTGACTAGGCCATTCCAAGACATTTAAATGTTTCCCCTTAAACCACTCAAGTGTTGCTTTAACAGTATGCTTAGGGCCATTGTCCTTCTGGAAGGTGAACCTCCGTCCCAGTCTCAAATCCCTGGAAGACAAACAGGTTTCCCTCAAGAATTTCCCTGTATTTAGCACCATACATAATTTCTTCAATTCTGACCAGTTTCCCAGTCCCTGCCAATGAAAAACATCCCCACAGCATGATGCTGCCACCACCATGCTTCACTGTGGGAATGGTGTTCTCGGGACGATGAGAGGTGTTGGGTTTGCGCCAGCCAGAGTTTTCCTTGATGGCCAAAAAGCTCAATTTTAGTCTCATCTGACCAGAGTACCTTCTTCCACATGTTTGGGGAGTAATCCCACATGCCTTTAGTTGAACACAAAATGTGTTTGTTTATTTTTATTTAAGCAATGGCTTTTTCTCTGGCCACTCTCCTGTAAAGCCCAGCTCTGTGGAGTGTATGGCTTAAAGTGGTCCTATGAACAGATACTCCAATCTACGCTGTGTAGCTTTGCAGGGTTAGCTTTGGTCTCTTTGTTGACTCTGATTAGTGCCCTCCTTGCCTGGTCCGGGAGTTTTGGTGGCGGCACTCTCTTGGCAGGTTTTTTGTGGTGCCATTTTCTTTCCATTTTTTTATAATGGATTTAAAATGGTGCGCCGTGGGATGTTCAAAGTTTCTGATATTTTTTATGGTTTTCATTGCTTTGTGGTGCCCCTTGCTTAATGGTGTTGCAAACTCTGGGGCCTTTCAGAACACACATATTACTGAGGTCATGTGACACTTAAATAAAGTCCACCTGTGTGCAATCTAACTAATTATGTAACTTCTGAAGGTAATTGGTTGCACCAGATCTCATTTATGGGCTTCATAGCAATGGGGGTGAATACATATGCACAAACCACTTTTCCGGTAAAAAAAAATGTAAACAATTTTTATTTTACTTCACCGATTTGGACTATTTTGTCTATGTCCATTACATGAAATCCAAATAAAAATCTATTTAAATTACAGTTTGTGATGCAACAAAATAGGCAAAACGCCAAGGGGGTGAATACTTTTGCAAGGCACTGTACCTGACCTGTCTTTGTTTAATTGGCCTAAATGACTTGTTTTTAGAGCTGACTCCATTTAGTCGAATGGTCGATTGTTTGGTTGATCGACTGTTGGTCTACCAAGATTTTTTAGTTGAACAGTCACAGTTATTAAAATAGATTTTTTTTTATGGCAAACAACAAACCTATCTGATTCACTCCCGTCTCAGTTGACTAATCCATTGCGGAGGACGTGGGGATGGCACACCAGTATCACATTTACTGTTAATTCCCATAATTTTAAAACTAATGTTTGGTTACGTTAATTTCTGATAGTGCATTCAATATATTATTATTGTGACGTAGTTTTACGCAGAGCGCACAATCTAGGCTACACTTACGCGAAACAAGTTTTGGTTAATTTCATTCCATTTATGAGTTGTCAATTTATTCATTGTCTTTCGTTTGGATCACTCCTGTTAATCTTGAGTAAGGACATACACCTGACTACGCATAGAAGTAGGCCTACGCTACTAATCACTCAGCATGAAAGAGGAAGAAATGTCATGTTCCAATCTGGTTGAAACCTCATAAAATATGCATGCCTGATTACTTCTTATCCCTTGTGAAAATAGTATACAGCTGTCTGTACGGAGCTCACCGGCACTGGCACTGGCACTAGAAACTGAGGGCTCAGAATATTTTATACAATGTAGCAAGTTTGCTAGCACCAGCTACCAGCTGGACCAAGTTGATACAATGTTTCAAGGTCCTTGCACAGACCATGCATGATTTATAGCACATATGTCAGAGTCAAGGCCCGCGGGCCACATCCGGCCCGCGAGAAGGTTTTTTACGGCCCCTGGGATGATCTTGATTTATTATTAGAACCGGCCCGCAGACCGCAGCAAGCCGGCAGCCCGCAGATCTTTTACACGCACCAATACTACTTTTCCCACAATGCAACGGTGACGCACCGAGCAGTAGGCTGCTTCATTTCAATATTTATTGGCACAGCAGTTGTCAGCATCACAGTAAAATTAACTTTCAGATACCCATCAAAAATGGCAAAACGGAAGGTGGACACTGAGAACCGGGGTTTCAAACAAGGTGGGAGTCGGAGTATTTGTTCACGGAGGTAGCTGGAAAACCTGTGTGTCTTCTGTGTGGAGAAAGTGTGGCGGTACTGAAAGAGTATAATCTGAGACGACATTATGAAACGAAACACGCGGACAAAAACAAGAATATGGACATGGAACAAAGGCTACAAAAGGCAGAGGAATTAAAACGAGGCCTCAAATCTCGACAGGCTCTGTTCAAAAAAGCCAAATCACAAGGCCAGGCTGCTGTCAAGGCCAGTTTTATTTTGGCAGAAGAGATCGCTAAATCAGCCCGGCCATTTACGGAGGGGATTTCATCAAAAACTGCATGATTAAAGTTTGTGACGAAGTTTGCCCAGAAAAAAGGCAACTCTTTTTAAATGTGAGTCTGAGCAGAAACACCATTGCCGAGAGAGTAGACCAGTTGTCCATCAATCTAAAAGAGCAGCTTGTGAAAAAGGGAAAAGATTTCATTGCATATTCCTTGGCTGTGGATGAGAGCACCGACATTTCTGACATTGCCCAGTTGTCAATTTTCATCCGCGGAGTGGACTCCAGCCTAAGCGTGACAGAGGAGTTTTTGGCTTTACGTCCTATGCATGGCACAACTACGGGGCATGATTTGTATGATTTGTATGAAGAGGTGTCAAGATGTGTAAATGAGATGGAGCTGCCTTGGGAAAAACTCGTGGGTTTGACAACCGACGGAGCACCTGCGATGTGTGGACACAGGAGCGGACTGGTGGCGAAGATACGGGAAAAGATGCAAGAGGAAAACGCGACAGGTGAGCTGACAGCTTTTAAAGCCTTGAAAATGGAGCATGTAATGAGCATCATCACGCGCACAGTTAACTTTATCAGAGCCAAAGGTTTGAATCACCGCCAGTTCAAGGCATTTCTGACGGAGTTAGAAACGGAGCATGGTGATTTGCCTTATCACACAGAGGTGCGATGGCTAAGCCAGGGAAAGGTGCTTCAAAGATGTTTCGAGCTTCGTGAGGAGATTTGTCTGTTCTTGGACAGCAAAGGGAAAGACACAACACAACTCCGAGACGAAATGTTTCTGTGTGAAATGGCTTTTCTGTGTGACATTACGAGTCATCTGAATGCAATGAACTTGCAGCTGCAGGGTCGGGATCGTGTCATCTCTGATATGTACAGTACAGTGAAGGCATTTAAAACCAAACTGACTCTGTGGGAGACGCAGATGCGGAAAGAAAATTTGAGCCACTTTCCCAGCTGCCAGACCATGAAAGAGAAGCTCTCTACCAGTGCGTTCCCGAGCGCACAGTTGGCTGATAAAATAGGTATGCTTGCCGCTGACTTTCGACGCCGATTTGCTGACTTTGAAGCACAAAAAGCAGGTTGGAACTGCTCGGTAACCCATTTGCTGTTGACGTGGAAAGCTCACCACCAAACCTCCAAATGGAGTTGATTGACCTCCAATGCAATGATGCACTGAGGGCAAAATATGCGGCAGTGGGTGCTGCGGAGTTCGCCCGTTTCCTCCCGACACAATGCCCCAGCTGCGCATCCAGGCTGCTCAAACGTTGTCTATGTTTGGCAGCACATACCTGTGTGAACAACTGTTTTCTTTGATGAACTTGAACAAAACATCACACAGAAGTCGACTTACTGCTGAACACCTCCACTCAATTCTGAGGATTTCCTCAGCTCAGAGCCTTACCCCGAACATTGATGAACTTGTGGAAAAGATGGGACACCACCAAGTATCACCCTCAACCTCAAACAAGTGAACATTACTGTGCAATCACATATTTAGAGTTTTTACTCAGTTCAAGTTTAAAAGTTAAAGTTTAATATTTGTTTTCACTGCATGTTACTTCTCCTTAAACAAAGTGTTGTTTTTGATTAATAGATTTTTGCACTTTATTTTATTGTATTTCAATCCAATTATATTTTAAAATATTTCAGTTGAGTGGATGATAGAAAATTGCTATTATTGTTTTTTTCTTTGAAGTAAATTTAGCCCACTTTTGCTAAAATAGAAAATATAGGCTACTGATGGTGCCTTGAATACCGGTTTCTTTCATTTAATGTTCATGTTATGGGGATTTTTATATAAAGGAAATTTGTCTTTTGTGTCTGTTGAAAATTAAAGATTACTGACAGAGCCATAAGAAAATATTGCTTTATTTATCTGATCATATTGGAATATATTTGTTAGGTTTTCAGTAGGTTCAATTAGGTTCACTAGACTATATGCGTCATTTAAAAAATTTTCAATGAACATTCGAACAGTCCGGCCCTCGGCTTGTAGCTAAATTTTTTATTTGGCCCTCCGTCCATTTGACTTTGACACCCCTGATTTATAGGATAGATTTATTTTACATTTTAATTAAGATATTTTCTACCTGCAGGCTGCAATGTTTTATTTGTTGGCTTTATGTAGGCGATTTTTACATGTTGGCAATGGTAATAAGAAGTTACTTTTAGAATAGTCTAATTGTCATTCAGGTACAATGATTAGCCACATGAAATAGATTGAGATATGAAGACTTTATGATAAATTGAATGAAATTAAACTTTAACAAAAATGTGTATATAAAATCATAACTTGCACGGAGATCAGTAGAAATGGTACGATAAATTGGCACTCCAAAGTTGCCGACCGCTGGTGTAGCCTATTACCTGCAACTTCAGAAGCATAATGGCAGAATCAACAAAAGCCAGCAGCAGAGGGCAGCAAGAGGAGGAGAGTCATGTACAGGTTGATATTGCTCTCTGGCTTCCTCTTGAGTAATATGTTTGTCTTAATTTTTAAGTGCTTAAATAGATCAGACAAGCTCTGTAGCCTAAATATAGTTGATTTTATTAAATCATAGGGTGTGTCTATGGAAAAATACACGTTTTCAAATTTCTACCAATCGATTGGTTGAAAGAACAGATGACTCTCGATCGACCAAGATTTTATTTAGTCAAGGACAGTCCTACTTGTTTTGTAGCCGGTGACAATGACACAAATGTTCCAGCGAGCAATGATCAGCTCTGCAAAGCTCTTCAAGTGGTCATCTGCTATTTTAAGATGTAATCATGCATTTGTTGTTAGCCACTTCTATTCCTCTTAAAACACATTTGTTACTGTAAACATGCACCGGGTATCTAATCAGACAAGGAGTTTTATTGTAAAGCTAGGCCTTTAAGTGGCAAATAGTTTTTCTGAAGTCGATAGGTTAATTGGCCCAATAAAGGTTAATTGGCCCAAGAAACGAACATGACAAATGGAGTATGCAGACCTGAAAAAACATGAACAGCAATGATAATATAGGCTAATAGATTTATATGACCTTTCTTGGTCATGCTAGATACTGCGTTTAACTTGGAACATTGTTCTACTCAGAAGTATAGTATATAAGGAGTCAAAGAGACTGTTTTTTTATGTCAGAAGTTAATGGTTATCTGTAGGAGCCAGATGGCTTTCGAATATGTTGGGTGGACGGTAGGAAATCACAGGATTGCTATAGGGGAAGTGGATGGACATCTGTGGATTGGGTGAATGAGGGATTGAGGTCAGCTCAGATACCCTGAATGGAGAAATTATGGCTTATTACCCTCTTCCTGTCGAACCATAACAGATGTAAGGATTGGAGAGAAGGAGGAGAGTCTAAATTGGAGTATATATACTTGTGCTGGTGGAAACATGTGTCTGAATGCAGCTGTATCAACCCTTTGGGAAGAATAAACTTAGTTAAGCTTTCATAAAGGTCCGTTAGGTTCTAATTCTCAGATTAAGGAACTCAAACAGTAAAAATGAATAAGACTTAAACAATTTGTCCTTGATTATTCAAGCTTAATATACACTTCATTAAAAAAGGCATTGTTGAAAACTTGTTTCTAATTGGCTAGAAGGGCATTTAGTGTAGGCAGTAATACCAGACAGATGGACAGTTGGAAAATATCTAAATGACTGCAACAAGTAGACCTTACATGCTACAAAGTTACATAAAGTTAAACCATCAACATAGGTGCTCCATGGATGTTTCCCCTTTAAACACATAGATAATAACACAATTAAAATAGAAATATGTTTTTCCTATTAATGTTAAGTAATAGGAACAAATCTCAAAAGAGTAAGATGTGAGAAGACCACCTACCATATCCATAAGTTCACAACCTACCTGTAAATAAACTGGTGCTCTTCCTGACAGTTTTCTGAAGATCCTGGTCTATGACCTCACAGGTGAAGACCTTCCCCTGATTCCACTCCTGCTGTGCTACTATGATATGACTGGTTACTACCACACGTCCGTCTTCCCCCATCCTTATCTCATTGGCTGCTGCAAACCTCTGCTCAGACCCTGATAACCACTTGATTTGAGGGTTAAAGCCCCACCCAGAACACATGAGTTTCTGGGTCCCTAAGCCTGACGTCTCCTCACTGCGAACTAGAAGGAGCTCCATGGACGGTTCACCTGGAAACAACAAACACTTTTCCATCTTCAACCAACAATGGAAACCTAATTTCACGTTGGCAAGCAGATTTTATATAAAATAATTTAGATGCTATCATAAGGTAAGTATGAGAGAAGTTCACCTACCAAAAAGCTTTCCTATGGAGTTAGACACCCAGCTGTTGGAGTAGCATTGGTTCACTTTACAGGTGAAAGTGTTGTCTGTCTTCCAGTGTGATGTGGGGACAGAGAAGCGTCTGATGATTGAATGGGGATCTTTGCAGGCAGGCAGATCAACATACTGTTTCTCAGGGAAATCAACCCCGTTGGCCTGAAAGGTGACGTAGAGGTCACTGGAGGAGAGTTGTGTGATGGCACACTCCAGCACAGCACTGTCTCCATCCAGTAAGTCTGGGAGAGACCTCCTGATCAGAACTGTGGGAGTGCTGCTCACTGCAGGTCCTGGAGAACACACACAGAGGAAAACGATCAACAGGAAGTGTACTGCCAGGATGCAATGACCAACTAGCAAGTGTCTTCATAGACATTTTCAACCTCTCCCTGTCCGAGTTTGTAATTCCAACATGTTTAAGCAGACCACCATAGTGCCTGTGCCCAAGAATACTAAGGTAACCTGCCTAAATGACTAAAGAGCCTTAGCACTCACGTCTGTAGCCATGAAGTGCTTTGAAAAACTGGTCATGGCTCACATCAACACCATCATCCCAGAAACCCTAGACCCACTTCAATTTGCATACCGCCCCAACAGATGATGCAGTTTCTATTTTGCTCTCCACACTGCCCTTTCCCACCTGGATAAGAGGAACACATATGTGAGAATGCTATTCATTGACTACAGCTCATCATTCAACACCATAGTGCCCTCAAAGCTCATCACTAAGCTAAGGACCTTGGGACTAAACACCTCCCTCTGCAACTGGATCCTGGACTTCCTGACCGGCCGCCCCCAGGTGGTAAGGGTAGGTAACAACACATCTGCCACGCTGATCATCAACACAGGGGCCCCTCGGGGGTGCGTGCTCAGCCCCCTCCTGTACTCCCTGTTCACTCATGACTGCACGGCCAGGCACGACTCCAACACCATCATTAAATTTGCCCATGACAAAACAGTGGTAGGCCTGATCACTGACAACAACGAGACAGCCTATAGGGAGGAGGTCAGAGACATGGCTTTGTGGTGCCAGGACAACTACCTCCACCTCAACATGATCAAGACAAAGGAGATGATTGTGAACTATAGGAAAAGAGGACCGAGCACACCCCCATTCCCATCGACAGGGCTGCAGTAGAGCAGGTTGAGAGATCAAGTTCCTTGGTGTTCACATCACCAACAAACTAACATGGTCAAAGCACACCAAGACAGTCGTGAAGCGGGCATGACAAAACCTATTCCCCCTCAGAAGACTGAAAACATTTGGCATGGTTCCTCAGATCCTCAAAGGTTTCTACAGTTGCACCATCAAGAGCATGGTTGCATCACTGCCTGTTATGGCAACTGCTCGGCATCCATCCGCAAGGCACTACAGAGGGTAGTGCGAACGGCCCACTACATCACTGGGGCCAAGCTTCCTGCCATCCATGACCTCTATACCAGGCGGTGTCAGAGGAAGGCCAGAAAAATGGTCAAAGACTCCAGCCACCCTAGTCATAGACTGTTCTCTTTGCTTTTGCGCGGCAATTGGTACCGGAGCGCCAAGTCTAGGTCCAAGAGGCATCTAAGCAGCTTCTACCCCTAAGTTGTAAGACTCCTGAACATCTCGTCAAATGGCTACCCAGAGTATTTGCACTGCCACCCCCCCTCTCCACACCACTGCCACCCTTTTGTCATCTATGCTTAGTCACTTTAATAACTCTACCTACATGTACATACTACCTCAACTAACCGGTGTCCCCGCACATCGACTCTGTACCGGCACCCCCCTGTATATATTGTTATGATTTACTGCTGCTCTTTAATTATTTGTTACTTTTATCTCTTATTCTTATCCATATTTGTTGAAACTGCACTGTTGGTTAGGGACTCGTAAGAAAGCATTTCACTGTAAGGTCTACACCTGTTGTATTCAGCGCATGTGACTAATAACATTTGATTTGAACATGATAAATTAATATTCATCTGGCTTAATGACTATACACGTTCATTTTATGTGGTAGAATTGTTGAAATAAATGACAACTTTGCTGCTGCAGTATCTCTGAGTATATGAAAAAATAGATACCTTCTAACCTTTAACTTTGCTGGTCTTCTCTGAGGAGTTGAAGCAGCGATGTTCAGCTCTGCATGTTATTGTGTTCAGGGTCTTCCATTGGCTTGAGGAAAGAGTCAGGTTACCGCTGATGCTCTCAGATGTGCTTCTGGCCTGGTTCACTGGGGTCCTGCTGGTTGTGTCCTTTCCATCCAGAAGCCAGGTCACGTTGGCATCATACACAGAGTGGACCACACATGTAGCTGTTACCTCAGTCTGTGTCATCACTGTCCTGAATCTGGGGGTCTCCAGGTGGATGGATAGAGTAGAAGAGGGAAACGCTGAGAGGAAAACAGATGGAGAATTCACAAGACATGCATATATGGATTGTTACTATGTCTTTCAATTGTACACTTTTCTATACCCATCCTCTGGCCCAATACACAGTGCCGTCACTGAAACCCACCTGAGCAAATGCTGGTGGTCCTGGAGACTGGTGGTCCTTGTGATGCATTTAGGGTGACCTTGCATGTGACCTCTGACCCTTGAGTCCATTGGCTTTGGTCCAGCTCCAGCTGGCTGCTCAGGCTGAAAGTGTTCTCCTCACCTTCCACACTCTGCAGCTTTTGCTGGACTGGAGGGGTGGTCACAGTCCTGCCATCCACTTGCCACTCCACACTCAGCTTGTCAGGGTAGAACCCACTCAGGAGGCAGAAGAGTCCAACCTTCGATCCTTCCTCCATGCCTTCCCAGAGAGGGTGCAGTTTGATGTTTGGAGGAATGACCCGCTGCACTAATACAAAGTGTAAATGCCATAATGTGCCTTGAAATTCAGTGCCACTCAGATTTTTGAGTACAGTTGAAGTCAGAAGTTTACATTAAAACTCGTTTTTCAACCACTCCACAAATGTCTTGTCTGTCTTGTCTGACGAACTATAGTTTGTGAACATCTACTTTGTGCATGACACAAGTAATTTTCCCAACAACTGTTTACTTAATTCCAGTGTGTCAGAAGGTTATATACACTAAATTGACTATGCCTTTAACCTGTTAGACCTATAGGGGCAGTATTTCATTTTTGGATAAAAAGACGTGCCCGTTTTTAGCGCAATATTTTGTCACGAAAATATGCTCGACTATGCTTGGAATTGATAGTTTCGGAAAGAAGACACTCTGACGTTTCCAGAACTGCAAAGATTTTCACTGTGAGTGCCATAGAACAAAATCTACAGGCAAAACCAAGATGTTTGAGTGACCAGGAAATCAACAGGATTTCTGGAGGCACGTTTTCCATGATCGCCTTATATGGCTGTGAATGCGACAGGAATGAACGGACACTTCCTATCGTTTCCCCCAGGTGTCTGCAGCATTGTGACGTATTTGTAGGCATATCATTGGAAGATTGACCATAAGAGCCTACAATTACCAAGTGTCCCGCACGGTGTCTGCGTGGAAATTGGTGCGCAAAAGTCAGGTACCAGTATTTTTCCATCCGAATCAGAGAAGAATGCACGCTTCCAGGGACGGCATTTCAATGAAGAGATATATGACAAAACACCTTGAGGATTGATTCAAACAACGTTTTCCATGTTTCAGTCGATATTATGGAGTTAATTCGGAAAAAGTTCGACGTTTAGGTGACTGAATTTTCGGTTAGTTTCGGTAGCCAAATGCATAGTAACAAAACGGAACGTTGTGTCCTACACAAGCATCTTTCAGGAAAAACTGGACATCTGCTATGTAACTGAGAGTCTCCTCATTGAAACATCTGAAGTTCTTCAAAGGTAAATTATTTTATTTGATCCCTTTGCTGGTTTTTGTGAATGTTGCGTGCTAAATGCTAACGCTAAATGCTAAGCTAGCTATCACCACTCTTACACAAATTATTGATTTTCTCTGGTTCTAAAGCATATTTTGAAAATCTGAGACGACAGGATTGTTAAGAAAAGGATAAGCTTGAGGGCAGGCATATTTATTTCATTTCATTTGCAATTTTTAGAAATCGCTAATGTTGCGTTATGGTAATGAGCTTGAGGCTGTAGTCACGATCCCGCATGCGGGATGGGGCGGCCTAAGACAGCTTGGAAAATTCCAGAAAATTATGTCATGGCTTTAGAAGCTTCTGACTCATGGCTTTAGAGGCTTCTGCTAATTTACATAATTTGAGTCAATTGGAGGTGTACCTGTGGATGTATTTCAAGGCCTACCTTCAAACTCACTGCTTGACATCATGGGAAAATCAAAAGAAATCAGCCAAGACCTCAGAAAAAAACTGTAGACCTGCAGAAGTCTGGTTCATCCTTGGGAGTAATTTCCAAATGCCTGAAGGTACCACGTTCATCTGTACAAACAATAGTATGTAAGTATAAACACCATGGGACCGCGCAGCCATCATATCGCTCAGGAAGAGACGCATTCTGTCTCCTAGAGATGAACGTACTTTGGTGTGAAAAGTGCAAATCAATCCCAGAACAACATTGTGAAGATTCTAGAGGAAACAGGTACAAAAGTATCTATATCCACAGTAAAACGAGTCCTATATCGACATAACCTGAAAGGCCACTCAGCAAGGAAGAAGCCACTGCTCCAAAACTGCCATAAAAAAAGCCAGACAATGGTTTGCAATTGCACATGGGGACAAAGATCATACTTTTTAGAAAAAAAGTCAAAAATAGAACTGTTTGGCATAATGACCATCGTTATGTTTGGAGGAAAAGGGGGGACGCTTGCAAGCCGAAGAACACCATCCCACCGTGAAGCACGGGGGTGGCAGCATCATGTTGTGGGGGTGCTTTGCTGCAGGAGGGACTGGTGCACTTTAAAAAATAATTGCCACAATAATAACACTTCACAAAACATATGGCATCACGAGGGAGGTAAAGTATGTGGATATGGTGAAGCAACATCTCAAGACATCAGTCAAGAAGTTAAAGCTTGGTTGCAAATGGTTCTTCCAAATGGACAATGACCCCAAGCATACTTCCAAAGTTGTGTCAAAATGGTTAAGGACAATGAATGTCAAGGTATTGGAGTGGCCATCACAAACCCCTGACCACAATCCCATAGAAAATGTGTGGGCAGAACTGAAAAGGTGTGTGCGAGCAAGGAGGCCTACAAACCTGCTTTGTCAGGAGGAATGGGCCAAAATTCACCCAACTTATTGTGGGAAGCTTGTGGAAGGCTACCCGAACCATTTGACCCAAGTTAAACAATTTAAAGGCAATGCAACCAAATACTAATTGAGTGTATGTAAACTTCTGACCCACTGGGAATGTGATGAAAGAAATAAAAGCTGAAAGAAATCATTGTCTCTACTATTATTCTGACATTTCACATTCTTAAAATAAAGTGGTGATTATAACTGACCATAGACAGGGTATTTGTTGAAAACTGAGTTTAAATGTATTTGGTTAAAGGTGTATGTAAACTTCAACTGTATGTTTTATGATGTAAAAAAAAGTCATATTATAAACCTTCAATCAAAGTCGATATACCTTTTATTCTGTAGTTCAAGCTAAGATTTGCAATATTTAGAGAAAACGATGATGTTCCTAAATCCATGTAAATTTAAGAGTTGGGTTTTTTAATTCTCTTTTTATACATTCCACACAAAAACAAACAAGTAAATAAACATATAGGGCCTACATGCGAATGACAACTTCCCAAAACATACAAACAGTGACTGCATCTCTTCTGCCCAGATCCGCATGCTCGAACGCCCATCCTTAGTGCCTGCATTATTGGTTGCCACTTGGTATTAAAAAAATGTACCAATATTTGTGCCAGTTTTTTCTCAGTCGCCATGCAATTTCAATATTTACATAATAAATCAATAGATTTTTCCATTTTGTCATTGATGGCAGCTTGATTGACTTCCAAGTTTTTAGTATATGTTTAAAAAAAACGAGTGATGAGAAAATAATCATCCAGCCAATTGTGTATCTCACTATACCCCATATGTAATGTCTTGAAATATGCAGACAGACAGATTAAAAGTAATTTTACATTGTAATAGTTCTGACTGGAAATGTTCTACCTCCGCCCACAACTTCTGAATATTAAAGCATTCCCAGAGAGCAAGGATTATCGAGTCATTGTTAGTTTTACACTTAAGTCATGACTATGCTTTTGTGCTGTAGAATGGCCTTTCAGGGAATCTGAGTAGACTGGAGAATTGCTATTCATTCTCCCGGTCCACTCCAGGGTTTTGCATGGTTTCTGCCTTATCCAGTGCATGTAGATGCTTGTCATTTTAGGTTTTACAGGCTTTACATGACAATTTAACAATGTCTTCAGGTCTTTTCACCTGAGATGGAGACTGTTATTATATCAAGCTGGATCAAACACCTGCGAAACCAAATTTCAACATTAAGTTGGATATCAAATCCAATTGTATAAGTCACATGCGCAGAATACAACAGGTGTAGGTAGACCTTACAGTGAAATGCTTAATTACAAGCAGAAAACGTTTGAGCTCTGTCATTGCCAACAAAGGGTATATAACAAAGTATTGAGATAAACTTTTGTTATTGACTAAATACTTATTTTCCACCCTAATTTGCAAATAAATTCATTAAAAATCATACAATGTGATTTTCTGGATTTTTTTTCGAATTTTGTCTGTCATAGTTGAAGTGTACCTATGATGAAAATTACAGGCCTCTCTCATATTTTTAAGTGGGAGAACTTGCACAATTGTTGGCTGACTAAATACTTTTTTGCCACACTGTATGTCTGTCTATTTTGCCAAATCTCTCACAATGTGTATATTTAGATTGCTTGAAATTGGACACCATTTTAAATATGAGAATCTCCTCTTTCCAATTATGTAAGGCTGGAAAGCGTACTCCGTTGTCATCAAACACTAGGCTCCGAAATACCTTTTGTCCCCCATTGTATTCCTATGGAGAGGCATGCTGGTATATTTCGCAAGTCTGACACCATTTAAAATCGGAATAATCTCCTCTTTCTAAGTACATAAGGTTGGGAAGCGTACTATGCTGTCATTGACCGCTATACCAGAAAGTCAAAAGTTACAATGTTTTCCCTACTTAGTCATCATGCAGACATAAGCGCACATTTTTGAGTTTCTTAGTGGTAAAATAAAAAGGGATACATTTTCTGGTGCATTTAGGCGAAATGTATGGGCTCACACTAGTGGTCCAGCTTAGCCAACGTTCTTTTGCCATTTTTCAGCCTTGGGTGAATTTTGACTCGTTCTATTGTCCAGCCTATCATTAAACGGAAGAAAAAAAGCATCAGGTCCGTGGTGGCGAGTAATCACTGTTCTGATTTGTAGAAGTTATTTTCGGTCACTAAGAGACGGTAGCAGCAACATACAAACAAAATAAATTAACAAATTAAAATCACAAACGACACAAAAAAAACATAGTTGGATAGGAGTACGTAAAACGTCAGCCATCTTCTCTGGCGCCATTTAAACATTTATATTGTTATAAAACAGCAGGGAGCAGGTCTCGAACCTTCTAGCCAGAGGTCGGCGCGCATTCGAGCGGCAGAGTCGATTTCCGTGCTTAACCATGTAATGCTTTACTTACTGTCTATGGACATCACCATGAGAACTATACTCCAGACAGTCATCAGTTCCATTTTTCAGGAATAGTTAAGTCTCGCTGTAATGTCAGTCCAAGCTACTGTTGTGGAAAATATGAAATCAAATACTACTCAGATACTGGAGCTTGTGAATTCAATTAGACTTTAATTGCAGAGAGCTACAAAGCCCGAGCACCTCCATGGAAGTAATGCCTTCTCATTCTTAGTGCTTGGCTTTTATACATTTTTACCTTTACATAATGTCATCACCCCATTTGCTTTGTTACATAGTTTCCATTCTCTTATTGGCTCAGATATTGGGGCATAGATTCTATTGGTGGCGTGACATGCATACCCCTTAGCTAAAGTTTCTGTCCAAAGGTCTTTACAAGTTCAGACCTACATTATTAACATATGCTTAACTTGTGTGCGTGTCCAGTAGCCTTCACAAGATCAGATATGGCCCAGACCAGTCACGTCTTGTTAGTTTACCTTGCCTCATTTACACTGATTCTGTTCTGTTCTTTACATGCCCAATGGTCAGTTCGATGTTGATCTAGCTTGGACACTCACATAAGTTTAGCCTTCATTGTCACGCCCTGGTCGAAGTATTTTGTGTTTATCTTCATTTATTTGGTCAGGCCAGGGTGTGACATGGGTTTTTGTATGTGGTGTGTATGTAGTGGGATTGTAGCTTAGTGGGGTGTTCTAGGTAAGTCTATGGCTGTCTGAAGTGGTTCTAAATCAGAGGCAGGTGTTTATCGTTGTCTCTGATTGGGAACCATATTTAGGCAGCCATATTCTTTGGTTGTGTGGTGGGTGATTGCCCTGAGTGTCTTGATGTCCTTGTGCTGTGTTAGTTGACACAAGTATAGGCTGTTTTCAGTTTTCGTTTCGTTTATTGTTTTGTAGTGTTTTTGTATTGATTCGTGTTACGTTTATTTGATTAAACATGGATCGCAATATACACACTGCAGTTTGGTCCGACTCTCCTTCACCACATGAAAACCGTTACATTCATTCTGCTTACATATGTCTAATATTTATATTGATTATTCTTTCTACTTCAAAGAGAATAGTGTAGGTTATTGAAAATCATCCAATGACTGGAAAATCTCCAACACTACCTATGATGAGAAGGCCAGCGCTGACTGTCTGATTATAAATGGATGAAGGCAGGGAGGCTTTGCATAGATGGCCCTCTAGAGGTTTAAATATAGACTGAAAGGGAGATGTTCTTTCAGGGTTTATATTGGCAGTGTTGCCAACTCCTCAGTAAGGAAAGTAGCTTTTATGGGGGGGGTCAAGTTTATTTGTATAGCCCTTCGTACATCAGCTGATATCTCGAAGTGCTGTACAGAAACCCAGCCTAAAACCCCAAACAGCAAGCAATGCAGGTGTAGAAGCACGGTGGCTAGGAAAAACTCCCTAGAAAGGCTAAAACCTAGGAAGAAACCTAGAGAGGAACCAGGCTATGTGGGGTGGCCAGTCCTCTTCTGGCTGTGCCGGGTGGAGATTATAATGTTCATAAATGACCAGCATGGTCGTACAATATTAAGGCAGAACAGTTGAAACTGGAGCAGCAGCACGGTCAGATGGACTGGGGACAGCAAGGAGTCATCATGTCAGGTAGTCCTGGGGCATGGTCCTAGGGCTCAGGTCCTCAGAGAGAGAGAAAGAAAGAGGGAATTAGAGAGAGCATATGTGGGGTGGCCAGTCCTCTTCTGGCTGTGCCGGGTGGAGATTATAACAGAACATGGCCAAGATGTTCAAATGTTCATAAATGACCAGCATGTTTGAATAATAAGAAGGCAGAACAGTTGAAACAGAACAGTTGAAACTGGAGCAGCAGCACGGCCAGGTGGACTGGGGACAGCAAGGAGTCATCATGTCAGGTAGTCCTGGGGCATGGTCCTAGGGCTCAGGTCCTCTGAGAGAGAGAAAGAAAGAGAGGAGGAGAGAATTAGAGAACACACACTTAGATTCACACAGGACACTGAATAGGACAGGAGAAGTACTCCAGATATAACAAACTTACCCTAGCCCCCAGACACATAAACTACTGCAGCATAAATACTGGAGGCTGAGACAGGAGGGGTCAGGAGACACTGTGGCCCCATCCGAGGACACCCCCGGACAGGGCCAAACAGGAAGGATATAACCCCACCCACTTTGCCAAAGCACAGCCCCCACACCACTAGAGGGATATCTTCAACCACCAACTTACCATCCTGAGACAGGGCTGAGTATAGCCCACAAAGAAGTTGTAGTTTATTATTTCAACATTACCATGGCAATGCAAACCAACCGTTGACTGGCAACAGACATGACTGTGTGGAGACACTAGGGTCAGATAATACCCAGAAAGCAACACGAGCCAGATCACCACCACAACCAGCTGCTTGATCATGAACCTCTCCATAGCGCTGTTAGACACCATGCCAGCTGGACGGTTCCTGATTAACGTCTGCTTGTTGCTGGTCATAGCCTTAATTAGCAGTGAAACTGATGCAGGGAATTTACATTCAATGGACCTGAGTTGTATGTATTAAACTTAAATGACTTGTTGTAACACTGTTATATGAACTAATGTGTTCTTCTAGGAAAGTAGCTATTAGCTGTCCTAAAAGTCGCTAAATGACGTCATCACATAATTTGCATAATTGGCCATGTGCATGTAATTGTGATGGATGCTGTTGGAGAGAGGAATAACTTCGTGGGAGAGACAAAAGTGAGTAAAAGACACCCTTAATATGTTTCGATCTACAAATTAACTTTCTGTCGATTCTTGTTTTTTTATGTCACAATTCCAACCCTCCTCCTTTATCCGGGCTTGGGACCGGCAAAGTGACCCAAAAGAGACACTCTGGCGGAGTTACTTTGCAATCTGGACACGACTAATGAACATCTCCTACTCTGACGGCAGCGCGAGGACTGGGCCGCCTGTGAGTGCTTTGGGATGGGGGTGGGGGGTGGAGTCCACGGCAGCACCCACACCAGAAAAAGTTGCTAGATTTGTTGGTAGTCGATTTTTACTTGAAAATGTGTCGCTAGAGGGGTCTGAATACTCGCTAAATTGGTAACACTGGATATTGGCAGCATTGTTTCTCAGAACAGCACAGGATGACATAATCTATTGGGATTAATACAATGAATTTGTTCCATCTATACGTGTTCCATCTCAATTTGCTCCATCTATACTTTAACATTACTGACCTTCATGGCTCTGTATTCAATATTGTACTAATTTCACATCTAGTTTAATTTAAATAACTAAATAAACTCACCAAATTGAAAGAAATTATCAAATAGGCCTAAATGGTTTTAGCTTCTAGAGTTTGATAATTAATTTGACTGAAAGAATGCATATACAGTGCCTTGCGAAAGTATTCGGCCCCCTTGAACTTTGCGACCTTTTGCCACATTTCAGGCTTCAAACATAAAGATATAAAACTGTATTTTTTTGTGAAGAATCAACTACAAGTGGGACACAATCATGAAGTGGAACGACATTTATTGGATATTTCAAACTTTTTTAACAAATCAAAAACTGAAAAATTGGGCGTGCAAAGTTATTCAGACCCCTTAAGTTAATACTTTGTAGCGCCACCTTTTGCTGCGATTACAGCTGTAAGTCGCTTGGGGTATGTCTCTATTAGTTTTTCACATCGAGAGACTGACATTTTTTCCCATTCCTCCTTGCAAAACAGCTCGAGCTCAGTGAGGTTGGATGGAGAGCATTTGTGAACAGCAGTTTTCAGTTCTTTCCACAGATTCTCGATTGGATTCAGGTCTGGACTTTGACTTGGCCATTCTAACACCTGGATATGTTTATTTTTGAACCATTCCATTGTAGATTTTGCTTTATGTTTTGGATCATTGTCTTGTTGGAAGACAAATCTCCGTCCCAGTCTCAGGTCTTTTGCAGACTCCATCAGGTTTTCTTCCAGAATGGTCCTGTATTTGGCTCCATCCATCTTCCCATCAATTTTAACCATCTTCCCTGTCCCTGCTGAAGAAAAGCAGGCCCAAACCATGATGCTGCCACCACCATGTTTGACAGTGGGGATGGTGTGTTCAGTGTGATGAGCTGTTTTGTTTTTACGCCAAACATAACGTTTTGCATTGTTGCCAAAAAGTTCAAATTTGGTTTCATCTGACCAGAGCACCTTCTTCCACATGTTTGGTGTGTCTCCCATGTGGCTTGTGGCAAACTTTAAATGACACTTTTTATGGATATCTTTAAGAAATGGCTTTCTTCTTGCCACTCTTCCATAAAGGCCAGATTTGTGCAATATACGACTGATTGTTGTCCTATGGACAGAGTCTCCCACCTCAGCTGTAGATCTCTGCAGTTCATCCAGAGTGATCATGGGCCTCGTTCCACTTCATGATTGTGTCCCACTTGTTGTTGATTCTTCACAAAAAAATACAGTTTTATAAAAAGGGCGTAAGAGTTATTTATGACAGTCATAAACCAACCCCTCCAGGCCAACGTCATGACGCTACTCAATACTGCCCCCAGCCATAATAACTTGGCTTTCGAAGACTTTAGAACAACAGGGTAGGATAGATATAGGACTGAAACAGTTTGGGTCTTGAGTGTCTCCCCCTTTGAAGAGGGGGATGACCGTGGCAGCTTTCCAATCTTTGGGAATCTCAGACGATGCGAAAGAGAGATTGTACAGGTTGCAACAATTTTGGCGGATAATTTTTAGAAAGAGAGGGTCCAGATTGTCTAGCCCAGCCGATTTGTAGGGGTCCAGATTTTTCAGCTCTTTCAAAACATCAGCTATCTGGATATGGGTGATGGAGAAATGGGGAGGCTTGGGCAAGTTCCTGTGGGGGGTGCAGCGCTGTTGACTGGGGTAGGGGTAGCTTGGTGGAATGCATGGCCAGCTGTAGAAAAATTCTGAAATTCTTGATTATCGTAGATTTATCGGTGGTGACAGTGTTTCCTCAGTGCTGTGGGCAGCTGGGAGGGTCTTATTCTCAATGGACTTTACAGTGTCCCAGGACTTTTTGGAGTTTGTGCTACAGGATGCAAATTTCTGTTTGACAAAGCTAGCCTTTGCTTTCCTAACAGCCTGTGTATATTGGTTCCTAACTTCCCTGAAAAGTTGCATATCGCGGGGGCTATTCAATGCTAATGCAGTACGCCACAGGATGTTTTTGTGCTGGTCAAGGGCAGTCAAGTTTGGTTCGACATTTTTGGAATGGGACATAACCTGGCATCCTCTACTGACGGAATGAGGTCATTATCCTTCCAGGATACCCGGGCCAGGTCGATTAGAAAGGCCTGCGCGTTGAAGTGTTTTAGGGAGCGTTTGACAGTGATGAGGGGTGGTCGTTTGACCGGAGACCCATTATGGATGCAGGCAATGAGGCAATGATCGCTGAGATCCTGGTTGAAGACGGTAGAGGTGTATATAGAGGGCAGGTTGGCCAGGATGATATCTATGAGTGTGCCGTGCTTACGGATTTAGGGTTGTACCTGGTAGGTTCCTTGATAAATTGTGTGAGATTGAGGATATTTAGCTTAGATTGTAGGACGGCCGTGGTGTTAAGCATATCCCAGTTTAGGTCACATAACACTGCAAACTCTGAAGTTAAATGGGGAGCAATTAATTCACATATGGTGTCCAGGTCACAGCTAGGGGCTGAGGTGGGTCTATAACAAGCGGAAACAGTGAGAAACTTCTTTCTGGAAAGGTGGATTTTTAATGGTAGGAGCTCGAACTGTTTGGGCACAGACCTGGATAGCATGAGAGAACTCTGCAGTGTATCTCTGCAGTAGATTGCAACTCCACCCCCTTTGGCAGTT
This sequence comes from Oncorhynchus keta, assembly GCF_023373465.1. NCBI lineage: Eukaryota > Metazoa > Chordata > Actinopteri > Salmoniformes > Salmonidae > Oncorhynchus > Oncorhynchus keta. Next base: position 36,339,294 of record NC_068452.1, on the reverse strand, counting down.
CAATCTTGGCAGAAAATGTTGTAGTTGAGGATGGAAATTTCAGAATTTTTGGTGGACTTCCTCAGCCAGGATTCAGACACAGCTAGGATGTCAGGGTTGCGGAGTGTGCTAAAACAGTGAATAAAACAAACTTAGGGAGGAGGCTTCTGATGTTAACATGCATGAAACCAAGGCTTAACATGCATGAAACCAGTGCCACCAACACTGTAATTGGGGAGGATAAGCTCATGGTAAGTGCTGGAGTGGAATGGTATCAAATACAGAAAACACATGGTTTCAATGTGTTTGATGCCATACCATTTGCTCTGTTCCAGCCAATTATTATGAGCCATCCTCCCACCAGCAGCCTCCATTGGTATGTTGTAATGAGTCATTAGATCATGGGATATTTATTTTTAATTTTTAGATTCAGACTCAGATCGCTCCCTCATGGTAGATACTTCTACATTCAACTGAACAAGGGAGGAGTGAGTTTTACTACTGGTGCTGGTTTGTATCACTGTGGAATAATACACAGCTGTGTCTTCAGTCTGCAGACTCTGTCCTTTTAAAACAATGTGTTGCTGGAAGTGTCTCTGGTGATGCTGAACTTGTTTTTCAGGGAATCTTTCACCACTACTAATATATCCAATCCACTCCAGTGTTTTCCCTACAGGTTGTCGCATCTAAGCTGCCCAAGTGTTAGTAACAAAATAACAGACTTACAGGTCTCTGTATGTATCAGTTATTATTGTAAAAACAAATGTACGGCAGTGCTTGTGAACATTTAGCATTTAAAACATCAACATCATCAACAAGATATGAGGTTGTTTGTGCTGAATGGGGAAGTGGTTTTTGTGCGGCTTCTCCCATTAGTTTACCACTGTGACTCTCTAGCACAGTAATACACTGCTGTGTCCTCACTCTTCAGACTGTTCATCTGTAGGTACAGCTTACTGCTGGAGTCATCTCTGGAGATGGTGAATCTACCCTGGACTGACTGGGAATAATAAGTAGCAGTACTATAACTAGTAGCAATCCACTCCAGTCCTTTCCCAGGAGCCTGTCTGATCCAAGCCATGTAGTAGCTACTGAATGTGAACCCAGAGGTTGTACAGGTCAGTTGGTGGGATTCTCCAGGCTTTTTAACTACTGGTCCAGACTCAGTCAATGTCTGACTATGAACACCTTTTGAAAGAAATTACAGATGTTGTTAAAACAGAATCTAAAACTGAACTAGTCAATTTATTCCCCATAAATCATTTTTAAAAAAGAGACTCACAGGAAGCAGCTACCAGCAGCAGCAGCAGAGATGCAGAGAACATGGTTTGTGTTGAAGCTGAACTGGTGAGCTGCTCTTCTCTATTCTCAAGGACTCAGAGGGACGTACTAGGACTCTCAGATACAGAGAGGTTTTTATATAAGAAGGAGGTAGAGGCAGTAAAAGGGGCTATTTGAAATTTGCATAAGGAGAGGATATATTTTTATTTTATTTGTTTATTTATTTAACCTTTATTTAACTAGGCAAGTCAGTTAAGAACCAATTCTTATTTACAATGACGGCCTACCAAATGGCAAAGGCCTCCTGCCGGGACAGGGGCCTGGGATTTAAAAAATTCAAAAATTAATGCAATATGAATGTAGGACAAAACACACATCACAACAAGAGAGACACAACACTACATAAAGAGAGACCTAAAGACAACAACATAGCAAGGCAGCAACACATGACACAGCACACACAGCATGGTGGCAACACAACATGATAACAACATGGTAGCAACATAACATGGTAGCAGCATAAAAACATGGTTCAAACATTATTGGGCAAAGTCAACAGTACAAAGGTCAAGTAGGTAGAGACAACAATACATCACACAAAGCAGCTACAACTATCAATATGAGTGTCCATGATTGAGTCTTTGAATAAAGAGATTGAGATAAAACTGTCCAGTTTGAGTGTTTGTTGCAACTTGTTCCAGTAGCTAGCTGCAGAGAACTGAAAAGAAGAGCGACCCAGGGATATGTGTGCTTTGGGGACCTTTAACAGATATACGGTCCCACAGTTGATAGTGCATGTCAGAGCAAAAACCAAGCCATGAGGTTGAAGGAATTGTCCATAGAGGATTGTGTCAAGGCACAGATCTGGGGAAGGGTACCAACAAATGTCTGCATCATTGAAGGTCCCCAAGAACACAGTGGCCATTCTTAAATGTAAGAAGTTTGGAACTACCAAGATTCTTCATAGAGCTGGTCACCCGGCCAAACTGAGCAATTGGAGGAGAAGGGCCTTAGTCAGGAAGGTGACCAAGAACCCGATCGTCACTGATAGAGCTCTACAAACCTCTACAATGTTCTCCCATCTCTGTGGAGATGGGAGAACCTCCCAGAAGGACAACCATCTCTGCAGCACTCCATCAATCAGGCTTTTATGGTAGAGTGGTCAGACGAACGCCTCTCCTCAGTAAAAGAGACGTGACAGCCCGCTTGGAGTTTGCCAAAAGGCACTCAAAGACTCTCAGACCATGATTCTCTGTAGTAATGAAACCAAGATTGAACTCTTTGGACTGAATGCCAAGCGTCACATCTGGAGGAAACCTGGCACCGAACCTAAGCACACAGCCAAGACAACGCAGGAGTGACTTTGGGATGAGTATCTGAATGTCCTTGAGTAGCCCAGCCAGAGCCCAGACTGAACCCGATCGAACATCACTGAAGAGACCTGAAAATAGTTGTGCAGCAACACTCCCCACCCAACCTGACAGAGCTTGAGAGGATCTGCAGTGAAGAATGGGAAAAACTCAAGCTTGTAGCATCAGACCCAAGAAGACTCGAGTCTGTAATCGCTGTCAAAGGTGCTTCAACAAATTACTGAGTAAAGGGTCAGAATAATTGTATAAATGTTATATTTCCGTTTTTATTTTTAATAAATGAGTAGAAATGTCTTAACCTGGTTTTGCTTTGAAATTATGGGGTATTGTATGTAGATTGATGAGGGGGAAAAACAATGTAATCAAATTTAGAATAAGGCTGTAACCTAACAAAGTGTGGAAAAAGTCAAGGGGTCTGAATACTTTCCGAAGGCATTGTACATACTTACATTTTGGATCAGTAAAGAATGACTTCCCGTCGTGGCAGTGGTCACCTGTGTTGTCATGGCACCATATTTTGGCACGGGAAGATCAACGGCTGTGTCCTATAGCTTGTCATAATGTTGAAACATTTCAGACATTCTGTTGGGAAAATTATGATTAAATGACTGAACAAATCATTTTAAATGGAACTGTAACTAAGTAAACTTATACTCTGTTTTACTATATCTGATTAACAATATGAGTTCATAAGAAGGGATTGTGTGACACGGACATGGAGTAATTAAAGTTATAGAACACCATTCCAACTAGGAAGAAACGAATGGGTTGTGGACTGTGTAAACACATACGGTCGTTAACCTAGCGTTGAACCTACAGAAACTTAGCTCTGGGGTTTTTAGATAAGACAGTGAGTGCATTCTTAGGTTTTCTGTTAATTAGAACTGTCACTTCAGTGTTGATCGACAATGTTGAGGGGTCAAAAGTTACCTGGGAGTGTGTTAGTAAGTTAGAATGAACTTTTCACCTCACTTTGTCCCGGTCGAGAGGAGGGGATTCTGTTAAAACAATGAAATGACGTCATGATTTGTATATAAACTGTTGCTCGTGGTGAAGTGGGAGCGCGCCCCGAGAATAAATTCTGTTACCTATTATTGAAAAGACTGATCTCCATCTATTTTATGCAAACAAGAATCTTACAAATTCTCATAAAATAGAGTATGGGTTTTCAATTCATGAAAACACATTGGCATCATTAAATTACAGTAACACATTCTCATTGAGTATTTTATTGATAAAACATTTATTTTTCAATAAAAAGAGTGGAACTGAGGAGTATTACATCAAATCTTCAGCTTCCATATTCTATATAGTATCCCAGAGGATGGGATTTTACACAGCTATGGTGCTGGTATGTATCACTGTTATAATTGTTCCTCATGTATCCCCTTGTCTTGGTCTGCTGGTCATACCATACATGTGTCTGTGTGTTTGGGCAGGTCCTTCCTTTTTTTGTACTGCTATTCTCATTAGTTTAACCATAGTGAATCTCTAGCACAGTAATACACTGTGCTGGCTCATGTGCAGATAGAAATTAGTGCTGTTCTTAGATGCTGTGAATCTACTCTGTACTACTGGGGCATTGCTCTTGTCAGTGTCAGAATAATAGTAAATGATCCATTCAAGTCCTTTTCCAGGTGCCTTGTGGATCCAGTGCATATAACTGCTGCTTAGAGTAAATCCGCTACAGGCACATGTGAGTTTGAGGGATCCCCCAGGTGTCCCCAGGACTGACTGTTCAGCCTGTGTGAGTACGACCTGACAGTGGACATCTGAGGAGGGAGAGGAATGACAAGTCAGATCAATCAAGGAGTCACATCAGTATCACAGCAACACAGGTTATACCTATCAGACCACAGTCAGGAGTGAGTTTTAGTACAGGTCTGGTGCTAGTTTGTTTAACTGTGGAGGAGAGCACAGTAATACTGTAGGTCTGAACCATCAATCTCCACTACATTATTTGGGATCCTGAGTGGCTCAGAAGTCTAATGCAATGAGGGTTCAATAGAGGGGTCAATACAGACCTGGGTTCAATCCCGGATTGTATCACAACCGGCCGCGATCCCATAGGGTGGCGCATAATTGGCCCAGCATCGTCCGGGTTAGGGGAGGGTTTGGCCGGTGTAGGCCATCATTTGTAAGTAAAACTTTGTTCTAAACTGACTTGCCTAGTTCATTAACCTTTAACTTTTTATGGCTGCAGGGGCAGTATTGAGTAGTTTGGATGAAAGGTGCCCATATCAAACGGCCTGCTCCTCAGTCATAGCTGCTAATATTTGCATATTATTATTACTATTGGATAGAAAACACTCTGGCATCTCTAAAACTCTTTGAATGATGTCTGTTTGTATAACAGAACTCATATTTGGCAAAATCCTGAGTTGAAATCAAAACAGGAAGTCAGAAATCTGAGCTTGTATGTATTCACCAGAGTCCCCAATGAAATCCCCTTGAGATATGAATGATGTTGCACTGCCTATGGGTTCCACTAGATGTCAACCATCAATAGAAATTATAATGAGTGTCACGACCCTCGCGGAAGATGGTGCCTCTTCCTCTTCGGGCGGTGCTCGGCGGTCGTCGTCGCCGGCCTATTAGCTGCCATCGATTCCCTTTCCGTTTGTTTTGGTTATTGGTAATTGGGTACACCTGTTTTGTGTTAGGGTTTGTTTGTAGGCTATTTAAGGGCACTAGGCCCGCTGGGTATTTGTGTGGGCTTGTTTCTTGTTACTCTGTTTGGATGGTGTTATTTTGTTCGTGTCTTTATTCTCCGGACTATTTTGTCCTGTTGTTTGGACTGAGAACTTGTACACGCCCTGTGTGTTGGCGTGACCGGTTTTGTTGCGCCGGTGAATAAAATTGACAAACTACTGAACCCTGCTCTCTGCGCCTGATTCCACCCACCACTCCTAGTTTATCATAACAATGAGGCTTCTATGTTGTTGTGGGAGTGAATGAGAGCAGAATACTGTATATCAGATGTCCATCAAGCAGCCATTTGTGATTGTGCTTTTTCCTCATGGTAGTCACTTGCGTTCCATTGCTCATGAAGACAAGAAGGAATAATCCGGTTGGAACTTTATTATAGCTATATATTAAAAACATCCTAATGATTGATTCTGTACTTATTTTGAAATGTTTCTTCGACCGTTATTATCACTTTTTGAAGTTTTTGTCCGATATAACGCTGACCAGAATTAGCGTTTGGATATGTATACCAAACGCGCTAACAAAAGAAGGTATTTGGACTTAAATAACGGACCTTATCGAACAGAACAAACATTTATTGTGGACCTGCGATTCCTGGAGTGCTTTCTGATGTAGATCATCAAAGGTAAGGGAATATTTATCATGTCATTTTTTGTTTATTATGACGCCATCTTTGCGGCTGTGGTGTTTTTACTTTTGAGCGCAGTCTCAGATTATTGCATGCGTTTCATTTTCCGTAAAGTTTTTTTAAAATCTGACTTAGACCTCTCCTTAATGCAACTGCTATCTATAATTCCATGTGCATAACTTGTATTATCATCTACATTTATGATGAGTATTTCTGTTGAATGACGTTGCTATGCAAAATCACTTGATGTTTTTGGAACTAGTGAATCTAACAAGCCAATGTAAACTCCGATTTTTTAATATAAATATGAACTTTATCAAACAAAGCATGCATGTATTGTGTAACATGATGTACTATGAGTGTCATCTGATGAAGACAATTCAAGGTCAGTGATTCATTCTATATTTATTTCTGTTTTTTGTGAATGCTATATTTTGCTGGAAAATGGCTCTGCTTATTGTGGTTTGGTCGAGACCTAACATAATCGTTTGTAGTGCTTTTCCCTGACAAGCCTATTTGAAATCAGACACTTTGGTGGGATTAACAACGAGAATATCTTTAAAATTATATAAGACACATGTATGTTTTAGGAATTGTAATTATCAGATTTCTGTGGTTTGAATTTGGCGCCCTCTATCATCACTGGTAGTTGTCATATCGATCCCGGTATCAGGATTGCAGCCGTAACAGGTTAAGAAATATTACAGTTTGATTAAATTTTAGGGTATCTGAGAAGTCAACAGAAACATATTTTGTAATTTCGTATTTCTGTTGACTCCAACATGGCGGAGAAATATTGTTGCGGAGAAATATTGTTACGTCTTAGCGCCTTCTCAGATTATTGCATGGTATGCTTTTTTCGTAACGTTTAAAAAACATCTGACACAGCAGTTGCATTCATAAAGCTAGGGGGCAGAATTTTCACTTTTGGATAAATAGCGTGCCCAATTTCAACTTCCTGCTACTCATGCTATGAATATAAGATATGCATATTATTCATAGATTTGGATAGAAAACATTCTGAAGTTTCTAAAACTGTTTGAATCATGTCTGTGAGTATACAGAACTTATGTAGCAGGTAAAACCCTGAGGACTAACTGTTTAGAATTTTTGTTTTCCCATCTCTCTTCCCTTTATTGTCTTTGCCATTGGATATTTAATAGGAACCTATTTTCAGTTCCTACCGCTTCCACACGATGTCGCCAGTGATTGGAATATGCTTGAGGTTATTCCTTTGTCTTATCAGTGTCAGGCATATGTGTATAGGTGGCAGGGAAGTCAGGCGCAGGAGAGTCAAACGGAGTGTAAAATGGAGTCTTTTAATAAAGTCCAAGTAACATGCTCCATAACACTAAATAGACAAATTAATATAAATAAATATGGGTACGAAGACCCGTCGCTCACCTATACAAAAACACTACACTGACGATAAACAATCTCTGACGAAGACATGAGGGGAAAAAGAGGGTTAAATACACAGGTAATGAATGGGATTGAAAACAGGTGTGTGGGAAGACAAGACAAAACCAATGGAAAATGAAAAATGGATCAATGATGGCTAGAAGACCGGTGACGTCGAACGCCGAGCACCGCCCGAACAAGGAGAAGCAACGACTTCGGTAGAAGTCGTGACAATCAGGAAGTAGGCCAACTCGGAACAGGGGACACTTTTGTGAGTTGCGCAAGATGTGAAGAGCAGAGCTTTTTTCTTTTCGTTCATGTATTGAATACAGATTGCCCCGTCTAAAATTTGATCAATTATTAACTTTTTAAAAAACCTAACGTTGTATTACAAAAGTAGTTTGAAATATTTTGGCAAAGTATATAGGCAACTTTTGAAATATTTTGTAGTGACGTTGCGTTTTTCTAAGCTGTTTTATTATGGATCAAACACACTTTATAAATGGACATTTTCGATATATATGGACGGAATTGATCGTACAAATGGACCAATTGTGATGTTTATGGGACATATTGGAGTGCCAACAAAAGAAGCTCGTCAAAGGTAATGCATATTTTATATTTTATTTCAGCGTTTTGTGTAGCACCTGCTACGCTAACTCCTTTGTTAAGAAATACTATAGTTTGATTACATTTTAGGATATCTGAGGAGTCAATAGAAACGTATTTTGACTTGTTTTAACAAAGATTAGTGTTAGATTTTCCGATTCCTTTCTCTGAAAGTTGAACGAGTGGATTACCAAATCGATGGTGCCAACTAAACTGACTTTTTGGGATATAAAGAAGGATTTCATCTAACAAAATGAAACAACACTATATGTTATAGCTGGGACCCTTTGGATGACAAATCAGGAAGATTTTCAAAAAGTAATTGTGAATGTGAATTTATGAAACCTGTCGAAAAATATTTTGATGTGGGGCACCATCGCATGGCATGCTTTCACTGTAATGGCTACTGTAAATCGGACAGTGCAGTTAGATTAACACAAATGTAATCTTCCAACCGATATAAGACACTTGTATGTACCTAAATGTTTAATTTCCATAATTTTTATAATTATTTATTTGAATTGCGCGCCCTCCAGTTTCACCGGAAGTTGTCCTGCTAGAGGGATGCCTAGCCCTTAATTAACTTATTTTAAGCCTAGGTGTCTCGCATCCTAGCATTTAGTATTCACCTTATACTGGCCATTGGAAGGGCATAGTCTCTCTCAAAAATACATTTCTGTTTGGTTTTTCTTTGGATTTTCTCCTACCATGTCTATTGTTTTATACTCTCCTACATCATCTTAACATTTCTACAAAATTCAAAGTGTTTTCTGTTGAATGGTACCAACTATATGCATATCCTGGCTTCAGGGCCTGAGTAACAGGCAGTTTAATTTGGGCACGTCATTCAGACAGGAATTGTAGAAAAAAGGAGCCTTGTAGACGGACATGCAATGGAACAAGAACAGCGTCTGGACATAAACACAACACAACAAACAATGCTACTACAGGGAACAACACAGAAGAGCAGACATAAATGCAGGAGAAATCAACAAAGTGAGGGAGTCCAGGTGAGTCCAATGACCGCAGCTGCCAGGTAATGACGGGTAGCCTGGCGCCCTCGAGCAGGGAGGGGATGTGGGAGCAGGCGTGACAGTACACCCCCTCCCTCTCACCTCGGCGAGCCGGATGGGACGGCCGAGGCGTGACAGCTCGACGAGCCAGCTTAGGCACCCCCAGTTCCATCTGAGGCGGAATCCAAGCCCGACGTCACCAACAAAACAAGAAAACTCATGGGCCGGCTGAGGCATAGGAGCCGAACGAGCCGGCTGAAGCATGACGTGGAATGGGATCCTGCCGAGTCAACCGGGACAAGGAAACCTCTCCAGTCAGCTAGGGCATGACAGCCCAACGAGCCAGCTTAGGCATCCCCAGCTCCATCGGTGGCGGCCCCCAGGTCCAACGTCACCAAAAAAACAAAACCCTAAAATACTCCCTGATGCTTCTTGTGATGGGAGTAGCATTCTGTAAGGCCCAACGCAGGAGATGAGAAGCAGGTACAGGGAGTGAACCAGTTAATACAGATGGACATGCAATGGAACAGGGACAGCATCTGCAGATAAACACGACACGTCAAACAATGCTACTACAGGGAACAACAAAGAGGAGCAGACTCCATAGACAAACAATGGCAGTAGAAAGGCCTTACTGAAGAGCTCAGTGACTTTCAATGTGGCACTGTCATAAGATGCCTCCTTTCCAACAAGTCAGTTCCTCAAATTTCTGCCCTGCTAGAGCAGCCCACTGTCAACTGTAAGTGCCGTTATTGTATTGTTAAGTGGAAACATCTGGGAGCAACAACGGCTCAGCCGTAAAGTGGTAGGCCACACAAGCTCAGAGAATGGTACCACCGATCGTCTTTCCTCGGTTACAACATTCACTACCTAGTTATAAACTGCCTCTGGAAGATATGTCAGCACAAGAACTGTCCACCTAGAGCTTAAGATCACCATGCGCAATGCCAAGCACCGACTGGAGTGGTTCAATGCTCACTGCCATTGAACTCTGGAGCAGTAGAAACATGTTCTCTTGGTTGATGAATAACACTTCACCATCTGGCAGCCCGACAGACAAATCTGGTCTTGGCGAAGGCCAGGAGAATGCTACCTGCCCGAATGCATGGTGCCAACTGTAAAGTTTGGTGGAGGAAGAATAATTGCCTGGGGCTGTTTTTCATGGTCGGTCTTGGCCCCTTAGTTCCAGTGGAGGGAAATCATAACTCTACAACAGACAATGGCATTCTAGACAATTCTGTGCTTCCAACTTTGTGGCAAAAGTTTGGGGAAGGCCCTTTCCTGTTTCAGCATTACAATGCCCCCATACACAAAGCGAGGTCCATACAGAAATGGTTTGTTGAGATCAGTGTAGAAGAAATTGACTGGCCTGCACTGAGCCCTGACCTTAGCCCCACCTTTGGGGTGAATTGGAAGGTCGACTCCGAGCCAGGCCTTCTCGCCCAACATCAGGGCCCAACAACACCAATGCTCTTGTTGTTGAATGGAAGCATGACCCTGCAGCAATGTTCCAACATCTAGTGGAAAGCCTTCCCAGAAGAGTGGAGGCTGTTATAGCAGCAAAGGGGGGACCGACTCCACATTAATGCCCATGATTTCGGAATGAGATGTTCGATGAGCAGGTGTCCACATACCTTTGGTCATGTAGTGTATGTGCCTTGTGTTGATGTACAGGCAGTTATGTTGTTTTGTCTTTCAGGGGAATATTATACTTCAGTAGATGTGACTATATTGTACTGATGCTCTACTGCCCTCTGACTCTGCGGTACTGATGCTCTACTGCCCTCTGTTGACTCTGCTGCCAGTTAGATTCTCTCAGGGGTTTTTGTACAGATCCTCCACTCACTCACACCACTGTGTCTGTCTTGCACAGTAATACACAGCAGAGTCCTCTGCTCTCAGAACAGACAGCTTCAGATACACCACACTGTTAGAATTATCTCTGGTGACTTCTATACGTCCTTCAAAATTTTTTGAATAGGTCGTTTTGCTGGCATCATAGTAGATTAATCCCATCCAGTCCAGTGCTTTTCCTGCAGGTTGTCGTATCCAGTGCATGCCATGGTTACTAAATGTAAAGCCAGATCCCTTACAGGAGAGGTTGAGAGTATCTCCAGGCTTTTTCAGGACTGGACCAGAGGGAATGGACTCCATACTCTGACCATTTAAAGCTGATGGAAAGTTAAAGATACAGTAGAAGAGGAGGGTAAAGACATTTAGGTTATTACAAACTAACGTCAAAGTTCAGTCATTCCTCATTAAGAACAGTTGATAAGGAGTAAAACCAAGCAGAACTCACAGGTCAGACAGAGAGAGAGCAGTAGGAGGGAGAGTTTTCCTGTCATACTGAGGGTGGAGATATGAACTCAGCTGCTCCACACAAGACAACAAGTCAGCAGCAGAACATAAGTGTATATATGAACTCTGAGGGATCTGGATTTACATCATGATGTCATGGGGGAGGGACTCATGACTCTGAGGTCAGAGGTCAATTTATGGCTCATAATTGGGGCCAGGAGTTGTCCTTTATCACATGACTTGACCAGAAAAAAGTTGGTCAGTTCACTTAGTCAGAAAAACCTCCAGGGCCTACTCATCACACACATATGCAACTGACTCAATGACTGGAGGAACAGAGGGAACATGATGATTTTCAAAATGTTGATAACCTTCATGATTTCATTTAGTTGTGGACTCGTATAGCATATATATATATATATATTTATTCTTTTAACCTTTATTTAACTAGGCAAGTCAGTTAAGAACAATACGTAAAGGTCATGGGTGACAAAGACAGTACATTTGTATTCACAGGACCGGTTTCCAATGGGGCAGTTAAGCAAAATCCATAATTAAACAAGGAGGCCATTTTACGATTATACTTTCTGTCATGAATGAACAGAGCTTAATGAGATTCAACACCTCACATGGCCTGTACTTTTTTGTTTGTTTATGTATACATGTATATAGATGATGTAATTAAGATATAAAGCACAAGAGGACGTGTTATGTGCTCAGTACAGTGACAGGTATTTGGCGTTGTTCAACCCAAAGCATTAGCCCAGGTGTTGCTGATGCTTTTCAAATCTTACAACGCCCTGAAAGGTATTTTACCTATCAGCTAACCACATTGTATGTTATAGAAATCTGAATAGAATTAGGAATTAGTCATTTAATAGGATCTCTTTGGAAATATGTCAGTCGATGACACAGCCGATGATGTGGCACGCAACCATTGGTTGATGTATGCAACATCTGAAAGGGGGACGTGACCTAATATATAATATATAATAATAATATATGCCATTTAGCTGACGCTTTTATCCAAAGCGACTTACAGTCATGTGTGCATACATTCTACGTATGGGTGGTCCCGGGAATCGAACCCACTACCCTGGCGTTACAAGCGCCATGCTCTACCAACTGAGCCACAGAAGGACCTTTCTCTCTACAGGGGAATTTAAATTTCAAAAGTGAAACAAATCTTCTGAGGTCTGATAGAGAGGTCTGGCAGAGATGCAGAGAACATGATTTGTGTTGAAGCTGAACTGGTGGGAGCTGCTCTTCTCTACTCTCCAGGACACAGAGGGAAGCACGAGGACTCTCAGATACAGAGAGGTTTTATAGGGACGTATTATGACACACATATAGAGCGAAGACAGTCAGGTATACAAGGACTGGGAATATCAACGCAAAATGGGGGGATATTATGTGATAACGTGTCAGTTTTTAACACGACTTATTGGGGGTGAAACAGATATGATATATTAACGTGCTCAACATCTGCTCTGACGACGAGCTCATGTCTGAAGGAGACGACACCTGCGAGGGTAAAAAAAAAACATGCCCTGTTAAGAACTCTTTTTATTTTTTAAAATATTTTTTATATATATTGACATTCAATGGAATAGAATGGTTAAACATTCTTTATGGGACTCAAATGACATGGGTGCTTTTTATTGGTAATCCTGTCCGTGTCCCCACTCTCTGAGGCTCTCAGGGGGAATGGAATATGAAGGAAAAAAACACATTTCCAATACTGCATGACAAATATAAGTACCCACCTAACCATTATATTTATCAATTATATACTGTATGTATGTATGTATGTATGTATGTATGTGTTTAAAGTATGGCTGAGCTTGTGCTATTAAACCATTCATCATAAATACATTTGGTTGTCTGTGTTCCATGGGGAAGTGGTTTTTGTACAGCTCTCTCACCACTCTCTCTCACTGTGTGTACCGGGCACAGTAATACAATGCTGTGTCCTCACTCTTCAGACTGTTCATCTGTAGGTACAGTTTACTGCTGGAGTCATCTCTGGAGAGGGTGAATCTACCCTGAAATGACTGGGAGTAGTCAGCAGTAGTACTATAACTATAAGCAATCCACTCCAGTCCTTTCCCAGGAGCCTGCCTGATCCAGTTCATCCCATAGCTACTGAATGTGAACCCAGAGGCTGTACAGGTCAGTTTGTGTGATTCTCCAGGATTTTTAACCACTGGTCCAGACTCAGTCAGTGTCTGACCCTGAACACCTGTTGAAATACATAGAATGTTGAAGAGGGTTTTGAAGTTAAAAGCTAATGTGTCGATTTATTTCCGTGATACGCTTATAATTAGGCTGCATATCCTCACCTGTTAGATAGACTGTCAGTAAGACTATTCCTGTGGTAGGAAACATGGTGATCTGTGTAGTTCTCTAAAGGTAGTTTAGACCGTCCTCAGCAGAAACAACCTTCAACAGAGACATTAATAAAGAGGCAGGACTAGAGTATTTGCATGAGCTCCTCCTTACTGGGAGGACCAATCACAAGAGGCTTTGATATACACCCATAGTTCACCTTTGATATTTTTTATGTATCTTTATTTTACTGGGTAAGTTGAAAAACACTCTCTCTTACAACAACGATGTGTGGAAGGGATGCAATGTCAAATTGCTGATTAGATCATTATGAAAGTGGATCAATGTTTCTTTACCATCTGTCACTGAAATGTACCAGAGAGAAACCATGTTCTCTGAATCAACCCTTGAAGAATATCTTTATTGAATAACATTGTGGAAAGCTTTTCAATACAGGGAAAATCCATAAGTGCCTCCTAGAGTGTGAAATTGGAACTAAAGGTCACATCTCTGCTCTTCATGTTCCATGTGTCCCCAGATAATGGGTTTGTACAGCTCTGGCCATGGTTTGTATCATTGTGGGAATTGAGAGCACAGTAATGCACAGCTGTATCTTCAGCCTGAAAGTGCTTCCCTTGTGGAAACACTGTGCTACGGAAGTGTCAATTGTGAGGCCGATTTTTAAGTGGGTCTATTATGCTGGTGCTCCCACTGCCAGTTCCGCAAACCCCATAACCAATCCACTCCATGGTTTTGCCCTCATAATGTCATATCCAGTAGTACAATAGCTAGCAAGAATATAACCATAGGTCTTACAGGAGATGGTAAAGGTGTAATGAATACTCAGGGAGAAAAAGGTGATTAATGCACAGAGCACAGCAGGTGTTTATTTCGCCTTCGCAGAAGGCAGGAATCGTGGTCACAGGCAGGCAATGGTCATACACAGGAAGGCAAACAGGCAGGTGAATCAAAACTAGGACTGAAGGCTTTAACTGTTTTTTACAAACGAGCCAGGAAAGGCTTAGTAGAGTCAAAACGAACAATACTTCACAAAGGTATAAACAGAATGAACTGAACTAAATAATGTGCTGATGAGACCATGTGAGTAACTAACACAGGTGAAATCAATTAACAAAAATGATAGACAGGGCTACGTTCAAGAACACAAAGAAACAGGGCTACGTTCAAGAACACAAAGAAACAGGGCTACGTTCAAGAACACAAATAAACAGGGCTATGTTCAAGAACACAAAGAAACAGGGCTATGTTCAAGAACACAAAGAAACAGGGCTATGTTCAAGAACACAAAGAAACAGGGCTACGTTCAAGAACACAAAGAAACAGGGCTACGTTCAAGAACACAAAGAAACAGGGCTATGTTCAAGAACACAAAGAAACAGGGCTACGTTCAAGAACACAAAGAAACAGGGCTACGTTCAAGAACACAAAGAAACAGGGCTACGTTCAAGAACACAAAGAAACAGGGCTACGTTCAAGAACACAAAGAAACAGGGCTATGTTCAAGAACACAAAGAAACAGGGCTACGTTCAAGAACACAAAGAAACAGGGCTATGTTCAAGAACACAAAGAAACAGGGCTACGTTCAAGAACACAAAGAAACAGGGCTATGTTCAAGAACACAAAGAAACAGGGCTACGTTCAAGAACACAAGGTTGACTAAGAAAATAAATACAGAACCTTACAAAAGGATTCTCCTGGACTTACAACAATTGAACCAGGCTGTGTTAGTGTGATATCACAGTAAATACCTGTATGGATAAAACACACAAATATATTAACATTGTTCACAAACAACCTTAAAGATACATTAGAATTGTTTATATTTCTGCCAATCCAAAAATGTGTCGAGTTCCTCCCAAATCCAGAGAGACTCACAGGATGCAGCAGCAGCAGACATGCAGGGAACATGGTTCATTTTGAAGCTGAACTGATGGGAACTCAGGACTCAGAGGGACACACACAGAGATCGTTTATATAAGGGAGAGGTGGGGAGAAAGAGAGGAAGAGAGGAGTGTGGTACAATCTGTATAGGGAGAAGAGGCAGGTGTGGGAGGAATGGGAATAGCAGTAAACTATCATAACTATATCAAAACATTTCTTTGACAACTATGCCATATTTTTATATTCACTTTCTATTGTACTAAGCTAGATTGTTACTGATGAGTAATAGTTAACCACTGGGCACAGATGTCAGTTTAATAATATCTCGTTTTGATTAACATTAGATTCAGTTGTCATCTAACGTGAATTTTGTGATTTTGGTTAAAAGTTGGAAGAAAATACACATTGTAGAAATTCCTTTACATTGATGGCTTCTTGCAAATCCAAATCCAACCAAATTATCCACCTTGTTTAATGTCAACAGATGGAAAAAATAATATTGTTTTAAACAAAGTGACGTGGAAACCACGTTGATTCAGACAGTTTGTGTCCAGTGGGATGACTCTTGATACTAGCAAAACCTATTGCCAATATGATTTCACCACAAGACAGAAGTGATAGTGGTCTCCAGTTTTTAATTACATTAGTAGTCAGATATGAATTTCCTGGTTGTTAATAGATGATCTTGTATGTCACCAGTGATGAGTATGAGTTTCATACAGTGCGTGAACGTTTTGCTCATAATGAAAGGAAACAGATGACACACCTGTTTTACATATTTCCTATGTACAGTATACTTTCAGGAACATTGAACTGCAACTGATAATTAACTGAATCTCTGTGTTTATGAGTCCCTTCACATCATCTTCCCAGAAGGTGGGTTTTAGTATAGGTCTGGTGTTGATTTGTATCACTGTGGAGGGGAGCACAATAATACACAGCTGTGTCTTCAGTCTGCAGACTCCTTTTGAAAACAATGTGATGCTGTTTTTCAGTGAATCTTTATAAGCTGTGTCTCCAGCATTATTTATATATCCAATCCACTACAATGTTTTCCCAGCAGGCTGTCAAATCCAAAATGTAGTAACAGTAGTAACTGAATATGAGACCTTACAGGAGATGGTCAGTGGTTGACCTGGCTGGTCAGTCATAGAGGCTGGCTGAGTGAGTTAAAAATAACTCTGTACACCTGAGAAAGAAAATAATGAACAATGTCAAATACACAAAATAGCAACATGTTACACTTAAACTATATCAAGGCTTGTAGTTGTGTTGCAGCCAGTTTTATACAACAGGCAATTTTCTTTGTTTTGTCTTTCCTCCAAAATCCCTAGAGACTCACAGGAGGCAGCTGCCAGCAGCAGTAGACATGCAGGGAACATTGTGTGTGTTGAAGCTGAACTGGTGGGAGCTGCTCTACTCTCCAGGACTCAGAGGTACGTACTAGGACAGACAGATATAGTTTAAGTAGAGAGAGAACCAGGTTTGCATTGACATAAAAGGGGAGGGGATGTATAAGAGGCTTAGAAACACTGCAGGACCATCTCCACTATTACTGGACACAACCTTTACATTCTGATAACTCAGAGAACCTCTCTGTTATCTTTTTGAATGGGGGGGAGTGGTAAATATGAAACACTACATTTACAGCATTATTTCATACTTGTGGTGGATGAAACATATTTAATACAAACAAAACTATTTAGAATCAACGTCCAAATTATACTTTTTTCTTGCAATAAAATTAATTATCAGAGCCTTCATCAGTACTGGTCTTTATTTGAATCATATGGAGAGAGAGGGGCCCCTGTTGGTGCATCAACAACACTAACACCATGTATTTAACAGGTGTATCATTGTGTTATTATTTGATACATCATTAGAATTGTTCCTCGTGTATCCCCTTGTCATGGTCTACTGGTCATACTATACGTGTGTCTGTGTGTTTGGGCAGGTCCTTCCTTTCTCTACCAGATGGTTTTTGTACGGCTATTCTCATTAGTTTAACCATAGTGAGTCTCTAGCACAGTAATACACTGCAGAGTCCTCTGACTTCAAATGGCTCATGTGTAGATAGAAATTACTGCTGTCCTTTGATGCAGTGAATCGGCCCCTTACTACAGGGGCATTGCTCTTGTCACTGTCAGAATAATAGTAAATGATCCATTCAAGTCCTTTTCCAGGTGCCTGGCGGATCCAGTACATATTAGTGCTGCTGAGAGTAAATCCACTACAGGCACAAGTGAGTTTGAGGGATCCTGCAGGGGTCCCCTGGACTGACTGTTCAGCCTGTGTGAGTACGACCTGACAGTGGACACCTGAGGAAGGAGAGGGATGACAGGTCAGATCAATCAAGGAGTCATATCAGTATCACAGCAACACAAGTTACACTGATCAGAATACAATCAGGAACTCACAGGATACAGCTGCCAGCATCAGCAGTAGAGATGCAGGGAACATGGTTTGCATTGAAGTTCAACAGGTGGGAGCTGCTCTTCTCTACTCTCCAGGACTCAGAAGGACGTACTAGGACTCTCAAATACAGAGGTTTTTATATAAGGAGGAGGGAGAGGGAGAGAAAGGAAGAGGGGCTCAGTGAAATTTGCATAAGGAGAGGATATATATTATTAATGGAAATATCAGTAGGGAAACAATATGTAATAACTGTGCAAGCTATAAATACTCTAGTGTGTTCTCCATGTAATAAGACTTATACTGGAGGATAATGTTAGACAGGACTGTGATACAATGAGCTTTACACTCTGCTAATATTTTTTGTATCACAACTCAATAGTGTGAATTGTCCCCAGTCTTTATATTGGTGCATATATTTGTATTTATATCATAACACTTAATTATGTGTCTTGTTGATACTATAGAGCTTAGATCTTCTTGTTCGGTACTGGCCACCTTCATCATGTGAATGATTAAAACATTAAAGTGTTGGATCATGAATAAGTTCATTGAACGTTTGATAGACATCAATTAGAATACCATCAAGTCATATCAGGAGTATAATAGACAAACAACTCAGATATACATTTCCAGCACCACCAATGATGGGCTTGTATTCATTTACAAATTTGATGTGGTAAAGCATCTCTGTTGTATTTCATTTAAGGAGTCCTATTATACAAACACTGTACTGCTAGAGCTGCCATAACTAGAAGGGATCTTCAGTGAGTCTACAGTAGAAGTACTACTAATACATGTATAACCAACATACTCCAAAGCTTTTCCTTCAGCTTGTCATATCCAGCGAGGGCAGTAATAATATTTACAAAACCTAGAGAATTTGCAGAAGATGCTGAAAGACTGTCCTCGTTTTCTAACCACTGGACCAGAATGGATGAGTTCAATACCACAGCAGACACCTGGAAGGAGAAACGCACATCAATACACAGCATTGTCAGTTTTCATCAGAAATTAGAAATGATCAATTCGCAGTTGTAATAAATATCCATTTGTATGAACAGAGAAACTCACAGGATACAGCTGCCAGCAGCAGCAGCAGAGATGCAGGGAACATGGCTTGTGTTGATGCTGAGCTTAGTGAGAGCTGCTCTTCTCTCCAGTTCTCATAGAGGCCTCTAAGGACAGACAGACACTGTTTAAGTAGGGAATCAAAGGGAGGGTTTGCATTGACATGGAGAGATGGTGGGAGATACAGTATATAAGAGACACTTCAGGACCTCCACCACTATTACTGATAGTACAGGAAGGCGAGTTCACCCCGCTATCATCCAGAAGGCGAGGTCAGTACAGGTGCATCAAAGCTGGGACCGAGAGACTGAAAAACAGCTTCTATCTCAAGGCCATCAGACTGTTAAACAGCCACCACTAACATTGAGTGGCTGCTGCCAACAAACTGACTCAACTCCAGCCACTTTAACAATGGGAATTGATGTAAAATATATCACTAGCCACTTTAAACAATGCTACTTAATATAATTTTTACATACCCTACATTATTCATCTCATATGCATACGTATATACTGTACTCTATATCATCTATTGCATCTTTATGTAATACATGTACTGTACCACTAGCCACTTTAAACTATGCCACTTTGTTTACATACTCATCTCATATGTATATACTGTACTCGATACCATCTACTGCATCTTGCCTATGCCGCTCTGTACCATCACTCATTCATATATCTTTATGTACTGTATCAACAACACTATACCAACATATCTAACAGGTGTGTTATCTCTGTGTCACTGTGTGATGATACAGTATCTGAACATTGGCCAGCTAATGTTTGTGCATACACATGGGCAAGTACATCCTTTCTATTCCAGATGTTTTTTGTACAGCTTCTCCCATTAGTTTTACCACTGTGACTCTCTAGCACAGTAATACACTGCTGTGTCCTCACTCTTCAGACTGTTCATCTGTCGGTACAGCTTACTGCTGGAGTCATCTCTGGAGAGGGTGAATCTACCCTGGACTGACAGAGTAAGAGATTGGACTACTATATGTGCCTATATAAGCAACCCACCCCAGTCCTTTCCCAGGTGCCTGTCTGATCCAACCCATCCTATAGCTACTGAATGTGAAGCCAGAGGCTGTACAGGTCAGTTTGTGTGATTCTCCAGGCTTTTTAACTACTGGTCCAGACTCAGTCAGTGTCTGACCCTGAACACCTGTGGAAATAGAAAGCGGAGATGTTGTTGAAGTTGAAACTAAAACCTGATGTCAACTTGTTTATTTGATAGACAGTATAAACACCTATTAGATAGACTGTCAGTAAGAATATTCCTGTGGTAGGAAAGATAGTGATCTGTGTAGTTCTCTAATGGTAATTGAGAGTCTACATCAGAATCTTCTTTCAACAGAGACATTAATAAAGATGGAGGACTAGAATGTTTTTGCATGAGCTCCTCCTTACTGGGAGGACCAATCACAATAGGCTTGATATATATCCACAGATCACCTAGTATGAGGTCATCTTGAGATGCTCTGTTATGAAGAAGAAATCCAGCTGTTTCTGTTTCTATGTATTTATCTGACCAAGTAAATTGATGGAGAATACATTTCCATTACATCACAAACCTGAGGAGGAGTTGTAAGGACAGTTGCAGAATTAATGTACAAATTATTACTCATGAGAGTAAAGTAATACTGGTACAAGCTGCCATCATGTTGTGATGGCATGATAAAGGGGCATACTTCTTATCTGTCGGAAAGATATCAGTTTGTCTCTGTGGATGGTTTGTCCTCTGACAAATCAACTGTACAATTAGGTTTTCCTCAAGGTTCCGTTTTAGGACCACTATTGTTTTCACTATATATTTTACCTCTTGGTGATGTCATTCGGAAACATAATGTTAACTTTCACTGCTATGTTGATGACACACAGCTGTACATTTCGATGAAACATGGTGAAGCCCAAAACATTGCCATCGCTGGAAGCCTGTGTTTCAGACATAAGGAAGTGGATGGCTGTGCATGTTCTACTTTTAAACTCGGGACAAAACAGAGATGCTTGTTCTCGGTCCAAAGAAACAAAGAGATCTTCCGTTGAATCTGACAATTAATTATGTTGGTTTTACAGTCGTCTCAAATAATACTGTGAAAGACCTCGTCGTTACTCTGGACCATGATCTCTCTTTTGATGAACATAGCAAGACTGTTTCAAGGACAGCTTTTTTCCATCTATGTAACACTGCAAAAATCTGAAACTTTCTGTCCAAAAATTTTGCAGAAACAATTAATCAATGCTTTTGTCACATCAAGGTTATACTTGATGCAGCTACCCGGATAAAGCACTAAATAAACTTCAGCTAGTGCTTAATGCGGCTGCTAGAATCTTGACTAAAACCAAAAAATGTGATCATATTACTCCAGTGCTAGCCTCTTTACACTGGCTTCCTGTTAAGGCAAGGGCTGTTTTCAAGGTTTTACTGCTAACCTACAAAGCATTACATGGGCTTGCTCCTACCTATCTTTCCGATTTGGTCCTGCTGTACATACCTACACATACTTTACGGTCACAAGACGCAGGCCTCCTAACTGTCCCTATAATTTCTAAGCAAACAGCTGGAGGCAGGGCTTTCTCCTATAGAGCTCCCTTTTTATGAAATGGTCTGCCTCCCCATGTGAGAGACGCAGACTCGGTCTCAACCTTTAAGTCTTTATTGAAGACTCATCTCTTCAGTAGGTGAGTGTAGTCTGGCCCAGGAGTGTGAAGGTGAACGGAAAGGCACTGGAGCCACTCTTGCTGTCTCTGCCTGGCTGGTTCCCCTCTCTACTAGGATTCTCTGCCTCTAACATAATTACAGGGGCTAAGTCACTGGCTTACTGGTTCTCTTCCATACCGCTCCTAGGAGGGTGTGTCACTTGAGTGGGTTGAGTCACTGACGTGATCTTCCTTTTTCGGGTTGGCATCCCCCCCCCCATGGGTTTTGCCGTGGCAGAGATCATCGTGGGCTATACTCGGCCTTGTCTCAAGATGGTAAGTTGGTGGTTGAAGATATCCCCGGATGGGGCCACAGTGTCTCCTGACCACTCTTGTCTCAGCCTCTAGTATTTATGCTGCAGTAGTTTATGTGTTGGGGGGGCAGGGTCAGTCGGTTTAATCTGGAGTATTTTTCCTGTCTTATCCGGTGTCCTGTGTGAATTTAAGTATGCTCCCTCTAATTCTCTCTCTCTTTCACTCTCTCACTTTCTCTGTTCCTTTCTTTCTCTCTCTCGGAGGACCTGAGCCATAGGACCATGCCTCAGGACTACCTGGCCTGATGACTCCTTTCTATTCCCAGTCCAGCTGGCCGTGCTGCTGTTCCAGTTTCGACTGTTCTGCCTGCGGCTATGGAACCCTGACCTGTTCACCGGATGTGCTACCTGTCCCAGACCTGCTGTTTTCAACTCTCTAGAGACAGCAGGAGAGGTAGAGATAATCTGAATTATCAGCTATGAAAAGCCAACTGACATTTACTCCTGAGGTGCTGACCTGTTGCACCCTCTACAACCACTGTGATGATTATTATTTGACCCTGTTGATCATCTATGAACATTTGAACATCTTGGCCATGTACTGTCATAATCTCCACCCGACACAGCCAGAAGAGGACTAGCCACCCCTCATAGCCTTGTTCCTCTCTAGGTTTCTTCCTAGGTTCTGTCCTTTCTAGGGAGTTTTTTCTAGCCACCATGCTTCTACACCTGCATTGCTTGCTGTTTGGAATTTTAGGCTGTGTTTCTGTACAGCACTTTCTGACATCAGCTGACGTAAGAAGGGCTTTATAAATACATTTTATGTATTTATTGATACTGAAACAACCACTTAATCAATCCCACAATATGTATTTTTTGAATAACAGTTTAATCAAAAAAAAGAAAAAATTTCAGTGTCTCGATGTGCAAAACTGATAGAGACATGCCCCAAGCGACTTACAGCTGTAATCGCAGCAAAAGGTGGCGCTACAAAGTATTAACTTAAGGGGGCTGAATAATTTTGCACGCCCAATTTTTCAGTTTTTGTTTTGTTAAAAAAGTTTGAAATATCCAATAAATGTCGTTCCACTTCATGATTGTGTCCCACTTGTTGTTGATTCTTCACAAAAAAATACAGTTTTATATCTTTATGTTTGAAGCCTGAAATGTGGCAAAAGGTCGCAAAGTTCAAGGGGGCCGAATACTTTCGCAAGGCACTGTATATATCTGAAAGAGGTCAGGGAGAACAGAGAGACAGACAGAAAACTTAATCTGATGAAAGAAAATAAATTACTTTTTCCAACCATCTACGTCTTTATACAAAAATGAACACATGGACAAAAACAACCTTATTTACTGGATTTAATGTCCAATCTTGTTTTGTACCTTGTATTTGAAGAGATAAAAATCACCCCACTTACCTGGTAGGAAGGACAGGAGGAGGAGAGATGTAAGAAACATGTTTCTCTGTTGAATGGCAGACAGTGTCTGTCTGGGTACTGACAGACAGGGTGGTTGCAGACTGGCTGACTGTCAGATCCTGGCAGACTGGCGGATCCTGGCAGACTGGCGGATCCTGGCCGACTGGCGGATCCTGGCCGACTGGCGGATCCTGGCTGACTGGCGGATCCTGGCCGACTGGCGGATCCTGGCCGACTGGCGGATCCTGGCTGACTGGCGGATCCTGGCTGACTGGCAGTTCTGGTGGATCCTGGCAGACTGGCGGATCCTGGCAGACTGGCGGATCTAACTGATCCTGGCTGACGGGCAGATTCTGGCTGACTGGCAGATCCTGGCAGACTGGCAGTTCTGGCGGATCCTGGCAGACTGGCGGATCCTGGCGGCGCTGGGCAGACTGGCGGCGCTGGGCAGACTGGTAGCTCAGACGGCGCTGGGCAGACGGGTAGCTCAGACGGCGCTGGGCAGACTGGCGGCGCTGGACAGACTGGTAGCTCAGACGGTGCAGGGCAGACGGCGCTGGGCAGACTGGCGGCACTGGCGGCGCTGGACAGACTGGTAGCTCAGACGGGCAGGGCAGACGGGTAGCTCAGACGGCGCTGGGCAGACTGGCGGAACTGGCGGCGCTGGGCAGACTGGCGGCGCTGGGCAGACTGGCGGAACTGGCGGCGCTGGGCAGACAGGTAGCTCAGACGGCGCTGGGCAAACTGGACTGAGGAGCACTGGTGCCTCTGGAATGAGGGCCTCTGGCGCCTCTGGCATGAGGGGCGGTAGCTCTGACAGTGCCGGACAGGCGGGAGACTCTGGCTGCGCTGGAGAGGAGGAAGGCTCCGGCAGCGCTGGACAGGCGGGATGCACTGTAGGCCTGATGCGTGGTGCTGGCACTGGTATGCCGTGCATACTATGCCAAACCAACAGCTTTCTTTCTACTCTGTCCAATACATCCTCCACACTCTCAGACTCAGCACTCTGCTTCGCCGACAGCTCCAATTGCATCCATGGCTCTGCCCAGGGTCCTTTTCCGTCAAGGATCTCCCTCCAAGTCCATTTATCCAAATAGTGCAGCATCTCCCACTGCTGCTGCTGCTGCTGCTCCTGTTGCTGCTGCTTCTGTTCCTTCTCCTGCTGCCGCTTTTGCCGTTGCCCGTTACCACGCCGCTTGGTACTTGGTTGGTGGGTGATTCTGTCAGGGTTTTCCTGTGGTGAAGTAGAGGACCAAAATGCAGCGTGGTTATATTGACTCATGTTTAATAAAAACAGATAAACATGAACACTACAAAACATTAAACGCGGAAAACCAAAAACAGCCCTATCTGGTGCAAAACACAGAGACAGGAACAATCACCCACAAAACCCAACACAAAACAGGCTACCTAAATATGGTTCCCAATTAGAGACAATGACTAACACCTGCCTCTGATTGCGAACCATATCAGGCCAAACATAGAAATAGACAAACCAGACACACAACATAGAATGCCCACCCAGCTCACGTCCTGACCAACACTAAAACAAGGAAAACACATACGAACGATGGACAGAACGTGACAGATGGTCAGTGGTTGACCTGGCTGGACAGTCATAAAGGGTGGCTGAGTGAGTTCATAACTCTGTACACCTGTTGAAAGAAAATAATGAACTAAATATAATATGGATATTCAATGTACAACAGTAGTCTTCTGTAACAAGCAATACGTGTTAAATATGTGCCACAGTCAATCAGGACAGCCTCTTTTTGAAAGGCCTTTACTTATGACTTAAACACATTCATTTTCTACCATTTACATTTACATTTAAGTCATTTAGCAGACGCTCTTATCCAGAGCGACTTACAAATTGGTGCATTCACCTTATGACATCCAGTGGAACAGCCACTTTACAATAGTGCATCTAAATCTTTTAAGGGGGGGGGGTGAGAAGGATTACTTTATCCTATCCTAGGTATTCCTTAAAGAGGTGGGGTTTCAGGTGTCTCCGGAAGGTGGTGATTGACTCCGCTGTCCTGGCGTCGTGAGGGAGTTTGTTCCACCATTGGGGGGCCAGAGCAGCGAACAGTTTTGACTGGGCTGAGCGGGAACTGTACTTCCTCAGTGGTAGGGAGGCGAGCAGGCCAGAGGTGGATGAACGCAGTGCCCTTGTTTGGGTGTAGGGCCTGATCAGAGCCTGGAGGTACTGAGGTGCCGTTCCCCTCACAGCTCCGTAGGCAAGCACCATGGTCTTGTAGCGGATGCGAGCTTCAACTGGAAGCCAGTGGAGAGAGTGGAGGAGCGGGGTGACGTGAGAGAACTTGGGAAGGTTGAACACCAGACGGGCTGCGGCGTTCTGGATGAGTTGTAGGGGTTTAATGGCACAGGCAGGGAGCCCAGCCAACAGCGAGTTGCAGTAATCCAGACGGGAGATGACAAGTGTCTGGATTAGGACCTGCGCCGCTTCCTGTGTGAGGCAGGGTCGTACTCTGCGGATGTTGTAGAGCATGAACCTACAGGAACGGGCCACCGCCTTGATGTTAGTTGAGAACGACAGGGTGTTGTCCAGGATCACGCCAAGGTTCTTAGCGCTCTGGGAGGAGGACACAATGGAGTTGTCAACCGTGATGGCGAGATCATGGAACGGGCGGTCCTTCCCGGGAGGAAGAGCAGCTCCGTCTTGCCGAGGTTCAGCTTGAGGTGGTGATCCGTCATCCACACTGATATGTCTGCCAGACATGCAGAGATGCGATTCGCCACCTGGTCATCAGAAGGGGGAAAGGAGAAGATTAATTGTGTGTCGTCTGCATAGCAATGATAGGAGAGACCATGTGAGGTTATGACAGAGCCAAGTGACTTGGTGTTTAGCGAGAATAGGAGAGGGCCTAGAACAGAGCCCTGGGGACACCAGTGGTGAGAGCACGTGGTGAGGAGACAGAATCTCGCCACGCCACCTGGTAGGAGCGACCTGTCAAGTAGGACGCAATCCAAGCGTGGGCCGCGCTGGAGATGCCCAACTCGGAGAGGGTGGAGAGGAGGATCTGATGGTTCACAGTATCGAAGTCAGCCGATAGGTCTAGAAGGATGAGAGCAGAGGAGAGAGAGTTAGCTTTAGCAGTGCGGAGCGCCTCCGTGATACAGAGAAGAGCAGTCTCAGTTGAATGACTAGTCTTGAAACCTGACTGATTTGGATCAAGAAGGTCATTCTGAGAGAGATAGCGGGAGAGCTGGCCAAGGACGGCACGTTCCAGAGTTTTGGAGAGAAAGAAAGAAGGGATACTGGTCTGTAGTTGTTGACATCGGAGGGATCGAGTGTAGGTTTTTTCAGAAGGGGTGCAACTCTCGCTCTCTTGAAGACGGAAGGGACGTAGCCAGCGGTCAGGGATGAGTTGATGAGCGAGGTGAGGTAAGGGAGAAGGTCTCCGGAAATGGTCTGGAGAAGAGAGGAGGGGATAGGGTCAAGCGGGCAGGTTGTTGGGCGGCCGGCCGTCACAAGACGCAAGATTTCATCTGGAGAGAGAGGGGAGAAAGAGGTCAGAGCACAGGGTAGGGCAGTGTGAGCAGAAACAGCGGTGTCGTTTGACTTAGCAAACGAGGATCGGATGTCGTCGACCTTCTTTTCAAAATGGTTGACGAAGTCATCTGCAGAGAGGGAGGGGGGGGAGGGGGAGGAGGATTCAGGAGGGAGGAGAAGGTGGCAAAGAGCTTCCTAGAGTTAGAGGCAGATGCTTGGAATTTAGAGTGGTATAAAGTGGCTTTAGCAGCAGAGACAGAGGAGGAAAATGTAGAGAGGAGGGAGTGAAAGGATGCCAGGTCCGCAGGGAGGCGAGTTTTCCTCCATTTCCGCTCGGCTGCCCGGAGCCCTATTCTGTGAGCTCGCAATGAGTCGTCGAGCCACGGAGCGGGAGGGGAGGACCGAGCCGGCCTGGAGGATAGGGGACATAGAGAGTCAAAGGATGCAGAAAGGGAGGAGAGGAGGGTTGAGGAGGCAGAATCAGGAGATAGGTTGGAGAAGGTTTGAGCAGAGGGAAGAGATGATAGGATGGAAGAGGAGAGAGTAGCGGGGGAGAGAGAGCGAAGGTTGGGACGGCGCGATACCATCCGAGTAGGGGCAGTGTGGGAAGTGTTGGATGAGAGCGAGAGGGAAAAGGATACAAGGTAGTGGTCGGAGACTTGGAGGGGAGTTGCAATGAGGTTAGTGGAAGAACAGCATCTAGTAAAGATGAGGTCGAGCGTATTGCCTGCCTTGTGAGTAGGGGGGGAAGGTGAGAGGGTGAGGTCAAAAGAGGAGAGGAGTGGAAAGAAGGAGGCAGAGAGGAATGAGTCAAAGGTAGACGTGGGGAGGTTAAAGTCGCCCAGAACTGTGAGAGGTGAGCCGTCCTCAGGAAAGGAGCTCAAGGCATCAAGCTCATTGATGAACTCTCCGAGGGGACCTGGAGGGCGATAAATGATAAGGATGTTAAGCTTGAAAGGGCTGGTAACTGTGACAGCATGGAATTCAAAGGAGGCGATAGACAGATGGGTAAGGGGAGAAAGAGAGAATGACCACTTGGGAGAGATGAGGATCCCGGTGCCACCACCCCGCTGACCAGAAGCTCTCGGGGTGTGCGAGAACACGTGGGCGGACGAAGAGAGAGCAGTAGGAGTAGCAGTGTTATCTGTGGTGATCCATGTTTCCGTCAGTGCCAAGAAGTCGAGGGACTGGAGGGAGGCATAGGCTGAGATGAACTCTGCCTTGTTGGCCGCAGATCGGCAGTTCCAGAGGCTACCGGAGACCTGGAACTCCACGTGGGTCGTGCGTGCTGGGACCACCAGATTAGGGTGACCGCGGCCACGCGGTGTGGAGCGTTTGTATGGTCTGTGCAGAGAGGAGAGAACAGGGATAGACAGACACATAGTTGACAGGCTACAGAAGAGGCTACGCTAATGCAAGGAGATTGGAATGACAAGTGAACTACACGTCTCGAATGTTTAGAAAGTTAAGCTTACTAAAATGATACAGTACTGCTGAAGTAGGCTAGCTACCCATCTTATTCATTAATGCTGTGGGATAAATCAGGTGTTTCTTGGTGGGCTTAAACACATCTACTGTGAAACAAATGTGTACAATCTACACACATGGTTATTTACTTTTAAAAAGACCACAGTACCATGACAGATATAGTGGAGATGCGACAAAGTATGTCAGTTCTCATGTATCGCCAGGGTAGCCTAGTGGTTAGAGTGTTGGCCTAGCAACCGGGAGGTTGCAAGTTCAAACCCCTGAGCTGACAAGGTACAAATCTGTCGTTCTGCCCCTGAACAGGCAATTAACCCACTGTTCCTAGGTCATCATTGAAAATAAGAATTTGTTCTTTACTGACTTGCCTAGTTAAATAAAGGTTAAAAAAAATCTTCCAAGGCATGCATGGATGTTAACTTTTTTATGCCAGTGTTTAGCTTTAAATGGCGTGATTATCCCATATTCATAACACATATGAATAAGCTGGACAGTCTTTTCCAAAATCGTGAACAATTACGGCGCTGGCCGTGGCTATCCTTGAGACATACCCAGGACCTACATGCCCGACCCATGGAGTGAAAACTTACAGAGCTTTGATGGAGCGTGCATGAGAGCCTGGCATGGCGATGGTGAATTGGTTACGGATAATGGTCAATGCTAACCAGGCCCTTTATCTGTAAGAAAGGAATAGTAAAAAGGTGTAATTAATTATGACATGCTTTAAACTGTATGTACTTAATATTTTGAATTAATTCAAATTGTATCTCACCCCTTAATGAACGGGAAGCTCTCGTTTTCTCTCACACCCCGGTCTGTCGGGGTGAGAGAACGAACGACACCTGCCTCTGATTGAGAACCATACCAGGCCAAACACAAAACCACAACATAGAAAAAAGAACATAGACTACCCACCCCAACTCACACCCTGACCAAACTAAAACAAAGACATAACAAAGGAACTAAGGTCAGAACGTGACAGTCGCGAAGAAAAAGGCTTACGGAAAAGCCATGTGCGTGCGTGTGTGTGTGTGCTGGCGTGTATGTGTGTGTTTCAAAAATAAAAAGGGTAGGGGGAGTGTGTTCAACAATGCCCGGGCATCTGCAGTCAAGGCCCTCTCTCTCTCTCTCTGCAGGGGTCGTTTGAAACCAAGGTTTGCACTATCATGCAAACGGTATGTTCAGATATCTGCCTCCCCCCTCCAAGAAGTGTGTCGGCGTCTCTTTCGATTCATTAGCACATATGCCCTTTCAAATAAAAATGTATCTCACCCCCCAGAGGATGTGGGGACTAAAAAGTCAAACACTCAAGAAAGAATACAATATGGCGAGACAGCCCCCTAGGGTTAAACAATGTTATTTATAATCAGCGCATATGCTAAAGGTCCCGCCACATCAATCATCATGACAACTTCAAAGGAATAGATGCAATATATGCATAAATTAGCACACCCTCTAACGTGTGAGAATAGGAACAGGATGCCCATATATTGGCATAAGCACGTGATCAGTTCCCGCCAGGATGTCCTGACCGGATGCCCAAATATGCGCATGCACACGTCATCCTGACATAGGGTCATAAATCATACGTTTGATGTGTGCCGTCTACTTTATTCTCTCTAGTGCCCCCTGTCGGTGCATCAATAACACTAGCACCATGTTTTTAACTGGTGTATCATTGTGTTATTATTTGATACATCATTAGTATGGTTCCTCATGTATCCCCTTGTCATGATCTACTAGTCATACTATACGTGTGTCTGTGTGTCTGTCCTTCCTTTCTCTACCAGATGGTTTTTTTTACAGCTATTCTCATTAGTTTAACCGTAGTGAGTCCCCAGCACAGTAATACACTGCAGAGTCCTCTGGCTTCAACTGGCTACTGTGCAGATAGAAATTTGTGTTTTCCTTCGATACAGTGAATCGTCCCCTTACTACTGGGGCATTCCTCTTGTAAGTGTCAGAATAATAGTAAATTATCCATTCAAGTCCTTTTCCAGGTGCCTTGTGGATCCAGTGCATATAACTGCTGCTTAGAGTAAATCCGCTACAGGCACATGTGAGTTTGAGGGATCCCCCAGGTGTCCCCAGGACTGACTGTTCAGCCTGTGTGAGTACGACCTGACAGTGGACATCTGAGGAGGGAGAGGAATGACAAGTCAGATCAATCAAGGAGTCACATCAGTATCACAGCAACACAGGTTATA
The DNA here is from genome assembly GCF_023373465.1 of Oncorhynchus keta. NCBI lineage: Eukaryota > Metazoa > Chordata > Actinopteri > Salmoniformes > Salmonidae > Oncorhynchus > Oncorhynchus keta. The sequence goes on along the minus strand of NC_068452.1, from coordinate 36,308,702 downwards.
CCTATCAGACCACAGTCAGGAGTGAGTTTTAGTACAGGTCTGGTGCTAGTTTGTTTAACTGTGGAGGAGAGCACAGTAATACTGTAGGTCTGAACCATCAATCTCCACTACATTATTTGGGATCCTGAGTGGCTCAGAAGTCTAATGCAATGAGGGTTCAATAGAGGGGTCAATACAGACCTGGGTTCAATCCCGGATTGTATCACAACCGGTGGATCCAGTACATATTAGTGCTGCTTAGAGTAAATCCACTGCAGGCACTTGTGAGTTTGAGGAACCCTCGGGGGTCCCCTGGACTGACTGTTCAGCCTGTGTGAGTACGACAAAATGCAATTGTATTTGTTGTCCGTAGTTTATGCCTGCCCATACCATGACCCCACCACCACCATGGGGCACTCTGTTTACAATGTTGACATCAGCAAACCCCTTGCCCACACGACACCATACATGTTGTCTGCGGTTGTGAGGTCGGTTGGGCATACAGCCAAATCCTCTAAAATGACATTAGAGGCAGCTTATAGTAGAGAAAGGAACATTCAATTATCTCGCCACAGCTCTGGTAGATATTCCTGCAGTCAGCAAGGCCAATTGCATGCTCCCTCGCCATCTGTGGCATTGTGTTGTGTGATAAAACTGCACATTTTAGAGTGGCTTTTTATTGTCCCCCGCACAAGGTGCCCCCTTGTAATGATTGTGCTTTCTAATCAGCTTCTTGACATGCCACACCTGTCAGGTGGATGGATTATCTTGGCAAATGAGAAATGCTCACTAACTGGAATGTAACCAAATTTGTGCTCTAAAAGTGTGAGAATTAAGCTTGTTGTGTTTCTGGAACATTTTTGGGATCTTTTATTTCACCTCATGAAACATGGGACCAGCACTTTACATGCTGTGTTTATATATATTCAAGGTATTTGATAACTGTGCATGCTGGGAATAATCTGTGTTGTCCACGTCAAAGCCAGACTTATACAGGAAGACAATTTTATGCAGGACTGTGGTAAGATGACAGTGTTACACTCTGCCAATATTTTTTGTATCATAACCCAGGAGTGTTATTGGTTATGGTTAGGAAAAGGGTAAGGGTTCACTAAAATGATCTCCTAACCTGCTATGAAAAGTCAATTCTGTTCACAGCTGTACTCCATCAACTCCACAACTGTGTTAATGGTCTCAAGTTTTTGGATATTTCATTTATAACATATTATTTGTTATTTGTATATTTTTGATAATACAGAGCTTAGACCTTCTTCTTCTGTATTGGTGAGGCCATCTTCATCATATGAATGATTAAAACATGCAATGGATCATGGATGAGTTCATTGAATGTTTAGTAGACATCAATTAGAATACCATCAAGGTTGGCAAACAATTCAAACATTTAGTTCCAGCTTAAATTAATTTACACACTGGATATTGAGGAGCATCTATGTTCTATTTAATTTAAGGAGTCCTATTATACAATGAATCCCTGGAGGAAGGGTTTTTGTACCGTTCTGGTCATGGTTTGTATCACTGTGTCCACCGAGCACAATAACACACAGCTGTGTCTTCAGTCAGAATTTATATTTTATTTTACCTGTATTTAACTAGGCAAGTCAGTTAAGAACAAATTCTTATTTTCAATGACGGCCTAGGAACAGTGGGTTAACTGCCTGTTCAGGGGCAGAACGGCCGATTTGTAAACTGTCAGCTCAGGGATTTGAACATGGAACCTTTCGGTTACTAGTCCAACACTCAAAATACATTTCCAAGTAATAACTAGAACTTATCTTGCTATTTAGTGCATCTACAGTGGTACTACTAGTACTACTACTGCATGTATAACCAACATGCTCCAAAGCTTTTCCTTCAGCTTGTCATATCCAGTGAGGACAGTAAGAAGATATAGAAAACCCAGAGAATTTCAGGAGATGCTGAAAGTCACTCCTGGTTTTATAACCACTGGACCAGAATGGATGAGTTCAAATATCACAGCAGACACCTTGAAGGAGAAACACACATCAATACACATACTGTAATTGACCATTTTCATCTGAAATTAGAAATGATCATTCCAGAGTTGTAAGAAATGTCTATTTTTTTAACAGAGAGCCTCACAGGAGGCAGCTGCCAGCAGCAGTAGAAGAGATGCAGGGAACACGGTTTGTGTTGAAGCTGAACTGCTGGGAGTTGTTCTTCTTTACTCTCCAGGACTCAGAGTTCCTCTAAGGACAGACAGACAGACACTGTTTAAGTAAGGAAAAAACAAGAGGATGGGTTTGCATAGAGGATGGGTTTGCATTGACGTAGAGTGATGGATGGAAAGAGTGGTTATACAGTAGAGGTGGGCATCAGTGGAGTCTGCTGAGGGGAGGACAGCTCATAATAGTGTCTGGAATGGAGTGAATGGAATCATTTCAAACACGTTTGTCATACCATTCCTATCACTTCATTCCAGCCATTACGATCAAATCCAGACATTATTATGAGCCATCCTCCCCTCAGCAGCCTCCACTGTTGGACATAGTAAAGCTCTTATCATATTGACTTAAAAAGAAGGTCCACAGTTTGGAACTTATATTTTATATTATGGAGAAGGTTGGAGCTAAACATTGAGAAAACCATATCTATTCTGTCTAAGCCAATTATTTGTTATCCTGTCAATGATATCAATGTAGTACAAACAGAATTAGTAATTACATGGGGGGATTAGACTTGATTTTATTACAGCAAGAAGGTTAATATCACCATTTACTGATTGAAACGTATTGCTCCAACTGTTTAAGGGATGAGTGAGTTTTTGTACATGTCTGGCCCTGGTTTGTATCACTGAGTCTCTGGCACAATAAAACACAGCTGTGTCTTCAGTCTGCAGGTTCTGTCCTGTTAAAGTCACAGTATTGCTGGAGGATTCTAACATGAGGGTGTATTTGTTTTTCAAGGAATCCTTAAAGGATGTGTATCCAGTACAGTATGTATGCTTCCAATCCACTCCAATGCTTTTCCTGCAGGCTGTCCAATAGCTCGATAAAGAGTATGAGACCTTACAGGAGATGGTCAATGGTTGACCAGGCTGAGTGAGTTCTTCATAGTGCACACATGTGGACAAAGCATTTGAAATGGAACTCACTACAAAATATAATCATACTTACATTTTAACAAAGCAAAACATTTGCATAAGGAAGACAGTCAGGTATAAAAGGACTGGGGATATCAGTGCAAAAATATGTGATAATGTGTCTGTTTTTGGCACTACACTTATAGGCAATATGGGAGATATGTAGTAACTCCTTAGAATGGTTAAACATTCTCTATGGGACACGAATTACATAGGTGCTTGCTTATTATTGGTAATCGTGGCCTTGACCCAGCTCTCTGAGGGTGTCTCAGGGGGAGTGGGATATGCATGAAGATACATTTCCAATTCACACTTGTCTAATCTTGGTGAAATAGAACAAATATAGGCACCCACCTAATTATTATATATATATATATATATATACATATTTATTGTATTTTTTAATATATTGTTTTAAAGCCCTTTTTCTCCCCAATTTCTTCATATCCAATTGATAGTTACAGTCTGGTCCCATCATTGCAACTCCTGTACAGACGAGAGAGAGAGAGAGAGAGAGAAGAGAGAGAAGAGAGAGAGAAGAGAGAGAGAAGAGAGAGAGAAGAGAGAGAGAAGAGAGAGAGAAGAGAGAGAGAAGAGAGAGAAGAGAGAGGAGAGAAGAGAGAGAAGAGAGAGAAAGAGAGAGAGAGAGAAAGAGAGAGAGAGAGGCGCACCCACCTAATTAGTATGATTATTCATTCTTTACTCTATGTACACTACATGACCAGAAGTATGTGAACACCTGCTGGTCAAACATATCATTCCATAATCATGGGCATTAATATGGAGTTGGCTCACCCTTTGCTGCGATAACAGCCTCCACTCTTCTGGGAAGGATTTACATTAAATGTTGGAACATTGCTGCGGGAGCATTATTGAGGTCGGGCACTGATGTTGGGCGATTAGGCCTGGCTCGCAATCAGTGTTCCAATTCATCCCAAAAGTGTCCAATGGGGTTGACGTCAGGGCTCTGTTTAGGCCAGTCAAGTTCTTCCACACCCATCTTGACAAACCATTTCTGTATGGACCTCGCTTTGTGCACCGGGACATTGTCATGCTGAAACAGGAAAGGGCCTTCCCCAAACTGTTGCCACAAAGTTGGAAGAACAGAATTGTCCAGAATGTCATTGTATGCTTCAGCTTTAAGATTTCCCTTCACTGGAACTAAGGGGCCTAGCCCGAACCATGAAAAACATCCCCAGACCCTTATTCCTCCTCCACCAAATTACAGTTGGCACTATGCATTTGGGGAAGGTATGGCTCTCCTGGCAACCACCAAACCCATATATGTCAGTCGGACTGCCAGATGGTGAAGCGTAATTCATCATTCCTGAGAACGCATTTCCACTGCTCCAGAGTCTAATGCGGTCAGGTTTACACCACTCCAGTCAATGATTGGCAGTGAGCATTGTGATCTTAGGCATGTGTGTGCGGCTGCTTGGCCTTGGAATCCCATGTTTTGAAGCTCCCGATGAACAGTTCATGTGCTCACGTTGATTCAAGAGCCGGTTTGGAACCTGGGAGTGAGTGTTGCAACTGAGGACAGATTATTTTTACTCGCTACACGGTTTAGCACTCTGCGGTAGGGTTCTGTAAGCTTGTGTGGCCTATCACTTCGCCGCTGAGCTGTTATTGGTAGTTGAGACTGTCCTCAGCAGAAACAGCCTTCAAGAGATACATTAATTAATAAACATGGAGGACTGGAGAGTTTTGCATGAGCTCCTCCTCACTGAGAGGACCGATCACAAGAAGCTTTGATATATACCCACAGACGTAATGTTCTTCTATGATACAATCCTGCTGTTTGTGATTATATTTATTTGATCAATTTTATCAGGTAAATTGATGGATGATACATTTCCCATTTACAACACAAACCCTGATGAAAAGTTGTAAAAACAGTGTGAGAATTACTCACTATTCCACACGACAGTAGGTTACTATTGCTAGAAGCTGTTATCATGTTATTATTATATGTGCCCAGTGGTATAGTTCTGACAAAACAATGAATCAATCCCACGATATATATTTGTGAATAACATTTGAATACATTTCAGTAGTGACGGTATTCCATTATACCTACCCAAGCGAGAACTTTTGAAATATTATAATATATTACAAGTATAATAAAGTATTCTTAAATATACTATATATTCGGATAATATACTTCAAATACGAGACATACTTTTATTGTACAGTACCAGTCAAAAGTGTGGGGCACACCTAATTCAAGGGTTTTCCTTTATTTGTACTATTTTAAGCGCAAACTAGATGGGATGGCATATCGCTGCGTAATATCGTGGTTACCATGCTGGTTAAGAGTGAATTCTAAATAAATCACTGATAGTGTCACCCGCAAAGCACCGACGGCACCATCACATCTCCTCCCCGATGCTTCAAAATGGAAACCAAACATGCAGAGATCATCCGTTCACCTACTCTGCGTCTCGCAGTTGGAACAAAAATCTCAAATTTGAAGGCATCAGACCAAAGAATAGATTTCCCCCGGTATAATTTCCATTGTTCAGGTTTCTTGGCCCAAGCAAGTCTCTTATTGGTGTACCTTTACGAGTGGTTTCTTTTCAGAAATTTGACCGTGAAGGCCTGATTCGCACAGTGTCCTGTGAACAGTTGATGTTGATTTGTCTGTTACTTCGTGAAACATTTATTTGGGCTGAAATCTGAGGTGCAGTGAAATCTAATGAACTTATCCTCTGCAGCAGAGGTAACTCTGGGTCTTCCTTTCCTGTGGCGATCCTAATGAGAGCCAGTTTCATCATAGTGCTTGATGGTTTTTGCGACGGCACTTGAATAAACTTTACAATAATGATGGACTGTCATTTCTCTTTGCTTATTTGAGATGTTCTTGCCATAATATTTACTTGGTCTTTCACCAAATAGGGCAGTCTTCTGAATACCACCCCTACCTTGACACAACACAACTGATTGGCTCAAACGCATTAAGAAGGAAAGAAACACTTGTTCATTGAAATGTATTCCAGGTGACTACCTCATTAAGCTGGTTGAGAGAATGCCAATAGTGTGCAAAGCTGTCATCAAGGCAAAGAGTGGCTACTTTGAAGAATCTCAAATCTTAAATATATTTTGATTTGTCTAACACATTTTGGCTACTACTTGATTCCGTATGTGTTATTTCATAGTTTTGATGTCTTCACTATTATTCTACAATGTGGAAAATAGTATAAAAAAATAAATACTTTTGAATGAGTAGGTGTGTCCAAACTTTTGACTGGTACTGTTTATCTTAATTGTGCTATAAAAATACAATCATTACACTTTAACACACTTATTAAAAGTGTACTTTAAATTCATAGGTTTTTCATTCACTATCACTACACTCAAACAAACTCGCTGTAATTTAGTATATTCATTCAAACACACTTGGAAATGCTTTTTTGTTGAAGCATTGTTTTAGTTTTTTTCTTGAAACTCTGTTTGTTAGTGATCAAGTACACAGTAAGTATAGTTTCAGTACGAATAATAAGTATGGAAGTACTTCCGGAATTCCTATTCAGAAGAGTGCAGAGAAAGTTGACAATGATAAGGGAACGTGCACAGCCATGGAACATGCTTCCCAAGGGTGTAGTTTTTTACATGTCAAGATTATATACTTAAATGTACTTTTTTGAAAGTATACTTAGCATGTCCACAAAATATATTCCAAGTGTACTTTTGCATATTACCCAGCATCCTTTTTCTGCATCTGAAGTTTTTATTTATGATATGATATTGTTCCTAATATTCAAATCAAATCAAAATCGAATCAAATTTGAATAGTAACACGTCCCGAATACGTAGACCTTACAGTGAAATGCTTACTTACAAGCCCCTAACCAACAATGCAATTTTAAAAAAAACATATGAATAACAATAAGAAATAAAAGTAACAAGTAATTAAAGAGCAGCAGTAAAATAACAATAGCGAAACTACTCTGTACCAGTACAGAGTCAATGTGCGGGCTCACCGGTTAGTTGAGATAATATGTACATGTAGGTAGAGTTATTAAAGTGACTATGTATAGATGATAACAACAGAGAGTAGCAGCGATATAAAAGAGGGGGGAGGGGCAATGCAAATATTCTGGGTAGCAATTTGAATAGATGTTCCAGAGTCTTATGGCTTGGGGGTAGAAGCTGTTGAGAAGCCTCTTGGACCTAGACTTGGCGATCCTGTACCGCTTGCCGTGCGGTAGCAGAGAGAACAGTCTATGACAAGAGTGGCTGGAGTCTTTGACAATTTTTAGGGCCTTCCTCTGACACTGCCTGGTAAAGAGGTCCTGGAAGACAGTAAGCTTATCCCCAGTGATTTACTGTCGTGTATTTGGCATCATTAAATTGAAGACTGTTATTTTACCAAATCAATTCTCTGTAATTATTATTACGTGATTAAACTAATCATGTAAATGTAATTATCTAGGAAGTCGGGGCACCAAGGAAAATCTTCATATAACAAAGTTATAATTTTCCTAATATAACTCTTCAGATATTTTAGTATCGGATCAATTAGTCTTCTAATTTATGAATTATTCTTTACCTCACGTTAGTCTCATTCCAAATGTCGTAAATTCTTGGTTATCTGCACGAACCCAGCCTTTACTATGAACCATCCACACACCAATTGTCTTAATCATTTCTTTACTAACTAACTAAATAATCACAGAAATGCATAAACAAACAACAGTAGATATCGTTACAAGGAAATGATAGGGGAGGTTCCCTAGTGGGCGAAGCTGATCTGACGGCTTGGTAGACATAGGGAAGTGGGTGTGGACTGAGAAGGGCGGGAAAGACAAAAAGGAGTCACTACAGTTAATTATATTGATTGAAATGCTAATCCTTTGCACATGAACGCTCACTCATTCGGGAATAATTGCGATCAATATATATTTACCCCCAGTGTGCCGTCATGATCACTGTTGGAATCATCAGTCCTTCTGTTAGAAAGTTCATCCGAGCGCCTCTCTGCTTCCCTGAAGACTTTCGTGGTTAGAACCGATACTTCAGAGTTCCATTCAGAAATGTTCTTATGGAATAGATGTTTTGGCGGGTGTCTGTCTTCGCATTCCAGGTTGACATCATTTCTAGCTGCAGACTAGTAATTAGTATCTAAGATTTGCTCTTATTCTGTCAGGATCGATAGCCTCGGCGTTTAACCATTTCCACCAGTGTAGCCAATGCACCACGTGGTAGGGTTAGGAATTCAACAACCATTACAACCTTAGCTTATACTGAGGTTTTTGTGATCTAAACTCAACCTTTGCCCCCTCGGTGTCCATCGAGGTACGTGTGGTCTGGTGAAGATTTCTTCAGGTGGGGTGTTACGGATACAGGTATCCTGTGTGTGTATTTCTTTTCTCTCCTCCTCACAGGTGGCAAATCCCCAATCAGTCATCAATCAGTCACTAATCAGAAGACACACCTCCTGTTTCCATTACCCAATCACATTCCCTTTCCCTTGGTTTAAAAACCCTGTCTGTTGTTTGCTGTTGAGCTCAATCTCTCTGTCAATGCCATCTGTCTGTAGATCTCTTGTTTGGTTTTTGCATCTACATGGTCCTTCTGTAGCTCAGTTGGTAGAGCATGGCGCTTGTAACGCCAGGGTAGTGGGTTCGATTCCCGGGACCACCCATACGTAGAATGTATGCACACATGACTGACTGTAAGTCGCTTTGGATAAAAGCGTCTGCTAAATGGCATATATATATATATATGGCATATACATGTCACTTTGTCCCCACCTGTGAGTATTGGTTTTGTTATGGTGTTTGTTTGACGGTGGGAAAAGGGGGAACCAAGATAAGTCGCCCATGGGCACACATTACCCGTAGGAATACTTTGTATAAAAATACTAGTTAGAACTGGGCGGACCACCCACTGTATTTTTGGTTAGTTAGTTAGCTGTATTGAAGTAGGCTAGTCTAGCTTAGGGGTATTTTTGGATATTTATTTCTTTCCTTGGGTCCAGCTCAGCTACACTTTGCATGAGTCATGTTACGGGTCTCATTACCATCCCCCTAGACTGTCGGGCCAAAAGGGATTCGTAACATGGGGGGGTTTTTGTTTGTAACAGTAGAAAAGGGCTGTCCCATGAGCCAGATCATGGCTGTGCTCATGGGGGCGGGCCAATGACTTAGTTCAACTTTAAAGGGAATACAATTCTCTCACATTAAAGGTTCCTTTTGTCCAGGTGGGAAAAGGCAGTGTGGAGTGCAATAGAGATTGCATCATCTGTGGATCTGTTAGGGCGGTATGGAAATTGGGGTGTCTAGTGTTTCTTGGATAATGGTGTTGATGTGAGCCATGACCAGCCTTTCAAAGCACTTCATAGCTACAGACATGGGTGCTATGGGTCGGTAGTCAATTAGGCAGGTTTAACTTAGTGTTCTTGGACACAGGGACTATGGTGGTCTGCTTAAAACATGTTGGTATTACACAATCGGACACACGAGAGGTTGAAACTGTCAGTGAAGACACTTGCCAGTTGGTCAGCGAACACTTCCCAGGGCATAGACATCACATAGTAGGATTTTTTTATGAATTTATTTGCAAATTATGGTGGAAAATAAGTATTTGGTCACCTACAAACAAGCAAGATTTCTGGCTCTCACAGACCTGTAACTTCTTCTTTAAGAGGCTCCTCTGTCCCAAAGAGCTGTCAAAGGACACCAGAAACAAAATTTTAGACCTGCACCAGGCTGGGAAGGCTGAATATGCAATAGGTAAGCAGCTTGGTTTGAAGAAATCAACTGTGGGAGCAATTATTAGGTAATGGAAGACATACAAGACCACTGATAATCTCCCTCGATCTGGGGCTCCACGCAAGATCTCACCCCGTGGTGTCAAAATGATCACAAGAACGGTGAGCAAAAATCCCAGAACCACACGGGGGGACCTAGTGAATGACCTGCAGAGAGCTGGGACCCCAAGTAACAAAGCCTACCATCAGTAACACACTACGCCACCAGAGACTCAAATCCTGCAGTGCCAGACGTGTCCCCCTGCTTAAGCCAGTACATGTCCAGGCCCGTCTGAAGTTTGCTAGAGAGCATTTGTATGATCCAGAAGAAGATTGGGAGAATGTCAGATGAAACCAAAATATAACTTTTTGGTAAAAACTCAACTCGTCGTGTTTGGAGGACAAAGAATGCTGAGTTGCATCCAAAGAACACCATACCTACTGTGAAGCATGGGGGTGTAAACATCATGCTTTGGGGCTGTTTTTCTGCAAAGGGACCAGGACGACTGATCCGTGTAAAGGAAAGAATGAATGGGGCCATGTATCGTGAGATTTTGAGTGAAAACCTCCTTCCATCAGCAAGGGCATTGAAGATGAAACGTGGCTGGGTTTTTCAGCATGACAATGATCCCAAACACACCGCCCGGGCAACGAAGGAGTGGCTTCGTAAGAAGCATTTCAAGGTCCTGGAGTGGCCTAGCCAATCTCCAGATCTCAACCCCATAAAAAATCTTTGGAGGGAGTTGAAAGTCCGTGTTGCCCAGCAACAGCCCCAAAACATCACTGCTCTAGAGGAGATCTGCATGGAGGAATGGGCCAAAATACCAGCAACAGTGTGTGAACCTTGTGAAGACTTACAGAAAACGTTTGACCTCTGTCATTGCCAACAAATGTTAATCCACCTGGTGTGTCAGACTTCAAAAAAGCTTTACAGTGAATGCAAACCAAGCGTTTATGAGGACATCTCTCTCAGCCGAAAAAAACATTACAAACAGCTAGCAGCAAAGTAGGTTGGTCACGAAGGTCAGAAAATAAATCAAATGAATCGCTTACCTTTGATTTTCGGATGTTTGCACTCCCGAGACTCCCAGTTACCCAATAAATGTTTGCTTTGTTCGATAAAGATTATTTTTATATCCAAAAACCTCCATTTGGTTGGCCCTTTTTGTTGAGTAATCCACAGACTTGTGCAGGTCACGACGGGCAAATGTAAATTCCAAATAGTATCTGTAAAGATCGTAAAAACATTTCAAACTTTTTTATAATCAAACCTCAGGTTGTTTTTACAATAAATAATTGATAATATTTCAACCGGACGGTAGCGTTTTCAATAGAAGAGAGATAAAAGATCTCGCTCCAGTGGCTCGCGCATGCACAAGTCTGGGGACACCCAGCTATCCACTAACGCGATGTGATCATTCTCGCTCATTTTTAAGAATAAAATCCTGAAACTGTTTAAAGACTGTTCACACCTTGTGGAAGCCTTAGGGAAAGGAATCTGGTCAATATCCCTTTAAATGGAGGGTAAGCATACAATGGAACAGAGAGGTTTCAAAATAACAGCGCTTCCTGGTTGGATATTCCTCAGGTTTTCGCCTGCAATATCAGTTCTGTTATACTCAGACAATATTTTGACAGTTTTGGAAACTTTAGTGTGTTCTATCCTAATCTAATTATATTCATATTCTAGCTTCTGGGCCTGAGAAATAGCCCCCTAGTCTCAATAAGTTGTAATTGATCAGCAACTGTCACAAAACCAATACATGGCTAAACGATAATCAATTACTTTTCAAATCATAATTTGACATTTTCTCCCACATCTGCAGTACATCACTGTTGTGTGTTTTTTAAATGTGTTACTGCACTTTCACAATGATACATCGGCCCTTTTTAGGGTTAATCAAGATGCTATATCAGGGAAATGTCTATCATTGTGCAGTGCAGGTGCAGGTGCATCCTGGATAGAAGTCAAGCTTGGGTAGCTTTGAATTACTCCACCCAACACTCATTTTGATACACACCTGATAAAAACACATTTTTAACTCTCTCCCCTATAAATAATTACAATCAAGACATATTAATGCATTTAGGTGGAGGTGCCCAGGACAGATACGAGAAACCACATGTTGTTTTTGTCGCACTGCTTTGCTTTATCTTGGCCAGGTCACAGTTGCAAAAGAGAAATGGATCTCAACTCACCTACCTGGTTAAATAAAGGTGAAATAAAAAGAACTAAATAAATATGGACATTTGTTATTTTAGGACTCATTGTTCACTGCAATTCTTGAAAAGTGAGTTGTATCTATTACAAACACAAACCATGAATATGGTGTGTCAATAACATTGTGTGTGATGAGTAGCAGTGAATGACTGAAAATATTTAATAAAATGAATACAGCTGTTGACAACGGCTTCTAATATAAATGAAGTTGTGATTCAATTGTCTCATTATTTGAACCATCTCCCCAAACCAAATGCAAATTGTGTTCACATGGTTGAAACATTGTATGGTTACCAGACACCAGGTGATTTATGTAAAAGGCCGTTTCTCCTCAGTTGAAACATGGTAGTGAGAATTAGATCATGAAAGTGTATAGGAACAGTCCCAACAGTTCCTGAGCTACTTAATTACTTTAACTGTCTATATGAATCATCAGAGATGCTAAACTGGGACCCTGAAACACCCAGGTGACAGACTGGAGTTCACCAAGCATGGTGCCACACAGCTGTGAGTGTCACAAAGAGGAAGAGAGCTGGATGGGGTGTGTGAGAAACAGAGTGGATTATCAAACATAAGCCCTTAGGCTGTGGAACGGATGCATTAGTTACTTTTCATACAGTTTGACCAAAATGGAGACTCTTGTCTCCCTCACTAACTTCAAGCACCAGCTGTCAGTGTAGCTCACAGATCATTGCACCTGTACATGGCCCATCTGTAAATATCCCATCCAACTACCTCATCCCCATACTGTATTAATGTATTTATTTTTCTCCTTTGCACCCAGTATCTCTACTTGCGCATTCAGCTTCTGCACATGTATCACTCCAGTGTTTAATTGCTCTATCGTAATTACCTCGCCACTATGGCCCATTTTATTGCCATTTTTTCTATTGTATTATTGACTGTTTGTTTATTCCGTGTGTAACTGTTGTATGTGTCGAACTGCTTTGCTTTATCTTGGCCAGGTCACAGTTGTAAATGAGAACTTGTTCTCAACTAGCCTACCTGGTTAAATAAAGGTGAAATAGAAAATAAAATGGGTTTTTTTAATTATGGAAAATATGGTGTTTCTCTGACTTAAGGCATAATAATTAAGACACAAGTAACTATAAATGTGTTTATTCCATACTCTAAGTATGTACAGTTAAATAGTTTATATTGATATGTTAATTAAATTTGGTCAGAATCTGTGACACTTTGGCTACTTCTACATTTTACCTCTTTAAAATGACTACATTTTCAATATCTCAGGCCCAGAAGATCAGATTCTTACGAGGTAAAGTTCTCATGGTTCAGCATAATCCTTGGTGGTGCTACAGACCACAATTGTAGCTGAAAACATCTGCATTTTTGTCCTTTCTGTATATTTGCATGTCTTAAAGCATAATAACTGTTTGAAAGGTAACTATTAGTACATCCATTCCAGAGTCTAAGTGTTGGTTTGAGAATTTTTAAAAATCATTTGTAGCTCCCAATGTTGGTGGACGTGCAGGAGTCTGCTGTTTCTATGGTGTTTCTAGCTCACACAGTGTTGGTGGACGTGCAGGAGTCTGGTGTTTCTAGCTCACACAGTGTTGGTGGACGTGCAGGAGTCTGGTGTTTCTAGCTCACACAGTGTTGGTGGACGTGCAGGAGTCTGGTGTTTCTAGCTCACACAGTGTTGGTGGACGTGCAGGAGTCTGGTGTTTCTAGCTCACACAGTGTTGGTGGACGTGCGGGAGTCTGCTGTTTCTATGGTGTTTCTAGCTCACACAGTGTTGGTGGACGTGCAGGAGTCTGGTGTTTCTATGGTGTTTCTAGCTCACACAGTGTTGGTGGACGTGCAGGAGTCTGGTGTTTCTATGGTGTTTCTAGCTCACACAGTGTTGGTGGACGTGCAGGAGTCTGGTGTTTCTAGCTCACACAGTGTTGGTGGACGTGCAGGAGTCTGGTGTTTCTATGGTGTTTCTAGCTCACACAGTGTTGGTGGACGTGCAGGAGTCTGGTGTTTCTAGCTCACACAGTGTTGGTGGACGTGCGGGAGTCTGCTGTTTCTCTGGTGTTTCTAGCTCACACAGTGTTGGTGGACGTACGGGAGTCTGCTGTTTCTATGGTGTTTCTAGCTCACACAGTGTTGGTGGACGTGCAGGAGTCTGGTGTTTCTATGGTGTTTCTAGCTCACACAGTGTTGGTGGACGTGCAGGAGTCTGGTGTTTCTATGGTGTTTCTAGCTCACACAGTGTTGGTGGACGTGCAGGAGTCTGGTGTTTCTAGCTCACACAGTGTTGGTGGACGTGCAGGAGTTTGGTGTTTCTAGCTCACACAGTGTTGGTGGACGTGCGGGAGTCTGCTGTTTCTATGGTGTTTCTAGCTCACACAGTGTTGGTGGACGTGCGGGAGTCTGCTGTTTCTCTGGTGTTTCTAGCTCACACAGTGTTGGTGGACGTACGGGAGTCTGCTGTTTCTATGGTGTTTCTAGCTCACACAGTGTTGGTGGACGTGCAGGAGTCTGGTGTTTCTAGCTCACACAGTGTTGGTGGACGTGCGGGAGTCTGCTGTTTCTCTGGTGTTTCTAGCTCACACAGTGTTGGTGGACGTGCGGGAGTCTGCTGTTTCTATGGTGTTTCTAGCTCACACAGTGTTGGTGGACGTGCGGGAGTCTGCTGTTTCTATGGGGTTTCTAGCTCACACAGTGTTGGTGGACGTGCAGGAGTCTGGTGTTTCTATGGTATTTCTAGCTCACAGTGTTGGTGGACGTGCAGGAGTCTGGTGTTTCTAGCTCACACAGTGTTGGTGTACGTGCAGGAGTCTGATGTTTCTATGGTGTTTCTAGCTCACACAGTGTTGGTGGACGTGCAGGAGTCTGGTGTTTCTAGCTCACACAGTGTTGGTGGACGTGCAGGAGTCTGGTGTTTCTAGCTCACACAGTGTTGGTGTACGTGCAGGAGTCTGATGTTTCTATGGTGTTTCTAGCTCACACAGTGTTGGTGTACGTGCAGGAGTCTGCTGTTTCTATGGTTTTTCTAGCTCACACAGTGTTGGTGGACGTGCAGGAGTCTGGTGTTTCTAGCTCACACAGTGTTGGTGGACGTGCAGGAGTCTGGTGTTTCTAGCTCACACAGTGTTGGTGTACGTGCAGGAGTCTGCTGTTTCTATGGTGTTTCTAGCTCACAGTGTTGGTGGACGTGCAGGAGTCTGGTGTTTCTATGGTGTTTCTAGCTCACAGTGTTGGTGGACGTGCAGGAGTCTGGTGTTTCTATGGTGTTTCTAGCTCACAGTGTTGGTGGACGTGCAGGAGTCTGGTGTTTCTATGGTGTTTCTAGCTCAGTGTTGGTGGAAGTGCAGGAGTCTGGTGTTTCTAGCTCACACAGTGTTGGTGTACGCGCAGGAGTCTGCTGTTTCTATGGTGTTTCTAGCTCACAGTGTTGGTGGACGTGCAGGAGTCTGGTGTTTCTATGGTGTTTCTAGCTCACAGTGTTGGTGGACGTGCAGGAGTCTGGTGTTTCTAGCTCACACAGTGTTGGTGTACGTGCAGGAGTCTGCTGTTTCTATGGTGTTTCTAGCTCACAGTGTTGGTGGACGTGCAGGAGTCTGGTGTTTCTAGCTCACACAGTGTTGGTGGACGTGCAGGAGTCTGGTGTTTCTAGCTCACACAGTGTTGGTGTACGTGCAGGAGTCTGATGTTCTAATCTGGGAGGAGATTTTTGGTCCCATCCTTCCCCTCCTAACCATAGTCTCTGGAGGAGGGCAAAGAATATCAATCAGCACGAAAACCCACCAAAACAGGTTGAAATTTCAAGAAACCTTTTCAATCAGCTCTTACACTAAAAGTGCATTAGCAACATGTTCACAATCTCACAGTATTCCTCTAACCTCGTAGTCTGGATATATATATAAAACACAGAAATCATGCTTTTGACTGCACTGGGTCTTCAAATACTTTTTAAATGCTTATTAGCCTCTTATTGACAGTTCTTCATTAACAAATCATTTCTTCAAAATAAAAACCAGGTGAATTCATATGACTTGATATCTGAATTTAGCAGTAACATATAAAGTAATAACAGGTTTTTACAGTTTTCTTACCTGGTCATTGCAGTCTTATTTACCTGTAGTTTCCTATTAACGTTACCCCGTTATTTCAGCACTGTAAACTGAAGTGCTTACCAGCCTTTAATCCAGGGAATCGCCACCCATCAACAAGGCATGTTGAGACGTCGGTGCAGCCCAATATCCAAGATTGGATTCCTCTCCTTAACCTGTACAAATCTGAGCACACGGGATATGTGGAAACGATATGGTGGAAACTTATTTCTGAAGGTTAATCTCTGTGCATTTCACATCTGTGGAGAGGAAGGAAGGAGAAAAGGAGAGGAGGCCACTTTAGTCTGTTGGGACGCATCCTGGCAGGGATTACATCTCCCTCTGATCCATACAGAGATAAAGACATCCAATACACAAACCACAGCACTGAAATAAACAATACACTGTGGCAGAGTAGCGCAGCATCTGGGTAGAGGATCGTTATGATGATGATGGTGGAGCTGACAACAGTGTTGATGTTGGTGATCATGGTGGTGACCAAGGACCTGCTGATGATAAAATGGTGACTATCCGGCTAAACGGCTGTCATTTGTCTGTGCCCTATTGAGTGAGGATGTTCACTGGTTATTTCTCCATGGTTGGTGATGGAGACTGAGGAGAGGGTCAGATGGAGAAAGGTGGTCAGACAGGGAGATGCTGCTGGATGGACAGCCTGCTGGGCATTGTGCCCTCCTCTCCCCTGTCGTCAGCCCCTCAACACGTTGGTTGTCAAAATGCTATGACTCCGTCCCGGCAGTGTCACAGCGTTGGTCTTCAGCCTCGGCGGTCTGAGCCAATCAGAGCACTGACGATGCCAGATTACACAGCAGCCAGCCAATTGGGAAGCTGGGTGAACAGTCTCTTCCCTCTCACGTGAATTCCTTCGAACCCTCCAGATATATACACACACACACACACACACACACACATTCACGCTCAGTCTTTCATTTTTTCTTGCAGACATATGCACACATTGTGAGAATGCAACAGTCTCTTCCTCTGTATTCATGGGGACCTTCCCTAAATGCAGCCAGCTAATATTTTCAGTTTTCTGAACTATGAGCATCTGCATACAGACCAGTGACCACTGCCACACATGATTGGCCTTTCACATGAGAAACGTACCAGCCCACAGTCAAATGCACCCCAGTCTTGTGGCGTCCACTAGTGGACAACAATGGTGTTGCAGTGATGAAACAAGGTGCATGACAGCAAATGGGTGGGTTTGCTGTGGGTAGAAAATCCTAATAAATTATATTTAATTGACACAAGCTGTCTCCAATCAATTAATGTCTGGTTGTGCGTGTGGTTTGGTGGCAGTATCGCCTAAGCCAGTGGAGGCTGATCTACAAATAGTATTCCCTGCCAAATAGGCTTTGTGTGATTAAGATTCAAAGATCTACGCCTCCCCTGTCTTCAACAAATCCCCCCCCCATCAAACAAACACGCAAAACAAGACTTTCATTGATTGGAGAAAGCTTGTGTCAATTTAATTAAATTTCCTAGGTTTTCTAGCAGCAGAAAACAGCTTATCATGCTGGAAATATCAGTAGAAAGTGCCAGAAAAACAACAACCAAAAAGCATGGTCCTACTTAGAGAGCATACATGTTGTTCTCAAATGATATATGCAACCATATTTATATTCTTACTAAAGGTATATGTTAACGATTTAAAAACGATTAACTACAAATAACACACAAGAGGGAGAAGGACAAAGTAGGTAGTTTGAAATTATTTTTTATTATCTGAGGATAATTCAGCAATAACTGCTATGGTATGCTTTATTTAGTAGTGGTTAAATAAAAAAAATGTATTGTCTCTGCTCAAATTCTATAACGCATTAACAAGAGATGAGAGCAAGTAAGCACCACCACATTGTCTGTTTTTGTGGGGAATAAAAACAAGAACACTTCCCTGTCAAACACTTCCCTGTCATCAAACACTTCCCTGTCATCAAACACTTCCCTGTCATCAAACACTTCCCTGTCATCAAACACTTCCCTGTCATCAAACACTTCCCTGTCACTTCCCTGTCATCAAACACTTCCCTGTCACTTCCCTGTCATCAAACACTTCCCTGTCACTTCCCTGTCATCAAACACTTCCCTGTCACTTCCCTGTCGTCAAACACTTCCCTGTCACTTCCCTGTCGTCAAACACTTCCCTGTCACTTCCCTGTCGTCAAACACTTCCCTGTCGTCAAACACTTCCCTGTCGTCAAACACTTCCCTGTCGTCAAACACTTCCCTGTCGTCAAACACTTCCCTGTCGTCAAACACTTCCCTGTCGTCAAACACTTCCCTGTCGTCAAACACTTCCCTGTCACTTCCCTGTCGTCAAACACTTCCCTGTCACTTCCCTGTCGTCAAACACTTCCCTATCATCAAACCAGCTACAGTAAACCGTAAGACATTAAAACTATGTAATGTTCTAAAGAAACGTGTTGTGATTTTATAAGAAAAGGTTTCATTTCCAGTTGAACTCCTAGAGATCCATCATATGGAAGTGTCCTGAAGTCATAATTTTGTCTGAAAAAATAAATAAAAAGGAAGTTTAAGTTGATGTGAAAACCTTGGAATGTTTGTTTTACATTCAAAATGCTGAACAGGATGTGAGAACACCAAGTGTAGCTGTGGCTACAATGAGAGTAAGTGTCATAATGAGATTTCAGTGACGGATACATAATGCAAAGAAACAAACATATAGCCTTTTGGGAGACCAATTTGAATAATATTGAACATGAAGATAATCTGAATCCCCTCTGTGTGGGATGACATTCGATGTCTGAAACTCAACAGGTGCTTCAACAGGGAATTAAAGCAGTAAAGACACACTGGGATAAAAGAATGCATTCTTCTTCTTCAGAAAAAGGCAAACCGCATAAACATATATTTGCACTTCAAAGCCAGGCAGTGAACCTGTGAGGTGGTTATATCCTCCCTCTCACCTTGACCAGAGTGACTGTGAAGCTGTAGAGGAGGGAGATGAGGAAGAGGACCAGGAAGATGCAGGCCATGTTCCAGTTCTCCTCTGCAGTGTCCGCCAGAATGGGATCAGACCTGTTCTCGTCAAAGAAGACACCCTCCACCTCAAGGAGCTCTACTCAAAATGAAAGAGGAGATTTACGTGAGAAAAAGTTGCAGAAACAGGCTAGCCTGGAATCCATACTGAAATGCTCTGTTACAATGGTGAAACAGAGCATAAGAGGCTAGAAAGAGGCTAGCACCAGGAAAATGTTCTTGTATCAGAATTGAGTGAACAGACAGACAGACACCTGGTTTGGATATGTTCAGGGCCAGAGTCTGGGTGGTGTGGGTCACCCTGCAGGTGTAAACAGCCCCCGGTGCCCAGTCCTGGTGTGCCAGGCTCAGGTGGCTCCTGATGCCGAACATTCCTCCTGGTGCCCTGTAGGGGGTGCTAGTGTTCCACAGCTCTGTGACATTGTCCAGCAGCCAGGTGATGTTGATGTCTGAAGGGCTGAAGCCAAGCACCAGGCAGACAAGCTCACTGGGACCCTGGAACAGGGTGGCTGTTGGTGCGGAGGGAGTCACTGAGCCTGGAGAGAGAGAGAAAGTGAGAGTCAGGGAAGATAGACTGGAGTGGATGAGACTGGGCAGAGAGGGGGTGCATGACACTCTGGGAGAGAAAATGGGTGGATGGAAAGGGGGTAATCACGTGCGATAACAAAACTGTGTACGTGAACAATAAACTTTTATTTGTTTCTATATGTATGAGTGATGACTGAATAAAGGATGTACATACTTTGAGGCCTGGTCCTGAAACTCCATGTACCCTAAAATGCGATACATTCTTGGGGCATTGTTTGCATCTTACTGAATTGTATAATTCATAGTCTCACAGCAGTCTGCAGCCATAAACTGATGTTGTAGCTACAGTATATCTACTTTTTCAAAACCCTTGTCGACTGCAAATCCAGAATCCGCTCCTTGACAGCTAGCAACACAGATTATTGGTGGTGGTGTTGTTGTATCATTGACACTAGGGTTTGCATTTGCAACGGTTCTGTCCTGTCTAGATGGTACGTTCTGACTCACGCGGCACTTGACCGCAAGTGACTTTGGCACCAAAACTTCAGAACCTTGAAGTTGAGAACTTGCTAAGAAAGGATATAATCAGTACGTCCTTTTAACTACTCAAATGGCTTCATTTTTACATGTTTTCACTTATGAGTTATAATGATTTGGCTAAATGTGGAAATATCTACTTGTATTGTTTTGCTTCTTAGAAAAATGTGCAACTGAATGCACTAGATAGCATAACAATATACAGGTAGCTTAGCTGAGTTAGCCAGCTAGATAAACAACCAGCAAGCCAATTAAATTTTAGTTAGCAAATCCAACAGAACTGATCATTTGACTAATTTAGCAATATATTGAGTAAATGTTATTCTGAGGTGTTTATAAAAATTGTACTAATGAAAATGGTCTGAGGTCAATTCTAAATTCAACTCAAAGAGTGGTCTGCTGACCTAGCCTACATTTCTGTCATGATGACATTTATTTTACACAATGAGGGGTTTGGAGGATTGAATAGCCTATTCGTAGACCTACTATAGGACATGAAAGACAGAGTTGGGATGGGCATTGTGCACTACAAATCATTTTTATTGGGAGACACACTAACCACATCTCTGGTTTTGTTCTCATCTAATCTCTTCAAGTCATTAGACAACATTATCAACCAACAGTTTTACTATTAATCAGTACATGTTATTACAATCTAATCCATGGCACTGTTCAAATCAACAGTCCACTCACCAAATACATTCTCTATTGTGCTGGGGATAGGTCTCTCGGGACGACTCATGTCTGACAGCACAGGAGTAATTGGAGTTCTGATTCCATTCGGACCTGGGCACGATGAGTCTACTCCATAGTCATCTACCAGTCTACCTATGGAGTAGTTGCTGCTCCCTGCATAAAGAACTGAAGGGTTACTGGAGTAGCGAGATAAAGGTAGGCGACTGCCAGCCTTCTCCCAATTCACTATTACAGAGGGGAAGAACCCAGACACCAAGCAAAGCAGTGTGGCATCATTTGACCCCCATAGATCCAAATCTGGTGGTCTCACTATCTTTTTAGAGGGTGGCTTGGGATCTGGAGGGACAAAGCAAATGAACAGGAAATGGATTAGTTATTGGATTTTGGGCCTATTCAGTCAAATGTAACATTAACATATTGTTAAAACTACCTGCACATATATTGATGCTCTTCCTGACTTTCTGAAGATACTTGTCAATGACCTCACAGGTGAAGACCATACCCTGGTTCCACTCCTGCTGTGTTACTGTGATATGACTGGGTACTGCCACATGTCCGTCTTCCCCCATCCTTCTCTTATAGGCTGCTGCAGACCTCTGTTCAGACCCAGAGAGCAACTTGATCTGAGGGTTGAAGCCCCACCCAGAACACATGAGTTTCTGGGTCCCTTAGCCTAACGGATCCTCACTGGGGACTGGAAGGCGCTCCAAGGATGGTTCACCTGGAAACACAAACACTTTCCCATTTTAGACATGAAGTGGTAAATTAAGATTATGCAACCAACAATAGAAACCTAATTTCATGTTGTTAGGCCAAATACCATTAAAACATTTTTTATTTTATTTTTTTGTCCGGGAGTTGGTGAATAAGGCGCTGGAGAATGCGGTAACTCAGACGGTGAGGTTTGGAACAATTCCAGATTCCGACCAATGGGATGAATGCTACTTGCCTCCGATCATTCGATCCTGATGACCTACAATTAGATACAACTTTTCTTAGTTCTGAAGTGAGAACGTTGTAGTGAAAATCATAAAAAGTGAAGAGCTATAACTGGAAGTAGGGATAGAACTGTAACGGTTCTCTTGTGGTGAAGGAGAGTCGGACCAAAATGCAGCGTGTAGATTGCGATCCATGTTAAATAAACAAATGTAAACCACGAATCAATACAAATACTACAAAACAAAGAACGTAACGAAACCCGAAACAGCCTATACTAGTGTACACTGAGACATGAACAAGGACACTAAGAACAATCACACACAAAGAATATGGCTGCCTAAATATGGTTCCCAATCAGAGACAACGATAAACACCTGCCTCTGATTGAGAACCACTTCAGACAGCCATAGACTAACCTAGAACACCCCACTAAGCTACAATCCCAATACCAACACACCACATACAAAAACCCCATGCCACACCCTGGCCTGACCAAATAAATTAAGATAAACACAAAATACCTCAACCAGGGCGTGACAAAAAATAACCCCTTAAGTTGACGAATTAGTGGTGTAAATACTTTTCTTGTGTGTGTAATATTTAGTCAATGATAGATTGATAGAATAATTTGTATGTTTAAAGTAATGACAGATATTTCACCCTGAAACTATCGCTTTGTGTGAAATCCATTAGACACATAAGACTATAAGTTGATCATGTGTGCAGCTTAGGCAGGATAGAATTAGGACATTGTGTTCCTTTTTAGCTATGTAAGCAGGGTGTAGTTGCGACAACAAAGGATAAGATGAGCTATCGACAGACAACTTGTGCAACTGTGAAACCAATAAGAGAAGATTCTGATCTCACCCTGGATAGAGGAAAAGTTCAGCCTGTCCGACTATGGAGTAGCCCATGATAAGAACTTGTGTGTGTGTGTATATAAAAGACTAGCTCTGCACTAGAAGGGCAGAGCTCTCTGAATAAAGAACTGATCATTTGTATGCTGGGACTGTCTGTTTATTTAAAACTTAGTCTTACAACCTCTAGGATACAGATGGAGTTATAAAATAGTTCAGTTAGAACATTGAGATTGTAAGATTTTTGAAACAAAGGTGTAGACTGAAAATGACAGTTGTGAATGAGGGAGATGGTCTCTGGGGTTCAGTTATTATAGCAGACTTTTGTAATGGGAGGAGACATTGGCTCTTGGTAAACAGAATATATTTGCATCTCCATGGGGTTAGCCTGTTATGGCTGCAATCCCGATACCGGGATCGATATGACAACTACCAGTGAAAGTAGAGGGCGCCAAATTCAAACCACAGAAATCTAATTACAATTCCTAAAACAAACATGTGTCTTATATCATTTTAAAGCTATTCTCGTTGCTAATCCCACCAAAATGTCCGATTTCAAATAGGCTTTTCAGCAAAAGCACTACAAACAATTCTGTGAGGTCTCCACCAAACCACAATAAGCACAGCCATTTTCCAGCAAAATATAGCATTCACAAAAACCAGAAATAAAGATAAAATGAATCACTGACCTTGAATTGTCTTCATCAGATGACACTCATAGGACTTCATGTTACACAATACATGCATGTTTTGTTTGATAAAGTCCATATTTATATAAAAAAAATCGGAGTTTACATTGGCGCGTTAGATTCTCTAGTTCCAAAAACATCAAGTGATTTTGCATAGCCACATCATTCAACAGAAATACTCATCATAAATGTAGATGATAAGACAAGTTATACACATGGGATTATAGATATACCTCTCCTTGATGCAACTGCTGTGTCAGATTTCAAAAAACTTTACGGAAAAAGAAACGCATGCAATAATCTGAGACTGCGCTCAAAAGTAAAAACATCACAGCCGCAAAGATGGCATCACAATAAACAAGAAATGACATGATAAATATTCCCTTACCTTTGATGATCTACATCAGAAAGCACTCCAGGAAACCCAGGTCCACAATAAATGTTTGTTTTGTTCGAAAATGTCCGTTATTTATGTCCAAATACCTTCTTTTGTTAGCGCGTTTGGTATACATATCCAAATGCTAATTCTGGTCAGAGTTATATCGGACAAACTTTAAAAAGTGACATTACCGGTTGAAGAAACATTTCAAACTAAGTACAGAATCAATCATTGGGATGTTTTTAACATATAGCTTCAATAAAGTTCCAACCGGAGTATTCCTTCTTGTCTTCGTGAGCAATGAAACTCAAGTAACTACCATGAGGAAAAAGCGCGATCACAAAATGGCTGCTTGATGGACATCTGATATATTCTGCTCTCATTCACTCCCACAACAACATAGAAGCCTCATTATAATTTCTATTGATGTTTGACATCTAGTGGAACCCCGAGGCAGTGCAACATCATTCATACCTCAGGGGGATTTCATTGGGGACTCCAATGGATGTCATAAGGTGAATGCACCACCTTAAATGTAAATGTAAATGTGGTGAATACATACAAGCTCAGATTTCTGACTTCCTAATTTGACTCAAGATTTTGCCTGACAATATGAGTACTGTTATACTCACAGACATCATTCAAACAGTTTTATAAACGTCAGAGTGTTTTCTATCTAATACTAATAATAGTATGCAAATATTAGCAACAATGACTGAGGAGCAGGCCGTTTGATATGGGCACCTTTCATCCAAGCTTCTCAATACTGCCCCTGCAGCCATAAAAAGTTGAACTTGTTTCATCTTAACTTGTTCCATCTATACTTGTTCCATCTAAACTTGTTTCATCTAAACTTGTTTCATCTATACTTGTTCCATCTAAACTTGTTTCATCTAAACTTGTTTCATCTATACTTGTTTCATCTATACTTTAACGTTATTGACCTTCATGGTTCTGTATTACATATTGTACTAATCCTGTTTGCTGAAATTTGACATTTGGTTTCATTCAAATAGACATTACGAGGTAAATGGTTTTAGCTGCTAGAGATTATAATTGAATGGCTGTAAAGATATTTATGTTTTTATCTTACAAAAATGTCAGGTATGTTTTATGCTTTTCAAATAATAATGGTTATAATTTAGAGTAGTATGTGTCTACTCTCTGTGTTGGTCGGGCCATGGGATTTATGTTGACAGAGACTGGAGTTCAGAAATATTTCACAGACTCTCACAGTAAGAGAAGTGCTTGCTTAATCAGTTTTTGTACAGCGCAGCAGCCTCCTGTGTCACTGTGTCTATCTGGCACAATAATAAACAGCAGAGTCTTCAGTCTTCAAACTGTTCATCTGGAGATACACCTGCTGCTTGCTGTTGTCTCTGGAGATGGTGAACCGACCCTGAACAGACTGGGAGTAGTAAGTGCTGCCACCATCACTGCTGATAATAGATGAAACCCACTCCAGTCCTTTCCCAGGAGCCTGTCTGATCCAAGCATTCCAATTGTTGCCACCAAACCCAGAATATGTACAGGTCAGTTTGTGGGGATCTCCAGGCTTTTTAACCACTGATTCAGACTCCGTCAGTGTCTGACCCTGAACACCTTTGGAAATTAAATTACAAATAATCGGTCAATCTTTCTAGCAGTTCATAAAAATAAAAACACACATGAAAATGATGGTACATCCATTTTAGACACATAATATTGTCACTTACTTTTTACAGACACCACCATGAGTACTAAAGTCCAGGCAGTCCTCATTGTTCAGTATTAGTTAGTACAGGACTTGTAATGTTATAATGTCAGTCCAAGCTGCCTATAATGAGAAGACCAGAGTTGAGTCTCTGATTATAAAGGGATGAATGGTAGGGATACTTTGCATAGACCGCCCTCTAGAGGCTTAAATAGAGACTGAGAGGGAGAGATCTTCTGCTCTATTCCTTGATTCTCTCTCCTCCCTGTCCTTTATTCTGCTCTCTGTAGTTCATATTTCCATATGGGATGTTCACACTAGATATGTTTTGTATTTTATGCAATGCTGAACAGCACAAAAACAAGAATATTTCCTTATGTGGGACAATACCATTAGTATTGAATTGGATTTATCTCTTAGTCCCCAATTCCAGAACAAATTCAAGAATGCTTACAGTATTGTATAGACCCATTATTGCATGGAACTCCCTTCCATCTTATATTGCTCAAATGAAAAGCAAACCTGGTTTGAAAAAAGCAACACCTGCCGGCACAACGCCTCTCCCCTATTTGACCTAGATATTTTGTGTGTATGTACTGATAGGTTGGCTATATGTGCCTTTATGTGCCTTTTTTAAATGTGTGTAGTTCTGTCCTTGAGCTGTTCTTGTTTATTCATGTTCTGTATTATGTCATGTTTCATGTTTTGTGTGGACTCAAGGAAGAGTAGTTGTTGCCTTCGCAACAGACCTGTACAGACAATAGTTGTATGTTGTAGTTTATTTGATAATACCAACATATAAAATACTCAAGAAAGTAAAATATAGTTTGTATAGAGTTATATTTCGGATGTTTCAACGAAAGGCAACTATTTTCTAAGGGTTCTAAGATGACATATGTAATTGTTTTAAGATGGTTGTACCATGGAACATTTAGCTATTTGTTTTCGAATTTTAGGACTCCTTTGGGTATCTACTGTAGCCCATAGAAATGCATTGAATAACACATCCATTAATGGCAAAAAAGACAGTAAAAAATAAATCATAAGGAATAAGGTTTTGAAGTGTCTGTCCTTTATCTAGGAGATATAAAAAACCTCAGGAAATAAATATATATATATATATATATTGGACACATATTTTGGTCAAATTGATCATATTAGTTAGCCAAACCGTTTGGACAATACAGACGTTTTCACAAAAATAACGATCCTAGGGATGTCTCATGTTCTGACAACATCACTTTGGCTCGGCCACCTTCTACCGCAGATGCAGAAGGCCGCCATAGGCGGGTGTGGTGGATTGAGACGCAGCCCATGCAAAAAGACAGGTCTAGCTTAAACTGACGGATTTCAATGGGGATTTTTTTATTATGTTACTTAGATTGACGCACCTGTGAGGGACATGGAATCACCTCAACATTAGAGTAGACCACTTTTGCAGCTTCTAGATGACTATCAAATATATTTTCATAAGGAATGAGACATAAGGTAATACGGGAACACTTGGCATTAAGTTATTATACATGTGTGGTGTTTTTGTGATTATTACAATAGCAACATGGTTGTTACCTACGACTTTGCATACTTTTTTTAGATAAAGATGCTCAAAACATAATAGCCTTTGAAGTGCATAAAATTTACATTTCATTAATGTACGGTATTCAGACCCCTTGACTTTTCCACATTTTGATACGTTACAGCAAAGAAGATCACTCATCAGTCTACAGACATTACCCCACAATGAATAAGCAAAAACAGGTTTGTAGAAATGTTTGCTAATTTATGAAAAATAAAACATTTAGTCAGTACTTTGTTAAAGCACCTTTGGCAGCAATTACAGCCTGCAGTCTTCTTGGGTATGACACTACAAGCTTGACAACCTGTATTTGGAGAGTTTCTCTGATTCTTCTCTGCAGAACTTCCCAACCTCTGTCAGGTTGGATGGGGAGCATTGCTGCACAGCTATTTCCAGGTCTCTCCAGAGACGTTAGATTGGGTTCAAGTCCGGAATCTGGCTGGGCCACTCAAGGACATTCAGAGACTTGTCCCGAAGCCACTCCTGCATTGTCTTGGCTGTGCTTAGGGTCGTTGTCCCTTTGGAAGGTGAGCTTTCGCCCTAGTCTGAGGTCCTGAGTGCTCTTGAGTAGGTTTTCATCAAGGATCTCTCTGTACTTTGCTCCGTTCATCTTTGCCTCCATCCTGACTAGTCTGCTGCTGAAAAACATCCCCACATCATGATGCTGCCACCACCATGTTTCACAGTAGGGATAGTGCCAGGTTTCCTCCAGATATCACGCTTATCATTCAGGACAAATATTTCAATCTTGGTTTCATCAGACCAATGAATCTTGTTTCTCATGTTCTGAGAGTCTTTAGGTGCCTTTTGGCAAACTCCAAGTGGGCTGTCGTGTGCCTTTTACTGAGAAGTCTGGCCACTTTACCATAAAGCCCTGATAGGTGGAGTGCTGCATAGATGGTTGTCTTTCTATAAGGTTCTCCCATCTCCACAGAGGAACAAGAGCTCTGTCAGAGTAACCATCGGGTTCTTGGTCACCTCCCTGTCCAAGGCCGTTCTCCCTCGATTGCTCGATTTGGCCGGGTGGCCAGCTCAACGAAGAGTCTTGGTGGTTCCAAACTTCTTTCATTTAAGAATGATGGAGTCCACTGTGTTCTTAGAGATCTTCAATGCTGCAGAAATATTTTTGTACCTTTCCTCAGATCTATGCCTCAACGCAATCCTGTTAGGAGCTCTACAGACAATTTCTTTGACCTCATGGCTTGGTTTTTGCTCTGACATGCACTGTCAACTGTAAGACCTTATATGGACAGGTGTGTGTCTTTCCAAATCATGTCCAATCAATTTAATTTACCACAGTTGGACTCCAATAAAGATGTAGAAACATCTCAAGGATGATGAATGGAAACAGGATGCACCTGAGCTCAATTTCGAGTCTCATAGAAAAGGGTCTGAATACTTGTGTTTTTTATTTTGAATAAATGTGCAATATTTTCTATAAACCTGTTTTCGCTTTGTCACTATGGGGTATTGTGTGTAGATTGATAAGGAAAACATTAATTTAATCAATTTTAGAATAAGGCTGTATCTTAACAAAATTGGAATACTTTCTTAATGCACTGTACACCTACTGCTTGCTGTTGTCTCTGGAGATGGTGAACCGACCATGAACTGACTGGGGGTAGCAGAACAACTACCACTGCTATTATAAGAAACTCACTCCAGTCCTTTTCCAGGAGCCTGTCTGATCCAAGCTGCATCAATATTTCATCCAAACCCATCATATGTACATGTCAGTTGGTTTTTCTCCAGGCGTTTTGACCACTGTTCCAGACTCAGTCAGTGTCTGACCATGAACCCCTGTGGAAATAAAATACCAAAAACTTTAGAGTGGAAACATTCATACACATGAACAGTGACATCTTTAAACAAGTTGATAGACACCGTTGTAGCAGATGATTTTGAAAGAATTCATGAAAATGATGAGACATTCATTTTAGTGGACAGAATATTGTCACTTACTTATTACAGACATCACCATGAGAACTAAACTCCAGACAGTCCACATTGTTAATGACCAGGCCTAAGTGTCTGATTATTAAGGGATGGAGGGGAAGGAGGCTTTGCATAGACAGCCGTCTAGAGGCTTAAATAGGAACTGAAAGGGGAGAAATCTGCTCTTTACCCTGATTCCCTTCCTCCCTGTCCTTCATTCGGCTCTCTGTTTTCATACTGTA
Source organism: Oncorhynchus keta (assembly GCF_023373465.1). Classification (NCBI taxonomy): domain Eukaryota; kingdom Metazoa; phylum Chordata; class Actinopteri; order Salmoniformes; family Salmonidae; genus Oncorhynchus; species Oncorhynchus keta. The sequence continues at coordinate 36,279,473 of NC_068452.1, read as the reverse complement.
ATTAGAGCAGTAAAAATAAATGTAAAGTCATACATGGTGTACGTGTCAGCATTCAGGGCTCAAACCACCCAGGTTATTTATTTTACCTTTATTTAACCAGGCAAGTCAGTTAGGGACAAATTCTTATTTTCAATGAAGGCCTAGGAACAGTGGGTTAACTGCCTGTTGTTGGGGAATAATCAGAATTGGTTGGTAACATAGGTAAGATGTTTTATATTCATCATATGCTTATGAGTTATTTCTCATAAGAATGTATTTTGTTGTACTATAGTGGTGGCCATTGGCAGTTATCTGTTCTATGTCAAGACTAAGTTGCATGGGCTGCAGAGAGGGGAGAGGTCAAGGTATCATCATGTGTAAACATATCTTTTGCTCCACTGTGTCTGTGTGCCAGTCACTCCCTACGTTTCCCATCGGGGAGAGGAGGATGGCAGTGTCTGGAATCATTCTATGCTCTCCGTGAGTTTGTCCAGGATTGGTTGTATTTAGAATTGGTTGTATCTAAATGACAATTTGATATATGCCTGTTGATATAGAGGGTTGGATTATGGTTCTAGGGTTTGAGTAAGGAGACAAAGCTGAACGATTTATTATGTCTATGCTGTCTGACTATGTGTGTTCTTTGCTATTAAAGGATCTCAGTTGCAATGTAGTGGGGCTCTCAGAGAATTCATTGATAGACACTGAATTTATCTGAGAGTCACAGGGTTATGATAGAGCTCATATAATTAAAGATGGACTTTTATAACTAACTCTGACTTGTGTTGAGGTTTCCGCTCATGATTTGGTAAATAGAGGAAAATTTCCACGACACTGTTCAGGGGCAGAACGACAGATTTGTACCTTGTCGGTTACTAATCCAACACTCTAACCTCTAGGCTACCCTGCCGGCCCAGGGACAAGTAAAGACAAGTAAAGACAAGTATATGTTAAAGAAAGTGTTCTCTTTCCAGTCTTTCCGGTCCTCTGAAGCAGCGGGTGGTCAGCAGGTTGTCACTGTCAAAAACACTGTCCTTGGAGAGCAATTCTGAGGTAATCATTTTGTGCAGACTGAGCAAGCGTTTATACGGTGAAAGAGAACTAGAACTGCCCGGTATCCTCCCTCCTTCACGGCCGCTACAAGGTAAAATAGAGCCAAGCACCCAGCATAGCAACGGACGCTTTGGTTCATTACATAATCCGGTGAGAATGTTGCAAGTTCTAGCAAGTGTCAACCAGTTTTTGTACAGTGCAGCCAGCCTCCTGTTACACTGAGTCTCTGGCACAATAATAAACAGCAGAGTCTTCAGTCTTCAGACTATTCATCAGGAGATACACCTGATGCTTGCTATTGTCTCTGGAGATGGTGAACCGACCCTGAACTGACTGCCACCATCACTGCTGGTAAAAGCTGCAACTCATTCTAGTTCTTTCTCAGGAGCCTTTCTGATCCAACAATTCCAAATGTGGCCACTTAATTCAGTATACATGCAGGTCAGTTTGTGTGATTCTCCAGGTTTTATAACTACAGATTCAGACTGAGTCAGTGTCTCACCATGAACACCTGTAGAGATAAAGCAACATAGAGATAATACCTGGACGAAAAACCTCACGTAACAATATGTTTACATAAAACTAGTCTTAAAGTGTTCACCTGTCAAACCCTACAATCATCAGTAGTAAATCAATATAATATTTCATCATGAATTGTCAGAAGTTATGGTTTGTCCCTGTTCTTCAGACTAGTCCGTTTCAGTTCCTCTCCTCCACTCTGCAGTGAGATAAGTAGTAATGGATGAGGTCAGAATTTTGCAATGACTCCTCCTCCCAGGGTGGGAAGATCACACAGAGATCATATGGAGATTCAGAGATGGGGAACAGGTACATTTGACCTGAAAACTGAACTTATAGAGACAGTGAGTTCATTTACATTTTAATAAAGGGGAATGGATTACAGTAAAATGATACCTTACTATAAAAAACATTTAGCTCGGATACATAAAAACGAAGAGGGGAGCGTGATAATAATACTTTGAGCAGATTTGATGGACGGAATGTCACTGCTAAGGAACTGTAGTAATACAGTAATTGTGATGAAAGTATATGTGTTTTAATTGATATACAACTTTGTATTGTAGTGTTTATACTCATTTGAATGTCATGGAGTATTTCTTCAGGTTCTGTGTCTGTTTGTATCACTGTGGGTAGCGAGCACAATAACACACAGCTGTGTCTTCAGTCTGCAGACTCTGTCCTGTTAAAGTCACTTTGCTGCTGGAAGTGTCTCTGGGGATTACTGAACTTGTTTTTCAGCTTATCACTATAAAATACAGTTGAAGATGGAGGTTACATACACCTTAGCCAAATACATTTAAACTAACAATTTTACAAATTCTGACATTTAATCCTAGTAAGAATTCCTTGGTTTAGGTCAGTTAAGATCACCACTTTATTTTAAGAATTTGAAAAATCATAATAGTAGTAGAGATAATTATTTATTTCAGCTCTTATTTCTTTCATCACATTCATCAGAAGTTTATGTACACTCAAATAGTATTTGGTAGCATTGCCTTTAAATTGTTTTACTTGAGTCAAATGTTTCGGGTAGCCTTCCACAAGCTTCCAACAATAAGTTGGGTGAATTTTGGCCCATTCCTCATGACAGAGCTGGTGTAACTGAAACAGGTTTGTAGGCCTCCTTGCTCGCACACGCTTTTTCAGTTCTGCCCACACATTTTCTATGGGATTGAAGTGATGGGCTTCGTGATGGCCACTCCAATACCTTGACTTTGTTGTCCTTAAGCCATTTTGCCACAACTTTGGAAGTATGCTTGGGGTCATTGTCCATTTGGAAGACCCATTTGCGACCAAGCTTTAACTTCCGGACTGATGTCTTGAGATGTTGCTTCAATATATCCACATAATTTTCCCACCTCATGATACCATCTATTTTGTGAAGTGCACCAGTCCCTCCTGCAGCAAAGCACCCCCACAACATGATACTGCCACCCCCGTGGTTCACGGTTGGGATGGTGTTCTTCGTCTTGCAAGCCTCCCACGATTTCCTCCAAACATAACGATGGTCACTTTGGCCAAACAGTTCTATTTTTGTTTAACTAGCCCAGAGGACATTTCTCCAAAAGTACGATCTTTGTCCCCATGTGCAGTTGCAAGCCGTAGTCAGGCTTTTTTATGGAGTTTTTGGAGCAGTGGCTTCTTCCTTGCTGAGCAGCCTTTCAGATTATGTCGATATGGGACTCGTTTTACTGTGGGGCTTGCAAACTATTACAGACTACAAAGGGAAGCACAGCTGCGAGCTGCCCAGTGACACGAGCCTTCCAGATGAGCTAAATCACTTTTATGCTTGCTTCGAGGCAAGCAACACTGAGGCATGCATGAGAGCATCAGCTGTTCCAGACGACTGTGTGATCACGCTCTCCGTATCCGACGTGAGTAAGACCTTTAACCTCTAGCGTCGAGCAATCCCGTATCCGGGAGCGTAATTATAGCCTCAAACTCATTACCATAACGCAACGTTAACTATTCATGAAAATCGCAAATGAAATAAAATAAATATATTCACTCACAAGCTTAGCCTTTTGTTAACAACACTGTCATCTCAGATTTTCAAAATATGCTTTTCAACCATAGCTACACAAGCATTTGTGTAAGAGTATTGATAGCTAGCATAGCATTAAGTCTAGCATTCAGCAGGCAACATTTTCACAAAAACAAGAAAAGCATTCAAATAAAATCATTTACCTTTGAAGAACTTCGGATATCTATTCGATGATAAATCATTCGTGGCAGCTGTGTTTCTCCTCGAAGCAAACAAAAAATACACGCAGCTGGAGATTACGCAATAATTGCAACGGAGGACACCATGCGGCCACCTGGTAGATGTAGTCTCTTAAGGTCAATCTTCCAATGATTTGCCTACAAATACGTGACAATGCTATCGACACCTTGGGGAAACGACAGAAAGTCTAAGCTCATTCGTGACCCATACACAGCCATATAAGGAGACATTGGAACACAGCGCATTCAAAATCTGGGGCACTTCCTGTATGAAATTTCATCTTGGTTTCGCCTGTAGCATTAGTTCTGTGGCACTCACAGACAATATCTTTGCAGTTTTGGAAACGTCAGAGTGTTTTCTTTCCAAAGCTGTCAATTATATGCATAGTCAAGCATCTTTTAGTGACAAAATATCTTGTTTAAAACAGGAACGTTTTTTTATCCATAAATTAAAAGAGCGCATCCTATATCCAAGAAGTTAAACAGGTCAACATACACAAGGCTGCGGGGCCAGACAGATTACCAGGACGTGTGCTCCGGGCATGTGCTGACCAACTGGCAGGTGTCTTCACTGACATTTTCAACATGTCCCTGATTAAGTCTGTAATACCAACATGTTTCAAGCAGACCACCCTGTCCCCAAGAACACAAAGGCAACCTGCCTAAATGACTACAGACCTGTGGCACTCAAGTCCGTAGCCATGAAGTGCTTTGAAAGGTTGGTAATGGCTCACATCAACACCATTATCCTAGAAACCCTGTACCCACTCCAATTTGCATACCGCCCAAACAGATCCACAGATGATGCAATCTGTATTGCACTCCATACTGCCCTTTCCCACCTGGACAAATGGAACACTAATGTGAGAATTTTATTCATTGACTACAGCTCAGCGTTCAGCACCATAGTACCCTGGGGCGGCAGCGTAGCCTAGTGGTTAGAGCGTTGGACTAGTAACCGTTAAGGTTGCAAGTTCAAACCCCCGAGCTGACAAGGTACAAATCTGTCGTTCTGCCCCTGAACAGGCAGTTCAGGCTGTCATTGAAAATAAGAATATGTTCTTAACTGACTTGCCTGGTTAAATAAAGGTAAAATATTTTTTATATTTTTTAAAAGCTCATCACTAAGCTAAGGATCCTGGGACAAAACACCTCCCTCTGCAACTGGATCCTGACGGGCCGCCCCCAGGTGTTGAGAGTAGGTAGCAACACATCTGCCACGCTGATCCTCAACACTGGAGCTCCACAGAGGTGTGTGCTCAGTCTCCTCCTGTACTCCCTGTTCACCCATGACTGCATGGCCAGGCACGACTCCAAACAGTGGTAGGCCTGATCACAGACAACGACAAGACAGCCAATTCCAATAAGATATAGCACACCATGTCGTGTGAAATGTACAGAGGAATGATTTGAGCATTACTTTTGTGTTTTTACACCTGATTTATTATGTAGAAATATATTAATGGTACACCAGCATTTCTGGTTAGGGAAATACAATATGACTAAACTTGTTTCATTCTCATGGCTATTATTCTACAGGTTTGGGGCTTGTTTGTATCACTGTGGTTTCAAGAACAGTAATAGACAGTTGTATCTTCAGTCTGCAGACTCTGTCCTATTAAAGTCATTGTGCCTCTCGAAATGTCTCTGGTCAAGCTGAACTTGTGTTTCAGTGAACCTTTGTAAGCTGTGCCTGCATCATGAAAGAAGTTCACAACCAGTGGTAAAGTACTACTTTAACACAATAGCAAAACAATTGACTAACAGAATGCCAAAACAACTGGTTAACACAATAGCAAAACAACTGGTTAACACAATAGCAAAACAATTGACTACCATAAAGGCAAAACAACTGACTACCATAAAGGCAAAACAACTGACTACCATAAAGGCAAAACAACTGGTTACCATAAAGGCAAAACAACTGACTACCATAAAGGCAAAACAACTGACTAACACAATAGCAAAACAACTGACTACCATAAAGGCAAAACAACTGGTTACCATAAAGGCAAAACAACTGGTTACCATAAAGGCAAAACAACTGGTTACCATAAAGGCAAAACAACTGGTTACCATAAAGGCAAAACAACTGGTTACCATAAAGGCAAAACAACTGGCTACCATAAAGGCAAAACAACAACTGACATATCCTATGTTATGACTAGTGACTGATACTACGTCTAATTCATACAGTCATCAGATCATATTAGGATTTATTTCATGTAAAGGCTAAGATCGCCCACTCCTGATGTGTACATATAACTCCAACCATTTATGGAGTAGGTGAGTTTTTGTACAGGTCTGGTGCTGTTTTGTATCACCGTGACCCCCGAGCACAATAATACACAGCTGTGTCCTCAGCCTGCAGACTGGTGATGTCTAAGTACAGTACATTACTACTGTCTCTGGAGATGGTGAATCTGCTCTTAAAAGAGGTTCCAGAAGTGATGGATCCACCACCCCAGATGATCCCAATCCACTCCAGTGGTGTCCCTGGCTGCTGTCGTATCCAACCTGTACCATAGTCTGTCAGGACATAGCCAGAGACTTGGCAAGATAGTTTCACTGACTCCAGGAGTCTTGAGTTGAGCAGGGGAGGAGGTCAAACTAATGCTGTGTAGATCTGAATGAGAGCAGAGTGAAGAGAGAGAGAGAGAGAGAGAGAGAGAGAGAGAGAGAGAGCCAAACAAACCAAAACAATGGCAAAGTCTTCTCATGCTTTGTTGATTTCAAAAAAGCCTTCGACTCAATTTGGCATGAGGGTCTGCTATACAAACTGATGGAAAGTGGTGTTGGGGGTAAAACATATGACATTATAAAATCCATGTACACAAACAACAAGTGTGCGGTTAAAATTGGCAAAAAACACACACATTTCTTCACACAGGGTCGTGGGGTTAGACAGGGATGCAGCTTAAGCCCCACCCTCTTCAACATATATATCAACGAATTGGCGCGGGCACTAGAAAAGTCTGCAGCACCCGGCCTCCCCTGCTAGAATCCGAAGTCAAATGTCTGCTGTTTGCTGATGATCTGGTGCTTCTGTCACCAACCAAGGAGGGCCTACAGCAGCACCTAGATCTTATGCACAGATTCTGTCAGACCTGGGCCCTGACAGTAAATCTCAGTAAGACCAAAATAATGGTGTTCCAAAAAGGTCCAGTCACCAGGACCACAAATACAAATTCCATCTAGACACTGTTGCCCTAGAGCACACAAAAACTATACATACCTTGGCCTAAACATCAGCGCCACAGGTAACTTCCACAAAGGTGTGAACGATCTGAGAGACAAGGCAAGAAGGGCATTCTATGCCATCAAAAGAAACATAAATTTCAACATACCAATTAGGATTTGGCAAAAAATACTTGAATCAGTCATAGAGCCCATTGCCCTTTATGGTTGTGAGGTCTGGGGTCCGCTCACCAACCAAGACTTCACAAAATGGGACAAACACCAAATTGAGACTCTGCACGCAGAATTCTGCAAAAATATCCTCCGTGTACAACGTAAAACACCAAATAATGCATGCAGAGCAGAATTAGGCCGATACCCACTAATTATCAAAATCCAGAAAAGAGCCGTTAAATTCTACAACCACCTAAAAGGAAGCGATTCACAAACCTTCCATAACAAAGCCATCACAAACAGAGAGATGAACCTGGAGAAGAGTCCCCTAAGCAAGCTGGTCCTGGGGCTCTGTTCACAAACACAAACACACCCTACAGAGCCCCAGGACAACAGCACAATTAGACCCAACCAAATCATGAGAAAACAAAAAGATAATTGGAAAGAATTAACAAAAAAAACAGAGCAAACTAGAATGCTATTTGGCCCTACACAGAGAGTACACAGCGGCAGAATACCTGACCACTGTGACTGACCCAAAATTAAGGAAAGCTTTGACTATGTACAGACTCAGTGAGCATAGCCTTGCTATTGAGAAAGGCCGCCGTAGGCAGACATGGCTCTCAAGAGAAGACAGGCTATGTGCTCACTGCCCACAAAATGAGGTGGAAACTGAGCTGCACTTCCTAACCTCCTGCCCAATGTATGACCATATTAGAGAGACATATTTCCCCCAGATCACACAGATCCACAAAGAATTCGAAAACATATCCAATTTTGAAAAACTCCCATATCTACTGGGTGAAATTCCACAGTGTGCCATCACAGCAGCAAGATTTGTGACCTGTTGCCACGAGAAAAGGGCAACCAGTGAAGAACAAACACCATTGTAAATACAACCCATATTTATGCTTATTTATTTTATCTTGTGTCCTTTAACTATTTGTACATTGTGTATATATATATATATATTTATAATATGACATTTGTAATGTCTTTACTGTTTTGAAACTGTTGTATGTGTAATGTTTACTGTTAATTTTTGTTGTTTTTCACTTTAATATATTCACTTTGTATGTTGTCTACCTCACTTGCTTTGGCAATGTTAACACATGTTTCCCATGCCAATAAAGCCCTTGAATTGAATTGAGAGAGAGAGAGAGAGAGAGAGAGAGAGAGAGAGAGAGAGAGAGAGAGAGAGAGAGAGAGAGAGAGAGAGAGAGAGAGAGAGAGAGAGAGAGAGAGGAAACTTAACCTGACGAAAGAGAATACATGACTTTTTCCATATAAGATGAAAGTTGTGTCTGTGTGTGGCTGCCCCTCAGAGCTGGGTATATAGCAGAGGAGATTATTTGCATATTAGACAAAAGTCAAAATTTAGGATCTAGGAAATATGCTGTACAGCTTTCCATGCACACATACACGACTACCTCTACCATGCTAGAGGTAGGAAACTATTGGAAGTGATCAACATCAGATACTACCTACGCTACAGTGATCATGGAGGATTTAGGGTTTTTTCCCCACAGGGACCAGACTGAGAGAGTATTAATGAAGTACCTATCTAGTTTGTCAAAAGATAGCAGATCAAACCACCACCTACCCACAGCCGCACTACTTTAGATTGCATGGTCAGATGTTCTCGGTCAGATAGTTAGTTAGCTCAATGTATCATTCACCACAGAGATTTGGAGCAGATTTTGTGCCTGCGGAGAGAGTCTCATTTCATACAAGCACATTTCCGTCCATGTTCCTTCTCCTCGCCGCATCTCCTCGATTCCCTTTGGCCTTAGAAAAAATGCCAGAACGACCCACTGTGTGTACGTTGTCAAATGTTGCTTTGTTATTAAATCAAATGCATTATTACAATTCAGAGGTTGTTGTTTAAGCGTTGTGAACATGTTCTATATGTAATGTAATATGTTGGGTGTGCAGGCTTTTACACAAACACATCTGATATTGACAGTCTAGGCCCTTATGCAGTGTCGCCTCTAGCCTTCTTAGGACCCTAAGCCAAATATGGTGTTCACCCCCCCTTGCCATGACTTTTGACATGTTTATATGATATCTGTATGACAGTGACTAACAAAATCAACGGGGTCACCTTGGGGATCAGGGACCCTGTGCTCTTGCCCTGTGCCCAGTCAGTCATTTGGTTCTGATAGCTGGTTAGATTACCTTACCAGCAATCAAAATAATGGTAGCTGACATGGGCTTATTGAGTTACTGACATAACAATTGGAAAACTGCTGATGCCCTACCAAATGTCTTTTTAAATTGGTTGGGCACCCCCTAGCGGTCGCAGTCTGCGTATAGGAAACGCCGATAAGGTGTCCTTATCATTAGCTTATTTAATTTAGATGTGTTAGATCAGGTGAGTTAGCAAAATCCTGGTCATTGTGAAAGATGACTCCTACACATGATGACCTGTGCATGTTTATTGTCTTATTTTTCTAACCTTCCTCAAAAGAATATCAAGAAAAACTCAAGGCCCTATTCATGAAGCATAGGCAGTGTTTCTAAGGTAAAGACATCTCATATTAAAGCATATGGTTGTTTACCCCAGCTGTTTACAGAGGAGGGTTAGTGAAGTGTGTCAGGGGAGAACAACAGTGTGTACATGTTTCACATCCTGTCGGAGGGGTTTTTGTACAGATCCACCACACATTCACATCACTGTGCCCAGCGTGCACAGTAATACACAGCAGAGTCCTCTGCCTTCAGACCAGACAGTTTCAGATGTGTCATGCTCACTGAGCTGTCTTTGGTCAGTTCAATCCGTCCCTCCAGGGTTTTGGCATAGCCTGCTGCTCCAGTAATGGTGTTGATCCAGCCCATCCATTCCAATGGTTTCCCTGTAGGTTGGCGAATCCAGTTCATACCATAGCTTGTGAAGGTATACCCAGTTCCTCTGCAAGAGAGGTTGAGAGTTTCTCCTGGCTTTTTCTGGAGCGGACTGGAGGGAATCGATTCCATAGTTTGACCATTTAAACCTGAAGGAGAGAAGGATAGAGGGGAAACAGGGGGAGAGGAGAAAGGAGAGAGGGTGGAATATTGAGTGAAAACAATGGAAAATTGTCTTCAGTCATTGCTCAGATGAAGAACAGATGATAAGGAGTAAAACCAAGCAGAACTCACAGGTCAGACAGAGAGAGAGCAGCAGAAGGTAGAGTTTTCCTGTCATACTGAGGGTGGAGATATGAACTCAGCTGCTCCACACAAGACAACAAGTCAGCAGCAGAACATAAGTATATATGAACTCTGAAGGATCTGGATTTACATCATGATGTCATGGGGGAGGGACTGATAACTCTGAGGTCAGGGGTCAAGCTATGACTCGTTGGTAGGGCCAGGAGTTGATAACATGACATGTCAAATGACACGGATAAACTCTGTCCCCATGTCATAATCAGGGCCTAGAGTTTTTCCTGATCTGGTCAAGGTGTTTGGTCAAACTGCAGGGAATCTTGGAGGATGGTTTTCTGAGTATTTATAGAAATAATTCCCCATTGTGGTTTACTATAAATTTCAGATTAGGGATCAATCTATCAAGGACAGTCACCTTGTTTAACAGGAATAAACACAAATAGAGTATGTAGGCCTGTATGTGATTCCTCTTTATTTTCTATCTCTCTCCTCAGGGAAATATGTACCTTATGTTGATGTACAAGTAGTTATGTTGTTTTGGCTCTTAGGGGAATATTATGCTTCAGTAGATGTTACTCTGTTGTTCTGATGCTCTACTGCCCTCTGTTGACTCTGTTGTACTGATGCTCTACTGCCCTCTGTTGACTCTGTTGTACTGATGCTCTACTGCCCTCTGTTGACTCTGTTGTACTGATGCTCTACTGCCCTCTGTTGACTCTGTTGTACTGATGCTCTACTGCCCTCTGTTGACTCTGTTGTACTGATGCTCTACTGCCCTCTGTTGACTCTGTTGTACTGATGCTCTACTGCCCTCTGTTGACTCTGTTGTACTGATGCTCTACTGCCCTCTGTTGACTCTGTTGTACTGATGCTCTGCTGCCCTCTGTTGACTCTGCTGCCAGTTAGATTGTCTGAGACATTTTGTACAGATACTCCACACACTCACACCACTGTCTCTCTTACACAGTAATACACAGCAGTCCTCTGTTCTCAGAACAGAAAGCTTCAGAGTCATAATGCTGTTGGAATTATCGTTAGGCATTTCCAGGCCTAGGTAACAATGCTAAAAGTTCATGGTTACCTAGGCCTAATCCAGAGTAACCTATCCATTCCAATGCTTTCCTTGCAGTTTGTCTTATCCAACCTGGGTTGTAGCTACTAAAGGTTTACCCAGATCCCTTACAGGAGAGACTGAGTTTCTCCAGGCTTTTTCTGGACTGAACTGGAGGGAATGGACTCCCGACTCCGGCCATTGAAACCAGATGGAGAGAGAAAGAAAATGAAGTGCTAGAGAAAAAAAGTAAGACAGAAAGTTGAAGGAAGGCAAGATAAGAGTGTTTTTAAAAGTCCATTGTCCATGTTCACGAATTTCACTAAGAGCAGCTGATTAAGTACAGTAGAACTGACAGGGCAGACAGACAGAGAGCAGTAGGAGGGAGAGTTTTCCTGTCATACTGAGGGTGGAGATATGAACTCAGCTGCTCCACACAAGACAACAGGTCAGCAGTAGAACATAAGTATATATGAACTCTGAGGGATCTGGATTTACATCATGATGTCATGGGGGAGGGGCTGATGAATGAGGTCAGTGGTCAATTTAGGGCTCATAGGTAGGGCCAGGAGTTGTCCTTTATCACATGACCTCACCAGGAACAGAGTTTTTCCTCATCAGGTCATTTAGTCAGAAGAACCTCCAGGGCCTACTCACCACACACATAACTGACTGATGGACTGGAGGAACTGTGGAGAACATGAGGATTTTATAAATATTGATCATCTTCATGAATTCATTTAATTGTGGGTTCATTTAAATGGTATATACTGTAGAGACATCCATTTCCCAAGGAAAGAATGTATTGAAAAGTGTTTCCATTAAGGTCATGGGTGACAAAAACAGTATAGTAGTTTTCAAATTACATGTTTCCAATGAGGCAGTTAAGAAAAATCAATAATAAACAAAAAGAGGCCCTTTTACATGCCCTCTGTTGACTGTGCTCTACTGCCCTCTGTTGATTGTGCTGTACTGATGCTCTACTGCTCTCTGTTGATTGTGCTGTACTGATGCTCTACTGCTCTCTGTTGACTGTGCTGTACTGATACTCTTCTGCCCTCTGTTGACTATGCTGCCAGTTAGATTCTCTGAGGGGTTTTTGTACAGATCCTCCACTCACACCACTGTGTCTCTTTTGCACAGTAATACAGAGCAGAGTCCTCTGTTCTCAGACCAGACAGCTTCAGATACACCATGCTGTTAGAATTCTCTCTGGTGACTTCTATCCATCCTTCAACACCTTTTGCATATACAGTTCCACTAGCATCATACCATATAATGCCTATCCATTCAAGTGCTCTTGCTTCAGGTTGACGTATCCAGGCCATGTTGTAGCTACTAAAGGTAAAGCCAGATCCCTTACAGGAGAGGCTGAGAGGTTCTGCAGGCCTTTTCAGGACTGGACTGGAGGGAATGTCCTGCAGACTCTGACCATATATCCCTAATAGAGAAAAGCGAAGGAAGACAATAGATCACTAATATGTTAAATCAATGGATGTTATAATTCTCTATATGTAAAATACCTTGTTCCAATGAATTGCTAGATTATTGAGTACATACTACAGAGGCCCAGCAAGACCAGGAGGAGGTGTAGTTTGCCTGTCATCTTTTCAGGATGGAAGACAATTCACACATGGTAGGAAACATCACAGAAGGACTTGAGAGACAGAACTTACATGACAATCATGGTTGGGTGATAACCCTTTTTTTGCATGTGACAGGCTTTCAAGGCAATCAATTCTAAGACAAAGCCAGACATCAACGATCACTGTCAACCAGCAAACATGTTCTGTAATGTTTATACAGTAAAGTAAGTTGCTGCTCCAGCCACAACTGTTTTTTCACGTCTCTCATTCAAACCTTTCTTCATGTATTAAGAAGAGCAATTAAATAATTGATATTAAATCATATTACATTTTGATATTTCTCACAACAATAAGAAATTGTGGTATGTTGTCTTATACGTTCTAAGCATAGTTTTGAATCTGGCCTACTGCCCTTTGGCACAACCTCTATCTTTCATAACTGTCATCCTTTCTCTATCTGTTCAATAAAGTCAGAAAAAACCTTACAAAATGTATTTTTTTAAATAACACACAACACAAGTTCATTTAAAAAAATGAACAATTCACATCCTGAAGTACTGTACCCTGAAATGTGTTCCTGTTGTTTCAATGTCCAATGATCAGCAACTGTCACCAAACCAATACATGGTTTAACGTCACTCAATGACTTTTTCAAATCATAATTTGACATTTTCTCCCACATCTGCAGTACATCACTGTTGTGTGTTGTTTTTAAAACGTGTTACTGCACTTTCACAATGATACATTGGCCCTTTTTAGGGTTAATCAAGATGCTATTTCAGGGAAATGCCTTTACCAGAGTGCAGGTGCATCCTGGGTAGAAGTCATGCTTGGGTAGCTTTGAATTACTGTGCCCAATGCTCATTTTAATAGATACGCCTGATAAAAACACATTCTTAAACTCTCTCCCCTATAAACAAGTTCAGTAAGCAAGATACACTAAAGTATTTAGGGGGAGGTGCCCGGAACAGCTATAAGAAACCACAAAGAGCAATTTGTTATTGTAGTTAATACTCATTGTTTTATGCAATTCTTGAAAAGTTGTTATATACATTACCAACACAAACAATGATAATGTGTGATGAGTGGCAGTGAATGACTGACAATATTAAATAATTTAAGTACTACTGCTGTGAACAAGGTCTATAATATAACTTAAATTGTGATTAAATTCTCATTATTTGATCATTCTCACCATTTAGTCAAATCAAATTAAAATTGTGTTCATGTGGTTTAAACATTGTATGGTTACCAGCCACCAGCTGGCTTATGCAAAAAGGCAGTTTCTCCTCAGCCGAAACAAGGTAGTGAGAATTAGATCATGAAAGTGTATAGGAACAGTCCCTGCAGTCCCTGAGCTACTTAACTACTTTAACTGTCTATCTGAATCATCAGAGATGCTAAACTGGGACCCTGAAACACCCAGGTGACAGACTGGAGTTCACCAAGCGTGGTGCCACACAGCTGTGAGGGCCACAGAGGGGACGAGAGGGGGGTGGGGTGTGAGAGAAACAGACACCTGAGAAAAGGAGAGTAGGACCGGCGTGTGTGTGTGTTTACTTCAAGATATCTACTACTGAATAAAAATATAAACTCAACATGTAAAGTATTGGTCCCGTGTTTCATGAGCTGAAATAAAAGATCCCAAAAATGTTTGATACACACAAGCTTATTTCTCAAAAATGTTTGTTTCCATCCCTGTTAGTGAGCATTTCTCCTTGCCAAGATAATCCATCCACCTGACAGGTGTGGCATATCAAGAATCTGATTGAACAGCATCATCGTTACACAGGTGGACCTTCTGCTGGGGACAATAAAAGACCACTCTAAAATGTACAGTTTTGTCACACAACACAATGTCACAGATCTCAAGTTGAGGGAGTGTGCAATTCGCATGCAGTGCAGGAATGTCCAACATAACTATTGCCAGAGAATTGGATGTTAATTTCTCTACCATAGGACGCCTCAAACGTCATTTTTGAGAACTTATCAGAACATCCAACCAGCCTGACAACCGCAGACTTTGTGTGACCACGCCAGCCCATGAGCTCCACATCTGGCTTCTTCGCCTGCGGGATCATCTGAGGAGGGGGTAGATGGGGTGCTGACAGTATAACTGTCTGTAATAAAGGCCTTTTGTGGAGAAAAACTCATTCTTGATTGGCTGGGCCTGGCTCCCCAGTGGGTCGGCCTGGCACCCCAGTGGGTCGGCCTGGCAACCCAGTGGGTGGGTTTATGCCCTCCCAGGCCCATCCATGGCTGCACCCCAGTGGGTGGGTTTATGCCCTCCCAGGCCCATCCATGGCTGCACCCCAGTGGGTGGGTTTATGCCCACCCATGGCTGCACCCCTGCCCAGTCGCGTGAAATCCATAGATTAGGGTCCAATGAATTCATTTCGATTAAATTATTTCCTTCTATGAACTGTAACTCAGTAAAAAGTTTGAAATTGATGCATGTTACATTTATATATTGAATGAATCTCCTATTCATACAATTAAATAATGCTGCTTGCAAGATAATGGTATATACATAAATATACGCAATGCATTATATTCAGTAGGCTAGTCTATGGCAACTAAAACGGTCTGCCCACTTGAACCTGAATTTGATTCCAGGGATTTGATTTGATACCAGGGATATTCAAATATTACCCAATGAGGTCTGGATTAGCCTACTGTTGTTTTTTGTTGTACCTGATAATTGATCCTACCTGGTGTCCCACATCTTAATCATTCCCTGATTAGATGGGATAGAATGAGAAACAAAGCAGCGGAACCGGCTTTAGGTCCAGGGTTTAATTTGACGGGCCTTTAGTCTATGGATACCCATGTTTCTCTTCGGCCCCAGACAGGTTTACAGGCTTGTTTTTCAAGTTCTACCAAAAATCTATTCTGCTTTCCAGATTAACTAGCCGCGTTGGTAGGAAACCACTAGTACCAGGAAATGCGCCACTTTCTTCGGGTTCCCATAACAAGTCAAAGCCACCGGCAAATTGGAATGTGAATGATCTGAATTCAGAGACCGGTCTAAAGAGTGGCTCGACAGGGCAACATACGACCATTTAGGCTACCTTTGGGCAGAATCAGGTGCGCTTTAACTTTTTAATTTCCTCAAATTCCGACTAACATTTTGTTGGGCTTCAGTTTATTTTTATTCATCATCAGCATCTATTTACGGGAAAATTCAGGTAGGACTTCACAACTTCATCCATCCTGACAAGAGTGCAGCTTGTACAGTATCCTAACAAAGAGGGTTTCCGACGTAAACTGTTTTAATGTGTAACAATTTGGTACTCTAGTTTAAATCGTTAAAGTTGCATCATCCATGCCTGTCACTATTGACATCCCGCCCACGCGTTCACATAATTATTGAAGGTTTTGCCGCGTTCATTCAAATTACCCGTCACACAGCTGTGAGCAACAAACCGTGAATTACTTGCATCAAGGTCTGATTTTCACCTTTTTATACCCCATATAACGGGCCGAATATTTTGGCATCTTACCTTCTTAGCCTGCCTTTTTGCATTTTCTACACTTGACCTGAGCCAGGTGGTTCTAACGATGAAGCCGTGCCCTGGGTGTAGGCCTATTCATTACACCTATTTTGCAACGAAAACGAGAATTTCTATTGGACACTTTTCTAGGTCCGTTCCGTTCTTAAATGGTAAAAGGTTTCTGTTAAAATATAATGAATACACCCCTGGATTCATCATGTGTTCTCAATGCGCAACAAACGTATCTTGACTGAAAATATAAAACAGTGTTCAAGGCTACTTCATGTGGGCGTTTTTAAAAGACTACTGAAGTTTAGTCAGATAATGGCCAAGACCAGCAGCCATTGATGTCTGGAATTTACAACTCTATATAGCTATTGGCAAAGTGAATGTCCAATAGCCAGGCTCTTCTCTCATCACTGGTTGTTTTGGTTGTGTGGTGTCTCAATCCGGTTTTACCAGGTGACATTATCCCAAACTCACTTTCTGTGTCTGTCTGTTGGGTGGACAGAGATGGCCAGCCAGAGCGAGGTGATTGACAGGTTGAGGGCTACGTTCCGCTCAGGCGTGACCTTTCCAGAGCAGTTCCGTATGACCCAGCTGCAGAACCTTCTCTCCCTGGTCGAAGAAAACGAGCAGCTGATACAAGATGCTCTCCACAAGGACCTCCATAAGGTACTAGCATACACTCAGACACACGCAGACTGCTATACACTCAGACACGCGCAGACTGCTATACACTCAGACACGCGCAGACTGCTATACACTCAGACACGCGCAGACTGCTATACACTCAGACACGCGCAGACTGCTATACACTCAGACACGCGCAGACTGCTATACACTCAGACACGCGCAGACTGCTATACACTCAGACACGCGCAGACTGCTATACACTCAGACACGCGCAGACTGCTATACACTCAGACACGCGCAGACTGCTATACACTCAGACACTCGCAGACTGCTATACACTCTGCATGTCCTCTGCCTCCCTCTCTCCACCTCTCATTATTTGCTCTGTCACTGCTCTCTTTCACCTCATCCTCTTTCCCTGTCCCTTTTTCTTCACCTTGGATCTTTCGTTGTCCTGTTCCCTCTCTCCCTCGATCATTTCACCTTCTCCCCTCTCTCTCCCCCTTCAGCCCAAGTTTGAGTCGGTCCTGTCAGAGATTCAGATAACCCTGAATGACCTGTACTTCGCCATGGAAAACCTCAGGACCTGGATGCAGCCGGAATACAACATTGGCAAGAATCTGGTAAAGATTCCATCAACATTCACTGTCGACTGTTTGACTCTACCACCTTTTACTATGGCTCAACATGTAAACACACACAATTGGGATATTTTTTTACTGACTTAATAATTGTCCAACCATCTACTTTCCTCTCTCCATCTTGTTCTAGGCCACTAGGATGGATGACTGTTTCATACGCAGGGAACCCTTGGGGGTAGTTTTAATCATCGGGGCGTGGAACTACCCTCTACATCTTATTCTCTTACCTTTGGTTGCTGCAATTGCTGCAGGTACACTTCTATCATGCCTTTGTATACCTAGGGGCTTTGTTAATAGTAAGGGATTGGATTTATAGCATTTTAACAGTAGCTCAAAGCATTTTACATCCACCACCAATGTTGCCTTATCAGTAATGTATGTGTAAAGTGAATGCTGACTCTGTTAGCATTTCATTATTGATTAGGTTTGATTTTGTGACTATGACAATATTTATTCCATGATGTCGTGAACCAGGAAACTGTGCCATTCTGAAGCCGTCAGAGATCTGTCAGGCCACCGAGCAACTCCTGGCAGAACTCATCCCCAAATACCTGTCTCAGGTAGTACACACACACACCTATGTGCTTTAATTTCCCCCTGCTTCTGTTACCTGTTGTGGATCATCAATGGAATGAAGGCCAACAGTGCCATATTTGCTCTATACCTGCCCACTTATTGTTTGTTTTTAATGTTTTGAGTTTTGCCATCTGACTATTGTAGGACTGCTATGCAGTACTATGTGGTGGAGCAGAGGACACCAAGTCATTGCTGAAGAATAAATTTGACCACATTTTCTACACAGGTAAAGTCTAACAGAGAGGACTCCTTAGACCAATAATATGTATTAGCTCGATCCCTCTTTTTAGTGTGTTTTGTGTTTAAACATTTCGGCCTTATGCCCCTTTTAACTCACCTTTGCCATATCACCTCTATCGCACACTCTTGCATACCCTTTCCTTCTCCTCTTCCTTTCCCTTCACCCTTCCCCATCTCCTCCCCAGGTTCCCAGGGGGTGGCCCGTTCCATCCTGCTAGCGGCGGCGCCTCACCTGACCCCCGTCACCCTGGAGCTGGGTGGCAAGAGCCCCTGCTTCATCTACGGCCATATCGACATCCAGAAGGCCGCCAAGCGCCTGTGCTGGTCCAAGTTCTTCAACACTGGCCAGAGCTGTGTGGCACCCGACTACGTCCTCTGCACAGCCCAGACCCGGGACGCCCTACTGCCCGCTCTCCGGGAGACCCTGCGGACCTTCTACGGGCCGGACCCCGGAGCGAGCCTGGACATGGGGCGCATAGTCACCCCACGCCACTGGAGACGCCTGATGGACATGCTGGAGAAGTCCAAGGGGAAGGTGGTGATCGGAGGGGGGAGCCGCGAGGAGGATAGGTATATTGGTGAGTTTGGGGGGTACAGGAAAGGACGATGAGATGCAGGCAGTGGTGTTGAGTTTGGTCTGTATACTGCTGCCACCTTGTGGGTGTGAATGCAAGTTGAAATATGTTGAGGTGGTAGCCTTGCTGTTAAAGTGGCTTTAATTTCAAATATGAATAACTAATCAGGCATATAGAAGCAAATTCTTGCTGATCAAGTGGTGTTTCTAGCTCCCACAGTGTTGGTGGACGTGCAGGAATCTGATGCTCTAATGCAGGAGGAGATCTTTGGCCCCATCCTGCCCATCCTAACCATAGAGTCTCTGGAGGAGGGCATAGACTACATCAACCGGCAAGAGAAACCCCTGGCCCTCTACGTCTTCTCCGACGAGACCTCGGTAAGACCATGACCTACGTTACAGCACATAGATGTTTCTTCTCATATCTATTTTCTTATGTTATAGTCATGGTGGTGTCCTCCACAGAGCTATAGTTTAAAGTTATGTAGTTCTATGGCTGCCTCTGCCTTCACTGTGGCTCCACTCTTATGGAATAAATGCACATTCCTCCTCTCTCTCTGTCAGGTGGTGACCACAGTGTTGAACAACACCAGTAGTGGTGGTTTCTGCGGCAATGATGGTATAGTACACATGGCCTTGCCAGGCCTGCCCTTTGGAGGAGTAGGTAAGTAAGTGTGTGTCTGACATAAAGTAGTCATTATCAGAAGCAAAGCACTAGACATGGATCTGATCATGGTGCCCTGTCATCTTCCTCTACCCTCCAGGTGCCAGTGGGATGGGTAGCTACCACGGCCGCTGGGGCTTTGAGACATTCAGCCACAGGCGGGGTTGTATGAACCGGAGCTGGTTGCTGGAGAGGGTCAACGTCCTGCGCTACCCGCCCTACAGCGACTACAACCTGGGCTGGTTGCGCTGGGCCACCACCTTCAAGAAGAACAGCTGGGGAGGCTGCTCAGTCATGTGAGAGTGGCACCCGGTGCGTGCCTGACTGTACTTCCAAAGCCGATGGGCTTTTCTTAAAGGTCCAATGCAGCCGTTTTATCTCAATGTCAAATCATTTTTGGGTAACAATTAAGTACCTTACTGTGATTGTTTTCAATTAAAATGGCCAACAAGTAACATCTTCTTAGCAAAGAGCAATTTGTCAAGAAAGAATTTAGCTAGGACTGCCTGGGAGTGGTCTGGGTGGGGAGGGGAAAACTAGCTATTGGCAGAGGTTTGGATCTCTTATTGGTCTATTAAATAATTTACCGCCTGCAGTTGTCACCAGGCATTCCAAGAGTCCCTTCCCACCTAAATGGGCTGAAATTTCTTTATAAACTGCTCTTACACTAAAAGGGTATTATCATTTTTCACAGTATTATTCCAACATCATAGTGTGGAATGTATAAAACTGTTTTTTTTTTTTTTTTTTACTGCACTGGGCCTTTAAAGTATCTGTCCAGTGTTCCAGATTTCTATTAAATAATTTACCTAAAATGTAAAAAAGAATATATATAAATAAGGATGTTAAAAAACAGCTTATCTCTGTGGCCTGATTGGAAATAGTGGTTGGGTGTACTCTGGTTAAAAAAATAAAGAAAAAAGCGCTGACATGCCAGCTCAGCCAATGAGATGCACAAACACTTGGATATTCAAATTAGCTACCAACGCCATGTGGGGCAGTGCTGTATGCACTGCCTAGCAGGCTTGCTTTCTTTTTTGGGTGGCCTTGGCTGTGTATAGGTTGCCTGCCCTGTCCGCTAAGAATCCGAGTCACATTCTGCACATGTTATTTTACGCACACTACATAGCTGCTGCTCACACTCTCCTTCCTTTACGTTTCTCTCTTTACTCACCCTCTTCTGAACTATGATGATGGTGCCTATCTCTGCCTTATGTTTTTGAACAGCTGAAATAAAATAAAAACTGCTGCAATTTGATCGAACATTCCCCCAAATATTTTTTTGAAGGCTAAACAACCTTCTCGGTTGTAACAGATATTTTAGTTGCACAAGCAGGACTCATTAAATTATCAGCGTTTTGTGTGATGTAGGCCCACCCATACTCAACTAGTGGTCCGGATCGGTCGGGCTTCGACCCCTGGTATCATATAAACACACAGGACATGAAAGAATGCATAGAATTGCAGAACATTTGCTTTAAAACGGCAAAAAAAAAAAAATTGCCACATGCAAAATGTGTAGAATTGCAGGAAATTAGCTATAAAACTGCACCATTTTCAAGATTGGTGTGAACAGATTGAGGTCGCATGGGTTGTGAGGTGGGGGTTTGTTACTACATCGATAAATTACATTATCCATCCGGACCACCTCGGAAATGTGTGTGTGACTGGACCTTCTCAAATAGTACTTGAGTACTCCTGATTAGGCTAATCTTCATAGTTACTGTCATATTGTAGTAGTACTGTATGTAGGAGAATACAGGAGAAGTACAGTAGTAAAGTTCCTGGGAAAATAATGCAACTCCCCTCTTAGAGTTTTGCATAGGAACTCTCTGTGTTTTCCCACACACAGGCCCTTCTAACTGCTATTTTGCTTTTCAATGATCATGCAAGTAGTACAGCATGAGTAGCGGTTCCACCTCTAGGCAGCCGAGCGTGTGAATCCGGACCGGTAACCTCAGTCTGACAATGGGCGAGTTCATTCTGGGGTGCACGTGCGCTATTATCTCTTATATCGTTTGTCAACTACTGCCTACTATAACTGAACAAAAATATACACATACATTTTTTTACAATATTACTGATTTACAGTTCATATAAGGACATCAGTCAAATGAAATAAATTCCTTAAACCTTAATCTATGGATTTCACATGACTGGAGGGCATATTCCCACCTACTTGGGAGCCAGGCCCAGCCCATCAGAATGAGTTTTTCCCCACAAAGGGCTTTATTATGACAAATACTCTGCAGTTAATCGGCTGTCCAGTCCTGGGCTGGTTGCACGTGCGGTTGTGAGGCCGGTTGGATGTACTGCCAAATTCTCTAAAATTACGTTGGCGGCGGCTTATGGTAAATAAATTAACATTACATTTTCTGGCAACTGCTCTGGTGGACATTCCTGCAGTCAGCATGTCAATTGCACACTCACTCAACTTGACACATCTGTGGCAATGTGTTGTGATTACAACTGCACATTTAGTGGCCTTTTATTGTCCCCAGCACAAGATGCACCTGTGTAATGATCATGCTGTTTAATCAGCTTCTTTATATGCCACACCTGTCAGATGGATTATCTTGGCAAACGATAAATGTTCACTAACAGGGATATAAACAAATTTGTGCACAATTTGTGAGCAATAAGCTTTTTGTGCGAATGGAAATATTTCGGAATCATTTATTTCATCTCGTGAAGCATGGGACCAACACTACATGTTGAGTTTTATATTTTTAATTATATTTGATTATAATTGTCATAGTTATGCTGCCATATCGTAGCAAGAGTTGCTGAAAAAAGAACTAGCCAATGTTTGCAATGAGAAAATAATTGCTATTTTGACTGCCTGTATATTCTACGTGTGTTTGATGTACTGTTACTACAGACAAAGTTTGTAGGAACGGGTCGATCATGTTTTCTGTGTACAACATGATAGCTGCATGTTAGCCTAACACCCCTCCTGAAAAAAGAACATGAAATTGCACTTGAGGCATGGAATGCATAGTTTGAACATGCCCACCATATCTTTAGTGTACAACACAATGTTTCCCCCTCCATGTTAAGGAGGAAGGAGCGGCAGCAGAGCATGTTAACTTACTGCTTCTAAACAGCCAGCAGGCCAACTTACAAACCCCAGATTTTGAAATGGAAGTGACTGAGTTGTTGTATAGGCTTACTCCTTTTTGCTAACACAACCTGTGGATTGCTTGGCTTGTGTGCTGCAGTGTGTCCTCTCCATTAACTGTTTGTCACAAGTCAGTATCAGTGGGCCTGTTTGGTTTGAGTACTTGAAAAGAAGGCTGTACTTGTATAGGGCCATTGAGTCAGCAGAAAAGAGCTGTGAGAAAAGGGGAAAGAGGTGCTACCTGTGGTTCTGGTTTAACCAGGTTATTCAAGGGAGGGACACGGGCTGCATCTCAAGTCTTGATTGGCTTCCTTCCCTAGTCTTCTCTCCTTTACCATGAAATGGAAAACTGAATAAAGGTGAAAGTAATGTGGTAGATGCCAATGGCTTTCACCTGTCCTGTTCTTTCAAATCTTTGCCTGCTGAAGGGAAGGAGAGCCGCTATTGCAATCCACCCAGGGTGTGGTTTCAGTTCTGTGTTCACTGCTACATCACAATGGTCTAAACCTGCTTCTTCCACTTGTCTTGCTTTGACCCATCAGATCAGAATAGATGAGTGGAAGCCACTATATTGAAATGTTTCCCCAGATTTTTAAATGCACTGGCTGCCAGGGTCTGGAGAGGTAAATGGTTTTCAGCACTGTTGCACAAGACCCCCATTGTTCACCGTGGGGTTAGTATAGTTCACAGAACGGTCTTATGTAACAATTTTACTGGGTTTTGTTAGACGCTGTGTGACATTAGGTGGTGGATGTTTTTTGATTTTAAATGTTTTGTTCAGTAGACATTAACTAATAAAACCTTACTGTACATGAATATATTTGTTGGCTTATACTTTAGGTGTTAATTGTACTGTTATTTCCCCATTCTCCCTCATCCCAGCATGTTGCTTTTCTTTGCAAATCATTGCATTATTAGTGCTTTACTCAATTACTTTTTGAATTTAAGGTGACTGACAAACTTTTCAATATCATTGAGACAAAATCCCACTCTTTAAACATTTCCATCATGACTTGATTAAAACTCACTCTTACAAGAGGCTTTATCTCCAAAATCCCCCTAGTCACTGACAGTGAGGCACTCTGGGCTTACCCAAGTCGCATGTACAGTTGAAGTCGGAAGTTTACATACACTTAGGTTGGAGTCATTAAAAATTATTGTTAACTATAGTTTTGGCAAGTCGGTTAGGACATCTACTTTGTGCATGACTCAAGTAATTTTTCCAAAAAGGTATTTACAGATTATTTCACTGACCCACTGTATCACATACACTAAATTGACTGTGCCTTTAAACAGCTTGGAAAATTCCACAAAATTGTCATGGCTTTAGAAGCTTGAAAGGCTAATTGACATAATTTGAGTCAATTGGAGGTGTACCTGTGGATGTATTTCAAGGTCTACCTTCAAATTCAGTTGCTCTTTGTTTGACAGCATGGGAAAATCAGCCGAGAACTCAAACAATTGTAGAACTCCAAGTCTGGTTCATCCTTGGGAGCAATTTCCAAATGGCTGAAGGTACCACGTTCATCTGCACAAACAATAGTACGCAAGTATAAACACCATGGCACCACGCAGCTGCCATACCGCTCAGGAAGGAGACGCGTTCTGTCTCCTAGAGATGAACGGCCTTTGGTGTGAAAAGTGCAAATCTATCCCAGAACAGCAAAAGACCTTGTGAAGATGCTGGAGGAAACCGGTACAAAAGTATCTATATCCACAGTAAAACAAGTCCTATATCGACATAACCTGAAAGGCCACTCAGCAAGGAAGCCACTGCTCCAAAACCTCCATAAAAAAGCCAGACTACTGTTTGCAACTGCACTTGGAGAAATGTCCTCTGGCCTGATGAAACAAAAATAGAACCGTTTGGCCATCGTTATGTTTGGAGGAAAAAGGGGGAAGCTTGCAAGCCGAAGAATACCATCCCAAACGTGAAGAACGGGGGTTGCAGCATGTTGTGTGGGTGCTTTGCTGCAGGAGGGACTTCTCAAAATTGATGGCATCATGAGGATATATTGAAGCAACATCAAGACATCAGGAAGTTAAAGCTTAGTCGCAAATGTGTCTTCCTAATGGACAATGACCCCAAGCATACTTCCAAAGTTGTGGCAAAATAGCTTAAGGACAAAGTCAAGGTATTGGAATGGCCATCACAAAGCCCTGACATCAATCCTATAGAAAATGTGTGGGCAGAACTGAAAAAGCATGTGCGAGCAAGGAGACCTACAAACCTGACTCAGTTACACCAGCTCTGTCAGGAGGAATGGGCTAATATTTACCCAAGTTATTGTGGGAAGCTTGTGGAAGGCTACCCAAAACATTTGACCCAAGTTAAACAATTTAAGGCAATGCTACCAAATACTAATTGAGTATGTACACTTCTTGGCTAAGGTGTATGTAAACTTCTGACTTCTGTATATTGCAAAAGAAAATGGCTTAGTTGATCTCATCACTGAGGCAATCAAAACACTACTTGTTACAGACTCAAATCACGCGTTAAATACAATTATAATCCGTTTTTACATCAGAGCCTGTATTCGTAAAGTATTAAGAGTAGGAGTGCTGATCTAGAATCCGTTTTGCCTTGTCTGTCACAATGAATAACATTGCATGGACAGGAGGAACTGATCCTAGATCAACACTCCTACTCTTAGATGCTTTATGAGTACAGGCCCAGGTTGGGTGTGTGACTCAAAGAAAATGTATTTTATTCCAGTTCGTGAAAATCAACATCACAATTGTCATGGCTTGTACAAATGGGGGCTATATTGTTTCCTTCACTGTAGAGATCTGCAGTCTTTGTTTGTGGTAAATACAGTGTGCATATTATGGGGGACAGTACAAATCTGAGATTGGTCAAATGATAATTCTTAAATGTAAATATTCTAATACTGCTGCATTTTGCCTCCTCTCCCAGAGGTTTCTCCAGCACAAAGGTATACAATGCAGGTCCTTTGTTCCAAACCGACCCCTATCCACCCAGAACACTTCTGTAAATGAAAGGATTGGACAGATATAAGCAATATAGTAATAGCTCCACTTTGCCCTCTGGTAGGCTACGCTGTAACTTCTCGCATATTAGTATCCACTCCAATACATTAGGATTTACGGGACATCAGCATATGCTTGCACCTGTCCAATCCATTCCGATCTACAGAAGTGCCTTTAGGTGGTTAGAA
The DNA here is from genome assembly GCF_023373465.1 of Oncorhynchus keta. Classification (NCBI taxonomy): domain Eukaryota; kingdom Metazoa; phylum Chordata; class Actinopteri; order Salmoniformes; family Salmonidae; genus Oncorhynchus; species Oncorhynchus keta. The sequence continues at coordinate 36,253,436 of NC_068452.1, read as the reverse complement.
GATAGAGGATGGCTTGTGATTGGTGTGGGACTGCTTCCTGGTAGTCTGAGGTCAGGGTTCGGGTTTGTATGAGGAGGGGTGGTTGGTCCCGGGGGGGCTCTGCTCGGTGGCGGAGGCTGGCGAGGGGCAGATGGCGGTAGGGGGCTCCTTCTGGACCAGCTCTGGGTCATCCTGGCCCGCCTGGGGAGGATGCACCAGCACTCGGTCGATGATCCCAAAGTCCTGTGCCTCAATGGGGCTCATGTAACGATCTCTCTCCATCACACTCTCTGGGAGAAAGAAAACAGAAAGGAATAATTGTATGGTTACGAGTTTTGGTGAAAATGTGCGACACATTGGTGGTGGCTGAGGGGAGTTCACTCTTACAAAGTGCTTTGAGTGAGGAAGGACTCAATCATCAAATCACTTAACCTTGAAATAGTGCTTGAATTTAGTTAGGAGTCACTAATTCATATGTGACTCAGAGGCTATGGTACATTTTCCATCAGACAATATTAAGTATTTTTTATTGGAATATTACTGTTGCATATTGGGATGTGTTTGGAAATACACTTAAGTACTGGCATGTATTAGAAAACACAAGACAAGTATAATTTCATGCGTTTGAACCCAGGTCTGTGTGGTCCTACGGGTATTTGAAATAAGACTAAACGATTTAATCAAACCGTCCCGCCCCCCTGGATGCCTTTTGCCCAGAGCTAAACAACCAAATCAAATTCTGCGCATATTGTGTTAGTCTCTGCCTCATCTTTATGAGCAGCTGAAATAAAAACCCTGCAGCGACTTAAAGCCAGACTACTGAACTGGATGCCTTAGCTACTTACCTATATGTGTCAACAGCTGGCCAGTGTGTTTAGCGTAGAGTTGATTGATCTGTTTCTTTAGCTTCATGATCTCCTCAGCCTGAATGGCGATGTCTGTAGCCTGACCCTAATAACACACAGGAGAGAGAAGACAGATGTTATGTGAAGGCAACTGACAACTGAGGTGTCAAAATACAGAACTCATATTTACATGCCAAATCACAGGTCTGGCTTTTGATGGCAACACAAGCTCAACCAACCAGCATCTGTACCAGGTTCTCTAAACCCCCCTCCCTTATCCCCTTACCTGCCGGACTTCAACCTGTCCCCCCCAGCTATTCCTGCTGCCTCCCTAGTCGCATTCCCCCTTCCATCCTTACCCTGGCTCCTCCGGAAGGCTGGTGCACCATGATGCGGGCGTTGGGCAGGGAGTGCCTCATGCCGGCCGTGCCCGAAGCCAGGAGAAGACTGCCCATGCTAGCCGCCTGGCCCACACACCACGTGGAGATTGGGTTGAGGATGTACTGCATGGTGTCGTAGATGGCTAGGCCTGCCGTCACAACACCGCCTGGGGGGGAAAAGAGGATAGGAGAGGAACATCATAGTGAACCAGGATTAATGGTTTGTTGGATTTAGTTCGATGTTCCTCTTCTCCCAGACTTTTCTATCTCTCCATAAAGCTGGAATCCATAGCGGTGAACCTGCCATGTCCATTTGCGATATTACAACAAAGACGTTACTTCAAACAAACACTTTTTTTCCATCTGACATCATTGCACGGACAATAGAACCAAGTATGTACGATTTTTTTTTTTACCACAATGCTGGATGCTCATTTCCTCAAACCAATGACAAATGCGCCTGGGGCTGTTGCGCCCATCATGGATCTCAGCTTTAACGTTAACCTAATGAAGTTCATTCGAAGTCAAGGTAAGAGGAGTTTCTGACTGCACCCTTTATCTCCTATTACTGTCATCTGATCCACCTGTCACTTGTGTTCTCTCGGTCTTTTTCCCCTCCAAGAAACATGCTTTTTAAAGTAACCATCCCTATTCCACCAACCATCCCCTGCACCACCATCTGTTCCTCTTTGTGGGAGGTCCCCCTCTATTCTCCTCCCCTATTCTCTTACCAGGACTGTTGATGTACATGTGGATGGGTTTGTTGTTGCTCTCTGACTGCAGAAAGAGTAGTTGAGCAATAACCAGACTGGCCACAGAGTCATCAATCTGAAAAAAAGGCAGGGGGAGAGGAGAGAGATTAACAAATTAATCTTAACTGCAACAGCTCGAGGATTCCATCTAGCAACCTTTACTGCCATAATCAGTTTCATATCGAATTATTAGTGTGCATGTAAACATACCCAATGTCTCCTGGTGTAGGTTTTGAATCCCAAACTACTACACACACAGGCTTACTGGCCCTATTACACCGACAGTGACACACAGCTAGAATTACAGGCCACATTAGACAGTGACACACAACTAGACTTACCGGCCCCATTACACCGACAGTGACACACAGCTAGAATTACAGGCCACATTAGACAGTGACACACAACTAGACTTACCGGCCCCATTACACAAACAGTGACACACAGCTAGAATTACAGGCCACATTAGACAGTGACACACAACTAGACTTACCGGCCCCATTACACAAACAGTGACACACAGCTAGAATTACAGGCTACATTACACAGACAGTGATACACAGTGAGACTTACCGGCCCCATTACACAGACAATGATACACAGTGAGACTTACCGGCCCCATTACACAGACAGTGGTACACAGTGAGACTTACCGGCCCCATTACACAGACAGTGGTACACAGTGAGACTTACCGGCCCCATTACACAGACAGTGGTACACAGTGAGACTTACCGGCCCCATTAGACAGTGGTACACAGTGAGACTTACCGGCCCCATTACACAGTGGTACACAGTGAGACTTACCGGCCCCATTACACAGACAGTGGTACACAGTGAGACTTACCGGCCCCATTACACAGACAGTGGTACACAGTGAGACTTACCGGCCCCATTACACAGACAATGATACACAGTGAGACTTACCGGCCCCATTACACAGACAGTGGTACACAGTGAGACTTACCGGCCCCATTACACAGACAGTGGTACACAGTGAGACTTACCGGCCCCATTACACAGACAGTGGTACACAGTGAGACTTACCGGCCCCATTACACAGACAGTGGTACACAGTGAGACTTACCGGCCCCATTACACAGATGATCCTCTCCCTCAGAAGACGAGAGTAGATGTCATACGCACGCTCTCCTCGACCCTAAGAAAGAAGAGAAAGACAAGGAAAAGGAATGAGGGGAATAAAGAGGAAGATCTTTGAACATTGGAAAGCAGCTAGAATAGCAAGGACCAGGAACTGACAGGTGAAAACTACTAACTAAACCAAGAGTGAATCAAGTTGCATAGAAATGTTGCAGTCCTACATAGAACTCTGTTGGGGTTCCAATTCTTACCGTCTGCTCAACAACGATAGGTACGAGAGGACTCCTCCATTGAGCACTGTGGTGAATGGTCCTGCATGACTTTAAAGTGGTCACTCCACATTGTAACACCCTCTAAGAGATGGGGATAGAGAGAAAAAGTTAACATTTGTCTCTAAAATCTCAACCTAAGTGTTGGGCAGGTTATTAAAATAATGATATGTTAAAGTTACATTCAGAGATAGCATGGTTATTAAAATGATATGTTAAAGTTACATTCAGAGATATCATTATTTTAATAACCATGCTATCTCTGAATGTAACTTTAACATAGCATGGTTATTAAAATAATGATATGTTAAAGTTACATTCAGAGATAGCATGGTTTTAAAATAATGATATGTTAAAGTTACATTCAGAGATAGCATGGTTATTAAAATAATGATATGTTAAAGTTACATTCAGAGATAGCATGGTTATTAAAATAATGATATGTTAAAGTTACATTCAGAGATAGCATGGTTATTAAAATAATGATATGTTAAAGTTACATTCAGAGATAGCATGGTTATTAAAATGATATGTTAAAGTTACATTCAGAGATAGCATGGTTATTAAAATAATGATATGTTAAAGTTACATTCAGAGATAGCATGGTTTTTACAACTCTGGCCCCTTGAAGTGTGTTCAAGACAACGCTATCAAATGTATTATGATCTTACATCAACTCTGAACATTACACACACTTTAGGAAATGCTAGTTACTCATGATTTCACATTAACAGTTAGGAAAATGTTGACAGTGGTTTCCTTAAAAAATAGTCATTAAATTTAGCTAGTTGGAGATGGGAATGTGTTAGGTTAGCTACACAATTTTGGTCAAGTTACACAAGTGTGGCTAGCCAGCTAGCTTTAATCCTCGCAGGTGCATGCTGCATACTATTCATCTGATTCGAGAATACACCGCTGAGACAGCTAATAAACATTTGCACATTGTAATCTATATAGTTTACAACACAAACGATGCATTTCCAAAATATGTTTTCACTCTTTATCTCCAATACTTACTCGTATAAGCATTGTGACGTCTTGTAATGTGCAATCCCCTTTGTTTGACCCCAATTTAACCGGAAACAATTCTAATTTGAGCGTCGAACTGTTCCTGAAGTGGCTGAGCAATATTCCTCTGTCATGTGACGAGTTTGTGTTTACAGACTCGAATATGACTGCGCTAGATGGCAATGGTGCACAAGAATAATCCACGAACATAATACTACAGTATTGCTTATCGTTGTCTTGATAGTTTTCAGATACTGAATATTTTTAAAATATAAAAGCCTACTTGTTATATAAATAATTATACTATTGAATAATAATGTGACGATTAAAGCTTAAAATGAAATGTCATTAAAATATAGAAATGTGTGTTGAAGAGCCAAAACTCGTGACATTGTAGATGGGGGTCTCTATAAATAAACATTTTTAAAAAGGAGCACATGACGAGACTGTATTTCGCTGATGATATCCTCGTGGTTCTGGGGTTGTTTAGAAAAAACTATCTTTATACAAAAGAGCGCCAAGACCATTCTAATAAAATACGTTTCCTTTGATTTACTTCACCATAGCCTACTGTAGGCCTAGAAACCAGTGTATTATTGGCGACACAATATAAAACCCAAAGGAACATTTAATTTTCAGAAAATAGCCCATTAATTTGTTTAACTGACTGATCTATTATTATTATGTTGTTGTTTTTTTACATGTACACATAAGTGCCTCTACTGATAACCATATTTAATTAGGGGCCATTCTGAAAGCAGTGGGGAGAACATTGCGCAAAAAAAGCGGTGCGTTTTTTCAGAGAGAGGGGGAGTACTTGAGTCGCAGCGGCCTCATCAGAAAATCTCGTCCTTTCAAGTGATAGCTGGACACTTTCACTTGGCGGTTGGACAGACCTCGCAGACATGTCGAATAACAGCGCAAACAGCAGCAACTTGGTTATCGCTCAGAAGGTGGTAAAACAACTTCGCCTAGAGGCGAGTGTTCGCAGGATCAAGGTAAAGACATTACATTCAGAAAGACTGATCAAAAACTGTTCTTCATTTGGTGTGACTGGCTGAATTGTCAACATGGCCCTTTGGTAACTATTGAAAAGCTATATATTGTGTAAAGTTTGACTATTTTATGGGAAGCATCGCGTTATTTGTTACGAAATGCTGTTCCACTGGAACTATGCCATCTGTTTGCAGAATTGTAACAAACTGCAGGCTGTCCCGTAGACTAACGGAGTAGCCCGTAAATTGACTTTCTCAATCGAGCGCCGCCTTTCACCTGTCATGTTACCGAAAGAAAAACGTAAGATTATAATGCGGTTCTAGTATTGCTGTATGCATAGGTGTTATGGAAAGTCTAGGCTACTCCTCAGCTCTTCACTTAGTTTAACGCCGTTTTGAATGGATGTATTTATGATATATTTAGAAGTTAACGACGTGCTGTTAATTATGCTCTAAGTTAATCGTGTGAAATATGAAGATTTCCTGCAGTAGGCTGTGTTGTTCGGAGAAAGCAAACAGCTCGTAGGTTAGTTTCCGCGAATGGTGCAGCACAGTGGTGGCCTTTGTTGATTGTGGCTGTGACAGTAGTGCGATTGTTGGCCAAATTACTCCTTTTAGAGGAGAAAGCCAGATTAATCCGCAGACTTTAAACCACCCTGTAGCACTCAAGCATACTGTGCTTTGAAGGGCATATGAGAATGCAGAAAAAATATAGGATTTTATCTATAGCCTATGACATACGTTTATACCATATTATCAACTAACTAGATAAATAATAAACTCAATGCATAGCCCATTTGTAACTTGGTCCTAAAGTGCCATTTTTTTATATTTTTTATTTTATTTAACCTTTATTTTACCTTTATTTAACTAGGCAAGTCAGTTAAGAACAAATTATTATTTTCAATGACGGCCTAGGAACAGTGGGTTAACTGCCTGTTCAGGGGCAGAACGACCGATTTGTACCTTGTCAGCTCGGAGTGCCATCTTGTGTTAATGGGGACAATGTTATTACAATGTTATGACAACTGTTATAGACTTCACCCATGAAACAACCCTCTAGTAAAGTACCAGATCATTATGCTATTGCTGAGTCAAGTCCTAGGTAGGGACTTTAGGAAAATAGCTGATATATCATTGCTCAGTTTCTCTCACAGTGTGAGCTTGGAGCATATTACTTTAGGTTCATTAAACTGAGTATCAGTAGGAGTATTGTGGCAGAGTGAAAGTGTTTACTTGGAACTTCTTTATAGAAAACGCTGTCACTGTCAATGATGACTCGTTCTCATGAATGCCTATGACATTGATATGTCATCTTTACAGCAGTCTTATGTAGCCTTTATGACACAGAATTAAAGTATAATGGAACTGACGGTGTCTGTTTCCACTCTCAGGTGTCCCAGGCAGCAGCGGACCTGAAGACCTTCTGCCTGCAGAACGCCCATAAAGACCCTCTCCTCATGGGGGTGCCCTCCAGCGACAACCCCTTCAGACCCCCCAAGTCCTGCGCCCTCTTCTGAGGTGAGATGACAGTCTGATGTGGTAGAGTAGGCTTCAACTAACTCCCTCTCTATCTCTCTCTTCTCTCTCTTCTGTCTCTTTCTCTCACACACACATGTGCATGGACACACACACACTCTCTCACTCTCTGTCTCTTTCTGTCCTGCTTTCTTTCTCTACCTTCCCTCTCTCTACCTGTTCCTCACTCTCCTTTTCTCTCTGTTTGCTAACCTTTGACCCTTCTGGCTTTGATTGTTACAAAGAGAATGTAACCAATAGCAGCCATATCTCATCTAACTCCTGTGCCAGTGATCTGATCGGACTGCTTTCTCACCGCAGGCAATGATGATGATGGAGGCTTGTAAAACACGTCTGAACATTCCCCAAGGATTCCTTTCAATTCCAAGCCCCTTGGCGTCTCCTACACCCTTCCCCACCACGTCGTCACTGAAGACCTCAAGGCCAGAACACAATCACAGGCATTAACCCTATGCTGAGTGAGTTTTGACATGTGTTCTGTTCTACAGCTCAATAAGGATAACATTTGCAGTCCTTTCTGTGTTGAGATCATTAGAATGAAAGCACTCCTCAAAGTATAAATATGGCAGTCTCTCCCTGTAGTCTCTACCTTTTGTTAATTTTATTTTACTCAAAGTGAAATTGAACTGTATTAGGTTTTACACATTGTTGTTGGTGAGTCTTTTAAAGTGGTTGACCCAGTGCCATTACATGAGTATAGCCTACCGTATCAATGTTGTGAAGCTATGTTCAACACACTACAAGATATTACACCCACGTTTGATCTCAGAACTTGTTTTTCAAAATGGTGCTCAGTTGGTTGCAAACACAATGCAAAGTTCCACACAAACTCGCCTTAACACTGTCACTGTGATTTTTGTCAGATGAAATTGTGAAGCATTTCAATAAGTGTAATTTATGATTCTCTGCTAAAAGTGTGGTGACTCCATGAGCCTCAAGAGAATTTAGTCTTTTGACAGAAATTTTGCGCCCATTCTCATGTGTTAAACACTCGACTACACTGTTAAGATCCTCAGTTGACAGTTAAACCACTGTGATGCAAAATTGAATTCAAAAGAAAATGGTGTTACTATGTCTTGAAAAGAGTGACTCAGATGTTAGAGGTTTCTTATGGGTGTTGGCATATAGAGATCTCAAACTCAGGTCATGCAACAGATCTGTTTCAATGCTGGTTTTGTGGTGTTGCTCAGTCAACATCAGAATAATGATATGAAGGATCATAACAAGAATATTAGGATTACTGTACTGACACTATAGATAAGTATAATTGCTGTGTATCATCATTATAAATAAGCCTGATCTCAGGACACTCAGTGGAAGGAGACTGCTACTCCATTGGTGCATCTAAGTTAAAGTAAGGACACATTCTAAATGGTTTAAAGTCCTTTTTCGGGTCCCCCACCCCTTTTACCTTTTACTCTTTGCGTACTGCTTCAAACTAATGTGCCTTAGTATGTGCCAAACCTCTGGTAATTTAAATGCCCCGATTTTAACACGAGACCTGTTGAGGCCTAAATCTGCATTTACTTTCCCACTTGATTAATCAGAAACACTTAAAGAGGACCTGAAGAAGTTGAAAAACAACACTAGAGAATGAGTCATGTTTAGGAACCATACTGTGTTCTTATTACAACATGAAGTGTTGCTAAAAACTGGAGAACAGCCCTTCAACATGTTCCAATACCCAGAAACATGTCTTCAATAATGTCCTCAGACTTGACCACTGATAGGTGAAAGGACTAGGCCTACATAGATTTTCACAGTACTATTAGTCTTGCCTACCAAGTCCTTTCAAATCAGTGGCCATGCAGGAATGGAGATGGAGGAACGCAAGCTCTTTTCACTATGGTGACAGAGACTGAGCTCTGAATTCCTCTGACATTATAATAAAGTGAAGAGAGAACTTTTGAGGACTATAGTGTCCATAATGCATGGGGAAAGCAGAGCACCTCTTTTTACAAATATTAGTCACTGAAATGCTCTGGTGGATGAATTCATACATGTGGAAAACACTGTCATCCTGTTGTGCCTTAACGTTTCATTTGTGTGTATTTGTCTTAGAATGGTACCGTGACATGTATTGACTGAAATATTGAATAAAATGTATAATTTCACCTTCAACATCTCCTTGAGTCTCATGTTTTATCAAGGAGTTTGTTAAGAGTGGCCCCCTTAAGCTGACTGGCCAGAACACACAAGAGTATCAGGGGTAGGCAACTCCTGTCCTGCAGGGACCTGAGTGTCTGCTGCTTTTCTCTTTCGCCTGGCACTTAATTAATCCACTGATGCCATACCTGGTTTATAAATCAGATGCTGATTTGGAGAGAACAAAAGACAACAGACGTGCACTCAGGCCCCCGTGGACCAGACTTGCTCATCCCTGTCACATAGACTGCTGCTCAAGTAATACCAGTGCATATTTGCCAATAGTCTGCCAGATAAACTCTATTTAGCCACTGCCCAAAGTTGTAGGTTTTGGTACTTGCTGCATGACATGTTACACAGCAGAACCAATCACACAGATTTAACAGACCAGGATACGAAACGCAGCCTGGCTGACAGTCTGACATTTTTATTTAATTCAAATGATTATTCAAGATCCCCTATTTCTCTCTTTGTCCAACTAACTGTACTGTCTTTGCTGAAACAGTGTACAGCAGAGACAACAGAAGTCAGTGCAGTCTACTGTATTTGCACTAAGCAGTTTGCCTCTCGGCCACAGAGTGGCGGTAGAGCTGTGTGTATCCCATTTCCTGTCGTGAGTGCACGTCCAACGCTGGATGTGAGGCCACAGTGAGCTGTCTCTTCCCACAGATCGAAGATGGCGGTGTCGGTGTTTCCCGGCGTGCGGCTCCTCTCTATCGGAGACGCAAACGGAGAAATACAGCGTCACTCCGAGCAGCAGCCTCTACGACTGGAGGTGAAAGCCACACAGGACGCGGCCCTGATCAACCTCTCCAACGGTGAGTGGACTTGAGACAGCTCTTCCATATCCCGGTTCGGCCTGGGCTCCTTGTTAACTGACATTACCCTGGCTAACTAGCCAGAGCTAAATGCTAAAAAGATAGCTAGCTAACCGATGCGAGTGCCTGGTCTTGCACGTGTGTGCGGGTTCCACTTCAAAACCGACTGGTTCCACCTATAGAATCCAACGTAATGGGGAATGTTTTCGCTTATCGCTATTAGCTAGCTAGCTAACATAACTTAGTTAGCTAAGGTTACTTCTCCAGCACCACGACAGCGCACTGTTGGTAGCTTAGCTAACTATAGGTGGTTAGCTTTAGCAAGCTTACTGCGCTCATTTCGTGGCTTGTGGACCACGTTTTTTCTTACCTGTCTATTTGTCTTGAGGAATATTCTTTAAAGTATTAATTTAATGCGAAGTAGTCAGTTTTAGCTCACACGAGACGTTTCCAGGACAGCAAGCTAAGTGTGACCAAGCACATTAGATACCTACCCTGTTTACTAATATCAACTTGCTAACAATTTAGCGCCAGATTGCATTTCAATGATTGCATTTCAGCTACACGTTGACGCAGATAGCCAAAGCTAATTGACATGTTAACGTGTTCTTTCATTTTTGCCCCGATAAACTACGCAATGGTTTGCCCTTAATGCCACAGAGTTCTAACAGTTAAAACAAACTGCGTCAGATGAGCATTGCCCTCTTTATTTATTAGCTAGTTAGATAGTTATGATAAAGCAAGATAACATTTGACCCTTTGAGATGGGTATCTTAAAAGTGTGTTGTGTTTCGGAACGTCGTGGTCTTTGCGCACAGATCATACTAGTAGCGGTGCAAACAAGCAAGCTAACCTCGATGGTTCGCGCGTGCTACTTTATGGTTATCTAATCTACTGTAGATGCCTAGCTGAGTGAATAAATATCGATAAACGAAATCGTTTTTTTTTTTAAAGACTAAATATGGGATGGGTCCTTGTGTTTCGATGAGCTAAACCAGGCTCGTATTAGTTATTCATCTTTGTTCTCTCCTGAACAATAGCCAGCTAGTCCCCCACCTCCCTACTCCCCTGTCGATCACTTGTGTGCTCGCGCTGAGCGCTTGCAGCTTTTGTTACACTGTGAGGCACAGATGGGATGTCCCTTTCAAGAAGCCGCGATGTCCCTAGTTTTGATACAGTCAAGCTTGGGCTGTGGGGAAAGTAGACATGTATGTGTGGCAGGGTGTTTTTTAAGGTGTCCTATCAAAGTTTTCTGATATGTTTGATTGCCTGGTCCGGTCCATAGGCCCAACAACCGTTTCCTCTTACAACATTCCCATGATGATGGAAGATAAATGTTTCCACACCAGGCAGGAATGAACTCCCGATTGAATTGCTACATAGAGCAGCAGGACTGAGTCTAAAGTAATCTGACAAATTTTATGTTTTCCACTTGGAAAAATAACCTCAGTGTCTTGCCACACAATCATTTTATTTCTGCTTTATTATAGACACAAAAGCACCTCAATCAAACACAGCACACTAGTAATGTCTGTATCATGCTGGAATGGGTGTATTTACATTGTCCATGAGGGGCAATGCCTTGGCCCAGCAAAAATAGCACAATTTTGCTCTTCACTTTGCCAAGTGTCTATTATTACCTGACATTATCCTGTTAGAACATTGACATGACTGTCATCTGGTTGTTCCATATCTGTAACATGTCTATAGTGACAGTCCTTGTCCCCCATCTGTCATTGTCGTTTACCACAATGTTCAGCTGTGGGCCTTGTAGACAGGCCAGGTCTAGTGGAGGGAGATGGTTGTAGCCTACATATTTTAAAGCATGCACTCTATCTCTCAGCCCTTGCATCGAACACACACTTGTTAAGCAACACACACACTCCCGCTCTCATATTTATCGCAGGTTAATCCGGTGTCAGTCGCTAGTTTGGTCTGTTAATAAAACATGTTGCATCTGGGTAATCTAAGTAACATCGCTAGTCTTAATCCCATCACAACTGCTGGATTAAACCACAGATTATCTCACTGCCATGTAGGCACAGCACTAGACCTACCTTGCCAATATATTGCTTTCACAAATCCAGTCTTTAAAACTGTCATCTTAATCATCCAGGAGTGTGTGAAATAGCTTCAATAGAAGAAATTACTCACTTTCCCTCGGCTAAAGGAGGTTAAAAATAGCTCTTTGCTTGCTGCTATGGTTGAGATGCTTTAATGCTAATTGAGTCAAAGCGCTGTGTGTGATCAGGCCAGTTCTGTTAGCATGTTGTTCTTCATGTTGTGTGACCTACGGTAAGCCACGTACTCCTGTGCCACACTTATTCGACGAATGACCTGTTGTAGGGGTGTTGCTGGGCCCTAACTATTGTATGACTCCTCTCACAGCAGAGGAGACATGTGTGTTCAAGTGTTCGGTCTCCAGGGACACCGAGTGCAGTCGCGTGGGGAAACAGTCGTTCATCATCACGCTGGGCTGCAACAGCGTCCTGCTACAGTTCACCTCACCTGCAGGTAGCTAACCCCCGGCAACCAACGCCACTCTTTCTCAGAGAATGCTGTCATTGTCTGTCTGTTTTTTCTGTCTGTCTTTGAGTGCCTGCCAGTAGGCTATATCTGTCTCTGTCATTGACCCTCTGTCTCCTGTGTGTCTGTCTTTGACTCCCTGTCCTAGTGCACATGTTCTTGTCCTCATAAAGAGATTCTTATTGTTTCTCATACTTGTCTTGCCTCTGTCATCCTTGTGAACTGTTATAATTGGTTATTATTATTGTTTGTTTGATTTCTCCCCATTATGACTGGCTTAAGACCGTTTTATAACTTATGTCTGATTTGTCCTGCTTATAACGTGTTATGACGATCTCCTCAGAGTTCTCATCGTTCTATAACCTCCTGAAGAACTGCCGTGGCCACAGTGGAGAGCAGTCGGTCTTCAGCGACAGGACAGAGGAATCATCCGCTGTACAGTACTTCCAGGTGCACACGCAGAATCTGCCATGCATTGCAATAAGTCATTTATTCCAACCTTTATTAGCTCAGTGACGATATTAAAACACCTCATGAAAAATAAGCTGTTCTGTCACTTTATTTTCCTCTCACTCCCTTGTTCTCTCTCTCTCCTTCGCTCCTCCAGTTCTATGGCTACCTCTCCCAGCAGCAGAACATGATGCAGGACTACGTCAGGACAGGAACCTATCAGAGGGCCATCCTCCAGAACCACACTGACTTCAAGGACAAGGTACTGATGCACTGTCCTGGGACTTAAATATAGCTTGTTCTGAATTGAGTCCTTTGCTGTATTTGAAACTAAAATGTTGTTTAATTGGTTTGGGCAGTAGACACTGCTGGATTTCATTGATGTCTTTATCAGGGAAGAATTAGAGTCCATTTCCCTTTCTCTAGGTGGTGTTGGATGTGGGCTGTGGTTCAGGGATTCTGTCATTCTTTGCTGCTCAGGCTGGGGCCAGGAAGGTCTACGCTGTGGAGGCCAGCACCATGGCCCAGCATGCAGAGGTAACAGACACACTAAACTATGTCAATTAAGTGACCTATATATTTCCAATTAACTGCACTTTTTCTGGCCCGCAAATTGATTTTGACAAACTAATCAAAGCCCTCGAGCTGAAAAGTTTGCCGCCCCTGCTCAAACCCTATCATCTTCTTGACATGCTATGTAGCCATAAATCTGGCAGATGTGTCACTCTCACTCTAATACACACACACACACTAACCCTCCACTAGGTCCGGGTGACCTCTAACCCCCTGGTGTCCCCTCCACTAGGTCCTGGTGAACTCTAACCCTCTGATGTCCCTTCTACTAGTTCCGGGTGAACTCTTAACCCTCTGGTGTCCCCTCCACTAGGTCCTGGTGAACTCTAACCCTCTGATGTCCCTTCTACTAGTTCCGGGTGAACTCTTAACCCTCTGGTGTCCCCTCCACTAGGTCCTGGTGAACACTAACCGTCTGGGGGACCGTGTGGTGGTGATCCCTGGTAAAGTAGAGGAGGTTACACTACCTGAACAGGTGGACATCATCATCTCAGAGCCCATGGGCTACATGCTCTTCAACGAGAGGATGCTGGAGAGCTACCTCCACGCCAAGAAGTTCCTCAAGCCTAGTGGTGAGACAGAGGGAAGGTTGGAGGGAGAGCATAGAAAGGGGTAGAGTGGGAGGGAAGGAGAAAGGGAGAAAAGGTCTGAAGATTATTTTGAAGCCCAAGCAGTAAATAATATTAAAGTCTACATTTTAAATCTGAGAGACATATTCAGCATGACTAACCACTGGTGATTGTACCATCATTAACTGACTTCCATGTGTGTCTCAGGTAAAATGTTCCCCACCATCGGTGACGTGCACCTGGCCCCCTTCACAGACGAACAGCTCTACATGGAGCAGTTCACCAAGGCCAACTTCTGGTGAGTAGGAGGGGAGGGAGGAGAGAAACTGGGAGTAGGAGGGGAGGGAGGAGAGAAACTGGGAGTAGGAGGGGAAGCGGGGAGGGAGGAGAGAGGAGCGGGGAGTAGGAGGGGGGGAGGAGAGGAGGGGAGGGAGGAGAGAAGCGGGGAGGAGGGAGGAGGGGGGGAGTAGGGGGGAGGAGAGAGAGCGGGGAGGGAGGAGGAGAAGGGGGAGGGGGAGGGAGGAGAGGGAGGAGAGAAGCGGGGAGGGAGGAGAGAGAGGGAGGAGAGAAGGGGGAGGGAGGAGAGGGAGGGGGGAGTAGGAGGGGAGGGAGGAGAGAAAATGGGGGAGTAGGAGGGGAGGGAGGAGAGGGGAAGGGGGAGTAGGAGGGGAGGGAGGAGAGAAAGCGGGGGGAGGGAGTAGGAGGGGAGGGAGGAGAGAAGCGGGGAGTAGGAGGGGAGGGAGGAGAGAAGCGGGGAGTAGGAGGGGAGGGAGGAGAGAAGCGGGGAGTAGGAGGGAGGAGAGAAGAGAAAGGAGAGAAACGGGGGGAGGGAGGAGAGAGGGAGGAGAGAAGCGGGGAGTAGGGGGGAGGGGAGGAGAGAGGGAGGGAGGAGAGAAGCGGGGAGTAGGGGAGGGAGGGGAGGGAGGAGAGAGAAAGCGGGGAGTAGGAGGGGAGGGAGGAGAGAAGCGGGGAGGGAGGAGAGAAGGGGGAGTAGGAGGGGAGGGAGGAGAGAAGCGGGGAGTAGGAGGGGAGGGAGGAGAGAAATGGGGGGAGGGAGGGAGGAGAGAAATGGGGGGAGGGAGGGAGAGAAATGGGGAGGGAGGAGGGGGAGGGAGGAGAGAGGGCGGGGAGTAGGAGGGGAGGGAGGAGAGAGCGGGGAGGGAGGAGAGAGGGAGGGAGAGGGGGGAGGGAGGAGAGAGCGGGGAGTAGGAGGAGGAGAGAAGGGGAGGAGGGAGAGAAGCGGGGAGGGAGGGAGGAGAGAGAGCGGGGAGTAGGAGGGGAGGGAGGAGAGAGGAGGGGAGGGAGGAGAGAAGCGGGGAGTAGGAGGGAGGAGGAGGGGGAGGGAGGAGAGAAGCGGGAGTAGGGGGGACGGGGGAGGGAGGAGAGAAGAGGGGAGGGAGGAGAGAGAGAACGGGGAGGAGTAGGGGGGAGGGAGGAGAGAGGAGGGGAGGGGGAGTAGGAGGGGAGGGGGGAGGAGAGAAGCGGGGAGGGAGGAGAGAAGCGGGGAGGAGGGAGGGAGAGGGGGAGGAGAGGGAGAGGGGAGGGGAGAGAGGGGGGAGGGAGGAGAGAAATGGGGGAGGGAGGGGAGAGAAGGGGGAGGAGGAGGAGGGAGGAGAGAAGGGGGAGTAGGAGGGGAGGGGGAGAGAAGGGAGAGAAGCGGGGAGAGGGAGGAGAGGGAGGAGAGAAGCGGGGAGTAGGAGGGGAGGGAGGAGGGGAGGGAGGAGGGGGGGAGGGAGTAGGAGGGGGGAGGGGAGAGAAGCGGAGAGGGAGGAGAGAAGCGGGGAGTAGGAGGGGAGGGGGGAGAGAAGCGGAGGGAGGAGGAGGGGAGGGGGGAGAGAAGCGGAGAGGGAGGAGAGAAGCGGGGAGTAGGAGGGGAGGGAATGTACAGAGATATCAGTCACTTTTCATTGGGCTGCTGTAGTTGATGGGATTGAGTTGATGATGATTCTCTCTCTCTCCCTCATTCAGGTACCAGCCTTCCTTCCATGGTGTGGACCTCTCAGCCCTGCGAGGAGCAGCGGTGGATGAGTACTTTCGCCAGCCCATTGTGGTACGTAGAATTCTCAGTTTTATGTCAGACTCTTGAACACCTATCTTCTGACATTGCCTGCCCCACGCCGTGTCGGTTGAAGCGACCCCCCCCCCCCAGATGATTGGGGTGCAGGGGGGCGGTTAACTAGGAAATGTATATGGGAGGGGTGTTTAAGGCCTGAAATAGTCAGGGGGTATGTGGGGACAAGAGTTGTTTGTGGAAAATTGGGTTGCATAGTACGGACTGGCCTGTGTTTTTGATTATGTGTAAGGGTGGTACATGAGGTGTGTGTGTTTATGGGCAAACACTGATGCAGGATAGGAGATTGACTGTATGGGAGTGTGTGTTTGTGGTAGAAGATACCACCGTCACACTGTGTGTCATGATGGCTGGAACAAATAAGTTAGATGCGGTCTGCATTTTGGATCCCAATCTTTTCGCCCAGTCCAGCTCCCCCAGTCTAACACCACAGAACCAACAGTGAGGTTTCAACAGTACTATCACTGCTCATAAGGGGTATTCATTGAATTCATCTCAACCCTTTTTATCACACACAGCGACACACCACACACACCGACATCATTTTCCAGCGGTAGTCAGCTGGGTAGGCCTCCTCTGTCTGTGCCTGCTCCTCTGTCACTCTGCTGGGAGAGCCAGGCCCAGCCGGAGGGCCTGGTTCTGGGTACAGCCTCTGTTCTAGATCATTAAATTAAGGCATAGACCGTCTCCGTACCCACTCTAGCCAATGCTGCCGTAAAAAATGTCTACCTCACTGGGACTTACCTGGATACTCTTGCTTCCCTCTTCCCCGTCTCTCTCCTTCCTCTTTTTTCTTTCCCTCCACCTCTCAGGACACATTTGATATCCGTATCTTGATGGCCAAGTCTGTCAAATACACAGTCAACTTCCTGGAGGCCAAAGAGGAGGATTTGTACAGGTCTGTGTGCCGTCTGTCTGTGTCTGTTATTCCCTCATATATTTATTATTGAATTGTTATTCATAGATTGAGTTGAGAATTGAGATGCGTAGATACATGTTACTGAATGTAGGGATGTCCTACTTCTCTAATATGGGCCTACTTCCGATTTTGAATTTTCTACATCAGAAAAAATACTACATAATTCCTTCTAGTGTCTAAAAATAACCTTAAAGCAGCAATCAGCAGTAGTAACGATAACAAAGTGAATTCCCCGTCCTTCTTTATGTAAAAAGCTGAGGGATGGGGTTGGAGAAATGTAACCACTCTCAAATTCATAGACTGAGCTATGGATGCAAGGACTGACCATCCATGATATCAAAATTATAGTTTTGACCATGTTTTGGTGATATATATATTGTTTACATTTACGTTGTTTACAAACATTGGAGTAAAACAAACTTATATTTTGGGTTCTGATGGGGTACGGGCGTTGAACTAAGCTCATGAGGTATTTATAAGTTATATTCTTCAAGACATAATGGGTATATATCATTAATTTATAAGTCCAAAAAATGGACACTTGTCCCACTCTTTTCTCTCTTTTCCTCTCTCTTCCCTTCTCTCGCTCTCTCTTTCAGGATAGAGATTCCCTTTAAGTTCCATATGATGCACTCAGGGCTGGTGCACGGCCTGGCCTTCTGGTTCGACGTAGCGTTCATGGGATCAATGTAAGTTGGCCTGAGCTGCCTTAACCAGGACTGAAGTGTGTGTGGTCAGGAGTAAAATCACTTGATCCAGGACTCCTGACCTACATGGATCCTGACTACAGCTATACCGTCACTTTCCTTTTTCTTTCATCACTTGGTTTTTCTCACAGACATTGTAATAAACACAGACAGAAAGCGGCTACAACTTAAAAGCAATACAATACAATACATTCACTATAGAAACATTTCACAATAAGTTGTATAGGGCTGTTCCTACCGAATATCTGACCATGCTTGTACTGGAGTAGGATGACCTCTAACCCCCTCCCTCTCTCTGCAGGGTGACCGTGTGGCTCTCTACAGCCCCCACAGAGCCCCTGACCCACTGGTACCAGGTCCGCTGTCTGCTCCAGTCACCTCTCTTCACCAAGGCAGGAGACACACTTTCCGGCACAGCGCTGCTCATCGCCAACAAGAGGTGAGAGACTGTAGAGGGATCTACTGGGAGTCTGTTGGGGAGGGGAGGCTTTGGTGTTAGTGTGTTGCCATTCACCTCTAGACCCAGGCTTGTGTCATATTATGACAGTTCTGAATGAATGTGTGTGTAGGTGATATACAGTGAGCTCCAAAAGTATTTGGACAGCGACAATTATAAAGAAAATTGCCTCATACAATGACTATGGGTATGAAGTGCAGACTGTCAGCTTTAATTTGAGGGTGTTTTCATCCATATCGGCTGAACCATTTAGAAATTGTTTCCAATTATTTTGTGCCCAATTGAAATTGATGGTAAATAATGAATTGTCATTTTTGAGTCACTTTTATTGTAAATAACAATATAATGTTTCTAAATACTGTGGATGCTACCATGATTACATAACATCCTGAATTAATCGTAAATAATGAGTGAGGAAGTTAGTGTCAAGGTTCCTTCCATGTTTACACTGTAACCTCATTGTAACCTCTCCCCACTACAATAACAGGGGAGGTTAGCATTTGGTGGGGTGGGGGGTTGTGGATGATATGTGCGTCTGCAACCTCATGTATCAAAACAACAAAATGTCTCACTGCCTCAATACTTTTGGAGCTAACTGCCTCAATAATTTTGGAGCTAACTGCCTCAATAATTTTGGAGCTCACTGCCTCAATACTTTTGGAGCTCACTGCCTCAATACTTTTGGAGCTCACTGCCTCAATACTTTTGGAGCTCACTGCCTCAATACTTTTGGAGCTCACTGCCTCAATACTTTTGGAGCTCACTGCCTCTACTTTTGGAGCTACCCAGTGCATTGGGAAAGTATTCAGATCCATTGACTTTATCTAAATTTTGTTAGGTTATAGTCTTACTCTAAAATGTATTAAATAACAAAAATCCTCAGCAATTTACACACACCAGCCCATAACGACAAAGCGAAAATAAGTTTGTAGAAATGTTTGCAAATTTATTTAAAATACATAAACTTACCTTATTTACGTAAGTATTCAGACCCTTTGCTATGAGACTCGAAATTGAGCTCCGATGCATCCTGTTTCCATTGATCGTCCTTGAGCTGTTACTACAACTTGATTGGAGTCCACCTGTGGTAAATTCAATTGATTGGACATTATTTGGAATGGCACACCTGTCTATATAAGCCATGAGGTTGAAGGAATTGTCCGTAGAGCTCCGAGAAAGGATTGTGTCGAGGCACAGATCTGGAGAAGGGTACCAAAACATTTCTGCACCATTGAAGGTCCCCAAGAACACAGTGGCCTCCATCATTCTTAAATTGGAAGAAGTTTGGAACCACCAAGACTCTTACTGGAGCTGCCCTCCCGGCCAAGCTGAGCAATCGGGGGAGAAGGGCCTTGGTCAAGGAGGTGACCAAGAACCCGGTGGTCACTCTGACAGAGCTCCAGAGTTCATCTGTGGTGATGGGAGAACCTTCCAGAAGGACAACCATCTCTGCAACACTCCACCAATCAGGCCTTAATGGTTGTGGCCAGATGGAAGCCACTCCTCATTAAAATGCACTTGACAGCCCACTTGGAGTTTGCCAAAAGGCACCTAAAAGACTCAGACCATGAGAAACAATATTCTCGGGTCTGATAAAACCAAGATTGACCTCTTTGGTCCGAATGCCAAGTGTTACATCTGGAGGAAACCTGGCACCATCCCTATGGTGAGGCATGGTAGTGGCAGCATCATGCTGTGGGGATGTTTTTCAGAGGCAGGGACTGGGAGACCAGTCAGAATCGAGGCAAAATGAACAAAGCAAAGTTCAGAGATCCTTGATGAAAACCAGCTCTAGAGCACTCGGGCGAAGGTTCACCTTCCAACAGGACAACAACTCTAAGCACACCGCCAAGACAATGCAGGCATGTCTTCGGGAAAAGTCTCAATGTCCTTGAGTGCCCAGCCAGAGTCCGGACTTTAAACCGATCAAACATGTCTGGAGAGACCAGAAAATCATATCAAATTGTATTTGTCACATGCGCCGAATTCAACAGGTGTAGACCTTACTGTGAAATGCATACTTACAAGCCCTTAACCAACAATGCAGTTAAGAAAATACCAATAAAAAAGTATGACATGAGAATAACTAATAATTAAAGAGCAGCAGTAAATAACAATGGCTTTATACAGGGGGTACCGGTACAGAGTCATTGTGTGGGGGAACCAGTGTCAAGGTAATTGAGGTAATATGTACATATAGGTAGAGTTATTAAAGTGACTATGCATAGATAATAACATAGATTAGCAGCAGTGTAGGGGGGGGGTGCAAATAGTCTGGGTAGCCATTTGATTAGCTGTTCAGCGTTTTATGGCTTGGGGGTAGAAGCTGTTTAGAAGCCTCTTGGACCTAGACTTGGCGCTTCGGTACCGCTTGCCATGCGGTAGCCGAGAGAACAGTCTGACTAGGGTGGCAGGAGTCTGACAATTTTTAGGGCCTTCCTCTGACACAGCCTGGTATAGAGATCCTGGATGGCAGGAAGCTTGACACCAGTGATGTACTGGGCCGTACGCACTACCCTCTGTAGTGCCTTGCGGTCTTAGGCCAAGTAGTTGCCATACCAGGCAGTGATGCAACCCGTCAGGATGCTCTCGATGGTGCAGCTGGCAGCTTGTAGAACCTTTTGAGGATCTGAGGACCCATGCCAAATCTTTTCAGTCTCCTGAGGGGGATAGGTTTTGTCATGCCATGCTCTTCACGACTTCCTTGGTGTGCTTGGACCATGTTAGTTTGTTGGTGATATGGATGCCAAGGAACATGAAGCTCTCAACCTACTCCACTACAGCCCCGTCGATGAGAATGGGGATGTGCTCAGTCCTCCTTTTCCTGTAGTCCACAATCCTCTCCTTTGTCTTGATCACATTGAGGGAGAGGTTGTTCTCCTTGCACCGCACGGTCAGGTCTCTGACCTCCTTATAGGCTGTCTCAATGTTGTCGGCTATAATTGGCTAGGCTATAATTGCTGCCAAAGGTGCTTCAACAAAGTACTTCGTAAAGGATTTGAATACTTATGTAAATGTCATATTTCAGGGTTTTTTTAATAATATAAATCAGGAAAAATGTCTAACTTGTTTTTGCTTTGTCATTATGAGGTATTGTGTTTAGATTTTTTATTTTATTTTTTTAAATCTAACAAAATGCGGAAAACGTCAAGGGGTCTGAATACCTTCCGAAAGCCCTGTATATATGTGTATTACAGATGTGTGCTTGCTGAATCTGTGCTTCTCTGTTTGTCTGTGTTAATCTATCCACCTCCCTTCTTACCTCCTCCCATACCAATCCCTGGCTCTCTTCCCTCCTCACAGACAAAGCTACGACATCAGTATTGTCGCCCAAGTGGACCAGACAGGCTCCAAGTCCAGCAACCTCCTGGACTTGAAGAACCCCTTTTTCAGGTGAGTTGGTCTGTTCCGCTGCCCTCGGCCTGTGCCATTCAGGATAACGAGGGGGGAAGGGGAGCTCCCTCTCATGGCGTGTATGTTGTTGTGTATGTGTGTGTTTTTGTAGGTACACAGGCAGCACCCCCACACCCCCTCCTGGGTCGCACTACACCTCCCCCTCTGAGACCATGTGGAACACTGGGGGGGCCTACAGCATGAGCCAGGGCATGGCTGTGTCAGGTAAATACACACACATAGAGGACACTGGTAGAGGACACACACACACAGAGGACATACCCACACACACACTGCATGAGGCAGAACAATGCTGTGTCAGGTAAACACACAGACGATACAAACACAATCTGACCCATGATAGCATCATCAGGCAAAAGCATCCATACAGCATCGCCACCAAATGTCTTACTAAACTGTAGGGATATCACAGAACAGGCCAACAGAGCAGCTGATAGATGGGGGATGCATGCTCTCTCTGAGGGGAAAATGGTGTGTGAGAGAGAAAGGATGCTTATGTTTCTCTTATGCTTTTCTCCCACTTCGCTCCCTTTCTCACCCCATCTCTCTCGTTCTCTCTCCTCCCCATCTCACTCTCTTCCCTGTCTCACCCTTTCATCTCTCTCTCTCTCAGGGATGCCTACAGCCTATGACCTCAGTACAGTCATGGGCAGCGGCTCGACGGTGTCCCACAACAACCTCATCCCCCTCGGTAGGATACTATGGACTGATGGACTGACTGACAGACAAGCACAGACAGTGTGACTGACTGTGTGTTTGCGCGTTTGTGTGTGCGTTAATACACAGTCTCACTATTTCCTCTGTTCCCGCCCTCAGTGAACACAGGGATAGTGAATCACACCCACTCCAGGATGGGCTCCATCATGAGCACCGGAATCGTCCAGGGTACGTCTCTTTATACACTATACAAGGGTTTCCTAAACTCGGTCCTGATTTAAATAATGAACTCCTCACCGAGCTTTGATTATTTGTAGTTCAAAACCAAAACTTGCACCTGGGGGTGGGGTGGTTGTCAAGTTCCCTAAACGCCTATCATTTGTGTAAATGGAGGGGATGAATTCTGAAGTGTGTGACATAGTTGGCCCACAACCAATCAAGGGAAGGTGATAACACTCTTTCCCACTCTCTCCTTCCCATTTTCTCCCCCTCACTCCAGGAGCTTCTACTGGCCAATCAGGTCCTAGCAGCAGCAGCAGCTCTAACCAGCAGCAGCAGCATTATCCCGTCACCAACCAGTTCACCATGGGGGGACCCGCCATCTCCATGGCCTCTCCCATGGCCATCCCTAGCAACACCATGCATTATGGGAGTTAGGACCTCGTCACCCTTCACCTCCGAATCCCTGCATGACCTCTACGAGCCCCTCCCTCCGACCGACCAGAACCAGAATACCAAAACCAGTGCTGTCGTGTTGTCCCTTCAGCACCTTCCTTTCTCCTTTACTGTCCATCTCTCTATCACTGGAGTTATTCTCATATCCGTCCCTCCCCGCCGCTCTCTCCGCTTTGAGAGCTGTTCCCCATCTCCCCCCCTCTCATCATCGTGCAGCAGCTATGATATCACCAGTCCAGCCAGAGGGTGGCAGCACCTCTACGTTCAACTGACAGACTGATCAGCACAAAGAATTGGCAGTTTTTCTGAATGGAGAGCTGAGCTGAACTGAACTTTGTTTGACTGGACCTTTTTATGCTTTACAGACACATGTACACCTACACATTGAACACAGAGACTTTTGCTGCAAAGAATAACTCATTGCACGACTGTACAGCAGGTATCATCTCCTTTATCCGGGTTCCCTCCCTCCCTCTCCCCTCTTTTGGACATTTCACCTCCCCTAGTGCCAGTGTGATGCCCCACCCTCCCCCCTCCTCCACCAAACACCCACCCAACCCCATCCACTACAGCCAGTCGCTATCCCCCCTCCCCCTATCGCTGGATTGGATGTCCCCCACTGAAAGGACAGAGGGCTTTCCTGTACAGTAGAGCACTATGAACACCCCTCACTGATGCCATTTTGTTTTCATATCGAGGTACTTCTCCACCTGCCTGTAGAGCCTCTCCTTAAACGGCCCCATTCCAGAGCGATAGCTAGCTCCCCCCAAGGTGTTTGTCTGGTCATCCATAGTGGTAGTCTTTAGCCCAGTAGACCTAGGCTATCTCAAAAGACACCCTATTCCATATACAGTGCTCTACTTTTGACGAGAGCCACATGGACAAATGAAGTGCACTGTATAGGGACTAGGGTGTCACTTGAGAGACAGCCTAGATGTCAGTGTGTAGGAGAACGCTGTAGAGCGTGATCTTGAAAAACACCAACTCTGTCAGAACCTCACCTCCAATTGAGGTGTGTTGTCCAAAGCCAATGAGCTTCGAGGACACAGCAGCAGACCCGGCCCCCCACTCCACTTCATAGCCAATCAGGATTGCAGTGAGCCGATGGTATTGGTGGAAGCAGGATGAACCCACAGAAAGACAGACTGGACCAAGGACACTGATGTTGGCTGTTGGAGCAGCTGAATCCTAGTTTACATTCTTCCCCGGTTTCCTTTCCTTCATTTTGAGACTGCGGTGGGGAGTTTGGGATAGAGGGAGTCACCTCTTTCCCTCACTACCTATGATATATCTAAACCTCTCCTCCCGCCTTTCCCGGGCAAGTCGATTGCCCAACCTTCAGACAAAGACTTAATGGACATGTATGCATTGCTTCCAGTCACAATTTGTGGGCTGAGTAAATTTTTTTGATTTAGCAAGTTTTATGAAGAGAAAATGTCTTGCTAGTTTGTAGGGTTAACTTTTCAGTTGTCTTTATTTGTTTTATTTCTTTCACAGAAAAGCAACAAACAAAAAACAAGTATAAAAGGAGTAAATTAAATGTTGGTGGAGAAGTCCCCAAAAAAATCTTTGGATCAGGTCTTATAATTGATATTACAGTAAAATGTAACACCAATGTTGTGATAGTTGCTAGCTTAGCATTCAAACACTACTTTTCTCTGGGACCTCTATTGATGGAAAGTGCATAAGGAAGACTCCTGTTTGTATTGCTCGAGGTAATAAATTGCCCCTGACAATTAGCCACAGATCTAGGATCAGATTTTCCAAACCAAAACCAGCAGTTAGGAATGAAATCTGATTTTATAACATCATCTTGAGCCTACATGGTCAGCAGACATTGATGTGCCCAAGGACTATAGCTGTAAATGTGTGTCCTCCAAGCACACACAAGCAACTACCTCAAATCTCAGGGATCATTGCTGAGCCTAGCCCCTGAGGCTTCAGGACAAACAAGAATCCATGTTTTCAAAGTACAGTAAGCTGAGGGCTGGAACAAATGCTGCATACCTATACTTATATGAAATGTAGATGGTGGATATTTCTCAGCCTTTGTCCCAGCCAATTAAACTAATATTAATTTAAATCAGATGTGGTAGTGCTGGGCTGGAACAAAAGCCTGCCAAGACAGCACTCCAGGACCAGCGTTAGACCCCTGCCCTCAACACCAAGAAGACAAAGCAATTGACTGGAATGACAGTTTAATCACACAAACCCAGAAGTGTGAACAAAGAATAAATAATTAAATAGACTTGTAAATTAAGGAAAGGGTTTGTCAGTGTATCTACAAAAAGAAAAAGTTGTGTGGATACATTAGTCAGCACAGTACTACACGTTCCAGGTCATAGGAGTGGTTTGAGTTCTAGAACATCCCTTTTCCATCTGAGGTGTACAACCTCACCCACAGATGGGTGTAGTGGGCCTTGGTTCCAGCCAAGCTGTAACATACCTGTTGATCCAACTCGTCTGATTGTAGAATCATGTGTTTTTGCTTGGCTGGAACAAAAGCATGCACCTTTATGGATAAGGTTGGCCACCCCTGTATTAGTACATTAGTTAACATTCATACAGCATTTCCCTTCAATAGGTTCATCAAGATCAGACTGCAGCTGAGGATTTCAAGTCTAAAAATAATTCCTTGTCTCCATCTGCACTGACAGAACTGAGCTGGTTAGAGCAGATCTCATATGCTTCCTCCTTTCCTGTTTTTTAG
The DNA here is from genome assembly GCF_023373465.1 of Oncorhynchus keta. Classification (NCBI taxonomy): domain Eukaryota; kingdom Metazoa; phylum Chordata; class Actinopteri; order Salmoniformes; family Salmonidae; genus Oncorhynchus; species Oncorhynchus keta. The sequence goes on along the minus strand of NC_068452.1, from coordinate 36,227,879 downwards.
TGCAGATAAAATGAGAAGAGGAAGTCTCCCGACTACTGAGGTGCACCCAACTTCTCCATGACATGAAAAATATTGATGTATTACAATATACAAGTGCGTAACCATTTCTGCAGCAGAAGCAAAACATTTCCCCCATCATTTGTTTACTCATAGACCTCTATCCTTGTCCCTTTGTAATAACATTTGTAGTCAATTACACAGTACTTTTAATGGGCTGCTGATCCAGTTAAGTCAATAATGTACTAGAGTAGGGCTCACACATCCAGAACCTCCAACACAACGTAATGGGTACCTTTGACCACTTGTCAGTCCTCTGTGGATCCTTATTATTGGTTAGAGTATTGGAGCATTGGAGTATTTTTTTTTTTTGAGTATGCAGGAGCTACATCCCCTTCTCTGATCTGAAAGGACTGAATAATGTGTGACCCACTGAACTGAAAAAAAAAAAACATCCACACAGGTGCCATAAACTGATTTCATCCAACGTTTCCCTCTCAACTCTTATCGTCCTACTCACACGACAATGTAGTTAGCGATTTCGCCATTGACTCATCTGTTTTGCGGTCAGCCAGCTAGCTACTCTTCCAATGCTCACAGAGTAGGTAACAAAAACCTAAACCTTTTATCTAGTCCTTTCAAATTCCCCAGTGGTCTCAAACATTGACACATCTCCCTCATGTTCCTCTTGGTCAGTGGGTCTTGTTGGTCAATATTGCTGCTGTGTGGTTGGGTGCGAGTGTAAGAACTGGTGTGCGAGTCGCTGTCTGGAAGAAATACATCTGAAAGAGGGACAGGTGTAAAGGGTTAGAAACTTAAAGAATGAGGGACATGAGGTTTATAGATGACTGAAGTAGGGTGTTGGACATAAACATTTCCCCTGAGACATTCCCATTTAGATTGATTAGGGCCTGGTTCAAACATTTTTTTTTTTTTAAGTAAAATTAGGACTAATTTCTATAAAAATGTCAGACCATGATCACTGCCATTCTTCAAATTATTTGAACAGGGCCTAGGAGGATGGGGCTAGGTAACTATTGCCCATAGCACTCTTATAGCTCTTACCTTGCAGCCAATTGATAGCAGCGCATGGAGAACGACGATTGTTGCCACGGTGGCAAACGCAGTCACCTTGGTGTCATCGCGGACGACAGGCCAGAAGGTGAGCACCAGGACCGACCCAGAGATCACCATGGCGACCAGGATGAGGAGCCATCGGAGCCATTCGAATGGTAAGATCCACAACACCTGAGGGGGAGGTGATTGGGTTGTTACTAGAGAACAAAATGTTCAGATTGGGTCCCAATCAGATAGAAATATACTATAAAGAAAAGGGTCTTATTCACTAGGCACAAAAACAAAAAACTATGAAACCATAAAGTAGGTACCACCTGAACTTCATTTTCCATTGCAAAACATTTAGCTAGGGGATTAATATGTTTTACTAGCTGAATTACAACCCAGACATTCACTAGTGTGTCTGCTGGCTCACTGAGGTGGGGATGTAGATGAAGAGGGAGTAGCCGTAGACACACACTGTCTCCAGGAAGGAGTAACCACTCTGCTGCCTCTCCTCCCTCTGCCTCCAGGTCAGGAAAACCCATACACCCAGGGGCACCAGCCAGGCATACAGGAAGATCACTACTGCAGCTATCGTCACTGAGGGAGTGAGAAAAAGCAAGCAACATCAACACTGCTATTGCATGTAATATAACATGGTCTTGAAAAAGGCCTCTGTGCTGAAACGTAAAGATAAAACAGTCAACAATCCCCTTTGTTTACATAGCAAATCTCACATGAAACCATTGATAAGGAGCCACGCTGTAACCCCCAGGTACCATACCTCTGTGGAACTGGGGTCTGTAGTGGTAATGGGGGCTCCCCAGAGAGTTCAGGAAGGTGGACAGGTTTCCACTGATGGCCAGAGAGAACACCAGCGTCACGCAGATCCAGAAGGGACCTGGACATACGGGGAACCAGGAGGTAAGGTTAGTCTGGGTAGAGGTGGTTCACATTACAACCTAAGATATGCAGAGTTTGGCAAACTGTCTTCCAGTTTTACGGCAATAAAAGTTAACATTCTAAGGTCCATTCTAATTCAGATCTAACCATCTAGGAACAATTTTATCTAAGATATAGTGGTGATTTGTGCCCCATTACCATATAAATCCGGACTCGACTGGAGGGTATGTTTGATGAAGTTCTGCCCTGGTAAAGGCATCACCGATCCCTTGACCCTGTCCAGCACCTGCATCCCATGACAGGAAGTCAGTCAACCAATGGACATTGTACAGCAACTAACACCACTACATTCACAGTTTCTATATGGCAGATGTTAAACAGCAACATATAGGCCAGCCTCATGAGTGCAGATTAAACTGTTATTTCAGGCATATTGTACCTGCATTGTATCCACATTGAAGAATGACTGGTAGTACTCAAAGGTCCAGAAACCACTAGTTTGTTTCTCCCCTCTTAAGAGCTGTAAACAGTAATGTCAATCAGTTATCCCCATATTGCTTGGTTTTTGGCTGTTTGTGCAAACATCATTAAAGGCAAAATTTCAGATTATCAATGGAGCGATGTGATTGGACTCATTCATTGTCCTGACCTCTGAACTCTCCTCCTGTCCCTCATCATCGGACATGTCCAGTTTGATGTCCCCAGTGACACCGGCCGGGGCCGTACTGCTGGAGCCAGACATACTGAGGGTGGAGGCCCCAGGGTCTGCTAACAGCAGGTCAGTGGCCTCCTCAAACTCTAGAGGAGAAGACAGAGGAGGTTAGAGTAAGGGAATGAAGGAGGGACTGAGAGGAGGTGCGGGACAGTGGCAGTGAGAGATGTAGAGACAAGGTGAGAAGTGAAGAGGAGGTGAAAGGGGATAAACAGAGAGTGGATGGGAGCCACTCCATGAGCCTCACCTTGGAACTTCAGATCATCTGGACTCGCCATGGTAACTCTGGAAAGATGACCACCACATGCAAGACCTGGAAGGAGATGAGAAATGTACTCATAACTGTTGAGTCGGACGTATGGCAACAGTCTGTTCTTCTCCCGGATAGGGTAGCCTGCTAGCTTTTGCTACATATGGACAAGATGTTTTGTTGGCTGCCTTCTAAAGCATACGTAACAGCATCATGTGTAGGCATGCGACGTCGAATATGCAGGTGCAATTTTTTAATCTGACAAATGACAGATTGTGTTGATCTGTTTGGCAGGCTAGCAGTCTGTGTCATGTTTATGCCTATAGTTTACTGTAACTCTAGCTAGCTAGCTTCAGATTTATAGTCATACGTTGGCCGTCGTGATCCGAGATTTACCTGTTTGTCGCAGGAGGTTCTGTTGTGTTGTATCCGCAATGCGAGCCAGTCAGCTATGTTAGCAGTGCTGACACGACCACCTCGCTAGCCTGACAGCTGTCGAGCTAGCACTGTTTTCTCGCTTTATATCTCAATATCAACTCACCTAACAGCAGCACAAAGTAAAAAAATAAAAAAATATAAAACAATTTTTAACGTGTACTGCGTTGGTTTTCTGAATAAACTAGCTAGCTAATGGTGTTAATTTCAACTATGGTGCACTAAATTCACATTATCACTCGCCTGTTCCACGTCACTTTATGTACACAACCATCCTGTGTTGGCTCAAGACGGATCATCGTGTTCACGTGACCAGGTACAGGTGGAAGATAATCCGGTGCGCCAAATGTGTTTTCTTTGTAATATGGGTGTTACCCGAATGTAAAAAAACGAAGAAACATTTGTACTTACATTATATTTATTAGTTTCTAATGATATTACAGGGATTTAATAACATTATTTTTAAGCAGAACTTGATATAAGATATTTGTTTTTTTACGGGAAAAATAATAATAATACAACTTTTCACTGACATGCCATTTTGTCTCAATAATTTTTTTAAAAATTAACATAGGAAATTCATGTATTTTCCGGTCCGCTGTGTTTTTCCGATCCGAGCCAGTCCGAATGTGAACTTCCGGAACGATCGGCTTCTGTCTGTCGAACATGGCTGCCTCGTGGGTGCTCAGGAGATGGTGCTCCACCTCTGTAGCAGAAGCAGGAGCAGCACCCGTCAATGGCACCCGATGGGAGAGGTTGAAAAATAGCAAATTGGGTAAGAAATCGATCTTTTTCTTGGTTGTCGTGTTAGCCCACCACGCCTTAACGAACCTGAACGAACGCATGATCTTTCTTGCTTAACTGTCTTGCCAAAGTCATTCATGAGGTTATCAGATTATGTGACATTAGCTTCAAACAAACTGTATCACGTTGTGGTTTTTACACAAGTTAGATTTAAAAATGTACTTCATACACGTCTATGTAAAGGCATTGTTAGCTGTTGATCCTTCACAGTTGCCCCTGCTTGCAGTCACAGGGTGGAGGAAGGCACGTGACTGAAGTTATTGCTGTGACCTCTCTCTGAGACAATCCCTGTCAGCTTGGAGATGCAATACAATACAGTGTTGGCACACAAAACATTATAATTGTGTGCATGCCTCACTACCATGTCTAGGGATATGGTGTCAGTCTGTTTTGCCTTTGTTTTAGTAAACCATCTATCTTATCTCGTGTGAATGCTGTCTGTATTTTTCTCACAATTCTCTCCCCTCTCAATCAGGTGTGTGGTTTAGCGGCATGTCCAGAGACTACAAGGAGGCGTGTCGTGAGATTGTGGTGGGCGCGTGGGAGAGGCCAATCAAAGCTTCCATCTACCTGAGCCTTCTGGGTGGAGCCGGCACCTGCATCTACACAAACCCCGACGACGCCTCCTTCGAGACCACCGTCCTGGATACAGCCAATCAGCTCGGGCTCCTGACGCCGTGGATACGCAGTGGAACATCGGATGGGCACGTGCAGAAGCTGGCGAAGCTTCGTAACGAGGGAAGGTTACGTCACCTCAGCCTGGGAGTGGTCTCACTCACCTATTTCGCCGATTATAACCCGGACACCAGTCTTTACGAGGCCCAGTGCTCCAACCTCTCTATCCCCTGGAGGGAGCTCCACACGCGGGTACTGGACGTTGGTTTCGCAGGTCGCTGGTGGATCCTGGACCATAAGATGAAGGACTATGATGTGAACGATGAAGAGTTCAAGCACCTGCCGCCTGCTATGGCCACCACAGTGCCCCCTGGTGTCCAGGGGGTGGAGAATAACGAGAGGCTGCACAAAGAGTCATGGATGCCTCTGAAGACTGAGGAGAATGAGGAGAAGGAAAAGGTATCGGCAGCCGTAGGGGAGGAGGGGGGCATTGGAGAACATATAAAGATGGACAGTTTACATCTTGTAGAAATAATAAAAATAAAGACAGGCATTGTAGCTCAACCACAGGAGATAGCTGACCAAGAACCACAGGAGCTACCTGACCCAGAACCACAGGAGCTGACGGAGACACAGGAGTAGCAGACACAAGCTCAATCAAAGGCCTAATGTGTCATGGACCAATGGACTCACACTAGCAGGACAATGACTGCTGGACACATAATGAGATGGCTGAACAAGAATCTCTGAAAGGACATATTTATTGGATGTTGACAAGATAAGAGTACCTTCTGCACTGTTTAACGTGTTATATTGCGCTCAAGCCTATTAACACTCTGGACTATAGCTACACATGACATGATGTTAAAGGGTCTCCTTTAGAGAATATATTACTGTTAACAGTTTATTAATGATACTTATTTGGTATGTAGTGCTCTATACTGAGATATGATAATTGATGCCATGGTCAGCAACTGAGATTCTCTAAACAGCCATTACAAACTTCAAATAACTTGATATTCTCTGGCAATTTTGAATTCGTTTTAGCCAGTAGTTCTGAAAGTAGCGCTCACGAGCTAAAAGTGGTCCCCAGAAATGGTGTACTACGTCACATGTGCACCATGTCATTGCTCTCGTTCTGCTGTGTGCATCTTGTTACCTACCACTCAAATGGTAAGGGGCTGAAGCTCATTAGATAGAACTAGAATTGTTAGGGGGCTGGCCCATGTGGGGGAAACTGTAGGAAAATGGCGGAGCACAGCTTCCAGAAAAACAGTTGCCTTCAAACTAGGGATTTCGTGGTTAATTGAGGTGAAACAGTAATTCTGCTCATAGATTATGCCTGTATGAACTACACATTGACACATCCAGCCCAAAGCAGTAGGTTTAAAAAAGACTTAGTCGCCAAAGTTTCCCGGAGCACGTCTTTAACAATACAATAAACATTCTCTAAATGGTCTGGATTCATCATTTATGAATTATTGTCAAATTAAAGTACTATTGGAATGAATTTGAATTTTGTGATGATCATTTCCTCTGAATACCTCCCCATGATTTGATCTTAGACAAAGCAGAGGTACTATCCAGGGAAAAATATACCAAGATATGCTCAAACAGAACTAGACTCTCAAACGTACTCAAACATGTCTAGACATATACACAGCCTACATCTCACTCAGCGCATGCCAGATGTGCATGATATCTCTGAGCTGCTCAGCAACATTATTGTATCTGGATGATGGCTACTTGCAAATACTCAGAAAAACATACACACTAAAAAAGGCAGCAGTTATCAGAGTACGAGTTTCAAAAGGTGACTATGGGCCTGCCCTGAAGTTGGCCCCCTCTTGGATCTCGACCCCTGATGTCCCGATTCTTTGTAACCCAACCCCAGGATGGAACCAAAGACAAACCCGAAACTGACCCTTTTTTTTTAACTAGACAAGTCAGTTAAGAACACATTCTTATTTACAATGACGGCCTACCCCGGCCAAACCCAGACGACGCTGGGCCAATTGTGCGCCGCCCTATGGGACTCCCAGTCATGTCCGGATATGATCCAGCCTGGATTCAAACCAGGGACTGTAGTGACGCCTCTAGCACTGAGATGCAGTGCCTTCGACCGCTGTGCCACTCCGGAGCCCAAAGGGGTCAAGAGGTGAAACAATTGTCATTTACAAACCACTGGTGAGGACGGTCGAATGTCACATCTTCTGGATCAGAACTGCCTTAGTTGGAGGATTCATATTTTATGGTTCAAAACCCCTTGTCAAACCTAATGCTCATGAATAATACAAATTATTCAAACCAAACAGTCTTGTTTTTGGATGGATGCAGGTACTCATACACTCTGTTTATGTGTCAAGTCCACAGAACTAGAATGAGATTCTATTTCTATGGTCAAGTCAATATAGGCAGTGATAATACCAGTCTACAATCTCCTTTAAGACATAAATGGGTAAGAACATGAAATGTACTAAAACTGTTTTAATCAGCATGGAATTCCTGTCATCCATCACCACTCTATTATCTTACATCCTTCCACCCAGCCATCTCTCAATCCCCTTTCCTTTACCCTCCTCTCATCCTTCCACCCGGCCGTCTCTCAATCCCCTTTCCCCTCCTCTCATCCTTCCACCCGGCCATCTCTCAATCCCCTTTCCCCTCCTCTCATCCTTCCACCCGGCCGTCTCTCAATCCCCTTTCCCCTCCTCTCATCCTTCCACCCGGCCGTCTCTCAATCCCCTTTCCCCTCTCATCCTTCCACCCGGCCGTCTCTCAATCCCCTTTCCCCTCCTCTCATCCTTCCCCGATGCCCCCTTTCGACCGTGACTCCCAACCCCATCCCTCTCTCCTCCATTGACTGCTGATGGTCATTCTCTCTACCAGAGGGGTCAGTGTTGTCATTGTCAGTTTGTGTGGTCTATCAGCAGATGACCACTGCTTGTCAATCAGGCTGGTCTCATAGACTGGACACAACATAGTAAAGGAACATCTGGGACACTCAAATTAGTATGATATGTTACTTTTGGTTTATTTCTGTTATGTGTCACATGTTATGTAACATGTCACATGTCTGTGGAACTTGTTCAGTTTATGTCTCAGTTGTTGAATCTTATGTTCATACAAATATTTACACATGTTAAGTTTGCTGAAAATAAACACAGTTGACAGTGAGAGGACATTTCTTCAAATCAAAGTTTATTTGTTACTTGTGCTGAATACAACCTTACAGTGAAATGCTTACTTGCAGACTCTAACCAATAGTGCAAAAAAGGTATTAGGTGAACAGTAGGTAGGTAAAGAAATAAAACAACAGTAAAAAGACAGGCTATATACAGTAGCGAGGTTACATACTACAGACATCGGTTAGTCAGTCTGATTGAGGTAGTATGTACATGTAGATATGGTTAAAGTGACTGCATATATGATGAACAGAGAGTAGCAGTAGCGTAAAAGAGGGGTTTGGCGGGTGGTAGGTGGCACACAATGCAAATAGTCTGGGTAGCCATTTGATGACCTGTTCAGGAGTCTTATGGCTTGGGGGTACAAACTGTTGAGAAGCCTTTTTGTCCTAGTCTTGGCACCCCGGTACCACTTGCCATGCGGTAGTAGAGAGAACAGTCTATGACTGGGGTGGCTGGGGTCTTTGACCATTTTTAGGGCCTTCCTCTGACACCGCCTGGTTTAGAGGTCCTGGATGGCAGGCAGTTTAGCCCCAGTGATGTACTGCGCCGTACTCACTACCCTCTGTAGTGCCTTGCGGTCAGAGGCCGAGCAGTTGCCATACCAGGCAGTGATGCAACCAGCCAGGATGCTCTCGATGTTGCAGCTGTAGAACCTTTTGAGGATCTCAGGACCCATGACAAATCTTTTTAGTTTCCTGAGGGGGAATCGTGCCCTCTTCATGACTGTCTTGGTGTGTTAGGACCATTCTAGTTTTTTGTTGATGTGGACACCAAGGAACTTGAAGCTCTCCACCTGTCCACTACAGCCCGTCAATGAGAATGTGGGCATGCTCGGTCCTCCTTTTCCCGTAGTCCGAAAAAATCTCCCTAGTCTTGGTTTAGTTGAGGGATAGGTTGTTATTCTGGCACCACCCGGCCAGGTCTCTGACCTCCTCCCTATAGGCTGTCTCGTCGTTGTGCCTACCACTGTTGTGTCGTCTACAAACATAATAATGGTTTTGGAGTCGAGCCTGGCCATGCAGTCATGGGTAAACAGGGAGTACAGGAGGGGACTGAGCACACACCCCTGGGGAGCTCCAGTGTTGAGATGTGTTGCTACCTACCCTCACCACCTGAGGGCGGCCCGTCAGGAAGTCCAGGATCCAGTTGCAGAGGGAGGTGTTTAGTCCCAGGATCCTTAACTTAGTGATGAGCTTTGAGGGTACTATGGTGTTGAACGCCGAGCTGGAGTCAATGAATAGCATTCTCACATAAGTGTTCCTTTTGTCCAGGTGGGAAAGGGCAGTGTGGAGTGCAATAGAGAATGCATCATCTGTGGATCTGTTTGGGCGAAGGACAACTGATCCATGTAAAGGAAAGAATGGGGCCATGTATCGTGAGATTTTGAGTGAAAACCTCATTCCATTAGCAAGGGCCTTTCAGCATGACAATGATCCCAAACACACCGCCCGGGCAACGAAGGAGTGGCTTCGTAAGAAGCATTTCAAGGTCCTGGAGTGGCCTAGCCAGCCTCCAGATCTCAACCCCATAGAAAATCTTTGGAGCGAATTGAAAGTCCGTGTTGCACAGCAACAGCCCCAAAACATCATTGCTCTGGAGGAGATCTGCATGGAGGAATGGGCCAAAATCCCAGCAACAGTGTGTGAAAACCTTGTGAAAACTTACAGAAAACATCTGACCTCTGTCATTGCCAACAAAGGGTATATAACAAAGTATTGAGATAAACTTTTTTTATTGACCAAATACTTATTTATACCAGTTCATAAACCATATGCCATGGAATTAGTACAAAAGTTCCTCCTATTTATGTTGCACCCTGTATGGCGCAACTGTCAACATTTGTCCTCAGATGAAACTGGTATATTATTCTATTTATGCCAGTTCCTTTCAGCCAATTTGTATCTTTAATATATGGCAGGCAAACAAGTTTCCTACCTTCTCCGTTTTCCACTTGCCTCCTCCAGTTTTCTGGTAGTGCTGCAATCAATTGGTTGTAAATTTGGATTAAGCAGATATGCAGTTATTGAAAATATATGGGAATGTGACAACACCTCCGTTTCTATTTATAACATGAACAAATATAATACCATATTTAAACATTTTCTTCCATAAATATATATTTTTTTATCAGTATATTTGAATTTAATCATAAATTTGTTGTAATATTTGTTCTATCTTTTCTGGAGGATAAAACTGAAATTGTATGGCTTGTGTAACGGTATTCGTCGTCGGAAGACGAGGAATCATCAGACCAAGCGGCAGCGTGGTAAGTGTTCAGGATTACTTTATTAAAACTCAACACTAACAACAAAATAACAAAAGGAATCACCGAAACAGTCCTGAAAGGTGCAAAACACTAAACAGAAATTAACTACCCACAAAAACCATGTGGGAAAAAGCTACCTAAGTATGGTTCCCAATCAGAGACAACGATAGACAGCTGTCCCTGATTGAGAACCATACCCGGCCAAAACAAAGAAATACAAAAACATAGAAAAGGGAACATAGAATGCCCACCCAAATCACACCCTGACCAAACCAAAATAGAGACGTAAAAAGCTCTAAGGTCAGGGCGTGACAGCTTGTTTAAGAAAGGGCGATACTTTAAACACAATTTCATTTTCAATTAGTCGGAAATGAGAAGTTGTCATCTGTATAAAGGCAAAAAGGCCATTTTAACAAATTAATACATACCATACCTGTCACGTTGGCATAAATGATTCAGGAGACAGACACGGGAACGCGTAATAAGGTTTTTTATTAAGCACCAAATTATGGCGTGCCGTGTAAAGGCACGGGGACAAAGACCAAATAAACACGCAACAAAAACACAAAGTTGAAACCCAAACAAAAGAGTGAGGAGTACCTCTAATAAATAACACACGCGCACAATAATTAACACACGGGACAAGACCCGTAATCATCTGCGTAATCCACAATGGCATGAAGGCCAAAACACACAGCACAGGTACTCACACGCACCAACGGACATTATAACAATAATCGACAGCCCAATGGGAACCAAAGGGCACACATATACAAGTACTAATCAGTGGGAATAGGGGACAGGTTTGCGTAATGAAAGTTCCGGAGGGATCCGTGACAATACCAAACATAACATATCATACTAATTTCAGTGGCCCGGATTTTCATTTACTATGTTACGCCAACCCCTCAGTCCAAGTTGCAGGTCTATAGGATTAGAACAGGACCAGACGTACAGGATATTCAGCCTCATATTCTATACATGGATCGGGAGAGGACGACCATGATGTCATAGACTAAAGCGATGTTCCTCTGCTGCTCTTTTGGTTTGCCAGATTGTTATCTTATACAGATTTAGTGAACTCTCAAGTGTTTGTTGCAATGTAAGTGGTCCACAAAGAAGGAACAGCAATATCATGTCCGGTCCCGCATGGCCTAAGGTTGAGAGACACTGGAACAAGGAAAAGCTCTTATCCAGTTCCACTCACCAGTACAGGAATAGTCTTCGGAGAATGTTGGCATTGTTGTCCCATGTCTTTTTCACATAATTCTATAGCTGATTGCAATTTGCATGCCTAGCTTCTGCATGAAGAGAGAGGAAGAGAGGGAGGGGGTTGTCTGGCCACCATGTTGACCTCAATGACCACAGCAGCACCAGCCCCATACACACTAACTAATCAATATGTAACTAAGGAAGGAGAGCGGATGATGGAGAGAGGGGTAGAGAGCAAGAAGAGTAGAGGAATAATGATATTGGAGGAAAGGTTTATCAATAACGCGGGGGAATTGTTCTGTTTTTAGGTTTATCCCACAACAGCAAGCTTATTTATTATTTGTGTTCGGCTTTGGTTAGTTTTATTTCATGCAAATTACATTCATAAAATTTGAACCAATGCATCCATCCAAACTCTATGGAAGATACAAAACACAAGTAACAGTATTTCTGTTTCACTTGCCATTTTTTGGCACATTTGGTTAAATTTAGATTTGTTTTAGTTTCTTTATCAAAGTACTACAACTACAAAAGGAAACATCATAGCTCCAAATATCTCCCAATAAATAATGACATGCCTGTGAGTCTAGGGTCTTTCAGTTACAAAAGACTTGGAATAGAGCAGCATTTACTGTCACAATCGTTGTAGTGAGGAGACCAAAGCGCAGCGTGGTGTGAATACATACTTTTAATGAATGATGAAAAAACACACGAAGTACACTAAACAAACAAACAAATTAACAAAACGTATGTGACCGCTATCAACACTGAGTGCAAACATGCAACATCACATAGACAATAACCCACCAACCACAATAAAAAACTGGGAACCATATTTAGGTAGCCTATCAGAGACAATGACAAACACCTGCCACTGATTGAGAACAATATCAGGCCAAAACACATAGAAACAAACTAGACATGCAACATAGAATGCCCACTCATATCACACCCTGACCAAACAAAACATAGAAACAAACAACGCAAATAATGGTCAGAGTGTGACAGTACTCCGGCTGCAAAACCTAAACCTATAAGGGAGGGTCTGGGTGGGCATCTGGCCACGGTGGCGGCTCTGGCGCGGCACGTGGACCCCACCTCACCATAGTCATTTCCCTCTTCAAGGGCCTCTTTCGAGTGGCGACCCTCGCTTCCGACCTTGGATCTAAGACCCTAATTAAAGGCAGCTCCGGAATGAGGGGCAGCTCCGGACTGAGGGGCAGCTCTGGTGGCTCCTGGCGGCTCTGGCGGCTCCTGGCTGACTGGCGGCTCAGGACAGACGGGAGACTCTGGCGGCTCAGGACAGACGGGAGACTCTGGCGGCTCAGGACAGACGGGAGACTCTGGCGGCTCAGGACAGACGGGAGACTCTGGCGGCTCAGGACAGACGGGAGACTCTGGCGGCTCAGGACAGACGGGAGCACCTGTAGGGATGAGACGGAAAGACAGCCTGGTGCGGGGGGCTGCCACCGGAGGGCTGGTGCGTGGAGGTGGCACCGGATAGACCGGACCGTGAAGGCGCACTGGAGATCTTGAGCACCGAGCCTGCCCAACCTTACCTGGTTGAATGCTCCCCGTAGCCAGGCCAGTGCGGCGAGGTGGAATAGCCCGCACTGGGCTGTGCTGGCGAACCAGGGACACCATGCGGAAGGCTAGTGCCATGTATGCCGGCCCGAGGAGACGCACTGGAGACCAGATGCTAGAGCCAGCTTCATGGCACCTGGCTCGATGCCCACTCAAGCCCGGCTGATGGAGGAGCTGGAATGTACCGAACCGGGCTATGCACCCGCACTGGGGACACAGTGCGCTCCACCGCATAACACGGTGCCTGCCCGGTTCCTCTCTCTCTCCGGTAAGCATAGGAAGTTGGCGCAGGTCTCCTACCTGGCTTTGCCACACTCCCTGTGTGCCCCCCCCAATCATTTTTTGGGGCTGCCTCTCAGGCTTCCAGCCACGCTGCCGTGCTGCCTCCTCATACCGGCGCCTCTCTGCTTTCACTGCCTCCAGCTCTGCTTTTTGGGCGGCGATATTCCCCTGGCTGTGCCCAGGGTCCTTTGCCGTCCAGAATCTCCTCCCATGTCCAGGAGTCCTGTGTTCTTTCCCGCTGCTGCTGCCCATTACCACGCTGCTTGGTCCATTGTTGGTGGGTTATTCTGTCACGATCGTCGTAGTGAGGAGAACAAAGCGCAGCGTGGTGTGAATACATACTTTTATTGAATGACGAAAAAACACGAAGTACACTAAACAAACAAACAAACAAAATAACAAAACGAACGTGACCGCTATCAACACTGAGTGCAAACATGCAACATCACATAGACTATAACCCACCAGCCACAATGCCTGCCTGCACCCGGATGCCCGACTAGCATCACCACCCTGGATGGTTCCGACCTTGAATATGTGGACATCTATAAGTACCTAGGTGTCTGGCTAGACTGCAAACTCTCCTTCCAGACTCACATCAAACATCTCCAATCAAAAATCAAATCAAGAGTCGGCTTTCTATTCCGAAACAAAGCCTCCTTCACTCACGCTGCCAAGCTTACCCTAGTAAAACTGACTATCCTACCGATCCTCGACTTCGGCGATGTCATCTACAAAATGGCTTCCAACACTCTACTCAGCAAACTGGATGCAGTCTATCACAGTGCCATCCGTTTTGTCACTAAAGCACCTTATACCACCCACCACTGCGACTTGTATGCTCTAGTCGGCTGGCCCTCACTACATATCCGTCGCCAGACCCACTGGCTCCAGGTCATCTACAAGTCCATGCTAGGTAAAGCTCCGCCTTATCTCAGTTCACTGGTCACGATGGCAACACCCATCCGTAGCACGCGCTCCAGCAGGTGTATCTCACTGATCATCCCTAAAGCCAACACCTCATTTGGCCGCCTTTCGTTCCAGTACTCTGCTGCCTGTGACTGGAACGAATTGCAAAAATCGCTGAAGTTGGAGACTTTTATCTCCCTCACCAACTTCAAACATCAGCTATCCGAGCAGCTAACCGATCGCTGCAGCTGTACATAGTCTATAGGTAAATAGCTCACCCATTTTCACCTACCTCAATCCCATACTGTTTTTATACTGTTTTTATTTATTTACTTTCCTGCTCTTTTGCACACCAATATCTCTACCTGTACATGACCATCTGATCATTTATCACTCCAGTGTTAATCTGCAAAATTGTATTATTCGCCTACCTCCTCATGCCTTTTGCACACATTGTATATAGACTGCCCATTTTTTCTACTGTGTTATTGACTTGCTAATTGTTTACTCCATGTGTAACTCTGTGTTGTCTGTTCACACTGCTATGCTTTATCTTGGCCAGGTCGCAGTTGCAAATGAGAACTTGTTCTCAACTAGCCTACCTGGTTAAATAAAGGTGAAATAAAAAAATAAAATAAAAATACAAAACAGGCTACCTTAATATGGTTCCCAGGCTCTGATCAGGCCCTACACCCAAACAAGGGCACTGCGTTCATCCACCTCTGGCCTGCTCGCCTCCCTACCACTGAGGAAGTACAGTTCCCGCTCAGCCCAGTCAAAACTGTTCGCTGCTCTGGCCCCCCAATGGTGGAACAAACTCCCTCACGACGCCAGGACAGCGGAGTCAATCACCACCTTCCGGAGACACCTGAAACCCCACCTCTTCAAGGAATACCTAGGATAGGGTAAGTAATCCTTCTCACCCCCCCTAAAAAGATTTAGATGCACTATTGTAAGTGGCTGTTCCACTGGATGTCATAAGGTGTATGCACCAATTTGTAAGTCGCTCTGGATAAGAGCGTCTGCTAAATGACTTAAATGTAATGTAAATGTTCCCAATCAGAGACAACGACAAACACCTGCCACTGATTGAGAACCATATCAGGCCAAAACACATAGAAACAGACTAACTAGACATGCAACATAGAATGCCCACTCATATCACACCCTGACCAAACAAAACATAGAATCAAACAACGCAAATAATGGTCAGATTGTGACATTTATATGATAGTATTATACAAAGATTATACAAAGGGGGTTAATAAATACAGTGTGTGTGTGTGTGTGTGCGTGTGTGCAAGAAAAATAAAGAAAGAATAAAGATAGTGGAATGACAGGGATTAAGGGGGGCATGTGTATAAATATAAATGGAGTGTGAACATTTTTGAAGGTGGGAGAGAGAGTATGCAAGCACACACGAGAGGGAGAGAGAGGATGCAAGCACACACGAGAGGGAGAGAGAGACAGGGTGGAGGAGGGGGAATAGGGAGAGGCAGAGCGTACACAATATTCATTCAAACTGACACAGGCTGCATGTCCTGGTTTGCACCTCTCTCTCTCTCTCTCTCTCTCTCTCTCTCTCTCTCTCTCTCTCTCTCTCTCTCTCTCTCTCTCACCAGACAGTCTGCAGTTAAGTTTACAGCAGCAGGAATAAGACATTGGAGAGGTGAAGAAGGAGAGAGAGAAAGAGTGATAGACTGGGGAGGGGAAGGGAGGAAATACAAAACAGGGAGAGGCACTAGGGGGGTGAAGGAGAGGGATGAGTGAGAATAGAGAGAGAGAAAGAGAGGGCAGAGTTTGAAAACGGGGAGAATAGAGGATGTAAAGGAAGGGATAGACAGAGATAGAGGAATTCGGGGCGAGGGAGAGAAACAGGGCTTGGCGTACGGAGGGGGCAGAGAGGAGGAGAGAGAGACAGAGTGTCTGGCTGCATGTGTCGGGGCTGGACACAGGAGGACAGAGGGTAAGTGCATTCTACCTGCAATCTATCTCAAATCATTACAGTCCTTTACTATTTTTATATCCTGCTTGTAATGTTGTATATAAAGTACATATCCATGTTGTAAGGAAGGACATAGCACTTTCATAGATCTGGATATAACATCTGAGTGCATTGTCATCCTATGGAAGAGTTTCTTACAACCAGACATAAATATGATGTGACAAATGTGTCAAGGGCTGCTTGGACAGGAATGCATGATGCAGCTACTGGGGGCTATTTAATGGAGGCTTGCATGGCTCGTGTTTTAATATGCATCTATGTAGTCATGCATGGAGAACATTTTCACAATAGTATGAGTTCCAGCGAGTGAATTTATTTGTGGTGAGTGATTTCCATT
Organism: Oncorhynchus keta; assembly: GCF_023373465.1. Lineage (NCBI taxonomy): Eukaryota > Metazoa > Chordata > Actinopteri > Salmoniformes > Salmonidae > Oncorhynchus > Oncorhynchus keta. The sequence continues at coordinate 36,211,321 of NC_068452.1, read as the reverse complement.
CGCACCTCAGAGTGTTATATGATAGTATGATAGTAGTGACAGTGCATGTTGTCGTCTTACCCATGTCGGTTTGATAGTACTAATTGAATCCCTGCCACTGAATGTGTGTCTGTTTTAGAGTGTTAGGCATAATACATTAACGTGTGTGTTGTGAGGGTTATTGATGAAGATGTCAGAGGTAATGGGAATGGTGATGAACCTTCCCCCTCGTCTGGGTGACTGAGTCTGTGTCTACCTGCCCCAGACTGGATCAATACTTTAATGCAATTGCCATTCACTTCAATTGGGACACACACACACCAATTCACTGACCCTGACATAGCAGTTCAGCAATATCAGACAGAGACAGAGTAAAACCCTCGCTCCCCCTTCACTCTGTGTGTGTGTGGACTTGAGCGTACGTAAGTGCATGTGTGTTTGCGTGTGAGGATGTGTGAGGGTCGATGCTAAATGTTTATTTTGGTTGTTGTTAGCAGAGAGTTGTGCTAACAGTGGAGTGTTAAGTGTCCCCACTCCATCACTGTCTGTGTGGGTGCAATTAGCATGCTCTCTCTGTCTGCAATTTGTGTGGTTTGGTTTTCCTATCCTTGTGTGGACCAGAAGTCTGGGACCAGAAACCTTCACAAGGATAGTTAAACAAGTACAATTCAGACATTTGGCCAGTCCCCACAAGAAAAATGCTTTTTTAGGTTTAGGGGTTAGGTTTAGGGTTAAGGTTAAGAATAGGGCTAGAAATAGGGTTAGGTCTCGAGTTAGGGATTAGGTAACATAGGATTTTGAATGGCAATCAATTGTTTGGTCCCTACAAGGATAGTACAATAAATGTGTGTGTTAGACAAGTGGCTAAAACATTTTACATCCAGCCCTGTATATATGTAGCCTACCAATATATACGTACATGTGTGTTTGTTTATGTGTGCAAATATATAAATAGCCTAGATGTTTTGGATATATGTATATGTTTATGTCTGTGGGTAATTATACATGTATAACGTGGGTTTTAATAAGTGTATAGGATACAGCTGTGTGTGTAAGTGGGGGTGTGCATGGGTGTTAGTATCTATTTAGATGTTTGTTGCTGGCGGTATGTCCATGTGATCTTGTTATGTGAGCAGCCAGCCCAGCCCCATGCAGGAGGAGTGCGGGAGCAGACAGACAAACACACGCATGGCCAAACCAGACAGACACACACAACCTCTCTTTCATAGGAAATGAGACCAGGTGACCTCTGACCATTCAGCCTGTCTGGAAACGCCAAGCCTGGAATCGATCAACACCCCCCTGCCCAGACATCCTCCCTCCCGCTTTTTCCCTCCCTCCCTACCTCTACTCCTTCCAACCATTCCTCCTCTCCTTCCCCCCCACTTTCTCTCTACCCCGGTGACCCCCTCACCCTTAACTCGCTCTCCCCTCCCCCACAATCAGATGATCAACCCCACAGTGGCTATTCTATACCTCACTCAGCAGCACAGCAACCTCCAAACACTGAACAAGACCTACCGCTCCCTCTCTCTTCTTCTCCTCCTCTTGCTGGGTCTGAACCTCTGACCAAACACTGAACAGGACCTAACGCTCCCTCTCTCTTCTTCTCCTCCTCTTGCTGGGTCTGAACCTCTGACCAAACACTGAACAAGACCTACCGCTCCCTCTCTCTTCTTCTCCTCCTCTTGCTGGGTCTGAACCTCTGACCAAACACTGAACAAGACCTACCGCTCCCTCTCTCTACTTCTCCTCCTCTTGCTGGGTCTGAACCTCTGACCAAACACTGAACAAGACCTACCGCTCCCTCTCTCTTCTTCTCCTCTTGCTGGGTCTGAACCTCTGACCAAAAACTGAACAAGACCTACCGCTCCCTCTCTCTTCTTCTCCTCCTCTTGCTGGGTCTGAACCTCTGACCAAACACTGAACAGGACCTACCGCTCCCTCTCTCTTCTTCTCCTCCTCTTGCTGGATCTGAACCTCTGACCAAACACTGCACAGGACCCTGCTATGTTCCCAAAACATAAGGTAAGAGGAGGCAAGTCTTTCTTTTTTTACCTTTAACTAGGCAAGTCAGTTAATTAAGAACAAATTATTTTTTACAATGACGGCCTACACCGGCCAAACCCGGACAATTGTGCGCCGCCCTATGGGACACCCAATCACGGGCCGGTTGTGATACACCCTGGATTTTAACCAGGGTGTCTGTAGTGACGCCTCAAGCACGAAGATGCAGTGCCTTAGACCGCTGCACCACTCGGGAGCATGTGTGTGAAATAGATGGAAATTTATGAGGTGTCATCTATACATGTCATTCTATATGCAAGTTAGATTGGGATTTCCCACTGTACTTTGTTCAGTCAAATGTATTTTATAAAGCCACTTTACATCGGCTGTTGTCACAAAGTGCTATACAGATACCCATCCTAAATCCCCATAGAGCAAGCAATGTTTTTGATCGCTGCTTATGTGTACAGGTGTATGTAATCCAGATTGTGTGTTATGTTATATTCTATATTGTGGTTTTATGTGTACAGGAGTATATAATCCAGATTGTGTGTTATGTTACATTCTATATTGGGGTTTTATGTGTACAGGAGTATGTAATCCAGATTGTGTGTTATGTTACATTCTATATTGGGGTTTTATGTGTACAGGAGTATATAATCCAGATTGTGTGTTATGTTACATTCTATATTGGGGTTTTATGTGTACAGGAGTATGTAATCGGGATTGTGTGTTATGTTACATTCTATATTGGGGTTTTATGTGTACAGGAGTATGTAATCCGGATTGTGTGTTATGATGTGTGTTATGTTACATTCAATATTGTGGTTTTATGTGTACAGGAGTATATAATCCGGATTGTGTGTAATGTTATATTCTATATTGTGGTTTTATGTGTACAGGAGTATGTAATCCAGATTGTGTGTTATGTTACATTCTATATTGGGGTTTTGTGTGTACAGGAGTATGTAATCGGGATTGTGTGTTATGTTACATTCTATATTGGGGTTTTATGTGTACAGGAGTATGTAATCGAGATTGTGTGTTATGATACATTCTATATTGGGGTTTTATGTGTACAGGAGTATGTAATCGGGATTGTGTGTTATGTTACATTCTATATTGGGGTTTTATGTGTACAGGAGTATGTAATCGGGATTGTGTGTTATGATGTGTGTTATGTTACATTCTATATTGGGGTTTTATGTGTACAGGAGTATGTAATCCAGATTGTGTGTTATGATGTGTGTTATGTTACATTCTATATTGGGGTTTTATGTGTACAGGTGTATGTAATCCAGATTGTGTGTTATGATGTGTGTTATGTTACATTCTATATTGGGGTTTTATGTGTACAGGTGTATGTAATCCAGATTGTGTGTTATGTTACATTCTATATTGGGGTTTTATGTGTACAGGTGTATGTAATCCAGATTGTGTGTTATGATGTGTGTTATGTTACATTCTATATTGGGGTTTTATGTGTACAGGTGTATGTAATCCGGATTGTGTGTTATGATACATTCTATATTGGGGTTTTATGTGTACAGGAGTATATAATCCAGATTGTGTGTTATGTTACATTCTATATTGGGGTTTTATGTGTACAGGTGTATGTAATCCGGATTGTGTGTTATGATGTGTGTTATGTTACATTCTATATTGGGGTTTTATGTGTACAGGTGTATATAATCCAGATTGTGTGTTATGTTACATTCTATATTGGGGTTTTATGTGTACAGGAGTATGTAATCCAGATTGTGTGTTATGTTACATTCTATATTGGGGTTTTATGTGTACAGGTGTATGTAATCCAGATTGTGTGTTATGTTACATTCTATATTGGGGTTTTATGTGTACAGGAGTATATAATCCAGATTGTGTGTTATGTTACATTCTATATTGGGGTTTTATGTGTACAGGAGTATATAATCCAGATTGTGTGTTATGATGTGTGTTATGATACATTCTATATTGGGGTCTTTTTGAACCCATTTATTTGTTCCATATTTACTAAGAAGCACCAGGTTACTGGTTTGCACCTATTACACACAGTAAAACATAGTAAAACAGGTTATGACATAGTAGGCTGTAGGCAGGTCTGATAGTCAATCTGTCTATAGCATTCATGTCCCAGTGAACATTCAACGCTGTCGGTGAGTTTGTGACTTTGAGAAACCATCGAGTGTTGAGTGTACCCTGCCTCTTGAGTTCACATCTTTGCACACACACTCGCACTAAAACACACACTCGCACTAAAACACACACACACACACACACACACACACACACACACACACACACACACACACACACACACCTCATTTGGATTAGAGTACACACTGTAGCGCTTACCAAGATGGCTGCCAACGAGGTCCTTCAGTGAGCAGTGATGTTGCTATGAAAAGGCCCTATCTCTTCACCCACTATGATGTCATAAGGAAAAGACGCTATCTCTTCACCAACTCTCACAGAGCAGGGTCCCGGTTCACATTCATCGCTGTCGGTGGGTTTCAATGCTTTGACTCGCCCGATGATGAATGACAACTGTGGCCAAGCCTGACCAAATTTCCCCCCGATGAAACATCCTTCATGTCTGCTGTCTGGATCTATCTGTCTGTCTTCCTGTCTGAAGGGATTAGTTATTACCTGTATATGATGATGAAACATCCTTCATGTCTGCTGTCTGGATCTATTTGTCTGTCTTCCTGTTTGAAGGGATTAGTTATTACCTGTATATGATGATGAAACATCCTTCATGTCTGCTGTCTGGATCTATCTGTCTGTCTTCCTGTCTGAAGGGATTAGTTATTACCTGTATATGATGATGAAACATCCTTCATGTCTGTCTGTCTTCTGTCTGTCTTCCTGTCTGAAGGGATTAGTTATTACCTGTATATGATGATGAAACATCCTTCATGTCTGCTGTCTGGATCTATCTGTCTGTCTTCCTGTCTGAAGGGATTAGTTATTACCTGTATATGATGATGAAACATCCTTCATGTCTGCTGTCTGGATCTATCTGTCTGCCTTCCTGTCTGAAGGGATTAGTTATTACCTGTATATGATGATGAAACATCCTTCATGTCTGCTGTCTGGATCTATCTGTCTGTCTTCCTGTCTGAAGGGATTAGTTATTACCTGTATATGATGATGAAACATCCTTCATGTCTGCTGTCTGGATCTATCTGTCTGTCTTCCTGTCTGAAGGGATTAGTTATTACCTGTATATGATGATGAAACATCCTTCATGTCTGCTGTCTGGATCTATCTGTCTGTCTTCCTGTCTGAAGGGATTAGTTATTACCTGTATATGATGATGAAACATCCTTCATGTCTGCTGTCTGGATCTATCTGTCTGTCTTCCTGTCTGAAGGGATTAGTTATTACCTGTATATGATGATGAAACATCCTTCATGTCTGCTGTCTGGATCTATCTGTCTGTCTTCCTGTCTGAAGGTATTAGTTATTACCTGTATATGATGATGAAACATCCTTCATGTCTGCTGTCTGGATCTATCTATCTGTCTTCCTGTCTGAAGGTATTAGTATGACTGCATGGAATCCAGACAGCTCCAGTATGACTGCTCCAGTATGACTGTATGGCCTCCAGACAGCTCCAGTATGACTGTATGGCCTCCAGGCGGCTCCAGTATGACTGCATGGCCTCCAGACAGCTCCTGTATGACTGCATGGCCTCCAGACAGCTCCAGTATGACTGCATGGCCTCCAGACAGCTCCAGTATGACTGTATGGACTCCAGACAGCTCCAGTATGACTGCATGGCCTCCAGACAGCTCCAGTATGACTGCATGGCCTCCAGACAGCTCCAGTATGACTGCATGGCTTCCAGACAGCTCCAGTATGACTGCATGGCCTCCAGACAGCTCCAGTATGACTGCATGGCTTCCAGACAGCTCCAGTATGACTGCATGGCCTCCAGACAGCTCCAGTATGACTGCATGGCCTCCAGACAGCTCCAGTATGACTGCATGGCTTCCAGACAGCTCCAGTATGACTGCATGGCCTCCAGACAGCTCCAGTATGACTGCATGGCCTCCAGACAGCTCCTGTATGACTGCATGGCCTCCAGACAACTCCAGTATGACATGCTGAGCACTTGTTGGCTGCTTTTCCTTCACTCTGCGGTCCAAATCATCCCAAACCATCTCAATTGGGTTGAGGTTGGATGATTGTGGAGGCCAGGTCATCTGATGCAGCACTCCATCACTCTCCTTCTTGGTCAAATAGCCCTTACACAGCCTGGAGGTGTGTTGGGTCATTGTCCTGTTGAAAAACAAATGATAGTCCCACTAAGTGCATGCCAGATGGGATGGTGTATCGCTGCAGAATGCTGTGGTAGCCATGCTGGTTAAGTATGACTTGAATTCAAAATAAATAAATCACTGACAGCGTCACCAGCAAAGCACCCCACACCATCACACCTCCTCCTCCATGCTTCACGGTGGGAACCACACATGCGGATATCATCTGTTCTCCTATTCTGCATCTCACAAAGACACGGAATCAAAAATCAAAAATTTGGACTCAACAGACCATAGGACAGATTTCCAACAGTTCAATGTCCATTGCTCATGTTTCTTGGCCCAGGCAAGTCTCTTCTTCTTATTGGAGTCCTCTAGTAGGTTTTTTTTGCAGCAATTCGACCATGAAAGTCTGATTTTGTATATGTGTTTGTTAGGTCTTTGTCCTCGTGCCTTTACATGGCACGCTGTAATTTGGGTAAAGAAATAAAAAAACTATTACACATTCCTGTGCCTGTCACCCGATCCTTCACACAACGTGACTCTTCTTGTCTTAAAGTAATGATGTACTTTCGTTTCTCTTTGCTTATTTGAACTGTTCTTGCCACAATATGGACTTTGCCTTTTACCAAAAAGGGCTATCTTCTGTATACCACCTCTACATTGTGACAACACAACTGATTGGGTCAAACGAATTAAGAAATAAAGAAATTCGACAAAATAACTTTTAACAAGGCACACCTGTCAATTGAAATGCATTCCTCATGACGCTGGTTGAGAGGCTGCCAGAGTGTGCAAATCAAAATCAAATCAAATCTTATTAGTCACATGCGCCGATACAACAGGTACCTTACAGTGAAATGCTTACTTACGAGCCCCTAATGAAAAAAAAGAATAAGAGATAAAAGGAACAAGTAATTGAAGAGTAGCAGTAAAATAACAATAGCGAGACTATATACAGGGGGGTACCAATACAGAGTCAATGAATAGACTGACGAGTTTCAGAAGAAAGATCTTTGTTTCTGGCCATTTTGAGCCTGTAATTGAACCCTCTGATGCTCCAGATAACCGACTAGTCTAAAGAAGGCCAGTTTTATTGCTTCTTTAATCAAAACAACAGTTTTCAACTGTGCTAACATAATTGCAAAATGGTTTTCTAATGATCAATTAGCCTTTGAAATTGATAAACTTGGATTAGCTAACACAATGTGCCATTGGAACACAGGAGTGATGGTTGCTGATAATGGGCCTCTGTACGCCTATGTAGATATTCCATTGAAAATCAGCTTTTTCCAGCTACAATAGTAATTTACAACATTAACAATGTCTACACTGTATTTATGATCAATTTGATGTTATTTTAATGGACAAAAAATGTGCTTTTCTTTAAAAAACAAGGACATTTCTAAGTAACCCCAAACTTCTGAACGGTAGTGTACATTGTACACATTAAAGAAAATAAATGACGGTTCAACAGCAGAATATTGCTCCCAGTTTTGATCAAAGCTCAGAACGCTTATATTCTTGATCTGATTTCTAATCGGGCCTGCCTCTTTGCGAACAAGTGGAGTAATGAACAGTGATTTGTTCGCTATGTTCACCTGCATTCCCCGGATTTGCCTCCTGGATTTTCCTTTATAACAGCACGTTCACCACTCGGCCAGCTCCGCCCTCTCGCAGCTCAGGCCAATGTCCTGAGACGTAAAACAAACTACCCTAGCTCGCAGTCAGCTCAAGTAGATGAATAGAGACACTGCTGATGTGAGATGCCGGACAAAAGGCAATTTTAAAAAAAATTCTCCAGACTCCCACCGTGTCTACAGACATCCCCCAAACAAACAAAAACCGACTCTCAGAGAATGACTGAACAAATAGTAGTTTATAGATATGTCAGTCAGTCAGGTGACTAGCTGCCGGCAGAGACTTCTATTGCAGTAACATTGAAGGGCTCTGGCTAGTATTACTTAGCCAGCTAGAAGAATGAAGTATGAAGCTAACGTTAAACGGAGTCTACCTCAGCAGGAGCAAAATATACTCTACTAGGTTCTCATAATAACCTTACTTTACAAAGAGTAGGATACTGAGACAGACAATGATGTGGTGCTGAGTGGTGAGGCTGAGCCAGGCTGCAATGCATGCAGGAGGAAGCACAGGAGACACAGAGAGAGGAAGGAAGCAGTAAGAGAGGTTGGTACAGTGGTTCCCAAACTAACAGTGGTTCCTAAACTAAACCCTGCTTATGGCCCTGAATAGGATGTCAAATGTAGTGCACTAGTACAGGTAAATGGCTGTCATCTCTGAGGCAGCACCTGTCAAAAGCTCTACCACAAAACCCTGAGCTGTGGTGGTAAGTGGTGGGGGTGACAGTACTTCAGGTCCCAGGGTAGGTTGATGTAACTGTGGTAATGGTACTTAAAATAGCTGTCATCTGCTTCGGTTACTACATAGAAGCCACTCCAAGCCAATGAAACAACAGAGGCAAACAGCCCCACCAATAAGAGACACACGTGAAGGGGCTTTGGGTTCTATATGAGCTTCTCTTTCAAACCATAAGCAAAATAATGAGGGGCGGCGCCTGAGGAAGCTTCAATGTATGAAGTAACCTGGTTCAGGGCGTATCTCAATAGAATAGTCTGAAGTGGCTTCCTCTCCTTGTTCCCTCTCCTTAATCGGAACTGATCTAAAAGGAGAAGACATCTGAAAACATTATGGTTTAAGCCCACACAACGGACCTTCTCCTTACAAGGTCAATGCATACAAAAGGAGAGAGAGCAACTTCGGACTATTGGCAAACACAGCATTTCCTGCAAAGCTGACTGCCTCCACACGCAGTCTAGTCCTCTTTGACCCCCATGACCTATAACCCCTGTTCATTATCTGAAGCATCTTCTGCCACGTGGCTCAGGAGCCATTAGTGGAGCTGCAGTGATCATACATAACACTATAACTGACTTGGATTGGATCTGTACAGCCCTAAGAGAGAGAGAGAGAGAAATGTTATGCCAAGGATTGGATTGAGAGAGCGAGAGAGAGACAGAAAGAGAGACAGAGAGAGAGAAATGTCATGCTAAAAATTGGATTGAGAGAAAGAGGCCCCAGACTCCACTGATAAGCAGACACGCTAGCTAATGTGAAAACAGCAGGTCTGTGCCTGTGTGTGTGTCTCTTTACAGTCCCTGCTGTTCAATAGGGTGTATTTTTATCTGCTTTTTAAAAATCTGATTCAACTGCTTGCATCAGTTACCTGATGTGGAATAGAGTTCCATGTAGCCATGGCTCTATGTAGTACTGTGCGCCTCCCATAGTCTATTCTTGACTTGGGGATTGTGAAGAAACCGCTGGTGGCATGTCTTATGAGGTAAGCCTGGATGTCCGCACTGTGTGCTAGTAGTTTAAACAGACGCCCGTTTGCATTCAGCATGTCAACACTTCTTACAAAAACAAGTAGTGACGAAGTCAATCTCTCCTCCACTTCGAGCCATGAGAGACTTACATGCATGTTGTTAATGATAGTTCTCCATATACATTTAAGAGCCAGCTGTGCTGCCGTTCTGAGCCAATGTTCCTTAGTCCCTCTTTGTGGCACCTGACTACACGACTGGACAGTAGTCTAGGTGTGACAAAACTAGGGACTGTAGGACCTGCCTTGTTGACAATGTTGTTAAGAAGGCAGAGCAGCGCTTTATTATGGACAGACTTCTCCCCATCTTAGCTACTCTTGCATTAACATGTTTTGACCATGACAATTTTACAATCCAGGGTTACTCCAAGCAGTTGTAACCTCAACTTGCTCAATTTCCACATTATTCATTACAAGATTGAGGTTAGTTGAGGTTTAGGGTTTAATGAATGATTTGACCCAAATGCAATGCTAATAGTTTTTTAAATATTTAGGACTAACTTATTTATTGCCAACCATTCTGAAACTGACTGCAGATCTTTGTTAAGTGTTGCAGTAATTTCACTTGATCTAGTAGCTTACGTGTGAAGTGTTGAGTCATCCACATACATAGACACACTGCCATGTCATTAGTAAAGATTGAAAAAAGTAAGGGACCTACACAGCTGCCCTGGGGAATTCCTGATTCTACCTGGATTATGCTGGAGAGACTTCCATTAAAGAACACCCTCTGTGTTCTGTTAGACAGGTAACTCTTTATCCACAATATACTGTAGTGGGGCATGTAAAGCCATAACACAAGTTTTTCCAGCAGCAGACTATGATCGATAATGTCAAAAGCCACACTGAATACTAACAAACATTATCATACATTTCTGTGTCATTTGTGTAAGTGCCGTGCATGTTGAATGTCCTTCCCTATAAGCGTGCTGAAAGTCTGTTGTCAATTTGTTTACTGTAAAATAGCATTTCATCTGGTCAAACAATTTTTTCACAAAGTTTACTAACAGACTGATTGGTCGGCTATTTGAGCCAGTAAAGGGGGCTTTACTATTCATGGATAGCGGAATGACTTTTGTTTCCCTTTAGGCCTGAGGGCAAACGCTTTCTTGTAGGCTTAGATTGAAGATATGGCAATAACGTCCGCTATTATCCTCAGTAATTTTCCATCCAAGTTGTCAGACCCAGGTGGCTTGTCATTGTTGATAGACAACTACAATTGTTTTATCTCTTCCACACTCACTTTTCGAGTGAATTCAAAATTACAATGCTTGTCTTCCATAATTTGCTCAGTTATACTTGGATGTGTAGCGTTGGCATTTGTTGCTCACATGTCATGTCTAAGTAAACAGATTTATGCCAATGAAAAATCATGAAGGTAGTTGGCAATATCAGTGGGTTTTGTGATGAATGAGCCATCTGATTCTATGAATAATGGAGCTGTGTTTGCCTTTTTGGCAAAAAATGTATTTAAGGTGCTCCAAAGCTTTTTACTATCATTATGGTTAGTGACAGAGACAGGAACTGGCTGGTTGAAAGCTGCTTTTTCATTAGCTTTAAGGCGTGGGTCTGTGGAGTCTAGGGCCTCTCTCTTTTCCCCTCTCTCTCTCTCTCTTCCTTTTTCTCTCTCCCATGCACAGGCCTACTCCTGTCCCTCTGCAGTCAGTCAAGTGTAAATCACAGTGAACACATGCTCATAAACCAGCGATATGAGGCCACACCTCACCCTACACCTCTACACCAACCCACAGCCTTCCTTCCTCTCTTTCTCTAATAACGCCTTCAATCTCGCTACCATCTCCTTTCTCTCTCTCTCCCTCACTCTCTCACAACTCCTCATATCCTCTTCACCTTATGATGTCTCAGTCTTGTTACCCTTTTTCCACGCCTCACTCTCACATCTCCTTCACTCACAGCCTCTGTCACTCTTCTGCCTCACTCCATCCCTTCCACACAACTCTCTCTGTCCTTCTCACCCGCTCCCACGCTGTCTCTCTATGTCTCCCACAAACCTATGTCTCTTTTGCTCCCTCCCCATTCTCCCTATCACTCTCTGCTCTCTGCCTCCCTCTCTCTCCCCCTCTCTCTCTCTCTCTCTCTCTTCCCACCTCTCTCTCTCTCTCTTGCCCCCCCCCCTCGCTTTCTCTCCCTCTCTCACTCCAACCAGCCTTCCCTTCCTTCCTTTCTCTCTCTTCCTTTCTCTCTCTTTCCTGCAGTTTTATGATCTTCAGCTGGGAGGTCAGTCACAGTACCAAGAGCACAAGGAGAGGGCAAACGCGTCAAAGCCAGGATCAGCTGATTTGGCTACTTCTACATTTCCTAGTCTTTTAAAGGCGTTCTTTGTTAATAGAATAATAACGGAGTGCTTGAGAATTCTGTAAATATGTGTGCATGTTGTTGCATTGCAAGACTGGTAGTGGTATCTTGTAACTGTGTTTTTTTTAGGCCTACAGTATGTGTGTGCTCCCCACAGTCAACACAGGGGACCTGCATCACAGAGCCAGGAGAGCAAAGTCATAGCTCATCTCATAGCCCACCGGTGTGCTGGGGGGGGGGGGGGGGGTCTGGGAGGAAAACAATACATACTGTATGGATGCTGTGAGTCTGAGACTGGGATGTGACTCTCATACCAAATGTACATTTTTAGCCTACAGTTAAATGGTCTATTATGAAAACCCTCTCTGTTATTCTGAGTAAAGAGATATCGATTCAAAGTCCACCACACCTCTGTTGTTGATACATGCTAGGCCACCACCACATATACAGTGCCTTCAGAAGTATTCATTATCCTTGACTTATTCCACATTTTCTTGTGTAAGCGCCTGCATTCACACATCTACACATAATACTCATTAAAGACAAGGTGAAAGGTCAAATTTATCGAAAAGGAAATACAGAAATATCTAATTTCCCTAAGTATTCGCATGCCCGAGTCAATACTTAGTAGAAGCACCTTTGTCAAAAAGTACAGCTTTGAGTTGTCTTAGGTATGTCTATATCAGCTTTGAGTTGTCTTAGGTATGTCTATATCAGCTTTGAGTTGTCTTAGGTATGTCTATATCAGCTTTGAGTTGTCTTAGGTATGTCTATATCAGCTTTTAGTTGTCTTAGGTATGTCTATATCAGCTTTGTGTTGTCTTAGGTATGTCTATATCAGCTTTGAGTTGTCTTAGGTATGTCTATATCAGCTTTGAGTTGTCTTAGGTATGTCTATATCAGCTTTGAGTTGTCTTAGGTATGTCTATATCAGCTTTGAGTTGTCTTAGGTATGTCTATATCAGCTTTGAGTTGTCTTAGGTATGTCTATATCAGCTTTGAGTTGTCTTAGGTATGTCTATATCAGCTTTGAGTTGTCTTAGGTATGTCTATATCAGCTTTGAGTTGTCTTAGGTATGTCTATATCAGCTTTTAGTTGTCTTAGGTATGTCTATATCAGCTTTGAGTTGTCTTAGGTATGTCTATATCAGCTTTGAGTTGTCTTAGGTATGTCTATATCAGCTTTTAGTTGTCTTAGGTATGTCTATATCAGCTTTGAGTTGTCTTAGGTATGTCTATATCAGCTTTGAGTTGTCTTAGGTATGTCTATATCAGCTTTGAGTTGTCTTAGGTATGTCTATATCAGCTTTGAGTTGTCTTAGGTATGTCTATATCAGCTTTGAGTTGTCTTAGGTATGTCTATATCAGCTTTGAGTTGTCTTAGGTATGTCTATATCAGCTTTGAACATCTGGGTTTGGGCATTTTTCCCCATTCTTCCTTGCATATTTTCTCAAGGACCATTAAGTTAGATGAGGAGCAGCGGTGAACAGCAATCTTCAAGTTTTTCTACAGATTTTCAATGAGATTTAGGTCTGGGCTTTGGCTGGGTCATTTAAAGACTTTCACATTCCTGTTCTGAAGCCTTTTCAGCATTATTTTGACTGTATACTCAGGGTCATTCGCCTGTTGGGACATAAATCTTCGCCCCAGTCTAAGGTCGTTTGCACTCTGAAGCAGGTTCTCATCAAGGATTGGCCTGTATTTGACTCCATTCATTGTTCCCTTTATCCTCCTCTTATCCTTACCAGTATCCCAGTCCCTGCTGCTGAAAACCATCCCCACAGCATAATGCTGCCACCACCATGTTTCATGGTAGGGATGATTTTTGACGGGTGGTATGCTGTCATGTGCTTATTTCTCAGGAGTGGCTTCTGTCTGGCCACTCTCCCATAACGCCCAGATTTGTGTTGTGCTGTAGAGACTGTTCTGGCAGGTTCTCAAATATCAGCCGAGGATCTCTGATACAGCTGACAAGAACAGACACATAATGAAGATATCGTATTATAACGTATTCATGGTGTGTTTGACAAAGGTGAACTACCTGATATAGTCTTACATGGTGAGGTGTGTTAAATTACACATCAAGTAGACAGACTGGGGTTACACTAGCATGAGGCTTAATAGGTTTACCTTTATATAGTGGTCTATAGGGGCCATTTACAATGCAAAACATTTACAGTATGCTGTCTATGAAGGACTCATACATTATCAGAAAGAGTCAGAGAGAGAGAGAGAGAGAGATTGACATTTGTTTTCCAGAGAAAGTCATTAATTTGCTCCACCATTTCATGAAATGTTTCGAACAACTTTGGGCAGAAGTGTCTAGGAATGAGATTAGGAATAACCAAATATCTGACATCATGTTTTGTTTACAGGTACTGCACATTCGGATCTGACTCTGAGTGGTCAACCATGAGTGACAGCAGGGAGGACCCTCCTCCTCAGACACAGGGTTCTGGAGGAGACAGAAAGGTAAGCTAGGCTAACATGAGTAGGATGATGCTGATATGCTAACATGAGTAAGATGATGCTGATAGGCTAACAGGAGTATGATGATGCTGATAGGCTAACATGAGTAGGATGATGCTTAGGCTAACATGAGTAGGATGATGCTGATAGGCTAACATGAGTAGGATGGTGCTGATAGGCTAACATGAGTAGGATGATGCTGATAGGCTAACATGAGTAGGATGATGCTGATAGGCTAACATGAGTATAATGATGCTGATAGGCTAGCATGAGTATAATGATGCTGATAGGCTAACATGAGTATAATGATGCTGATAGGCTAACATGAGTATAATGATGCTGATAGGCTAACATGAGTAGGATGATGCTGATAGGCTAACATGAGTAGGATGATGCTGATAGGCTAACATGAGTAGGATGATGCTGATAAGATCAGTTTTGGTGAATTGATACTGGCTATAGTCTGTGTGAAATTAGTTATTAGTTACTGAGTAATTACATGTAATTACCAAAGAGAGAGACAGTCTCAGCAGTTTGTTGCGTCACTCCCCTGGGACTCTGTCTGGTGACTAACATACCATTAATAGTGTATAGACCAATCAGCACACCTTTGTTAACAGTGTCATCATGTGTGCAGTTTTGTACCCACCAAATCCAGCTCCTACATTTGTGTGTTACACCCCCCCGGATGCATTTACACCAGCTCACCCTATTACACAGCGGCCTCCAGTCTTGGTGTCTGACTACCTTTCTTAGAGGGGTCCCCAAATCCCAACCTTAACCCTTAGTGGATGAATGAGTAATATTGACCCTGTGATTATGGGACTTTCATGTACTCTAACCCAGCATGGACTCGGCTGTTTGCCCACGGTAGGGCCTCTTTTAATGGGTATAATGAGGCAGCTTCCATCTGCCATTATGATGGAAATAAGACTGTGTAGAGCCAAGAGGCTCTTGTCCAACAGGTGTTTCATACAAGCACAGCCACCGCCAATAAGTTAGGAGCACTAATGAAACATCTTTCATAGAATATTCAGTCCTCTGTATTATCACAAATGGGCAAAAGGCCCATGTTCCGCCTTCTCTCTTATCCTTCTCTCCATCCCTTTCTTCTCCAACAGCATCACACCCTTCTCTTCTTCCCCATCCATCCTTTCTCCTCCTCCATCCATCTCTCAGCTTGGAGTGCAGAGGGTGGATCCTGTAGTCGATGTTTAGGTTCAGACAGCAGGTGAAAGAATGCTGAGGGTGAGGCAGGTGAGACCTAATGACCTAATACTGTTCACAGTATTGAAGAAGTGCTATGAGACTCTCAAATATCCAATCAGTCAATTGCAGGCCTGTGTGATCAAGAAAATGCCATTGAGTATCGGTGGTGTTTCCTCTCAACCTAGGTCTGTGGCTCAAAGTGCACTCTAAGGCCACTGTTGTACGACAAGAGTACGAACAGGCCCTGTTGTATATGCAGGATTCCAGTGAAGAGGAGGAGGAGGAAGGAGGAGAGGAACTGTGGGATCTAGAAGCAGACACAGAGCCTGTGGTAAGGAACTGTTACTAAGGGTCTGGTGAGACAACCTGGATCAAAAAGAGACACAGCCATAAACCCACTCAGACACGGATGGACAGGCAATGGCTAAACTAAACTTGAGATCTGTGCACATGACATGTTTTTTCATGCAAAGCGCCTATTGACATTAACATCACATTGCAATCAGGTGTTCAATTTACCAGGCAGAGTTGAAGAAGATAATGGGGGAGTGGAGTACAGAACCATGCAAGTTGGACGACCAATCCAATGTGCTCTCATGGCCTCTGTCTCCTATTGGCTCGTCTCCTTTGGATCCCCTCCTCATTGAGATGATTGACATATATCTTGACACCCTTCTTGTTACCTTGGAGGATGGGTCAGGGCAGAGCAGTAGAGAACACAGGTTGTTACCTTGGAGGATGGGTCAGGGCAGAGCAGTAGAGAACACAGGGTGTTACCTTGTAGGATGGGTCAGGGCAGAGCAGTAGAGAACACAGGTTGTTACCTTGGAGGATGGGTCAGGGCAGAGCAGTAGAGAACACAGGGTGTTACCTTGGAGGATGGGTCAGGGCAGAGCAGTAGAGAACACAGGTTGTTACCTTGGAGGATGGGTCAGGGCAGAGCAGTAGAGAACACAGGTTGTTACCTTGGAGGATGGGTCAGGGCAGAGCAGTAGAGAACACAGGTTGTTACCTTGGAGGATGGGTCAGGGCAGAGCAGTAGAGAACACAGGGTGTTACCTTGTAGGATGGGTCAGGGCAGAGCAGTAGAGAACACAGGGTGTTACCTTGTAGGATGGGTTAGGGCAGAGCAATAGAGAACACAGGTTGTTACCTTGGAGGATGGGTCAGGGCAGAGCAGTAGAGAACACAGGGTGTTACCTTGTAGGATGGGTCAGGGCAGAGCAGTAGAGAACACAGGGTGTTACCTTGGAGGATGGGTTAGGGCAGAGCAGTAGAGAACACAGGTTGTTACCTTGGAGGATGGGTCAGGGCAGAGCAGTAGAGAACACAGGTTGTTACCTTGGAGGATGGGTCAGGGCAGAGCAGTAGAGAACACAGGTTGTTACCTTGGAGGATGGGTTAGGGCAGAGCAGTAGAGAACACAGGTTGTTACCTTGGAGGATGGGTCAGGGCAGAGCAGTAGAGAACACAGGTTGTTACCTTGGAGGATGGGTCAGGGCAGAGCAGTAGAGAACACAGGTTGTTACCTTGGAGGATGGGTTAGGGCAGAGCAGTAGAGAACACAGGTTGTTACCTTGGAGGATGGGTTAGGGCAGAGCAGTAGAGAACACAGGTTGTTACCTTGGAGGATGGGTTAGGGCAGAGCAGTAGAGAACACAGGTTGTTACCTTGGAGGATGGGTTAGGGCAGAGCAGTAGAGAACACAGGTTCATAAGATCAGACCAGGTGAAGAGGGTGGAACGAATAGAAAGATACTCAATATAGATCATCACAAATATGTATGCACATTGCCATATACTGGCATTTTACATCAAGCCTTTCTGAAACAAATGCAAAGAATGTAATTTATTTCATATCAGAACTACACACATTACCTCTGAATGGTTGAGTCTTGTGTTTTTTTTGTTGCATAATATTTCATTTTATTTACCAATAGATCAATAAAAATGAATTGCATGATGTGAATTGAATGGCCATAATTCAACATAATCCATATAACTGAATTAATATTTTTTTAATATTGTGAATGGTGCTCATTGACATTTTTCATTCATTCTTTATAGACCCTTCAATCCTTTATTGTCTTTTAGACCCTGCGGTCCATGTTGGCGACCGTAAAATGGGACAAATGAATCAATAAGGAGGTAATCCCACCACATGTAGCCACAGGCCACAGCAACCCTGTCATTCAACACACAAGTCACTGGTGAGGAGCAGGGTTATCACTCGCCTCCATCTACTGCCTCAACCAATGACAATGCTGTGTTGAGCCAACCCCCTCCGACACGCCCAGCCAACCAGAGCTCAGTCATTCATGTACAAGAGTGCATATTGTCAACTAACTAAGTATTGTGTAGATGACAGAGTGGGACTAGGAAGACACACACACACACACACACACACACACACACAAACCTAACTCTCTGACTCCCGCGCCAGAATTAGACACACACTTGGCACTAGCATCTCTCGGCTCCACCCAACCACAACCCAAGCCTGAGTTGTTACTGCATCTCCAAACCCGACAGTCAGTTCTTTATCATCAATCATATTAAACCGTGGCCTTCTCTTAATGAGATTTATAGGCGTGGCTTTCACAACGTGATCTGCCCTCTCAGTCTGCTGTGATTGATCACTGTGTGTGGGTCCCCTTCGTCTCCACAGACTGAGAGTGAATTAGCTATTGATCCCGGCCTGGGCTCACTGTGTGTTATAGTACAGGACCCTGACTGGAAGTGTGGTTTGTGGGGTGTGAAGACACTCCTACTGCTTAAAGTCATGGAATGATAGTTTCCTCTTAGTGTTAATGAGGAGATGATGAATTGTATAACGGAGGAAATATTGGAAGCCACTGTATGTTGGTTGACTGTGGATCAGGGATGGATGCTCATCCTCTGGCTACTACAGTATACAGTGGTGGTGATATGGATGTGTGTGTTCATCCAGATCCTCAGGGCTTGGTCCTGAGCAGACAGAGAGTACAGAGTGGCAGCAGTCCAGGCCAAGCGGGCAGGAGACATGGAGCTAGCCAGACGTTACTATCGGACAGCAAAGGTACCACACACACCACTCATTCACTCTCACCTGACTAAGGTGAGTCACACACCACATGCCCAAACATGACACACAGCCAAGATGCCACCAGCGTGCTACCAACCAGCTACTTGGCAAACACTGCTCTGCCCAGTGGAGCCAAACCCAGATGGGCATCTTTACTGCCATCCTTCCCTGTGCCCACCAACCAACCAGGGATCTGGGTCACAGCCGTACAGTATATTCTCCCCGGTCATCGAGTGCAGACGTCTCTCATAACTCTCCTCAGGATATTGTGTGTGTGTGTGTGTGTGTGTGTGTGTGTGTGTGTGTGTGTGTATGCCATTTAGCAGAAGCTTTTGTGTGTATGTATGTGTGAGTACACAACAGTCAGTCTGATAGATGGCCTCAGCAGCAATATAATAGAGTCAATAATGAGGGTCATAAGTCAAGTTAATGTTTTGTTTGCTTGCTTGTGTGTATTTGTGTGTTTCTCTCGCTCTCTTCTACCCTCTCTCCTCCTTCCTCCTCCTCCCCTCTTTTCCCCTCTCTCTTTCCCTCTCTCGTTCTCTCTCTTTCTCTTTCTCTCTCAACCCCTCTTATTCATTTTCTCTCTCCATCCATCTCATCCCCTCCCTTTCTTCTTCTCTCAGAAATTAGAGGTGATGGTTGAAGAGGCATCTGAGAGGAGTGAGTGGTCATCAGCTCTATACCACCCCTCCTGGTGAGTCCTTATCATTACACCACAATGGGAACTGGCAGTAGTGCTGGATCTCAGACTACTACTCTATCGATGACTGCTCTCTCCCCAGTAACACCAATGTCATTTTTTTAGTGCATAATACCCCCATATGTAGTTCATATACTCCAATGAAGCTTTAAGGGTAGCTAGTACAGACAGTGGTCTGGTAATTAATAACAGCTTTTTGAGAGAACTTCAAACAAAAAAGGTCAGTCTCCCTTTCATTTAATTTTTCTTCCCCCTGTCATTCTTTATCTGAGGGCTTGATCTCTAAAATGGGAGTAGGCTAATGAAGAGGGCTAATGAGGAAGAGAGAGGAAGTCGCTTACTAATTATCTCTCTCCTGAGGCGGACTGGTTGTTTCCATCTCCTCCTCCCCCAGACAAACCACTCAAACAACAGACAGAGACAGACGCCTCAGTCACATGACTTGTCCTGCCAGTAAGAAGGAGCCTCCTGGCAGCATGATCATGGTATATATCCTCTCCTCTCTAGCCGCTTCAAATCATCCTCTATGTTTTCACCTCCACCACTGTGTTGTCATTCTAGGTGTCAAGAACAGAAGACAAGGTACAAGTCCACTCCCAGCCCCTCCAAGCCCCTCCTGGAGCCTCAGACCAGTACAACCAGCTGACAGAGGTCCTCACACAGCAACAACAGGTTACTGTAACACTTCCTTTATTACACACTGGTTATCACAGTACCCTAACTGACTCTGTGCCTCTCCTCCCTCCATCAGAAGTGTCTGTGCCAGCGTGTGGGAGATCACTGAGACAACTAGGTCTGTACTGGCCCTTTTCATTACCTCTTGTGCATTGATAAACGATATATAAGTTATATAACGGACAGCAGACAGGTGGACATGTGCTGCCTTAGGACAGGTCAGACACGCAGAACGACACCGTTGATGTGAGAATGTGTATTGTTTAGACAGGTTGGAGGTGCTGTCAGAGGGGTGTAGGAGACACCTGGAGGTAGTGAAACAGGTTCAGAGTAGAGGACACCTGTTACCCCCATACACAGAGGAACGCACCTTCAACACATACAGGTACACTACCAACACACACCTCACGCACACCTCACACAACACACCCAGTCACAAATGACACATAGAGGAACTCACCTTCTACACGTGCAGGGGCTTGTTACAAGTGCATTGAGAGACCAGTGCTGTGGCCCTCTAGTGGTGGTGTTGTGATATAGCCATTCAGTCCAGTCCTGGGGTTTGTTTCTGCTAGTGCAAGGTGAGGTAAGTACAGCCAGACAACCCTATGGCTTTTTCCAGTTCCAGGCATTGAATAAGAATGATTTCCCTGAAATGTTTGTGTGTGCATGTGTGTGTCCACGGCCGACAGATGGCTGCATTGACTGTCCCTGAAATAGACTGAGGCATAGACACACTCGCCCTGTCTTTTCATCCACCATCTTATTGATTAACTGATTTACTGATCCATGCCAATGTCCAGAGGCTGATAGATATACTGGGCCGAGCAGCACACACACACCCTACATTTCTCCATTCCTTGTGTTTCTATCCAGTAAGATCATCCCCTCGCTAACAGGTAGTGACATGGTGTTAACCATAGTGAAGGGCATCAAACTCCCGGTCCCTACAGGTATGAATAACTTAATCATACTGTAGGATTATATCCCCCGTTCTCTCAAGAGGAAGCGCAGAGGGACCAAACCCGATTTTGGAGGAGCACTACCTGTCCAGGTACCTGCTCTTTAACACTCCTCAAACACTACCTGTCCAGGTACCTGCTCTTTAACACTCCTCAAACACTACCTGTCCAGGTACATGCTCTATAACACTCCTCAAACACTTCCTGTCCATGTACCTGCTCTATAACACTCCTCAAACACTACCTGTCCAGGTACATGCTCTATAACACTCCTCAAACACTTCCTGTCCATGTACCTGCTCTATAACACTCCTCAAACACTTCCTGTCCAGGTATCTGCTCTATTACACTCCTCAAACACTTCCTGTCCAGGTACCTGCTCTATAACACTCCTCAAACACTACCTGTCCAGGTACCTGCTCTATAACACTCCTCAAACACTACCTGTCCAGGTAACTGATCTATAACACTCCTCAAATACTACCTGTCCAGGTACCTGTTCTATAACACTCCTCAAACACTACCTGTCCAGGTACCTGCTCTATAACACTCCTCAAACACTACCTGTCCAGGTACCTGCTCTATAACACTCCTCAAACACTACGTGTCCAGGTACCTGATCTAAAACACTCCTCAAACACTACCTGTCCAGGTACATGCTCTATAACACTCCTCAAACACTACCTGTCCAGGTACCTGCTCTATAACACTCCTCAAACACTACCTGTCCAGGTACCTGCTCTATAACACTCCTCAAACACTACCTGTCCAGGTACCTGCTCTATAACACTCCTCAAACACTACCTGTCCAGGTACCTGCTCTATAACACTCCTCAAATACTACCTGTCCAGGTACCTGTTCTATAACACTCCTCAAACACTACCTGTCCAGGTACCTGCTCTATAACACTCCTCAAACACTACCTGTCCAGGTACCTGCTCTATAACACTCCTCAAACACTACCTGTCCAGGTACCTGCTCTATAACACTCCTCAAACACTACCTGTCCAGGTACCTGCTCTATAACACTCCTCAAACACTACCTGTCCAGGTACCTGTTCTATAACACTCCTCAAACACTACCTGTCCAGGTACCTGCTCTATAACACTCCTCAAACACTACCTGTCCAGGTACCTGCTCTATAACACTCCTCAAACACTACCTGTCCAGGTACATGCACTACAACACTCCTCAAACCGTACCTGTCCAGGTACCTGCTCTATAACACTCCTCAAACACTACCTGTCCAGGTACCTGCTCTATAACACTCCTCAAACACTACCTGTCCAGGTACCTGCTCTATAACACTCCTCAAACACTACCTGTCCAGGTACCTGCTCTATAACACTCCTCAAACACTACCTGTCCAGGTACCTGCTCTATAACACTCCTCAAACACTACCTGTCCAGGTACCTGCTCTATAACACTCCTCAAACACTACCTGTCCAGGTACCTGCTCTATAACACTCCTCAAACACTACCTGTCCAGGTACTTGATCTATAACACTCCTCAAACACTACCTGTCCAGGTACCTGCTCTATAACACTCCCCAAACACTACCTGTCCAGGTACCTGCTCTATAACACTCCCCAAACACTACCTGTCCAGGTACCTGCTCTATAACACTCCTCAAACACTACATGTCCAGGTACCTGTTCTATAACACTCCTCAAACACTACCTGTCCAGGTACCTGATCTATAACACTCCTCAAACACTACCTGTCCAGGTACCTGCTCTATAACACTCCCCAAACACTACCTGTCCAGGTACCTGCTCTATAACACTCCTCAAACACTACCTGTCCAGGTACCTGCTCTATAACACTCCTCAAACACTACCTGTCCAGGTACCTGCTCTATAACACTCCTCAAACACTACCTGTCCAGGTACCTGCTCTATAACACTCCTCAAACACTACCTGTCCAGGTACCTGTTCTATAACACTCCTCAAACACTACCTGTCCAGGTACCTGCTCTATAACACTCCTCAAACACTACGTGTCCAGGTACCTGATCTATAACTCTCCTCAAACACTACCTGTCCAGGTACCTGCTCTATAACACTCCTCAAACACTACCTGTCCAGGTACCTGCTCTATAACACTCCTCAAACACTACCTGTCCAGGTACATGCACTATAACACTCTCAAACCGTACCTGTCCAGGTACCTGCTCTATAACACTCCTCAAACACTACCTGTCCAGGTACCTGCTCTATAACACTCCTCAAACACTACCTGTCCAGGTACCTGCTCTATAACACTCCTCAAACACTACCTGTCCAGGTACCTGCTCTATAACACTCCTCAAACACTACCTGTCCAGGTACCTGCTCTATAACACTCCTCAAACACTACCTGTCCATGTACCTGCTCTATAACACTCCTCAAACACTACCTGTCCAGGTACCTGCTCTATAACACTCCTCAAACACTACCTGTCCAGGTACTTGATCTATAACACTCCTCAAACACTACCTGTCCAGGTACCTGCTCTATAACACTCCCCCCAAACACTACCTGTCCAGGTACCTGCTCTATAACACTCCCCAAACACTACCTGTCCAGGTACCTGCTCTATAACACTCCTCAAACACTACATGTCCAGGTACCTGTTCTATAACACTCCTCAAACACTACCTGTCCAGGTACCTGATCTATAACACTCCTCAAACACTACCTGTCCACGTACCTGCTCTATAACACTCCCAAACACTACCTGTCCAGGTACCTGCTCTATAACACTCCTCAAACACTACCTGTCCAGGTACCTGCTCTATAACACTCCTCAAACACTACCTGTCCAGGTACCTGCTCTATAACACTCCTCAAACACTACCTGTCCAGGTACCTGCTCTATAACACTCCTCAAATACTACCTGTCCAGGTACCTGTTCTATAACACTCCTCAAACACTACCTGTCCAGGTACCTGCTCTATAACACTCCTCAAACACTACGTGTCCAGGTACCTGATCTATAACTCTCCTCAAACACTACCTGTCCAGGTACCTGCTCTATAACACTCCTCAAACACTACCTGTCCAGGTACCTGCTCTATAACACTCCTCAAATACTACCTGTCCAGGTACCTGCTCTATAACACTCCTCAAACACTACCTGTCCAGGTACCTGCTCTATAACACTCCTCAAACACTACCTGTCCAGGTACATGCTCTATAACACTCCACAAACACTACCTGTCCAGGTACCTGCTCTATCACACTCCTCAAACACTACCTGTCCAGGTACCTGCTCTATAACACTCCTCAAACACTACCTGTCCAGGTAACTGATCTATAACACTCCTCAAACACTACCTGTCCAGGTACCTGCTCTATAACACTCCCCAAACACTACCTGTCCAGGTACCTGCTCTATAACACTCCTCAAACACTACCTGTCTGGGTACCTGATCTATAACACTCCTCAAACACTACCTGTCCAGGTACCTGCTCTATAACACTCCCCAAACACTACCTGTCCAGGTACCTGCTCTATAACACTCCTCAAACACTACCTGTCCAGGTACCTGCTCTATAACACTCCTCAAACACTACCTGTCCAGGTACCTGCTCTATAACACTCCTCAAACACTACCTGTCCAGGTACCTGTTCTATAACACTCCTCAAACACTACCTGTCCAGGTACCTGATCTATAACACTCCTCAAACACTACCTGTCCAGGTACCTGCTCTATAACACTCCCCAAACACTACCTGTCCAGGTACCTGCTCTATAACACTCCTCAAACACTACCTGTCTGGGTACCTGCTCTATAACACTCCTCAAACACTACCTGTCCAGCTTCCTGCTCTATAACACTCCTCAAACACTACCTGTCCTGGTACCTGCTCTATAACACTCCTCAAACACTACCTGTCCAGGTACCTGCTCTATAACACTCCTCAAACACTACCTGTCCAGGTACCTGCTCTATAACACTCCTCAAATACTACCTGTCCAGGTACCTGTTCTATAACACTCCTCAAACACTACCTGTCCAGGTACCTGCTCTATAACACTCCTCAAACACTACCTGTCCAGGTACCTGCTCTATAACACTCCTCAAACACTACCTGTCCAGGTACCTGCTCTATAACACTCCTCAAACACTACCTGTCCAGGTACCTGCTCTATAACACTCCTCAAACACTACCTGTCCAGGTACCTGCTCTATAACACTCCTCAAATACTACCTGTCCAGGTACCTGTTCTATAACACTCCTCAAACACTACCTGTCCAGGTACCTGCTCTATAACACTCCTCAAACACTACGTGTCCAGGTACCTGATCTATAACACTCCTCAAACACTACCTGTCCAGGTACATGCTCTATAACACTCCTCAAACACTACCTGTCCAGGTACCTGCTCTATAACACTCCTCAAACACTACCTGTCCAGGTACCTGCTCTATAACACTCCTCAAACACTACCTGTCCAGGTACCTGCTCTATAACACTCCTCAAACACTACCTGTCCAGGTACATGCACTATAACACTCCTCAAACCGTACCTGTCCAGGTACCTGCTCTATAACACTCCTCAAACACTACCTGTCCAGGTACCTGCTCTATAACACTCCTCAAACACTACCTGTCCAGGTACCTGCTCTATAACACTCCTCAAACACTACCTGTCCAGGTACCTGCTCTATAACACTCCTCAAACACTACCTGTCCAGGTACTTGATCTATAACACTCCTCAAACACTACCTGTCCAGGTACCTGCTCTATAACACCCCCAACACTCCCCAAACACTACCTGTCCAGGTACCTGCTCTATAACACTCCCAAACACTACCTGTCCAGGTACCTGATCTAAAACACTCCTCAAACACTACCTGTCCAGGTACCTGATCTATAACACTCCTCAAACACTACCTGTCCAGGTACCTGATCTATAACACTCCTCAAACACTACCTGTCCAGGTACCTGATCTATAACACTCCTTAAACACACCAACACACCCTTACGCGCATCGTTGTCCCAATAATGCTAGTCCCCATAAGCCAGTTCTGTTTGAGGCTTTTGAATCCTTACTCTTCTATCCATCTGTCATTACTCCTTCCTCGCTCATTCTCTCTCTATATCTCTATTTATTGTTATCGACGTCACCGGTCTTCTAGCCATTATTGATCCTTTTTTCATTTTCCATTGGTTTTGTCTTGTCTTCCCACACACCTGTTTTCAATCCCATTCATTACCTGTTGTGTATTTAACCCTCTGTTTCCCCTCATGTCTTTGTCAGAGATTGATTTGTTGTCAGTGTAGTGTTATTGTTTGTATAGGTGCGTGTCGGGTCTTCGTACCCATGTTTTGTTTGTTTGTATATTTAGTGTTATGGAGCATACTCTTGGAACTTTATTAAAAGACTCCATATTTACACTCCATTTGACTCTCCTGCGCCTGACTTCCCTGCCACCTATTACACCTATGCATGACAGAATCTCTGACCAATATATATGAAGTCAGCAGGAGAAGACACTATACCCATGGACCTGGAGGAACGCGTTCAGGAACAAGCGAGGGAGCTTGACTGTATCATCTCCGTCATGGAGCACATTGTCCAGAAAATGGATGGCTGGGAGAGACAGGGAGTTTCTCCAGCTCCACCACCACCACAACCAGAATCTCCCGTGAACGTTTTTTCCTCTCCGGAATCGAGGATCCATTTATCCCTACCCACGGGATACAACGGAGATACTGCCGGCTGCCAGGGTTTCCTCCTCAAGCTAAACTTATATCTCATGCCTCACCGGGAAAGCCCTGGAATGGGCCAGCGCTGTGTGTAGAAGGGAGGATGCGGCGTTGGACCATTTTGAGGAGTTCACCCGCCAATTCCGGATAGTATTCGATCACCCACCTGAAGGCAAAGCAGCGGGTGAGCTCCTCTATCATCTGAGGCAGGAGACGAGGAGTGCACAGGATTTGGCTTTGGAGTTTAGGACCTTGGCTGCCAGCGCTGGATGGAGCGACAGGGCCCTGATCGACCATTACCGTTGTAGTCTACGCATTACCGTTGTAGTCACCTTCGACCAGCTGGTGGACATGTCCATCAAGCTTGACAACATGCTGGCTACTCGTGGACGTCTAGATCGGGGTCTGGTTGTTCCATCCTCCCGCACCCTCTCTCCCGAACCTATGGAATTGGGAGGGATGGTGCGCAGGGAGACTGGAGGGTTCCCGCTCGAGCACCATTCATGGTTGCAGAGGGCACACTGCTGGTCGGTGCCGGGTTGGTTCCTCTGGGAATAGAGAGGGCAGGCAGGGCATTCTGGCATCACCCCAAGTGAGTAGGCACCATTCTCATCCAGAGCCCTCTGCTGCACTAATGTTTGTCTCTGTCTCTTTTCCTGATTTTTCACTGCATTCCCAGTATAAGGCACTAGTTGATTCAGGTGCGGCTGGGAATTTCATTAATAAAAGTCTAGCTCATAGTTTAGGGATCCCTATTGTTCCTGTGGATATGCCTATCCCTATTCATGCCTTAGATAGTCCACCATTAGGGTCAGGGTTTATCAGGGGAGGTTACCGCACCTTTGTGTATGATAACGCAGGAGGGTCACAAGGAGAAGATTAGTCTTTTCCTTATTGATTCTCCTGCATATTCTGTGGTGCTAGGCCTACCCTGGTTAGTTTGTCATAACCCCACTGTTTCTTGGCCACAGAGGGCTCTCACGGGGTGGTCGCGAGAATGCTCAGGTAGGTGTTTAGGGGTTTCCATTGGTGCTACTACTGTGGAAAGTCCAGACCACCGTGCGCATTCCCCCGAATATGCCGATTTGGCTCTCACCTTCTGTAAAAAGAAGGCGACTCAATTACCACCCCATCGACGGGGGGATTGTGCGATAGATCTCCTGGTAGACGCTGCATATCCCAAGAGTCACGTGTATCCCCTGTCGCAAGCGGAGACGGAGGCTATGGAGACATATGTCTCTGAATCCCTGCATCAGGGGTTCATTCAGCCATCCATTTCACCTGTCTCCTCGAGTTTCTTTTTGTGAAGAAAAAGGATGGCGGTTTACGCCCGTGCATTGATTATCAAGGTCTTAATAAAATCACAGTGAAATATAGCTACCCGCTACCTCTGATCAATACGGTTATTGAGTTAATGCACGGGGCACGTTTTTCACAAAATTGGATCTCAGGAGTGCGTACAATCTGGTGCGTATTAGGAAGGGTGATGAGTGGAAGACGGCATTTAGCACTACCTCAGGTCATTATGAGTACCTGGTCATGCCATATGGGTTGATGAATGCTCCATCAGTTTTCCAATCATTTGTAGATGAGATCTTCAGGGACCTGCACGGGCAGGGTGTAGTGGTGTATATCGATGATATTCTGATATACTCTGCTACACGCGCCGAGCATGTGTCCCTGGTGCGCAGGGTGCTTGGTCGCCTGTTGGAGCATGATCTATATGTCAAGGCTGAGAAATGCTTGTTTTTCCAACAATCCATCTCCTTCCTAGGGCATCGGATTTCCACTTCAGGAGTGGAGATGGAGAGCGTTTTTGGGGGTTTTCCAATTACTACCGGAGGTTTATCCGGGGTTTTGGTCAGGTGGCAGCTCCCATTACGTCACTGCTAAAGGGGGGCCGGTGCGCTTGCAGTGGTCGGCTGAGGCGAACAGGGCTTTTGAGCACCTGAAGACTCTGTTTACCTCGGTGCCTGTGCTGGCTCATCCGGATCCCTCTTTGCCATTCATAGTGGAGGTGGACGCATCCAAAGCTGGGATAGGAGCAGTGCTCTCTCAGCGTTCGGGTACGCCACTGAAGCTTCTCCCCTGTGCTTTCTTTTCGAAGAAGCTCAGCTCAGCGGAGCGGAACTATGATGTGGGGAACCCAGCTCTCGTAGAAGCCTTGAAGGTGTGGAGGCTTTGGCTTGAGGGGCTAAACACCCTTTTCTCATCTGGACTGACCACCGCAATCTGGAGTACATCCGGCAGGCGAAGAGATTGAATCCTCGCCAGGCAAGGTGGGCCATGTTTTTCACTCGTTTTGTGTTTACTCTTTCTTACAGACCAGGCTCCCAGAACGTTAAGGCAGACGCATTGTCTCGGCTGTATGACACAGAGGAGCGGTCCATGGATCCCACTCCCATACTCCCAGCTTCGTGTCTGGTGGCGCCGGTAGTGTGGGAGCTGGATGCGGACATTGAGCGGGTGTCACGTGCAGAGCCTTCTCCCCCTGAGTGTCCAGCTGGTCGCCTGTACGTTCCGTCTGCTGTCCGCGACCGATTGATATATTGGGCTCACACGTCACCCTCCTCTGGTCATCCTGGGATAGGTCGGACGATGCGCTGTCTTGAAGGAAAGTACTGGTGGCCCACTTTAGCTAAGGATGTGAAGTTTTATGTTTCTTCCTGTTCGGTGTGCGCCCAGTGCAAGGCTCCTAGACACCTGCCCTGAGGTAAGCTACAACCTCTACCCGTTCCTCAACGGCCATGGTCGCACCTGTCGGTGGATTTTTTGACTGATCTTCCACCTTCACAGGGTTACACCACGATCCTGGTCGTTGTGGATCGGTTTTCAAAGTCCTGTCGTCTCCTCCCTTTGCCCGGTCTCCCTACGGCCTTACAAACTGCAGAGGCCCTGTTTACACACGTTTTCCGGGACTATGGGGTGCCTGAGGATATAGTGTCTGATCGGGGTCCCCAGTTCACATCAAGGGTCTTGAAGGCGTTCATGGAGCGTCTGGGGATCTCGGTTAGTCTTACCTCAGGTTTTCACCCCGAGAGTAATGGGCAGGTGGAGAGAGTTAACCAGGATGTGGGTAGGTTTCTGCGGTCTTATTGCCAGGATCGGCCGGGGGAGTGGGCGAAGTTCGTGCCCTGGGCAGAGATGGCTCAGAACTCGCTACGTCACTCCTCCACTAACCTTACTCCCTTTCAATGTGTATTAGGGTATCAGCCGGTTCTGGCTCCTTGGCATCAGAGCCAGACCGAGGCCCCTGCGGTGGACAATTGGTTTCGGCACGCTGAGGAAACCTGGGAGGCAGCCCACGTCCACCTTCAGCGTGCCATAAGGCGCCAGAAAATTGGTGCAGACCTTCACCGTAGTGAGGCCCCAGTGTTCGCACCAGGGGACAGGGTCTGGCTCTCGACCCGAAACCTGCCCCTTCGCCTGCTCTGCCGGAAGCTGGGTCCGCGGTTTGTGGGGCCGTTTAAAGTCCTGAGGAGAGTGAATGAGGTATGTTATAGTTTACAACTACCCACTCATTACCGTATTAATCCCTCGTTCCATGTGTCTCTCCTCAGGCCGATGGTGGCTGGCCCGCCCCAGGAGGCTGAAGTGCGTGATCTTCCTCCGCCTCCTCAAGACATCGAGGGGTTCCGGCGTACTCTGTTCGATCCATTTTGGATTCGAGACGTCGGGCGAGGGGCCTTCAGTACCTCGTGGACTGGGAGGGGTACGGGCCGGAGGAGAGATGCTGGTTTCCGGTGGAGGACGTGTTAGATCCTTCCATGTTATCAGAATTCCACCATCTCCATCCGGATCGCCCTGCACCTCGCCCTCCGGGTCGTCCCCGAGGCCGGTGTCGACACGCAGCTGGAGCCGTGCGTCAGGGGGTACTGTCACGACTTCTGCCGAAGTCGTTGCCTCTCCTTGTTCGGGCGGTGCTCGGCGTTCGACGTCACCGGTCTTCTAGCCATCATTGATCCTTTTTTCATTTTCCATTGGTTTTGTCTTGTCTTCCCACACACCTGTTTTCAATCCCATTCATTACCTGTTGTGTATTTAACCCTTTGTTTCCCCTCATGTCTTTGTCAGAGATTGATTTGTTGTCAGTGTAGTGTTATTGTTTGTATAGGTGCGTGTCGGGTCTTCGTACCCATGTTTTGTTTGTTTGTATATTTAGTGTTATGGAGCATACTCTTGGAACTTTATTAAAAGACTCCATATTTACACTCCATTTGACTCTCCTGCGCCTGACTTCCCTGCCACCTATTACACCTATGCATGACATATTTTATCCTATTTTTTTCTCTATCCTCATCTGTCATTACCTCCTCATTTGTTGTTTTGCCCCCCTCCACCCCTTCAACCCAGAGCTCAGTGAGGATTTTAAGCTGGACATCAAACGAACTCGCCGTAGATTTAAGAGTCATGCAGTCCAAAGGCATCAAGTTTAGGTTGTTCAAAAAGGGTGTGTGAGTTTATCTCTTTGTAACTCAATTGACATTCTAACTGGCGTCTGCCGTTTTGACTGTTGTTTCTCTGTGTCAGTAGCTGTCTTCTCTTTCTGTAATACTTTCATATTTGTGGATCTTTGTCTCTGTTTTTTTGATTGTTTGTTTGTATGACTTTCCCTTTCTTCCTCTCTTATTCCATCTCGCTCACCCTCCCTCTCCAGTCTCTCTCTCTCTCTCTCTGCAGTGGGCTGTTTAAGACTGATAAAGGGATTGGCAGTGCTGGTATGAAGCTGGACTCTCTGGAAAGGCAGTGTGAGAGCAAACAGCTTATAAAGGTGAAATCACACACACACACACCAAAATAGCATTCCAAGCTAATGTTGAGGTATGTGTGTATGGTTGTCTTCGTGCGGTATGTGTATACATGTCACCCAGGTGACCATATATGTCCTGCCAGCCGACAAATCCCATCTGGCCGGCCGACTGGTACTATCTGGCCGGCTGAACAGACTGGTCCTTTCTGGCCGGACGACTGGTACTAGCTGACCGGCTGGCCGACAGGTACTATCTAGCCTATACAAGACAGTTATATATTATAAAACATATATATATATTGGTAGCTGATTAGTATGCTGTTACATCAAAAATGTATTTTACAATCTGCAACGTTTGAATTTCACTAAGCACACATTGAGAACACCTTCCTAAACCCCCCACCCCCATCCCTTTGCCCTCAGAACAGCCTCAATTTGTCGCGGCATGGACTCTACAAGGTGGCGAAATAAGTTCCACAGGGATGCTGGCCCATGTTGATTCCAATGCTTCCCTCAGTTGTGTCAAGTTGGCTGGAAGTCCTCTGGGTGGTGAACTATTGTTGATACACACAGGAAACTGTTGAGCGTGAAAAACCCAGGAGCGTTTCAGTTCTTGACACAAACTGGTGCACCTGGCACCAACTACCATAACCTGTTCAAAGGCACTTGAATCTTTTATCTTGTCCATTCACCCTCTAAATGGCGTACATACACAATCCATGTCTCAATTGTCTCAAGGCTTAAACATCCTTATTTAACCTGTCTCCTCCCTTTCATCTACACTGATTGAAGTGGATCTAACAAGTGACATCAATAAGGGACCATAGCTTTCACCAAGATGCACCTGGTCAGTCTATGTCATGTTTTGTCCACTCAGGGTATATCTGTGTGTCGTCCCCCCTCATCCATTCCTCACCTGTCCTATGTCCATTGCAGAGGCTGCCTCCTACCAGTGTCTGTAGGGAAGAGTGTCTCAACTGCTATCTACTCGGCCCTGTTCTGCCCCCGGGCATGGGCATGGCCAGGCACGGGCATCACCTCCACTGCAGGTTCCTCCTGCCTCTGCCTCTCTGCCTAGATCAGCACCCAGAGACCACCACCACCTCACAGCCCGGTCCAACGCAGCCAGGCCGCTGGGGAAATAAGAACAGAGGAAAACATTGCCAAAACAACAATAATAAAAACAGGCCACTAGAGAGACAGACAGAGAAGAAGTCAGTAAAGGACAGGGTAATGTTCATAAGTTACAACATAAAAAAACACAGTGAAACAGGTCGAATACCATCTGAACTTATACAATATCAAATGCTTATTTGTTTTTTTTCATTGCAACATATTTTGTTATGGTGTGTGCTCAAATGAACACAACACGGTTTCAGTAAAGAACATGTTCAAATGAATAGAGGAAAGCATCAACAGGGTTGAGTACAGGTGGAAGAAAATTTACACGTTTAGTGTTTGTATGTGTGTGAATGAACAGACAATGGAGGAGCATCCTAGGCTGGATGCCTGGCTGGACACACTGTAAAGTTTGTGGGAATAGTACACATACACACAGCCTCTTGATTGAGTGGATACAACACAATGGAGTTAGTGGGAGGCATGCAATGGACACCACAAAACAAAGCCAGGTAGCTAACTAGTAGGCCTATACCTTTATTACTGAAGGAGCAGGGAATTGGATGGAAGGGTGCCACCACAGCCACACTCAACTTAGAATAGCAAGTTAATGAGAACTGTGCAGTGGTAAGCTAGATTGTTTTTCCATTCTTCCACACTGCTGTTGAGTGAAACTGCAGGCTCTAGTTTTATCTTGTCCTGATTATTGTCCAGTCATATGGTCAAGTGCTGCAAAGAAAGACCTAGTTAAGCTGCAGCTGGCCCAGAACAGAGCGGCAGGTCTTGCTCTTCATTTTAATCAGAGGGCTGACATGCTAACCTCACCGCTCGTGTTACATGCACAAGAGTTGCAAAATAAATTGACACACCTGTTATTCAATAATTTCATCAAAACTGTTTGCTCACCTCAAAGAGCCCCTGCCTGGTCAGGCGCTAAAATAGAACTTGGTTCTACTTTTCACACACGCTGCAAATCACACCTCTCCCATCTCCTCATTGGATTTTAGGAGCATATACCCACGTGGGTGATTGAAAGCTGAACTGAGGTCCACACTCCAGTCCAGTTGGTGGTGGAAATGCACCTTAAAGTTAGTTGCCAACTGCCATATAAAGTCCAAGGAGGACATATTACTAGAAACTAACTAAGTTTCCCCTTTTATCTGTGGATTAGAGAACACACAATTTTGTGACAAAAAAAATATACAAAGATCCAGAAAAAAAGGGTATTGTGCATTTAAGGTAAAATAACAACCCAGTGTTTATATCCCAGGACAAATGAGCTAGCAAGTTAAATGGCCATGTATGTTTCATGTGTTTCGACCTGTTCATAGATTAATATAGTTGGTTCAGACTTTGTTATGATATTTCAACCTGTGTGTACTGATTGCATCTGTTGATGAACAAAATCATTTACATTACATTACATTACATTTAAGTCATTTAGCAGACGCTCTTATCCAGAGCGACTTACAAATTGGTGCATTCACCTTATGACATCCAGTGGAACAGCCACTTTACAATAGTGCATCTAAATCTTTGAAGGGGGGTGAGAAGGATTACTTTATCCTATCCTAGGTATTCCTTAAAGAGGTGGGGTTTCAGGTGTCTCCGGAAGGTGGTGATTGACTCCGCTGTCCTGGCGTCGTGAGGGAGTGTGTTCCACCATTGGGGAGCCAGAGCAGCGAACAGTTTTGACTGGGCTGAGCGGGAACTGTACTTCCTCAGTGGTAGGGAGGCGAGCAGGCCAGAGGTGGATGAACGCAGTGCCCTTGTTTGGGTGTAGGGCCTGATCAGAGCCTGGAGGTACTGAGGTGCCGTTCCCCTCACAGCTCCGTAGGCAAGCACCATGGTCTTGTAGCGGATGCGAGCTTCAACTGGAAGCCAGTGGAGAGAGCGGAGGAGCATGTGAAAAAAAAAATCAACATGTGTGCCCGGTCTATACAGCATGTGATATTAATAATATGCATGCCAGTCTCTCTTGGCTGAGAGCTGAGGAAAGACTGACTGTGTCACTTCTTGTTTTTATAAGAAACATTCATGTGTATGTCACATTCTGACCTTAGTTATTTTGTCATGTCTTTGTTTTAGTATGGTCAGGGCGTGAGTTGGGTGGGTTGTCTATGTTCCTTTTTCTATGTTTTGGGATTTCTGTGTTTGGCCTGGTATGGTTCTCAATCAGAGGCACCTGTGTATCGTTGTCCCTGATTGAGAACCATACTTAGGTAGCCTGGTTTCACTTTTGAGTTTTTGGGTGATTATTATTTTCCATGTCAGTGTTTGTGTCACACGGGACTGTTTCGTTTGTTTCGTTCTTTCACTTTGTTATTTTGTATTTTGTAGTGTTCAGTTTTACATATTAAAATGGACACTTACCATGCTGCAAATTGGTCCGATATCTCTTACTCCTCGTCAGAAGAAGAGGACGGGCGTGACAGTGTAGGACATTTCAAATTGCTTGCGTAGCCAATTTACCCACACACTTACCCCACCAGACACACCACCAGGGTTTTTTTCACAGTCCCCAGGTCCAGATCAAATTCAAGGAAAGTACAGTATGATACAGAGCCATGAGTGCATGGAACAACCTTCCACCTTATCTAGCACAATTGAACAGCAACCCTGGATTTAAAAAAAACAAATAAAGCAAAACCTCACGGCACAACACCTCTCCCTCCTGTGAACCATTTGTTGTGTGTACTGTATGTACTGACATGTGTAACTGATAGCTGCACGCACACACACTACATGTTCATGTTTTTAAATGTATGTAAATTGTAAAGTATTTTTTTTGTGTGGAATGTCTTTTTTGTCAGACCTCAGTAAGACTAGCTATCGCCGATGGCGATCCTAATAACTCAAAAACAAACCAAAAATATGTTAAAAACATGAAACGTATCCATGATCCAGGCTGTAACACAACCGGCAGTGATTGGGAGTCCCGTACGGCGGTGCACAATT
Organism: Oncorhynchus keta; assembly: GCF_023373465.1. Lineage (NCBI taxonomy): Eukaryota > Metazoa > Chordata > Actinopteri > Salmoniformes > Salmonidae > Oncorhynchus > Oncorhynchus keta. The sequence continues at coordinate 36,175,736 of NC_068452.1, read as the reverse complement.
GGCCCAGAGTCATCTGGATTTGGCCGGTGTAGGCTGTCATTGTAAAGAAGAATTTGTTCTTAACTGACTTGCCTAGTTAAATAAATGTTAAATAAAACATTTAAATAATAATAATAATAATTACATCAGACATAAGAAACTAGCTGGGTTAGCCCTTGCCAGAAGATATTGACACTGCCACTTTGCTTGTTTACACTGAGCTGCACTGAGGTTTGAACACAATCATGTTTATATTAACCAGCTCGGGAGTTTTATTCCTCTGCTGGTAGCGTGACTACAGCTCAAGCTCATTACCATAACGCACAATGCGCAAAAATATTCCTAAAAATATTTAACCTCCACACATTAACAAGTAAAATAGCTCAAATGAAAGATAAACAAGTTGTTTATCTAGCCAGCAAGTCAGATTTCTAAAATGTTTTACGGCGAAAACATAGCACATATTTATGTCAAACCACCACCGCAGACATAGCTCATTAGCATAGCCAAGTAGGAAAAAATATGCAATCAACAAACGCAGGATTAAAAGAAAAATCATTTCACTAACCTTTTGAAATCTTCATCAGATGACAGTAATATAACATGTTACACAGTACATTCATTTTTTTCAATAATATGCTATATATATCCATAAATCTCTGTTTACAATGATGCATCGTTCAAAAAATGCTACCCAAATGTCCTGAGAAATGACGATAGCCCCGGCAGATAACGTCAGCTAACAAGGAATACACATCATAAACTTTGACTAAATATGCATGTTTTACATATGTATAGCAAGATACACTTCTTCTAAATGCAATTGCATTGTTACATTTAATTTTAACGTTACATTTTGTGTTCACTAGACTATAATATGGAGTCGGCGCTCCCACAGTAGCATAATGACTCCTCTATCTTGGAGTCGACAGAAACCCAAAATTAATACATTAAATATTCCCTTACCTTTGTTATTCTTCCATCAAACGACCTGTAAGGGATTATACTCACCAAATTAGCGTTCAGTTTTCAAGTCTGCGTCTTTCGGTTCTCAAAATAGCCTGATTTTGGTAAAAATGTAGTCAAAATTGAAGTGGTTGCGCACCAAAACTTTGAAAGTATATATAATATGTCGAGTAAACTTGTCAAACTAACTTCATAATCAAGCTTTAACATGTTATAAAGGTGTACAGCAATTTTGAAAACAAACAGAAACACAAGCACTGTTCAATCGATCTTGGAGATATTTTGGGAAAATGCAGATTTTGAGAGTTCTGCTATACATAGAGACATAATTTAAACAGTTTTAAAAGCTTTAGAGTGTTTTCTATTCGATACTATTTTTTATTTGCATATATTAGCAACTTTTGACAAAAATGTATCATGTTTTATATGGGTACCCAAATCCTCCAGAAGGGGCAGTAAACCGTGGTATCCTGAACAGGTTTTAAGACACCGTGGAGCCAGTACGAGATATGGGTCAGAAAACGTGCCTAAATGCAGGGATGGGATATGCCACTGTACTCCAAATTTGACCTTTATCCACACTGCTACATCGAAAAGGTTGAAGTACTGCTAGTTTACCTGGAAAACTGATGCTAGCTACCAGTTACCCACAGCAGCCATTTTGGTATGGCATGTTGTGTAGAACAACAAAGGAGCTGATTGGCTGACACTGCCATTCCAAAATGGCTGCAGTGGCTACATACAACAGTATAACAACATGCTCCACCTGGCTAACATTATGAATAGCAAACATTGATAACAATGTACCACAATTCATCAATGTGGACATGAGGGAATAGCTGAGTTACTGCTCCAAAAATAGCACATGGCTAGCATTACGTTTGGCACCGATTTAGCTAGGCTAGCTAGATAACTAGCTAGCCGGCCCTTAGCTAATCTAGCTAACATTAGCTAACATTGGTGATGATATGAATCTGAAATAAGAACCTTAACTGCTTTTTGAGGATTTTTCAATGGATAATAGATGGAAAGTTCAATGTAATAGCCTACACATTTTTATCTTGGAAAGCAGAACTTGCATGTGTGTTGTGTGTCTTTGTGTTGTGTCTTTGTGTTCAAAATCAAATCAAATGTTATTTGTCACATGCGCCGAATACAATACTGTGAAATGCTTACTTAAAAGCCCTTAACCAACAATGTTGTGTGTAGTCTTGTGTGTATTCCTGTTGGTCACTATTTGGGAATGGGTGATGGTGGTTTATATTGTCTCCCTATGCTCGGTCCTCCTTTTCCTGTAGTCCACAATCATCTCCTTTGTCTTGATCACGTTGAGTGAGAGGTTGTTCTCCTTGTACCACACGGTCAGGTCTTTGACCTCCTCCCAATAGGCTGTCTCGTCGTTGTTGGTGATCAGGCCTACCATTGTTGTGTCATCGGCAAACTTAATGATGGTGTTGGAGTCATGCTTGGTCGTGCAGTCATGAGTGAACAGGGAGTACAGGATGGGACAGAGCCCCTGAGGGGTCCCCGTGTTGAGGATCAGCGTGACGGATGTGTTGTTCCCTACCCTTAACACCTTGGGGCGGCCTGTCAGGAAGTCCAGGAACCAGTTGCAGAGGGAGGTGTTTAGTCCCAGGGTCCCATGAGCTTTGAGGGCACTATTGTGTTGAACGCTGAGCTGTAGTCAATGAATAGCATTCTCACATAGGTGTTCCTTTTGTCTAGGTGTGAAAGGGCAGTGTGGTGTGCAATAGAGATTGCATCATCTGTGGATCTGTTGGTGCGGTATGCAAATTTGGAGTGGGTCTAGGGTTTCTGGGATAATGGTGTTGATGTGAGCCACGACCAGCCTTTCAAAGAATTTCATGGCTACAGACGTGAGTGCACGGGCCAGTATTCATTTTGGCAGTTTACCTTAGTGTTCTTGGGCACAGGGACTATGGTGGTCTGCTTGACACATATTGGTATTACAGACTCAGATAGGGAGAGGTTGAAAATGTCAAAGAAAACACTTTCCAGTTGGTTAGCACATGCTCGGAGTACACGTCCTGGTAATCCGGCCTTGTGAATGTTGACCTGTTTAAAGGTCTTATTCACATTGGCTGCGGAGAGTGTGATCACACAGTCGTCTGGAACAGCAGATGCTTTCATGCATGTTTCACTGTTACTTGCCTCTAAGCGAGCATAGAAGTTATTTAGCTTGTCTGGTAGGCTCGTGTCACTGGGCAGCTCTCGGCTGTGCTTCCCTTTGTAGTCTGTAATAATTTATAGCCCGAGTCACTGGTGCTTCCTACGTTAATTTTTGCTCGTAAGCAGGAATCAGGAGGAAAGAATTATGGTCATATTTGCCAAATGGAGGGCGAGGGAGAGCTTTGTAAACGTCTCTGTGTGTGGAGGGAAAATGTTCTAGAGTTTTTTTCCCCTCTGGCTGCACATTTAAGATGCTGATAGAAATTAGGTAAAACTGATTAAATTTTCCCTGCATTAAAGTCTCCGCCCACTAGGAGTGCCGCCTCTGGATGAGCGTTTTCCTGTTTGCTTATGGCGTAAACTGTTCATTGAGTGCGGTTTTAGTGCCAGCCTCGGTCTGTGGTGGTATGTAGGCAGCTACGAAAAATACAGATGAAAACTCTCTATGTAGATAGTGTGGTCTACAGGTTATCATGAGATATTCCACCCAAGGCGAGCAAAACTTTGAGACTCCCTTAGATATTGTGCACCAGCTGTTGATTAGAAATATACATAGGCCGCCGCCCCATGTCTTACCAGAGGCTGCTGTTCTATCCTGCCGATAGAGCGTTTAACCCGCCAGCTGTATGTTAATAATGTCTTCGTTCAGCCACGACTCGTGAAACACAAGATATTACATATTTAAATGTCCCGTAGATAGGATATACATAGTTTCAATTCGTCCCATTTGTTTTCCAACGATTGAACGTTGGCTAACAGTACGGATGGCAAAGGCAGATTAGCCACTCGTCGCCTGCTCCTCACAACGCACCCCAATTTCTTTCTGCAAAATCTCAGTTTCTTTCTCCAACGAATGACGGGGATGAGGGCTTGTTCGAGTGTTTGGAGTATATCCTTCCAGGTAGCAGCAACATTATGTACAAAGTAAGTTACAAACAATGCAAAACAACTAACAAATTAGCACAGTTGGTTAAGAGCCAATAAAACAGCAGCCATCCTCTCCGGCGCCATCTCAGGTAGGGTTATAATTTACGCAATAGGCTACAAACACACACATTCACTATAATGTCCCATGGAAAGGCTCTTAAAAAGGACATATGGCAACTGAATTTACAACAGTGTGACATGCCACGATATGTATACTGAACAAAAATAATAACGCAACATACAACTATTTCATTGATTTAACTGAGTTACAGTTCATATGAGGAAGTCAGTCAATTGAAATAAATGCATTAGGCCCTAATCTATGGATTTCACTTGACTTGGAATACAGATGTGCATCTGTTGGTCACAGATACCTTATTTTTGAGCATTTAAATTTCCATCGATAAAATGCAATTGTGTTCATAGTCCATATCTTATGCCTGCCTATACTATAACACCACCGCCACCATGGTGCACACTGTTCACAACATTGACATCAACAAACTGCTCGCCCATACGACGCGATACACGTCTGCGGTTGTGAGGCCGGTTGGGACGTACTGCCAAATTCTCTAGAACAATGGTGGAGGTAGAGCTTATGGTAGAGAAATTAAAATGTAATTATCTGGCAACATCTCTGGTGGACACAATTGGACGCTCCCTCAGAACTTGAGACATCTGTGGCATTGTGTTGTGTGACAAAACTTCACATTTTAGAGTGGCCTTTTATTGTCCCCAGCACAAGGTGCACCTGTTGGTTTGATTATCCTGTTTGGTCAGCTTCTTGATATGCCACGCTTATCAGGTGGATGGATTATCTTAGCAAAGGAGAAATGCTCACTAACAGGGATGTAAACACATTTGTGCACAAAGCTTGAGACAACTAAGCTTTTTGTTCATTTCTGGGATCTTTTATTTCAGCTCATGAATCATCGGTCCAACACTTTACATGTTGCATTTATATTTTTGTTCAGTGTAGGTTATGGTTAAACTGTAGCCCATAATAATGGGGATTTGGTTAAAAAGAAATCTTAAAATGATGGCGGTGTTGATAATTATAATGATAAATATAATTATAGTGATATTGATGATGACTGCAATAATGTTGGTGGTGAGGATTTTGAGTCTGTGTGTCATTGTGTCTGTCTGTTCAGTTGGTAGTAATGTTGATGAATAGTGGTTGCCCCTAGGAACCCCAAAATCAACACCACTCACCCTCCTGCTGAGAGATGGCCAATTATCTGAAGCACCGTGAGATACCTTTATGTGTATGAACAGGAATGTTCTGTGTGTGTGTGTGTGTGTGTGTGTGTGTGTGTGTGTGTGTGTGTGTGTGTGTGTGTGTGTGTGTGTGTGTGTGTGTGTGTGTGTGTGTGTGTGTGTGTGTGTGTGTGTGTGTGTGTGTGTGTGTGTGTGTGTGTGTGTGTGTGTGTGTGTGTGTGTCCGACCTTCCGTCCATTTGTATGTGTATAACGGTATGTTTGAATCTGTATTTGTATATGACCACATGCTAGCTGGCCATTGCTGTAGAGCACAGTGGGATGGCTTTATATACTGTGCACCCAGGGGGTCATTGGAGTGTGGAGAGGTGTGCTGTGATCACACACTGGCTCACACTCTACATGGAAAGACAGAGAGCCATTCATTTGTGTCCATGACAGCAAGATCAACAGAGAGAATGAATGAGAGAGGGAGAGAGAAAGAGAGAGAGAGAGAGAGAATGAATGAGAGAGGGAGAGAGAAATAGAGAGAGAGAGAATGAATGAGAGAGGGAGAGAGAAAGAGAGAGAGAGAATGAATGAGAGAGGGAGAGAGAAAGAGAGAGAGAGAGAGAGAGAGAGAGAGAGAGAGAGAGAGAGAGAGAGAGATGGGAAAAGTAACAGAAAAGGGTGAAAATAATAATGGAAGAGACTCAAAAAGAGAAGGAGAGAGCAAGAAAGGGAGAGGAATATAGCAACTAACAATAAATGGAGAAACGTTATAATGAGTTCATAATAAATAAGCACTGTGAAGAAAGTGGACGGAGCAGTCAGAAGAACGAGAAGAGAATATCAGTTAGCATATTGTAGTCTTATCTGAGCAAGAGGAAGTTATTAAACACTACTCTGAGTGAATTAGGCTCAATACAATATAGCAAACTGTATTCATTCCATCATCTGAACACTTGGTTCTTGGCAGTTTGCCATACTTTAGGGACCCCAAGAGGATTACAGTTGTAATCGCACTCACTTTCCAATCCAATCTCATTCAAATGCGGTAGCAGGCTGGTTACCAAATTTCTTGGAGCCAGGGAACCATGAAATACACTGAACAAATGTGTCTTGCCACAATTTACTCCTTAGCCACGAAGGAACTAGCCATGACCTGCTGTTTGATATGCAGATCCAAAGCACACTCTCTGCACGCCCACCACACAACCTGTGTGTGTGTGTGTGTGTGTGTGTGTGTGTGTGTGTGTGTGTGTGTGTGTGTGTGTGTGTGTGTGTGTGTGTGTGTGTGTGTGTGTGTGTGTGTGTGTGTGTGTGTGTGTGTGTGTGTGTGTGTGTGTGTGTGTGCGTGCGCGTGCGTGCGTGCGTGCGTGCGTGCGTGCGTGTGTGTGTGTGTGTGTGCGTGTGTGTCTGTGCATTTGACCAAACTCACCCCTGACAGCGTACAACAATCCACCTCAATGGCACCATAGCAACCGAGAAAACAATTTACACTGGAGTCCAGTAAACTCCAAATTAAAACACTTCTGTGAAAATAGTTAGTTATGTCCACATGCATTGCTGCTCACCGAGGCGTGAGTCTGTTCTTCGGTGCTTCGCTTCAGAGCAGCAGTCCTCAGCAGTCCTCACTCCTCATGGTGTAGTCACGATTGTGGCCAGAGCCTCGGGGTGAAGCTCTATTCAGGTTTAGAATGAATCTCAACAGGCTAAAGTGGCTGCATTTTCTCATCTCCTCCCTTTCATTTACACTGAATCTATGGACAGGATTGGTGAAAGCTTCTGTATATAATGGATGTCCACCAGGTATTTTCTCGCACCTGTCATGCACTTTCACCACAGTGCCGAGAAATACGACGAGGAGAGAAAGCCGCTATAAACAATTGAGAGGCACAGATTAGCTAAAGAGAAATTCAGCAGAAGGAAAGCAGTTGAGGAGAGAAGGCCACTTGAGAATATTGAGATGTACCCTTGACTCTAGAGGGGAAGAAGGCCTTTGTTGTGGGACTGGAGAGTTGCCTCAGTGATGATGGAACACAACAAGTCAGTGCCAGTAAGGCCGACTGATTTCCTGCTATTAACACTAGGCTGCTATTCATCACAGTTATCACACTGTTAAAGTATTGCAGATGGTGAGGTTTCATTTTATCTAATCAAATCCTGTAGCCTACCGACTTACTTACATATTAGCTAGATGGTAACTGGTTTTCCTTGTTTCATCTTTTGCTCAGGTACACCAACTTAATACCAGCTGATCTTACAGTCTACACTCCTTGGAAAAAAAGGGTTCCAAAAGGGTTATTTGGCTGTCTCCATAGGAGAAACCTTTTTAGTTCCAGATAGAATCTTTATAGGTTCCGGCTGGAATCTTTTTGGGTTCCATGTCGAACCCTCTGTGAAAAGGGTTCTATATGGAACCCAAAAAGTTCTAACTGGAATCAAAAGGATTGTACCTGGAATCGAAAGGAGTTCTCCAATGGGTTGTCCTATGGGGACAGCCGACTATCCCTTTCAGGTTCTAAATTGCACCTGTGCAGTCAGAAAGTCTGGTATATTATAATATAGCAATATATGTCCTATACTCTAATACACTACTGTAGGATATAGTAAGACTTCATTTCACAGAGAGGCCCATGGTTTAATGGCTGTTCTGGTAAGGGAAGATATCAGACAGGACTATGACAGGTGGCAGCTGCAGACAGTCACATCAAGCTGTTCACGAGGTGATACCCTCTGTGCATGTGTGTGTGTGTGTGTGTGTGTGTGTGTGTGTGTGTGTGTGTGTGTGTGTGTGTGTGTGTGTGTGTGTGTGTGTGTGTGTGTGTGTGTGTGTGTGTGTGTGTGTGAGAGAGAGAGAGAGAGAGAGAGAGACAGACAGACAGAGAGAGATGTGGAGAGCAGTGGCGTGTCCAGGGGGTGATCTTTTTGGCCCGACAGCATCGGATACCTGGGCTACAGACACTATGACAGAGGTGTAAAGTGTCTGTGTGTAGCTGGTGAGATGAGTCATGCGCAGGACAGCAGATATGAGTAATGAAAGCAATTTTACTTATATATATCACAATACACATCGTAATAAATACAAGGCCACAAATACAGACCGCAATACAATAAACAATTACTCACAAACAAACATGGGGGAACAGAGGGTTAAATAATGAACAAGTAATTGGGAAATTGAAACCAGATGTGTAAGACAAAGACAAAACAAATGGAAAATGAAAAGTGGATCGGTGATGGCTAGAAGGCCGGTGACGTCGACCGCCACCCAAACAAGGAGAGGGACCGACTTCGGCGGAAGTCGTGACAAGAGGAGAGCTGTTTGTCTCGATCCGATGCTTTCTGTGGTGAAATAGATTCAGCTTCTTGTGAACTGGTGGAAAATTATGAAACACAGATAGAGAAGAATGATAACATTTTTAAAAATCACTTTTTTATTGTTCATATTTTTGGGGAATCCTGGCTTCCCTTGGCTTCCATGAATACGTGCCACTTTGTTGGCTGAATTTCATTACACTTGTGGTGTTTGTAATAGATGTCCCTTACCATTCAAATGGCGTGTGCACAGTGCACTGGTCGGATGCTGGAATTATTTTGGAGTAGACTAATGTGAGCAGGTGACCTACTTAACCTGCTTTTTTAAGTGATTTGTTTGACTACATGTACATATTACCTCAATGGACTCTGTACCGGTACCCCCTGTATAAAGCCTCGCATGTTATTTTACTGCTGCTGTTTAATTAGTTGTATGCTAATACCCTTATATTTTACTGCAAACACTGTAACAAAACTTGGAACTGATTTATGATTTATTTGAACAAGGAAATGTGCCTAAGCTGAAGTATTTAACGTGTTGAACCATCGTAATTATATTGAAAATATCCATCTTGCATCAATTAAGGTTCAAAATGTTATGGCCCCACTTAACTGGGTTTGTGCCCCATCTTGGCTACCCCATTCAAAATATTCTGGACATGCCACTGATGGAGAGAGAAAGAGAGAGGGAGAGAATCTTTTAGTCCACTTTGGTTTTATTGAGCCACTACTGGTCCATGTCAACATTTTTAGAACTGTGTCATGAGCCTCCCTCCCACTGTCTCTGCATAATCTCTCATATCCCATGCATGCTGACCTGGCGGGTTCCGCCACAGTGCCAGAGGCGCGTCACGGCGTGCAAACCCCATTATGTATCTACTAATACCCAATTAGAGCCTATCAATGGGTTCAATGGGGATGGGGCAGCCAACAGCACCCTTTACTTTCACTGTGAAAATGGAGATCACATTAATGTTCCTGCATTACAAATTCAGAATTCAGTTGAATTAAATGTCCGTCAGGTGTTTAGGCCTACGGATACTGTGGTAGAAGGATACTGTGGTTGCCTGTTGTGTGGTAGAGGCCAGATTACAATTACAGTTTGAGGGATTTGATGCTGGTGTGTGTGTGTGTGTGTGTGTGTGTGTGTGTGTGTGTGTGTGTGTGTGTGTGTGTGTGTGTGTGTGTGTGTGTGTGTGTGTGTGTGTCATATGAGCAGCTGCAATAATGATAACCGCTATGTAATGAACAGAAGGAAGCATCATAATCTTACGAGAGAGGAGGAGAGGATGGACCTGCAGGGGTGAAAGTGGATGATTTTTGTTAGGCTTCTTCTCCTACAGCTACACCTAACCACTCTCACTCTGTTCTAACTTCGAACCTTTCAAGGTAAAAGGGAACTCTTTCTCTCACGAACACTCGCACACAAACACCGCATTGAGCGCGTTGTCAGAGATGACAGCATAGAAATTCCACCCGGTATCCTACATGCATACACAAAGCTGTAGCTGTGGTAAAATATAACGAACACCGGGAGCTTGGTTCGCTTCGTTGCATGGGGGACTCACTGCCTATCCAAAAGGCAGAGCCAGTCCCCTGACCAACAGACTAATTCATTTGAATTAGTTCATGGATTTAATGATGTCACGAGATACGTAACGGATACGGGGATTAATATTACAGGCACCGAGAGTTTACACCGCGCAGTTTACACTGACTCTCGTGCCATTTCGATATACCATGGTTCCGGGATTTGAATAGGTAGGCTATCGTAACGAAACCCACTGGGAGTCATTAGAACAAAAAGCGCTCCTTCAATTTTCTACGCCTGCTTCGCGGCAGCAGATTGGGGTAATAGCCACCACCACCAGGATTGCACAAGTCTCCATTTCACATGGGCGAAGGCAGGGCTCGGTTCTGCTTTGGTTGGACCCGGGCTCGCTGTCAAGAACAAGACAAAGGTGTGTCGGACCCTGATAGGGAACCGGAAACGCGAGAGAGATGGGCCGAACTGTTCGACCAACTGGACCTCAATAAAGACGGTAAAGTCGACATCAACGAGCTGAGGATAGGACTCGCTGCCCGCGGTTTACTTCGCAGTGACGCGGAGGAGGTGAGAGGGATAGTGATTTTGGGGGTATTCCAATAGACATGTGTATCCCTTGAATTATAGCCTGCATGGCACATTAATTGTGTGTGTGTGTTCTTGGCTGAGTAAGGAGTAAAAAGATTATGTCCTGTCAAACAACACAAACTGATCAACAGTATGTATGACATAGACCAGGGGTTCCTAAACTTTTTTTTTTCTGGTAGCAAATTCATCAGTGACCCCCTCAAAATCCGAACACAACTCAGACTTTAGAGTGAGGTAAAAAAATAAATAAAAAACGTTTCATGATGCTGCAGTGCATACATGGCCAGACTAACCAATACTTCAGCCATGGAAAGTAAAATGGAATACAATAAGTTTTTAGTTGAAAACTGGATCATTGATGGACTACTGTGGATCCCTGTGAGCCTCCCAGGTCCTGTTGTGCGTCTAAGGGTATATTGTAGATCAATAATATTGTATTGTGTATTGTATTGTATTGTATTGCACCAACTTCTTCCACAGACCCCCTGGCCAGATTTGTGTACATTTGTGTGATCTGTTGTTGTGACAACTGCTCTACATTTCTTAATGTTTAAACAACACATTTAAAAAAATCGTTTTTCTGTTAAAGGTCCGAACAGTGAACATCATGTTTTTCATAACATTTGAGGATATTTGGATGAAACCAGTGAAAAAATTACTGTACATTAACAAAGTTGATCATGAAGTTAAATCAAATCAAATCAGATTTATTTATATAGCCCTTCTTACATCAGCTGATATCTCAAAGTTCTGTACAGAAACCCAGCCTAAAACCCCAAACAGCAAGCAATGCAGGTGTAGAAGCACGGTGGCTAGGAAAAACTCCCTAGAAAGGCCAAAACCTAGGAAGAAACCTAGAGAGGAACCAGGCTATGAGGGGTGGCCAGTCCTCTTCTGGCTGTGCCGGGTGGAGATTATAACAGAACATGGCCAAGATGTACAAATGTTCATAAATGACCAGCATGGTCAAATAATAATAATCACAGTAGTTGTCGAGGGTGCAACAGGTCAGCACATCAGGACTAAATGTCAGTTGGCTTTTCATAGCCGATCACTAAGAGTATCTCTACCGCTCCTGCTGTCTCTAGAGAGTTGAAAACAGCAGGTCTGGGACAGGTAGTTAAGTTACTGGTCCCCTCCCCCATGTCAAACACTTGAATTCAGGGATTACTTCTGTCTTTATTTAACTAGGCAAGTCAGTTAAGAACATATTCTCATTTACAATGACGGCCTACCGGGGAACAGTGGCTTGTTCAGGAACAGAACAACAGATGTTTACCTTGTCAGCTCTGGGATTAAATCCAGCAACCTTTCGGTTGCTTTAACCACTAGGCTACCTGCTGCCCCTATGCAATGTCAAGTAGGGCTGTAAATGTTATACACCAATGGTAGCGTCTTGTAATCTGAACTAATTTAAATATGTAAAGCCTCTTAGGGATCAAATCCCATTAACGGGATCGATTTGACAACATCCAGTGAAATGGCAGAGCGCCAAATTCCAATTAAATTACTATAAATATTAAACTTGAATCACACATGCAATGCACCAAATTACTGCTACACTTGTTGTTAATCCAGCCAACGTGTCAGATTTCAAAAAGGCTTTACTGCGAAAGCAAACCATGCTATTATCTGAGGACAGCACCCCATCAAACAAACACAGACAATGGTTTGTCCTCTGGGTTTCACCTGCCAAATAAGTTCTGTTATACTCACAGACATCATTCAAACAGTTTTAGAAACTTCAGTGTTTTCCATCCAGATCTACTAATAATATGCATATCCTAGCTTCTGGGCCTGAGTAACAGGCAGTTTACTTTGGGCACGCTTTTCATCATGACGTGAAAATACCGCCCCCTAGCCTTAGGAAGTTTAAAACCTCCATCACATGTGCGCATCATACAGCTTTGTTTACAAACCATAAATAGCTCAAGTAGAACGTGGCAGAACGATACTGGTAACTCAACTTTTCATCTGTGTTGTAACTTATAACTAGCAAGCTATACTTACCATCATGCCGGAAAAAAACACACTGTGTTGTGACTGGATGCCATAGTGATAATTTAACATTACACTATTTCCTGAAGAATGAAGACATCCGTAAGCAGTGGCTGATTTTTATTTCTGCTGGACAGGATCATAACACCAGTGTGCAGTGCACATTTAGAGCGAAGTTGCTTTATAAATTGGGGAGAACATTTGATGTGTCTTGCCAGGAAGCTAATCATGAAGATGGATGCTGAACCATCATTGACAGTGGATCAGTTTATCTTGAAAGCACTGACCATAATGTAAGTATGAGTCTGACACGGTGGCTGTAACTGTGGCTACTTTGACGGTATATTTTCTGCATCACAGCTGATTGTCACTATATGGTTTTTGTTCTTCCATCCCTAAGCCCCCTACATTGAGTCTGAGAACTGACAGCAAACAGCTGAAATGAAGGAATGTTGTCCACAAAAGGAGTTCTGGTGTGTATAGTATTTGTAATTTACCCCTAAAAATTATATTCTGCCATTCAATTATGTGGGTTGTTGTCTTATATTTGCTGTAGCTTGTGTCATTGGGGCTCTAATGATCTACATTTTAGAAAATTCAACATCTATTCGGTTTGCACATCTTTCCAGGCAACCAACGCAGCAGGAATGCCATGATACAAAATCAGCTTTCCCATGACAAAGGGGCCTGTGAAGACATAAAAAAAGAAGGGGGATATGCTGTGAAGCCTGTGAAGACAGACCAAGTGAAGACAGACCAAGGAAGGGGAATATGTTGTGAAGCCTGTGAAGACAGATCAAGTGAAGACAGACCAAGGAAGGGGAATATGTTGTGAAGCCTGTGAAGACAGATCAAGTGAAGACAAACCAAAGAAGGGGGGATATGTTGTGAAGCCTGTGAAGACAGATCAAGTGAAGACATACCAAGGAAGGGGAATATGTTGTGAAGCCTGTGAAGACAGATCAAGTGAAGACATACCAAGGAAGGGGGGATAAGTGAAGACAAACCAAAGAAGGGGGAATATGCTGTAAAGCCTGTGAAGACAGACCAAAGAAGGGGGGATATGCTGTAAAGCCTGTGAAGACAGACCAAAGAAGGGGGGATATGCTGTAAAGCCTGTGAAGACAGACCAAAGAAGGGGGGATATGCTGTAAAGCCTGTGAAGACAGACCAAAGAAGGGAGGATATGCTGTAAAGCCTGTGAAGACAGACCAAAGAAGGGGGGATATGCTGTAAAGCCTGTGAAGACAGATCAAGTGATGACAGACCAAAGAAGGGGGGATATGCTGTAAAGCCTGTGAAGACAGATCAAGTGATGACAGACCAAAGAAGGGGGGATATGCTGTAAAGCCTGTGAAGACAGATCAAGTGAAGACATACCAAGGAAGGGGAATATGTTGTGAAGCCTGTGAAGACAGATCAAGTGAAGACATACCAAGGAAGGGGGGATAAGTGAAGACAAACCAAAGAAGGGGGAATATGCTGTAAAGCCTGTGAAGACATCAATATTGATCAATGTTGATCAATATTTCAGATATGCTTGCCTCATGTAAATGCACAAATAAATGTCTGATCAATACATACAATTCTGAACATATTGTCATTTATAATACTAATTCAGAGGCACCAATCAATTGTCCAGTACACTTATTGTATGCTGTTTTCATGTACATTCCCTTATGTCGAAGCTTCTAGGGGGACTCAGACTTGACTAATTCTGCTGAAGAAGTGTATCAGTGAACAGTATTCTGTAATTAGATACAAAACAATAGAAATGCAATTGTGTATTGCTGCTGTTTGACTGATATCTAACAGTCCATTATCAGCTCTTTTGAGAACATTTGTAGAGAAAATGGGTTGAGGAATACTATTTAGGGTCAGAATGACATGTCACCCATTGTTTACCTGGTCATCATTGACATGTGACCCATTGTTTACCTTGTTACCTGGCAACGACCACAAGGGTGTTTCAAAGAGCTGTCATTCAAGGCGAGCACATGATATAAGCTTCCCGCCCACTCAGCCTGTTCTTCCAGGCTTCCTGATAGTTAGAGATGGGAGAAAGGGTACAATTTCTTCAATTCTGAGCATTTTAATAGTGTAAAAATGTTATGGGTGATGTTTCGGTCATTCAAATTTTTACTTGAGAAATCGGTTGACTGTGCGGGACCTTTAAAACAGTAAGACAAAATAATACAATCCCACATGGACAATGCAGAATAGGGTCCTATTGTGTATGGTGGTCCCATAGATCTGGTAAAGAGGTCAATCGAACTTGAACAAAACAATGGAAACGCGTGGGGGAAAGGGCTCCTCATTGCCCCCCAGCAAAATTAGCCTACATTTAGGCTATTGTTTGCATGTGTATTTCACACTATGTTGGGGTAAAAATCGGAGTATAATACTTGTATAAGATGAAAACCCCAAAACGACGCTAAATTGTAATTATTTTGCCTCTATGGCCTACTTATTGCCTTACCTCCCTAATCTTACTACATTTGCACACACTGTACATAGATTTTTCTATTGTGTTATTGACTACGTTTGTTAATTCCACGTGTAACTCTGTTCATGTTTGTGTGGCACTGCTTTGCTTTATCTTGGCCAGGTCGTAGTTGTAAATGAGAACTTGTTCTCAGCTGGAATACCTGGTTAAATAAAAGTGAAATAAAAAAATATGTTAATGTCATCGTTACCAATTAACTGCATTACAGTTAAAAACAACTTGGCCTACCACCACCAATTTCTATATGCTAGCTATGCTAATTAGTTTATAGCAAAAGTTAGCATTTAGCAGTCACTTTTTCTAAACCTGAAAAGTGACATCTACATGTTATGCAGCAAAAACAGCCAAATATATCCAAATTGGATTTAAGTAACCGCATTGTGGGCCTGTTACAATACATAAATCATTACGGATTTGACCAATATCCACTTTGTTAGATCAGATTTATTGAAAGTGCGCCAATCTGGTCAATCTGAACGAATCAGCCTGTAGGAGTAGAGATGTTGTTTTGTTTGTAGGATGTGTTTATTTTAGTGTTCCATTGACTCCTTTACCGCATCTATTGCGTATGACCGCTAGGGGGAAATGACGTTCTATCTACTGCAGTCATAGGTTGAATCTCAAACAGAACACTTGGCCCCTAAGCCCTTTATCGAGTGGCCACTTGCTGTTGTGTTCGATAGAGCTCAATTGAGTCTGCAAGTGTTTTGGCCAAAATGAGTATTGAGACGATGCGCACTCGACATCTCAACTGACATTTATCAATATTCCAAAATTCTAAATCCATGCGCAGGCATTGTCTCACACAACCTGTCTTGTGCATGACTCACTCGCTATGAAACATGGGCACTGGGACAGATGCATGCGCTGATCGATAGTGAAAAAGTTGTACAAACAAAACAACATCTCTACTCCTGCACAAAATACACTGCTTAAAAAAATAAAGGGAACACTAAAATTAACACATCCTAGATCTGAATGAATGAAATATTGTTATTAAATACTTTTTTCTTTACATAGTTGAATGTGCTGACAACAAAATCACACAAAAATGATCAATGGAAATCAAATGTATCAACCCATGGAGGTCTGGATTTGGAGTCACACTCAAAATTAAAGTGGAAAACCACACTACAGGCTGATCCAACTTTGATGTAATGTCCTTAAAACAAGTCAAAATGAGGCTCAGTAGTGCCTGTATGACCTCCCTACAACGCCTGGGGATGCTCCTGATGAGGTGGCGGATGGTCTCCTGAGGGATCTCCTCCCAGACCTGGACTAAAGCATCCGCCAACTCCTGGACAGTCTGTGGTGCAATGTGGCGTTGGTGGATGGAGTGAGATATGATGTCCCAGATGTGCTCAATTGGATTCAGGTCTGGGGAACGGGCAGTCCATAGCATCAATGCCTTCCTCGTGCAGGAACTGCTGACACACTCCAGCCACATGAGATCTAGCATTGTCTTGCATTAGGAGGAACCCAGGGCCAACCGCACCAGCATATGGTCTCACAAGGGGTCTGAGGATCTCATCTCGGTACCTAATGGCAGTCAGGCTACCTCTGGCGAGCACATGAAGGGCTGTGCGGCCCCCCAAAGAAATGCCACCCACACCATGACTGACCCACCGCCAAACCGGTCATGCTGGAGGATGTTGCAGCAGAACGTTCTCCACAGCGTCTCCAGACTGTCACGTCTGTCACATGTGCTCAGTGTGAACCTGCTTTCATCTGTGAAGAGCACAGGGCGCCAGTGGCGGATTTGCCAATCTTGGTGTTCTCTGGCAAATGCCAAACGTCCTGCACGGTGTTGGGCTGTAAGCATAACCCCCACGTGTGGACGTCGGGCCCTCATACCACCCTCGTGGAGTCATTTTGCAGGGCTCTGGCAGTGCTCCTCCTGCTCCACCTTGCACAAAGGCGGAGGTAGTGGTCCTGCTGCTGGGTTGTTGCCCTCCTACGGCCTCCTCCACATCTCCTGGTGTACTGGCCTGTCTTTTGGTAGCGGCTTCATGCTCTGGACACTACACTGACAGACACAGCAAACCTTCTTGCCACAGCTCGCATTGATGTGTCATCCTGGATGAGCTGCTCTATCTGAGCCACTTGTGTGGGTTGTAGACTCCGTCTCATGCTACCACTAGATTGAAAGCACCGCCAGCATTCAAAAGTGACCAAAACATCAGCCAGGAAGCATAGGAACTGAGAAGTGGTCTGTGGTCACCACCTGCAGAACCACTCCTTTATTGGGGGTGTCTTGCTAATTGCCTATAATTTCCACCTGTTGTCTATTCCATTTGCACAACAGCATGTGACATTTATTGTCAATCAGTGTTGCTTCCTAAGTGGACAGTTTGATTTCACAGAAGTGTGATTGACTTGGAGTTACGTTGTGTTGTTTAAGTGTTCCCTTTATTTTTTTGAGCAGTGTATGTGCAAGTATATCGTCGCTAGTGATTTCATCAACTGATTTAGCTTGTTGTAGCCTGCTTGCTGCTCGCTAGCTTCACTGACAAACACAGGGATTGAATGTTAGCTAGCAAAAGATGTTGGGAACTGTACTGAGAAACACTGTGTAGCTTGTAGCTTGTCACTTATCTACGATAGTTTCACAGATTGCTGATGAAGTTGTTGACATGTTCCCAGCAGTCAGTCCGTAACATTGGGTCAGCTAAAAGCACAGCACACCAGCAGACTCAATAAGGGCAGAGCAGGCTGTTCGCGGATGTCACTTGCCTTTCTCTGCCATTTTTCCAACTTAATGACGTACAGAGCACTTTATTACTATACATTTTTAAATTGAACCTTCATTTAACTAGGCAAGTCAGTTAAGAACAAATTCTTATTTACAATGACTGCCCAACCCGGACAACGCTGGGCCAATTGTGCGCCGCCCTATGAGACTTCCAATCACGGCCGGATGTGATACAGCCTGGATTCGAAACAGAGACTGTAGTAATGCCTCTTGCACTGAGATGCAGTGCCTTAGACCGCTTTGCCACTCTGTGGCAAATCATTTGAAAGATGTATATAGAGATATACTAACATTACAGAATTGTTGCGTTATGTACAGTATTTGAACAAAAAAAATCCCCTTTTCCCTTTATGATGATGATCGTGACCTGTTAGTGGTAGTTTTGTAATAACAGCACTGTGATAAAAAATATATAGAAAATACATTGTTTTTCAGTAAGGGATTAAAAAATATATATAAAATACATTGTTTTTCAGTAAGGGATTTAAAAATATATATAAAAAAATTATGTTAAAAAATGGTTGATCTTGTTGCCGACCCCTTAGGTACCTTTTATTAATTTTTTAATTTCACCTTTATTTAACCAGGTAGGCAAGTTGAGAACAAGTTCTCATTTACAATTGCGACCTGGCCAAGATATGCCTATGCATATAATTGACAGCTTTGGAAAGAAAACACTCTGACGTTTCCAAAACTGCAAAGATATTGTCTGTGAGTGCCACAGAACTAATGCTACAGGCGAAATCAAGATGACATTTCATACAGGAAGTGCCCCAGATTTTGAATGCGCTGTGTTCCAATGTCTCCTTATATGGCTGTGTATGGGTCACGAATAAGCTTAGACCTTCTGTCGTTTCCCCAAGGTGTCGACAGCATTGTGACGTATTTGTAGGCAAATCATTGGAAGATTGACCTTAAGCTGCCACGAATGATTTATCATCAAATAGATATGTGAAAAACACCTTGAGGATCGATTCTAAACAACGTGCGCCATGTTTCTGTCGATATTATGGAGTTAATTTGGTAAAAAGTTTGGCGTTGTAGAGACTGCATTTTCTGATTTTTTTCTAACTGCCTGAACATTTGCTATCTAACTGAGAGTCTCCTCATTGAAAACATCTGAAGTTCTTCAAAGGTAAATTATTTTATTTGAATGCTTTTCTTGTTTTTGTGAAAATGTTGCCTGCTGAATGCTAGGTTTAATGCTATGCTAGCTATCAATACTCTATACTCTATACTCTACTCTATACGCTATGGTTGAAAAGCATATTTTGAAAATCTGAGATGAGTGTTGTTAACAAAAGGCTAAGCTTGTGAGTGAATATATTTCTTTCATTTCATTTGCGATTTTCATGAATAGTTAACGTTGCGTTATGGTAATGAGCTTGAGGCTATAATTACGCTCCCGGATACGGGATTGCTCGACGCTAGAGGTTAAGGGGCGCCTTTGGAGCGGCGACCCTCACCGCTGACCTCAGACTGGGGACCCTTGCAGCGGGCCCCGAGTGAAGGGCGACTCTGGCAGCGCCGGAGTGAAGGGCGACTCTGGCAGCACCGGATTTAAAAGTAGATGTTCAAATTGTTTGGGTACAGACCTGGATAGTAGGACAGAACTCTGCAGGCTATCTCTGCAGTAGATTGCAACACCGCCCCCTTGTGCCGTTCTATCCTGTCTGAAAATGTTGTAGTTAGGGATGAAGATTTCAGAATTTTTGGTTGTCTTCCTAAGCCAGGATTCAGACATCCGGGTTGGCAGAGTGTGTTAAAGCAGTGAATAAAACAAACTTAGGGAGGAGGCTTCTAATGTTAACATGCATGAAACCAAGGCTATTACGGTTACAGAAGTCATCAAAAGAGAGCACCTGGGGAATAGGAGTGGAGCTAGGTACTGCAGGGCCCGGATTCACCTCTACATCACCAGAGGAACAGAGAAGGAGTAGGATAAGTGTACGGCTAAAAGATACCTAGTGGACTCCAGTTTGAGACGCACTGACATAGGCAACTGTGTAGTTCCTGTCTTTACTATAAACAAGTATATTTGTTTATAGCCTACTAGTACAATGAACAGGAACTATAACCTGCTTCACTTATTCCGAGTGTATAGGCCTCTCATATCGCAATCTTTAACTACCTGAGCTATGAGCTATGGTCCAGTCTAGCCGGTGTCTCAGTGCTCTATTTTGACCCTGTGATGTCACAGGAGAAGCGGGCAGAGTGTTCTACAGGCAGTGAGAGGCATTTTACTACAGATATTAAAAGAGTTCCAGTGCTATTTTCACCAATCCCTCCAACTCAAGGTGCCTGTCAAGGTGCTATCTGAAAATTCTGTTGCTTCAACACAATACTGATGCATGTTTTTCTGATCTGCCTGTCCCAGTACATGACAGGAAAGAAACACTTTCCTGAATTAATATTTTAAAGGTATGACTGTAACACAAACCTGGTGCAGCCCTGACCCCGCCTGACCTTAATATCAGTGTCTGGCGCACACGCACACACACACACACACACACACACACACACACACACACACACACACACACACACACACACATCTTAACCTCAGTCTTCAAATCAAATTTGATTTGTAAAATACTTTGTTAACAACAGGTGTAGACTAACTGTGAAATGCTTAGTTACAGGTCCTTTTCCAACAATGCAGAGAGAAAGAAAAGGTAGTAATAAATACACAATGAGTAAGGATGACTTGGCTATGTACACGGGGTACCAGTACAGAGTGGATGTGCAGGGGTACGAGGTCATTGAGGTAGATGTGTACATCTACTGTAACTAGGAATAAAGTGACAGATGATAAACAGTAGCAGCAACGTATGTGATGTGTCAAAACAGTTAGTGCAAAAAGGGTCAATGCAGATAGTTAAATATTTCATCAAATAGCTACCCGGACTAACTATTTATGGCTTGTGGGTAGAAGCTGTTCAGGGTCCTGTTGGTTCCAGACTTGGTGCGTCAGTACCACTTTCCATGTGGTAGCAGAGAGAACAGTCTATGACGGTTGGCTGGAGTCTTTCTTTTACAGCCCTCCTCTGACACCGCCGGGTATAGAGGTCCTGGATGGCAGGGAGCTCGGCCCCAGTGATGTACTGCAAGCGGTGATACAGCCAGTCAAGGTGCTCTAAGTGGTGCAGCTGTAGAACCTTTTGAGGATCTGACTGCCCATGCCAAATCTTTTCAGCCTCCTGAGGGAGAAGAGGCATAGTCGTGCCCTCTTCACGACTGTGTTGCTGTGTGTGGACCACGATCCTTAATGACGTGGACACCAAACTTGCAGCATTCAACCCTGTCGATGTGACCCGGGCGTGCTCGGCCCTCCGTTTGTCTTGTTGACATTGAGGGAGAGGTTGTTGTCTTGGCACCACACTCCCAGGTCTCTGACCTCCTCCCTATAGGCTGTCTCATCGTCGTTTGTGATCAGGCGATTGTTGGGGATCACCGTCATGTAGTCGGGAAACTTAATGAGGGTGTTGGAGTCGTGAGTGGACATGCAGTCGTGGGTGAACAGGGAGTGGTGGATGTGTTGTTGCCTACCCTCACCACCTGGGGGCGGCCCTTCAGGAAGTCCAGGATCCAATTGCAGAGGCAGGTGTTCAGTCCCAGGGTCCTTAGCGTGATGAGCTTGGAGTGCACTATGGTGTTGAAGGCTGAGCTGTAGTCAGTTTATAGCATTCTCACATAGGTGTTCTTATTGTCCAGGTGGGAAAGGGCAGTGTGGAGTGCAATAGAGACAACCTGAGCTATGGATCTGTTGAGGCGGTATACGGATTGGAGTGGGTCCAAGGTGTCTAGGATGATGGTGTTGATGTGAGACATGACCAGCCTTTCAAAGCATTTTATGGCTACAGATGTGAGTGCTTCGGAGCGATAGTAATTTAGACAGGTTACAATGGCGTTCCTGGGCACAGGGACTATGGGGGTCCACTTGCAACATGTAGGTATTACAGATTGGGTCAGGGAGAGGTTGAAAATATCAGTGGAGACGCTTTCCAGCTGGTCAGCCCATGCTCTGAGCACGTGTCCTGGTAATCCGTCTGGCCCTGCAGCCCTAACCTGTTTAAAGATCTTACTCACATTGGCTACAGAGAGTGTGATCACGCAGTCATCCGGAACAGCTGGTACACTCATGCGTAGTTCAGTGTTGCTTGCCTCGAAGCGAGCATAGTTAGCTAATCTGGTAGGCTTGCATCGCTGGGTTTCGTACTAGGATTCGAACCAGAAGCCATGGATTACAGTCAACATCTGTACTGAGCTAAAGGCTAGAGCTGCCGCTTTCAAGGACACTATCAGTGGAAGGGACAGTCCCTGGATTTCAGATAACTTGGCAGAATTAATTAGAAAGAGAAACATCTCTTGGGCTCAAGCTAGACATACAAGTGCTCCAGTTGACTGGGCCTCCTTCAGAGTGCTAAGAAACAAATACACAGGGTTGATCAGGAAGTCAAAATCAGATGACTATTTAGATGCAGTCACAGAGAACCTAAACAACCCTACCAAGTTCTGGAAGTGAATCAAATCTATGTCAGGTTCTAATGTCTCCTCTGGCCTTCCTGACAATTTAATGATGGATTCTAATGTCTCCTCTGGCCTTCCTGACAATTTAATGATGGATTCTAATGTCTCCTCTGGCCTTCCTGACAATTTAATGATGGATTCTAATGTCTCCTCTGGCCTTCCTGACCATTTAATGATGGATTCTAATGTCTCCTCTGGCCTTCCTGACAATTTAATGATGGATTCTAATGTCTCCTCTGGTCTTCCTGACCATTTAATGATGGGTTCTAATGTCTCCTCTGGCCTTCCTGACCATTTAATGATGGATTCTAATGTCTCCTCTGGCCTTCCTGACCATTTAATGATGGATTCTAATGTCTCCTCTGGCCTTCCTGACCATTTAATGATGGATTCTAATGTCTCCTCTGGCCTTCCTGACCATTTAATGATGGATTCTAATGAAGTGAAGGATAAAGCCCAGATTGTAGGGGTTTTAACAAGCACTTCTTATCTGCTGGTTCAGTGTTTGATAATGGTGGGGCCCAGGCCTCTAATGTAAGCTCTGTTACAGTCAACTATGATATAGGCCCTCATGTGAACCATTTTAACTTTGAGCCTGTTTCTTATACTGAGGTCTATAAAGCACTAAAGGCAATAGACACTACAAAGTCTGCAGGTCCAGACAACTTGGACCTCTACCTCTTAAAGATAGCAGCTGGTATTATTACTGAACCTGTGGCTCACATTTTCAACTTGAGTCTCTTGACCAATTACATACCCAGTATTTGGAAATCAGCTTATGTCCTCCCACTGCTAACGGGTGGAGATCCCTCAGATGCTAATAACTATCGTCCTATATCTAAACTCCCTATCCTGGCCAAAGTCTATGAATCCCCAGTGAACTCACAGTTAAAAAAACTTCTTAATTGAAAAGAACATACTGAGCGGGGTTCAGTCTGGCTTTAGATCAGGGCACAGCTTCACAACTGCAGCTATGGCAGTGTTACGGTTTTCTTCCGTTGAAGGAGAGTCGGACCAAAACGCAGCGTGGTTAGTTCGATACATCTTTAATGACGAAAAACCACGAACAATACTAAAACAACAAACGGAATGTGAAAACTGATGACTACAAACACAGAGACAGGAACAATCACCCACGAAACACTCAAAGAATATGGCTGCCTAAATATGGTTCCCAATCAGAGACAACGATAATCACCTGCCTCTGATTAAGAACCGCCTCAGGCAGCCATAGACTTTCCTAGACAACCCTACTCAGCCACAATCCCAATACCTACTAAAATCCCAATACAAAAACACGCCACAAAATAAACCCATGTCACACCCTGGCCTGACCAAATAAATAAAGAAAACACAAAATACTAAGACCAAGGCGTGACAGGCAGTGGTAAATGACATCATTAATGAACTTGATAAAAAGCAACATGGTGCTGCTCTGTTTGTGGATTTAGCAAAGGCCTTTGATTCAGTTGACCACGAATTGTTGCTAGATAGACTCAGAAACATTGGTCTCAGTGAAGGGGCAGTAAATTGGTTTAGCAACTATCTTTCTGACCGAACACAATGTGAATATACCAACAATCACAAGTCTAGCTTTCTTGAGATTAATAGAGGTGTGCCCCAGGGTTCCATTTTAGCTCCTGTGTTGTTCTGAATTTGTATTAATGATTTGGGAAATGGGATGCAACCAGCAAAGTTACATCTATATGCAGATGATACAAATCAAATCAAATCAAATGGAGTTACAGTTATATATTCATGCTTCTCTGGTTCAGGCTGTTGAAGAGCTCCAGACTGCTTTTCAGCCACTGCGGGCCTCCCTTTATGGTCTCAAACTGGTCTTGAATATACAAAAAAATAAATTCATGACCTTTACCAGAGCTAGAACTCTGCCAGATAACATTAGCATTGTCACATTTGGTGGCTTATCCATTGAAAAAGTGTCATCCTACAAATACCTAGGTATTTGGTTGGATGACAAGTTGTCCTTTAAAGTTCATGTGGATAATCTTGTGACAAAGCTTAAATTGAAATTGTGTTTTTATTTAAGCTTGTTCATGCCACTTTTCTCTCTGTAATTGATTATGGTGACTTGTTGTATATGCTTGCAACCTCCTCCATCTTACAGAGACTGGACTCTGTTTATCATGCATCCTTGAGCTTTATTACAAATGCCAAGTCACTCATTCACCATTGCACATTGTACCAAATGCTTTTATTAGGCTGGATCATGTTGTTGTATTGTTGTGTGTTTTAATTCTGTAATGTATTGATTGTTGCTGTCTTCTTGGCCAGGTCAAGTAGAAAAAAAGAGACTCTGGGTCTCAATGGGCTTTTCCTTGTTAAATAAAGGTTAAATCAAATTTTAAAAAGAGCTAAGCACAGGCAGAATCCTAAAGGAAAACCTGGTTCAGTCTACTTTCCAACAGACACTGGGAGGTAAATTCACCTTTTAGCGGAACAATAACCTAAAACACAAAGCCAAATATGCACTGAAGTTGCTAATTAAGACAACATTGAATGTTTGTGAGTGGCTTAGTTACAGTTTTGACTTAAATCGGCTTGAAAATCTATAGCAAATATTGTACAATCCAGGTGTGTAAAGCTCTTAGAGACTTTCTCAGAAAGACTCACAGCTGTAATCGCTGCCAAAGGTGATTCCAACATGCATTGATTCAGGGGTGTGTTTTTACTTTGTCATTATGGGGTATTGTATGTAGATATGTGAGAGAAAACAATCAATTGAATCCATTTTGAATTCAGGCTGTAACACAACAAAATAAGTCAAGGGATATGAATATTTTCTGAAGGCACTGTAGGTGATAGTGCACTTGCTTTAAGTAACACTCACACAGAAGAACACAGATAGCACTCCTCAGATTACAGCTAATCAGTCATTTAGATTAGCATAAAGGAAATTAGCTTAGGAGATCACTCCACCACAGTCAGTAGTTTAGTTTAGCATCACTCCTTTCACATAGCATCATCCCTCCCCAGCCATGCAGCAGATTAGTTTAGCATTATCTCCACACTCAAATAGTAGGCTAGATTAGCTAAGCATCATCCCTCCCCAGCCATGCAGCAGATTAGTTTAGCATTATCTCCACACTCAAATAGTAGGCTAGATTAGCTAAGCATCATCCCTCCCCAGCCATGCAGCAGATTAGTTTAGCATTATCTCCACACTCAAATAGTAGGCTAGATTAGCTAAGCATCATCCCTCCCCAGCCATGCAGCAGATTAGTTTAGCATTATCTCCACACTCAAATAGTAGGCTAGTTTAGCTAAGCATCATCCCTCCCCAGCTATGCAGCAGATTAGTTTAGCATTATCTCCACACTCAAATAGTAGGCTAGTTTAGCTAAGCATCATCCCTCCCCAGCTATGCAGCAGATTAGTTTAGCATTATCTCCACACTCAAATAGTAGGCTAGTTTAGCTAAGCATCATCCCTCCCCAGCCATGCAGCAGATTAGTTTAGCATTATCTCCACACTCAAATAGTAGGCTAGTTTAGCTAAGCATCATCCCTCCCCAGCTATGCAGCAGATTAGTTTAGCATTATCTCCACACTCAAATAGTAGGCTAGTTTAGCTAAGCATCATCCCTCCCCAGCCATGCAAGCAGATTTGTTTAGCATTATCTCCACACTCAAATAGTAGGCTAGTTTAGCTAAGCATCATCCCTCCCCAGCCATGCAGCAGATTAGTTTAGCATTATCTCCACACTCAAATAGTAGGCTAGTTTAGCTAAGCATCATGCCTCCCCAGCCATGCAGCAGATTAGTTTAGCATTATCTCCACACTCAAATAGTAGGCTAGTTTAGCTAAGCATCATCCCTCCCCAGCCATGCAGCAGATTAGTTTAGCATTATCTCCACACTCAAATAGTAGGCTAGTTTAGCTAAGCATCATCACCCACAGCTGTGCTTTTCCTTCAAATCTCCTCTGGGAGTTTTCAGACACCACAGGCAATATCCCTCTGGACCAGAATGTATTTGTCTGGCAATGCTTAAATAGACTTTGCGCTGATTATATTTGTGTCATGGAGGAGCGGGCCAATTCAAAGGCATACTTAAAGTTATGCTTGTCATGTGTTATACAGACAGCTTCCATCAGCTACACAGAGTTACAATTCAAGCATTTATACCTAACAGAAAGTTGAAATGGTGAGGATAAGTGGCAAGATAAGCAGGATATTGTCATTTGAATTTCATGACAATATGCAAATGTGTGTGTGGGGGTGTGTGTGTGTATTGGTCAAGTGCATTGGTTCAGGTCAGATTCCAGTATGTGATTGTTACTGAAGAGTAACTGGACACTGGGCACAGGAGTGAATCGGATTATGACGAGGTCAGAGTAGGGGTTCTCTCACTCTCGCTCTCTTGCTCTCTCTCTATACTGTTTTCTCTCTCTCTCTCTCTCTCTCTCTCTCTCTCTCTCTCTCTCTCTCTCTCTCTCTCTCTTCCTCTCCTTGTTTGAGGAAGCACTAGAGAGGATGAATATAGAACAGTTCTGCTGATTGTTTTATGTTTGCAGGTTATGACCTTGTAAAATAATGATAAGCTTTGTTGTCATTTCTCACGCACTCCTTCCTGCTTCTTCCCTTCACTCCCTCCATTTACCTCTCACCCCCTCAAACTATCACCTTACCCTAAATCACACCCCTGGCCCCAACCCACCCCACACTTTTTCACCTTGTCACATCCCCCTCAACCTCTCTCTCACCCCCTGTCCCCTACACTGTTTGACCCTTCACCCCCTCCCTATCTGCTATTTTTACCCCCCCTCTCACCCCAATCCTACTCCTGCAGATAGTGCGTGAGAGTGACACCAACCATGATGGCTTGCTGGACTTTGAGGAGTTCTCTCAGTACCTGTGGGCCCACGAGAAGGAACTGCGGCTCATGTTCCACACACTGGACCGCAACCATGACGGTCGGCATGGCCACCTCACTCACACACACATTTACATTTGACATTTTAGTCATTTAGCAGACATTCTTATCCAGAGCGACTTACAGTTAATGCATTCACACACACAGAAAATAAGTATTTAAATAACATTATAAACTGGGTGGTTCGAGGGCCTGAATGCTGATTGGCTGACAGCCGTGGTATATCAAAATGTATACCACGGCTATGACAAAACATATATTTTTACTGCTCTAATTAAGTTGGTAACCAGTTTAAAATAGCAGTAAGGCACCTCGGGGGTTTGTGGTATATGGCCAATATACCACAGCCCTTAGCCGTGGTATGTTGACCATGTACCACACTCCCTCAAGCCTTATTGCTTAGATAATCATGTATTTGAACCCAAGTCTGATCTAAACACACATAAGTAGACACATGTAGGAGGGCCATTTGGATACAATGTCCTTTCACTCACAAAACACTGTTTAAATTGTTCATACATGCACAGAGCATTCTATGTCACATTGCACTGGTATGGTAATTTATCTGAATGTGTGGTATGACTGCATGAATGGTATTTAGTATCATACCACATTAAGGCATGTAGTTCACAAAGTAGCCACACACACACATCACTGTGCTCTAACTGTACTGTATGCCTGTAGGTACATATTGCATATTGTGGGCACTGATGGGATTCACTATTTATGCAGGCCGCATTGATGTCGGGGAGATTCAACAATCGCTGCACAACCTGGGACTGGAGGTGTCCACAGAACACGCCATCAAAATACTACAGAGGTGTGTGTGTGTGTGTGTGTGTGTGTGTGTGTGTGTGTGTGTGTGTGTGTGTGTGTGTGTGTGTGTGTGTGTGTGTGTGTGTGTGTGTGTGTGTGTGTGTGTGTGTGTTGACACTGCTCTGTGTGTGCTCTCAGTATGGACAGGGACGGCACCATGACTATCAACTGGAGTGAGTGGCGAGATCACTTCCTGTTTAACCCTCTTCACAACATGGAGAGCATCGCCCACTACTGGAAACACTCTCTGGTCAGTCAGTACTGCCTATCTATGCCTTCTATCTCTACACTCTCTAGTTTAGATCTTTGCTTGACATGAAGTAGCACAGATAGCATTATATGGAATTTTCAATTATTGATGTAATAAAATGTAATTACATATTAACTATAGAAACTAAACATTTTGCCAGTATCCTTTCATTACAAATGTGGCCATTTTCTCAATCTATGTATTTATAGTTACTCTGTAATTACATTTTATGTTATAGTTTACACAGTTTAAATTGTTTCTGATGCTTTATCCAGGAATTTTAGTTTGGTAACCTTAGAGAAGGGTTCATGTAATTTACATTTGGTGAATACAGATAGTTCTGGATGCCAATCAAGTTTATTGATTGGCATCTCTGTGATTTCTCAGATGTTTGACATCGGAGAGCACATGACAGTGCCGCCAGAGTTTTCCCAACAAGAGCGCCAGTCGGGGGTAGTGTGGAGGCAGCTGGTTGCCGGGGCGATGGCAGGGGCGGTGTCACGTACAGGAACCGCCCCCCTCGACCGTCTCAAGGTCTTCCTACAGGTGAAGGGTTACTGTTGTGTTTACTACAGGCTCAGAGGTTAGATGTCAGTGCAGTGCTGATTAGTAGAATTAGGTGTGCTAGAGCAGGGCTGGAACAAAAGCCTGCACATCCAGTAGCTCTCCAGGAGGAGGGTTAGCCACCCCTGATATGCAGAATGTTATTAGAGTTACTGACAATGCTGTCTCTCTAGGTGCATGGCTCCAGCTCTAGGGGGATCAACCTGTGGACGGGGCTGAGGGGGATGGTCCAGGAGGGGGGTGTACGAGCCCTCTGGAGGGGCAACGGCATCAACGTTCTCAAAATAGCCCCAGAGTCTGCCATCAAGTTCATGGCCTACGAACAGGTGAGGGAAGAGGACTGTACGCACCTGTACACAAATGTGGGTGTAAGAGGCCCCAGAGGTTGATTTGGAATTATTATGGACAAATTTACATCTGTAAATAAGTTCTGGTGTATGGGGTAGTCATTAGTGAAGCATAGGAATGAAGGAGTCAGACACCCACACTGAGGTGTGAAATGTTGCTCACACACACACACTCTGTTTCTCACCCTGTCAGACACACCCTGTGTCTCTACGTGTTGTGTCTCTGACTCTCCTCCTTCACCCCAGTGTGACTCACGTATTCCCCCTCTTACCCCCAACTCCCCCAATCTACACCTCCCCCTCACTATGTATCCCTGCCTATCCCACCTCCCACAATCTATCCCCCTCACCCCTTAATTCCTGTATATCCCTGACTCTCTTCCACCTGCCTGTCTCTCCTCTCCCCCCTTTCTCCCCTGACTCCTCCATCTTAGATCAAGTGGCTGATCCGGGGCAGAAATGAAGCAGGTACTCTGCGGGTGCAGGAGAGGTTCATCGCTGGCTCTCTGGCTGGAGCCACTGCACAGACAATCATCTACCCTATGGAGGTGAGTGAGGGGAGACAGACCGACAGAGAGATAGACAGGCTTTTTATTGAATATAGAAACATAGGACTTTTCTCTCATTTTCCTTCTCTTCCTTGCACACCCTCTCTCTTTCCCGTTTCTCCTCCCTCTCTCACTTCCCAGGTGCTGAAGACTCGTCTGACCCTGAGGAAGACTGGCCAGTACTCTGGCATTGTAGATTGTGCCCGTCAGATCCTGAGGAAGGAGGGGGTGCGAGCCTTCTACAGGGGCTACGTGCCCAACACACTTGGCATCATACCGTATGCTGGCATAGACCTGGCCGTCTACGAGGTGTGTGTGAGAAAGTGCGTGTGTGTGAGAGAGAGAGTAGGGCTGTCCCTGAAAAAAAAAAACATCTTGGTTGACCGTCGTTGAAATGTATAAAAGTATATTTTTCCATATATAGACACACCTTTATATGTTTTAATAAAATCAACTATATGCACTGAGCTTGTCTGATGCTTTAAGCGCACTGCTTGATGAAATAATTAAGACACACAAATGACTCAAGAGGGAACCAGAGATCAAGATAACCAGAAGAAAAAAAATCTGTTCTCGACCCTCCTCCTCCCGCTGCTGCTAGCCTTCATAGATTCTGCCGGTACGCTCCTGAAGTTGCCGGAAATATGATAGAGTGATGGACTGTGCCATCCCCATGGCCTCCTCAATGTTTTAGTCCACTGAGAGAGGCACGAGTCAGACAAGTGTCTTGTCTGGCATAAAAAAATAAATGTCAACCAAGAGCCTATCGACCAAGCAATTGACCAGTCAACTAAATGGTGTGTGTGTGTGTGTGTATTTGTCTGCCTGCCAACTGTGTTTGATGTTTTCTGGGAAAGCTAAACCTCATCACTGGCCCTGTCCCTTGTACTCAAGTAAAATGCCAGTCAGTATGTATGCTGCTGTTACTGTTGCTCAGCTCTCTCGTAAAAATTACTTTTATGTGTTTAAGTGAACTTTGAGTTTTACTTTTACTAGCAGTCAATGAGCCGTAGTTCTCTCTACTATGTCCTCATTTTTTTAACACAATAAAATATAGGTCAAATTAACAATGTAGCCTATCTATCCCTTCTCTTATTCCTCTCTCATTTCTACCCTCTACCCCTCCTCTTTCTCCTCTCTCTTTTTTCTCTTTTGATTCTTTCCTTCTCTTTTCTCGCCCCTCTTCTCTCTCGTCCCCTCCCCCTTTCCATCTCAGACTCTGAAGAATGCCTGGCTCCAGCGGTACAGTAAGGGCTCTGCTGACCCGGGGGTGTTGGTACTGCTGGGCTGTGGTACTGTGTCTAGTACCTGTGGACAACTGGCCTCCTACCCCCTGGCTCTCATTAGAACACGCATGCAGGCCCAGGGTGAGACTGGTGTACAACTGAACTGCAATTATACCTTCTACCTTACTACATAACATAGATGATATTACATAGATAATATAGATTCAATTACATTCTATAACATAATCTATAACAAACAAATTACTACCTACTATGTCAACCTATTACCCTATATCTACAGTGCCTTCGGAAAGTATTCAGACCCCTTGATTTGATCCACATTTTGTTACGTTACTGCCTTATTCTAAAATGGATTTAATAAAAAATGATCTTCCGCAATCTACAGTACCCCATAATGACAAAGCAAAAACAGGTTGTTAGACTTTTTAGCACATTTATTAAAAATTAAAAACAGAAATACCTTATTTACATAAGTATACAGACCCTTTGCTATGAGAATCGATGTTGAGATCAGGGGCATCCTGTTTCCATTGATCATCCTTGAGATGTTTCTACAACTTGATTGGTCCACCTGTGGGAAATTCAATTGATTGGACATGATTTGGAAAGGAACACACCTGTCTATATAAGATCCCACAGTTGACAGTGCATGTCAGAGCAAAAACCAAGCCATGAGGTCAAAGAAATTGTCTGTAGAGCTCCGAGACAGGATTGCTTCGAGGCACAGATCTGGAGAAGGGTACCTAAACATTCCTGCAGCATTGAAGGTCCCCAAAGAACACAGTGGCCTCCATCATTCTTAAATGGAAGAAGTTTGGAACCACCAAGACGTTCCTAGAGCTGGCCGCCCGGCCAAACTGAGCAATCGGGGGAGAAGGGCCTTGGTCAGGGAGATGACCAAGAATCCGATAGTCACTATGACAGAGCTCCAGAGTTCCTCTGTGGCGATGGGAGAACCTTCCAGAAGGACAACTATCTCTGCAGCAAATCAGGCCTTTATGGTAGATTGGCCAGATGGAAGCCACTCCTCAGTAAAAGGCACATGACAGCCCACTTGGAGTTTGCCAAAAGGCACCTAAAGACTCTCAGACCATGAGAAACAAGATTCTCTAGTCTGATGAAACCAAGATTGAACTCTTTGGCCTGAATGCCAAGCGTCATGTCTGGAGGAAACCTGACACCATCTATACAGTGAAGCATGGTGGTGGCAGCATCATGCTGTGGGGATGTTTTTCAGCTACAGGGACAGGGAGACTAGTCAGGATTGAGGCAAAGATTAACAGAGCCACTTACTGAGAGATCCTTTTTTTAGTTTTTTAGAATTTTTACCTCATTTTCTCCCCAATTTCGTGGTATCCAATTGTTTTTAGTAGCTACTATCTTGTCTCATCGCTACAACTCCCGTACGGGCTCGGGAGAGATGAAGGCTGAAAGTCATGTGTCCTCCGATACACAACCCAACCAAGCCGCATTGCTTCTTAACACAGCGCGCATCCAACCCGGAAGCCAGCCGCACCAATGTGTCGGAGGAAACACCGTGCACCTGGCAACCTTGGTTAGCGCGCACTGCACCTGGCCCACCACAGGAGTCGCTGGTGCGCGATGAGACAAGGATATCCTTACCGGCCAACCCCTCCCTAACCCGGACGACGCTAGGCCAATTGTGCGTCGCCCCACGGACCTCCCGGTCGCGGCCGGTTACGACAGAGCCTGGGCGCGAACCCAGAGTCTCTGGTGGCACAGCTGACGCTGCAGTACAGCGCCCTTAATCACTGCACCACCCGGGAGACCCAACGAGAGATCCTTGATGAAAACCTGCTCCAGAGCACGCAGGACCTCAGACTGGGACAAAGGTTTACCTTCTAACAGGACACAGCCAAGACAATGTAGGAGTGGCTTTGGGACAAGTCTCTGAATGTCCTTGAGTAGCCCAGCCAGAGCCCGGACTTTAACCCCGATCTAACATCTCTGGAGAGACCTGAAAATAGCTGTTCAGCAAAGCTCCCCATTCAACCTGACAGAGCTTGAGAGCATCTGCAGAGAAGAATGAGAGAAACTCCCCAAATACAGGTTTACCAAACTTGTAGCGTCATACCCAAGAAGACATAATACTGTAATCGCTGCCAAAGGTGCTTCAACAAAGTACTGAGTAAAGGGTCTGAATACTTATGTAAATGTGTTAATTCCATTTTTTATTTGTATAAATTAGCAACAATTTCTAAAAACCTGTTTTTGCTTTGTCATTATGGGGTATTGTGTGTAGATTGATGAGGGGAAAAACCAATTTAATCAATTTGAGAATAAGGCTGTAACGTAACAATTTGTGGAAAAAGTCAAGGGGTCTGAATACTTTCCGAAGGCACTGTATTACTGTTCCAAACAGAGTTGAATGCATTCAGTTGTACAACTGACTAGGTATCCCCCTTTCCCCTATCTATTAATAGCTATCTAACGGATATAACTGAACAACAGACGATTTCGCCCACTTTCCCTCTTTCCACCAGCCTCCACTGAGGGCGGGCCCAAGCTGTCCATGGTCGGTCAGTTCAAGCACATCATATCACATGACGGGGTACCTGGGCTCTACCGTGGCATCGCCCCCAACTTCCTGAAGGTCATTCCTGCTGTCAGCATCTCGTACGTGGTATACGAACATATGAAGAAGGCTCTGGGTGTGAAATCGTAGAGAGAGGAAGTGAGAGGCAGAAGAAAGAGAGGGATATAGAGTGCAGCTCTTGGATTTCAAGATGGAGAGGAAGACAGCAGAGGATTGAGGGATAGAAGACCCTTTCATACACATTCAGTAAGCTTCCCGTTTACACCTAGCGAGACAGATATACTCACTGTTTGAATCTCTCAGCCCCTCAGCCCCTCAATGATGCTGTACCGTCATTAAGAAAGAGGGAAGAGTCTGCTATCAGGCTGAGCTGATGTCTGTAAGAAATGGCTGTGTCCGAGACAGATTAGGAGGAGGAGGTGTGAGAGGAATGAATGAGAGCGAGAGAGAGAGGGAGGGGGGTGGAAGAGAGAGAGAGGGGGTGGAAGAGAGAGAGAGAGAGAGAGAGAGAGAGAGAGAGTGTGCGTGCTGTAACCCCCATTGTAGTCACATCTCCACAATAAGTCTGTGTGTTGCCCTCCAACCAAACACAGTGAAGCACACAGTACAGTTTGTATACCTATATGTAGGCACTTATCTAAGGTCAGTTTCATGTTTTGTGAATATAAAGTGATCTTCCTCCAATGACCTTGACATGTACTGTATATTCTCTCTTTACTACACAGCAGAATGTGTGGGGTTGTTCCACAGTGTGCTGTTGCTAGAACACTACCAAGCCAAAGTACCCTACACTTTATTTCAATATCTCAAAAGAGATTAGAATTGGATTACATGCACTATGTTTGTTTCAGTTGCTATTCTCAAAAAAGTACATTCTAATGGGGGAGATTCTAAAGTTCTTAAACGAGGAAACTTTGACGTTTACATGATGTACTGTATATTGATACAGTATGCATTTTGTAAGGGAAAGATTCTGAACACATTTGCAAGATATACTTATACAGGGTCTTATACAGAGCTGTTCCCCCGACCTAGTCCATGAATGACTTTGCACTTTTTAGAAAGGGAATGTTTCTCCCCTATTTCAAGTGGCTCTCAGTCAGGTCCAAAATTATTGGCACCCTTGATAAAGATGAGCAAAACATACTAAATAATGCACATTTTGACCTATATTGTCTGCTCCGAAGAAATTGAACATGGTATAATTTTATACTAAGACAATTACTCAGAGAAAGAGATTTTGTTTAAAGCTAGAATCCTTAAATAACAAAGTGGTCAACCCACCACTTTTTTGGTAAAAATCTGAGGGAAGGGCCTGGAGAAATGTAACCATAACGGCACTGAGCCTTTTTCTCAAATGTTTTATGAGATTGGAGAACACATTGGGAGGGATCTTAGACCATTCCTCCATACCACTGGTTTTCAATGGGGTTCATGTCTGGAGCCTGAGATGGACATTGCAAAATGTTGATTTTGTGGTCAATTAACCATTTCTTTGTGGCTTTTGATGTGTGCTTGGTGTTATCGTCTTGCTGGAAGATCCACTTTTGCAGCTAGGTTTCAGCCTCCTGGCAGAGGCAACCATGTTTTTGGCTAAAATGTCCTGGTACTGGGTATAATTCATGATGTCGTTAACAAGGGCCCCAGGACCATTGGTAGCAACATTGCCCCATAACATGAAATATCCACCACCATATTTTACAGTAGGTTTGGGGTTATTTTCTGCATATGCATTCTTTCTTTCGACGCAAAATCCAGCACTGGTGTGCATGGCTAAAGAGTTATATTCTCATGTCGTCCAGCAAATATAAACGCCTGGAGTTTGTTAAATGGCATTGGCACTTGGATTTGAACCAGTGGTATGGTCAGATGACGTGAACATAGAGATCTTTGGCCACGCACACCAGTGGTGGGTTTTGCATTGAAAGAAATATGCATATGCAGAAAATAACCCCATACCTACTTTAAAATGTGGTAGTGGGTCTTTCATTTTATGGGGCTATTTTGTTTCTGCTGGTCCTGGGGGATTCACACTTCCTGGCCTCAAAATCAGGATTATTGCCAGTTGTCTTGTCCTGGTAGTTAATAGATCAATAGCTCACCCACCTGGTTTCCTAGGTCTGAATCAGTCCCTGATTAGCAGTGGTGGAAAAAGTACCCTATTTTCATACTTGAGTAAAAGTAAAGTGAAAGTGGGGCGACAACGTAGCCTAGTGGTTAGAGCGTTGGACTAGTAACCGGAAGGTTGCAAGTTCAAATCCCCGAGCTGACAAGGTACAAAAGTCATTCTGCTCTTGAACAGGAACCCACGGTTCCTAGGCCGTCATTGAAAATAAGAATTTGTTCTTAACTGACTTTCCTGGTTAAATAAAGGTAAAAAAAATAAAAAAAATATTTAAAAAAGTCACCCAGTAAAATACTACTTGAGTAGTATTTGGTTTGAAATCTACTGAAGTATCAAAAGTAAATGAAATTGCTAAAATATAGTACTTAAGTATTAAAATTCAAGTATAAATCATTTAAAATTCCTTATATAAAGCAAATCAGACAGTGTCATTTTCCTTATTTTTTTAATAAATAGCCAGGGGCATGCTCCAACACTCACACACCATTTCCAAACAAAGAGTGTTTTTAGTGAGTCCACCAGATCAGAGACAGTAGGGATATTCTCTTGATAAGTGTGTGAATTAGACAATTTTCCTGTCCTGCTTTTGTGTTTCAGGGAAAATGTATGGAGTAAAAAGTACATCATTTTCTTTAGGAATGTAGTGAAGTAAAATTAAAAGTTGTAAAAAATATAAATAGTCAAGTAAAGATACCCAAAACCACTAGGTAAGTAGTACTTGCAAGTATTTTTACTTTATAACTTTACACCACTGCTGATTAGAAGGAAAGTTACCCATCTATGATGGGCTCCCGTGTGGCGCAGCGGTCTAAGGCGCAGCGGTCTAAGGCACAGCATCTCAGTGCTGGAGGTGTTACTACAGACCATGGTTCGATTGGGCGGTGCACAATTGGCCCAGCGTCATCCGGGTTTGGCCGGGGTAGGCCGTCATTGTAAATAAGAATCTGTTCTTAACGGTCTTGCCTAGTTAAATAAATACATACAATCAGGAATTCCATGCTCTTGGTGGAAGTGAATGTGCTGTAGGTTATCTCCCAGTCTGGAGTGCACGTTAGTAACCAATTTTATGGGATTCTACATGTAATTCTATGAAATGCACATCATCATCATTATAATTTCATAGCCGAGGCACAATGAACTTTTACTGTAGTTTAATTTAGGTTTAGAATGAGAAAGTAGTTACCTTTAATTCTATGGTAAATTATGTGATTAATAAAAACATTCTACCCATACTCTGCCCTCGTTGTATTGGGATACAGTAATGGTCTCTCTGATGGATGTCAATAGGTTTAAATTAGAGCAGGAAATTGAATAAGCTGCTTAAGTGTTGTTACATACTGATGAGCAAAGACC
The DNA here is from genome assembly GCF_023373465.1 of Oncorhynchus keta. Lineage (NCBI taxonomy): Eukaryota > Metazoa > Chordata > Actinopteri > Salmoniformes > Salmonidae > Oncorhynchus > Oncorhynchus keta. Next base: position 36,138,532 of record NC_068452.1, on the reverse strand, counting down.
ATTACATAGATTCTATAAGACATTGCTGCTGGCATAGATTCATATTGATTCATATGTCACACGTGTTATTTGTCATTTGGAAGCCAATGACTTAATTTCCCTGATGAGATTTCCACCATCGTGTCCATCATGACTATTGAAAGCCATCTATTTGCCTAACTAACTGGTGATTCAATTTTAAATATCTTGTCTAAGCCTTTATATCCTTGCTGGCTCTTTGGCCAGACTTGTATCACTTTTTAACAGGTTGGGAAATATGTGAAAGGGAGGAGTTTTAGATAGTAGTTCCTTGAAATGAAATAGAAAGGGGAAAAGGGAATGAAAAGGGTAGATGAGAGAGAAGTTATTAAGAGATAACTGTAGACAGATGTGTGATGCATTTACTTTAAAAGTACTGAAAGCAACTCCTGTATTGTAGATAAGAAATGAACTGAGCGTAACCTCCATAGTAAACAAATGTAATATTGTAAAAAAATATATATACATTGTTAACATTGCAAGCTATGGTTGTGAATGCTTGCTTCATGGAGTATTTTAAGATCATATTTTCTTTCAAAATACTTTGAATGCTTGCTTGAATGCTTCTTAGTGTTGGGATGCCTTGAATTTGCAGAATGTCATCGTAGAGCATGATTAGTGCATGCTAGTATATTTTAAAAAACAGACTCAAACTGTATTTTATGTCTTTAGACTGCTCTTTAGACTGCTCTGTCTTTCATAATAATTATATGTATTAACACCCTTTATACAACTGTACAGTCTAACCCTCTTCTTTATAATATGATAATATATGCCATTTATAAAGGCTACTGGTGGAAAACCCTTTCCATTCACTGACTCGTCGACAGTCATTCCTGTTCAGTAACATCCATTTGTTCTCTCTCTGCACTTTACGAACAGCCATGAAGTAAAATTAGCCGTCACTCTGTTTTTATTGCATGAGTTGTAATTGCTTAATGACAGATAGTCTGTCATTGTTAATGTTCTCTGGAGCTCTTGCAGTGATTAAGGCTGCTGCTCCGTTCACAAGTTTGTGTTTACTTATCTTCCTGAATCTATATTATATTTACTTCCTCTACAAACATATCAAATATTTGTTGGATATATGTTTTGAATATAGCTGCTACCACCCCCTACCTGCCTTTTTATTCTAAGTAATAATATTCACTATCTAATCGTCGCCTTCATAACAGACATCGATGCGGGCGTAGATTGTATCAAGAAGTAAAAAATGGGAGACTAGCGAATGCACATTTTTTTTTTTTAATTGCTTGATATTTTGAGGGCTACTGTATTGTATAGAAATCAGGGGCTTGTTGGTTCTGTCTGGTATGAAACCAGCAACTCCCATGCTGGGCATGTACACTACTGTAGCTGCAGTGCTAAGAGGACTAGCCCTCTTGGCAGTGGTCGTAGTATGTGTATCACAGGGTTGGTGCAATGTGTTTATTGAATTCTGCGTAACATATACTCTGCAAGTATTATGATCAGTATTATTTCTAAAATGATCTATTGTGAATGTGTAGAAAATGATACAGAACTGTAGTTATTGTCTACAGAAATGCATTGCCATGGCATGGTTGCTTGTATGGCACTTTTCTTTTCAAGGAAATTGCTATTTACCTTGTCTGGTGAATGTGGTGGATTGGGTTGGCCCAAATTGGTATATCTACAAATACAGTGCCTTGCGAAAGTATTCGGCCCCCTTGAACTTTGCGACCTTTTGCCACATTTCAGGCTTCAAACATAAAGATATAAAACTGTATTTTTTTGTGAAGAATCAACAACAAGTGGGACACAATCATGAAGTGGAACGACATTTATTGGATATTTCAAACTTTTTTAACAAATCAAAAACTGAAAGATTGGGCGTGCAAAATTATTCAGCCCCTTTACTTTCAGTGCAGCAAACTCTCTCCAGAAGTTCAGTGAGGATCTCTGAATGATCCAATGTTGACCTAAATGACTAATGATGATAAATACAATCCACCTGTGTGTAATCAAGTCTCCGTATAAATGCACCTGCACTGTGATAGTCTCAGAGGTCCGTTAAAAGCGCAGAGAGCATCATGAAGAACAAGGAACACACCAGGCAGGTCCGAGATACTGTTGTGAAGAAGTTTAAAGCCGGATTTGGATACAAAAAGATTTCCCAAGCTTTAAACATCCCAAGGAGCACTGTGCAAGCGATAATATTGAAATGGAAGGAGTATCAGACCACTGCAAATCTACCAAGACCTGGCCGTCCCTCTAAACTTTCAGCTCATACAAGGAGAAGACTGATCAGAGATGCAGCCAAGAGGCCCATGATCACTCTGAATGAACTGCAGAGATCTACAGCTGAGGTGGGAGACTCTGTCCATAGGACAACAATCAGTCGTATATTGCACAAATCTGGCCTTTATGGAAGAGTGGCAAGAAGAAAGCCATTTCTTAAAGATATCCATAAAAAGTGTTGTTTAAAGTTTGCCACAAGCCACCTGGGAGACACACCAAACATGTTAACGAAGGTGCTCTGGTCAGATGAAACCAAAATTGAACTTTTTGGCAACATTGCAAAATGTTATGTTTGGCGTAAAGGCAACACAGCTCATCACCCTGAACACACCATCCCCACTGTCAAATATGGTGGTGGCAGCATCATGGTTTGGGCCTGCTTTTCTTCAGCAGGGACAGGGAAGATGGTTAAAATTGATGGGAAGATGGATGGAGCCAAATACAGGACCATTCTGGAAGAAAACCTGATGGAGTCTGCAAAAGACCTGAGACTGGGACGGAGATTTGTCTTCCAACAAGACAATGATCCAAAACATAAAGCAAAATCTACAATGGAATGGTTCAAAAATAAACATATCCAGGTGTTAGAATGGCCAAGTCAAAGTCCAGACCTGAATCCAATCGAGAATCTGTGGAAAGAAAACTGCTGTTCACAAATGCTCTCCATCCAACCTCACTGAGCTCGAGCTGTTTTGCAAGGAGGAATGGGAAAAAATTCAGTCTCTCGATGTGCAAAACTGATAGAGACATACCCCAAGCGACTTACAGCTGTAATCGCAGCAAAAAGTGGTGCTACAAAGTATTAACTTAAGGGGGCTGAATAATTTTGCACGCCCAATTTTTCAGTTTTTGTTTTGTTAAAAAAGTTTGAAATATCCAATAAATGTCGTTCCACTTCATGATTGTGTCCCACTTGTTGTTGATTCTTCACAAAAAAATACAGTTTTATATCTTTATGTTTGAAGCCTGAAATGTGGCAAAAGGTCGCAAAGTTCAAGGGGGCCGAATACTTTCGCAAGGCACTGTACATACTCTTACAGGTACAGATACTGTAATTCTGAAATTGCTACAAATAAAGCTATTTTCAAGTCCTTTTTCTTTGCAGTTTTCATTTTCCATTCACTGTCTTTCAAACCTTTCCCACTTATAGGCCTGTATTCTATTGACGTAATGAGAATGTTTAAACCTGCTGTATGAGCTCCGCCACTGGGCAAACCACTTTATTATTATTTTTCACCTTTTGTATGGGATGCGTGCTGGTGGCAGGGAAGTCAGGCGCAGGAGATCGAACTTGGTATAAACGGAGCAGTTTAATAAGTGCTCAAAAACTCAGAAAACCAAAATGTGCAAAATAATACAAGTGGGTACAAAACCCGTCGCACACCAGAACAATTATTGCACAATGCTTACAAACAAACAATCACCGACATGGACAATGAGGGGGAAGAGAGGGTTCAATACACAACATGTAATGAATGGGATTGGAACCAGGCAAAACCAAAGGAAAATGAAAAGACTTCGACCAAGGAGATGGACCAACTTCGGCAGAAGACGTGACACCTTTATTTAACCAGGTAGGCTAGTTGAGAACAAGTTGTCATTTACAACTGCGACCTGGCCAAGATTAAGCAAAGCAGTGCGACACAAACAACAACACAGAGTCATTTCAACGTGAAAAATGTGGGTAATTTTTGGATGCGATGTTGATCAGAGATATTTCTACTTTTTATTGGCCCACTCAAAAAGAGAGACAGAAGTTTGTTTGCATTCCTAATGTGTTATCACTATGCATTCAACCATCTAAAAGCACAACCAAATTCCAATGGAAAAACAATGTGGGATTTTTTATTTAGTTGTTATCTAAATGTGTTATCACTGCACTTTCAACCATTTAAAGGGACAACAAAGTTGAAATGGAAACACAATGTCAGATATTTTGTATTTATACAGCAATGTGATATCACTGTGCTTCATCTAATAGCACAACCAAATGACCTGAATTGCAGTTGAGGTTATATTAAAAGTACATAATTACAAGTGATCAATGCTGTTCGAGATTCTGTGCAGATATTTATATTGTGGATCTCCACCTCCGACCTTTGCCTGCCATCTTGAAATTCTATGATTACATAAGACTTTTATAGGTATAGTACCCGAATAATGTGGCCATGGATGAGTTACTCATTTTAAGGTTGAATTAAAACTGTTACATTAGTCTGTATTACAAAAGTCATCTCGATTTGTGTTAGGTTGACAACGCAACCAAATATCAACATTTAAAGGATATGTATCTAATGCTTGGACAGTTACATATGAGCCACTGACGTAATTCTAGTCTTTAACTTACATTTTTTGTTAAGTTGGAGACGTGAATCCAACATAATTTGTTAGCCTATTGACAAGTTAATATGAATGGTGTCATATTGGAGTCACTTTTATTGTAAATAAGAATTGTATATGTTTCTGAACACTTCTACATTAACGTGGATGCTGCCATGATTACAGATAATCGTGAACATTGCAAACTCACTGGACACTACCCACACATACTTCCACTGACACTCCAACACACATACATACACTAAAGACACTCAAAGACACAAACCCCACACACACACATGCATATTGATGTCCCAAATACTACTCTGTTATTATCTATCTTGATTGCCTAGTCACTTTTACCCCAACCTAAATGTACGTACACTATACAGTGCATTCAGAAAGTATTCAGACCCCTTGACTTTTTCCACATTTTGCTACGTTACAGCCTTATTCTAAAATAGACGTTTAAAACATGTTTACCTCCTCAATCTACACACAATACACCATAATGACAAAGCAAAAACAGTTTACAATTTTTTTCAAATGTATTACAAATAAAAACCTGAAATATCCTATTTACATAAGTATTCAGACCCTTTACTCAGTACTTTGTTGAAGCACTTTTGGCAGCGATTTCAGCCTTAGAGATGGTTGTCCTTCTGGAAGGTTCTCCCATCTCCACAGAGGAACTCTAGAGCTCTGTCAGGGTGACCATCAGGTTCTTGGTCACCTCCCTGACCAAGGCCCTTTTCCCCCGATTGCTCAGTTTGGCCGGGCGGCCAGCTCTAGGAACAGTCTCTGTGGTTCCAAACTTCATCCATTTAAGAATGATGGAGGCCACTGTGTTCTTTGGGACCTTCACTTCAATGGTTCATACATTTTTTGGTACTCTTCACCAGATCTGTGCCTCAACACAATCCTGTCTCGGAGCTCTACGGACAATTCCTTCAACCTCATGGCTTGGTTTTTGCTCTGACATGCACTGTCAACTGTGGGATCTTATATAAATAGGTGTGTACCTTTCCAAATCAAGTCCAATCAATTAAATTTACCACAGGTGCACTCCAATCAGGTTGAAGAAACATCTCAAGGATGATTAATGGAAACCCACCTGAGCTCAATTTCGAGTCTCATAGCAAAAGTTCTGAATACTTCTGTAAATAAGGTATCTGTTTTTTATATGTAATACATTTTCTAATATTTCATTATGAGGTATTGTGTTTCGATTCATGAAGAAAAAATATATTTTATCCATTTTAGAATAAGGCTGTAACATAGCAAAATGTGGAAAAAGGGAAGGGGACTGAATACTTTCCGAATGCACTGTATATACAAATGTATGTGGACTCTCCATCAAATTAGTGGATTTGGCTTTTTCAGCCACACAGCCACGCAATCTCCATAGACAATCATTGGCAGTAGAATTGCCTTACTGGTCAGTGACTTTCAACATGGCACAATCATAAGATGCCACCTTTCCAACAAGTAAGTTTGTCAAATTTCTTCCCTGCTAGAGCTGCTACGGTCAACTATAAGTGCTGTTATTGTGAAGTGGAAACGTTTAGGAGCAACAACTGGTCAGCCGTAAAGCGGTAGGCCACACACGCTCACAGAACGGGACCGCCGAGTGTTGAAGCGCGTAGTGTATAAAAATCATCTGTCCTAAGTTGCAATGCTCACTACCAAGTTCCAAACTGCCTATGGAAGCAATGTCAGCACAATAACTGTTCGTCAGGAACTTCATGATCTGAGTTAACATGGCTGAGCAGCCGCACACAAGCCTAAGATCACCATGCGCAATGCCAAGTGTTGGCTGGAATGGTGTAAAGCTCGCCGCCATTGTACACTTGAGAAGTGGAGACGCGTTCTGAATGAATCACACTTCACCATCTGGCAGTCCAACAGAAGAATCTGGGTTTGGCGGATGCCAGGAGAATGCTGCCTGCCCGAATGCATAGTGCCAACTGTAAAGTTTGTTGGAGGAATAATGATCAGGGGCTATTTTTAATGGTTCGGGCTATGCCCCTTAGTTCCAGTGAAGGGAAATCTTACCGCTACAGCATACAATGACATTCTAGACGATTCTGTGCTTCCAACTTTGTGACAACAGTTTGGGGAAGGCCCTTTCCTGTTTCAGCATGACAATGCCCCCATGCAGAAAGCGAGGTCCATACAGAAATGGTGTCGAGTTCGGTGTAGAAGAACTTGACTGGCCTGCACAGAGCCCTGACCTCAACCCCATTGAACATCTTTGGGATGAATTGGAACGCCAACTGCGAGCCAGGCCAAATCACCAACATCAGTGCGCAACCTCACTAATGCTCTTGTGGCTGAATGGAAGCAAGTCCCCGTAGCAATGTTCCAACATCTAGTGGAAAGCCTTCCCAGAAGAACGGAGGCTGTTCTTCTGGGAAGCAGCAAAGGGGGGACCAACTCCATATTAATGCCCATGATTTTGGAATGAAATGTTCAACAAGCAGGTGTCCACATACTGTTGGTCATGTGTTGTACTTCTGGCACCTTCAAATGGGGGTACTTGATTCACAGTCCTTTAATTTCTAAACGGTAAAACAGATATTTATGAAAAAAACAAATAAATGATGACATTCTGTACTGTTGCCTCATGTTCATTTTTTAAAATCTCAAATTCAAAATGCTGCAGTATAGAACCAAATTAAAAGTTTCAGCATTACTGTCCAAATAATGACATAGTAATATAATTACATCCATATTCATTATTAGTCATCGTCATCTATTCTAGGATACTACCACTGAGATATAATAATAAGAACGTGTACTGCACTCTGGGAGAATCTTAATAGCATTTCTTTTATTCTTAACTTCTTCTTTCTTCTTTCTCCTTTGACCTCATCCAATTGGGAGTGGTTTCCACGAGATAACACAAATCTGCTTTTTGGTCTTAATATAAGGTTAGGCATAAGGTTTTCTGTGTGGTTTTTAAAATTATTTTAAAATTTAACTAGGCAAGTCAGTTAAGAACAAGTTATTACTAACAATGACGGCCTACCAGGGAACAGTGGGTTAACTGGCTTGTTCAGGGCAGAACGACAGATTTTTGCCTTGTGTCAAATCCCTGAGCTGACAACAATTTTTCAGTTATGGCCCAACACTCTAACCACTACCTGTTAAGGTTAGGTTTAAAATCAGATTTCAAGAAGATAAATTGTAAAATATATCAAATTTTGACTTTTTGGCGGCTGTTTAATTCTCCCTCTGTTTGAATACATCCTACCTTCACTGAAATAATCACTTATGTCTATGATGGACTGGTGCATTATGCACTAGATGCCCTGCTTTCATCCAAATAGATAATTACTTCAATGAATGGAGGAATTACTTACTAGGCTATTTCAAAGTATTACAGGATCCCAATTTAAAAATCCTGCACTCCACTGCCTGCTAATTAGCTAAGCACCTATCAGCCAATCAACATACACACAGCACCACATTGGTGGTGAAGCAAGCATAGCGATACGTCAGCTCTGCCAGCGTGGAATACGGAGCGCCAGTCCAGGAAGTTAAAATTTACAGGAGTTATCGGGATAACGAAGCTGTTCAGCCGTCAATATTATACTGTCCCCCACGTCCATACAGAGTGGATAGGCGGCGTATCCTTTTCTCAAGCTTTCCAACTGTCTGAAGCCACCGCGTCACAAGGTAAGCACAAACGAGCTGTCAATCTTGGTGTGGTCCAAGTGGTAACGCTCGGCAAACTATGGCTAGCAATGCTAGTTAGGCTAACAGCACCAACAGCGGTAAGCCAGCTCTCATTGCGAAGAATTACGCGGAACTAGATTTATTTCCTTTATTCACGCAATGCAATGTGGCATTTAACCCTTGCATGTCCTTGTTTTTTCATGACTTATGTCGTCAATTAAGAAGCTGCCACTTTCCAATCATAAGAGCGTATCGTGATGACGATGCTGCTAATTTGTTATGGATGGTCACGAATAACTGACTGACTAGTGCAATTGCCGCGTTCAAAACATCTGTGAACTCTGAACGGGGAACGAGCTCCGACTGTGAAAATCGTTTAAAACTACAATTCTGATGCTGGTGATTTAACATGTAGAAAGGTCAATAATCACCGCTTTCAAACCGGTTCTCGAAACATGCTGAAATGTCCCTTTTCATATCAGAAAAAAAAAAAAAAATATACACTTACTTTAGCAATTTTGCACATACCCACAAGATGTGTGCTTCCAGTCGACGAACTACACTTTCCACAGCTACGATTACACACAGATATTTGGAGCATGCTAGATGGCTATTTAGCATAGGTGGCCACCTATGTCTTCCGTAAACAAGTAATGCGACTTGGAGATATGGCTGTGTAGTATTTTCATTTGATATGGAAAGTAGGTTCCTTATGTTTCCAAAACCGTACGGCAAGTAATGCGTGTTATAGAGCAAGCGTCAGGGCTCTTAAACTCCCCTGGTCAGAAAATACTTCAGTAGGCAGCCAGAGTCATCATGATCAAGGATGTTATTTGTTGCTTAACAGACATTTTACTGAAAGACAAATATTTAGGCAGATGATAAATGTATTGAGTGGCACATTGTAGAAGCAGAAAATCCGGTTTGATGAAATCCACCAGGTAATCCGACTCTATTTATTTATTTATTTATTTTATTTCACCTTTATTTAACCAGGTAGGCTAGTTGAGAACAAGTTCTCATTTGCAACTGCGACCTGGCCAAGATAAAGCATAGCAGTGTGAACAGACAACACAGAGTTACACATGGAGTAAACAATTTAGCAAGTCAATAACACATAACAGGTGTATCCATAACCACACCCATTATCATTTCAGACAAATTAGGGCCTTGAGGCACCACTGGTAATGAATAGAAGTTATAGTCTGACTGTATTTACTTTCAACTGCTTCTCCAGTCACCTGGAATTGGCAATAACATGAGCTAGACTATGGTAGAGTCTGTTACATCATGCCAATGTCAATATTTGACTAATGTTAACAATTGACCTCTGTCACCTATACCTCTGATCCACCTCAATGTGCAGTCTAATAGGCGACAGAGGAGGGTAGAGGGAAGATTAGTGTTAAATATAAGGCTTTAGGGGTGGAGAGAACTGAAATGTGTTTTTAGCTAGCCTCTGGCAATGGCTCTGTCAAACCCTGAGATTGAATGAGGTATCCATCTGCTTTAGTGTCTTTTTGCTCAGTCTCTGACTTCTGACCGTAGATGATGGTCGACCCCACACTCGCTGAAATGGGCAAGAACCTCAACGAGGCCATGAAGATCTTGGAGGATGGCCGAAAGTAAGCTTTTATGAATTGGTGTTTGTTCATAAAGATGTATTACACTGAGTATTACACTGGTTGTTAATGACACATCTCTTCGCACATACTGTATGTTAACACAAGTCAGATGCACACACACCTGAAGGACTATCTGACGTGTTGGTTTTGTTGTTTGTTTCTCTCAAGTGCATCAGATCCGGATGCAGATAGACGACAGTTCAGCAGGAGTAGTATCCCTGGGCCCCTACAGGGGGAGTGAGTACAGTAGATAGCCCTGTTTCTCACTCTCAATCTAGTATCTTTCTGTCTCTCTCTCACATACAAATGCGGATGGTATTTCACAGAAGCAATGAGTTCCCTCAAGCAACGCGTTGTGTGTTTTTTTCCGAACTTCCAGTGGGCAGGATGTGGCCAGTATACTCCAGCTGGTCCAGAATCTCATGCATGAAGATGAGGAGGAAGACAAGCCAAGCCATCGGTAGGTCTGACATTAAAACACCACTACTGAGAGCATATGTCAGTTGGAAGGCCATCTTAGAATTTTTTATCAGTATAATAAGAATTTCCAACTGAACAAAAATAAGTCGTTGCTAATATCAATAAAAAAATCTATCTGGTTTATTAAAGTTGCAACAGGGAGACACCTACAGAACAGAGGCAGAGAAAATGTCTATCTGGCCTCTTGGAGACAAGCCCTTTATATTCTAATCAGACAGTACCAAGTGTTCTGTAAAAAACAGCCCAAGAGGCTTGTAGGAAGTCAAAATAAATTGCAGTGACATTGTCAGCTGCTACAGAATCACACCGTGTTTCACAGAATACAGTAATAATCACTGTCCTTGTACCTCCAGTCTGGCGTCAATCACTATCAACAGAACCTTGCACAAACAGAACGTGAAAACATATAAATATGCTAAGCATTGTGTTAATCACTCTTCACTGTATATGAACTGTATTATTCTTAAATATTCCCAATACAATCAGTATAATACAGTTTATCAACATCACGTCTTTGTGACCTCACTTCCTGTGCGTGTCGTGTCGTCCCCCCCAGCAGGATGCAGAATGTCGGAGAGCAGGGTCACATGGCGTTGCTAGGACACAGCCTAGCAGCCTACATCTCAGTGCTGGACAGGGAGAGACTCCGGAAGCTGATCACACGCATCGCGTCTGACACAACACTCTGGCTCTGCAGACTCTTCAGGTGTGTGGGTCTGTCTGTCGAGTGCGTATGTGTGCTTGTTCCTGATGCTTTGCTAATTGGATTTTAATGTCCTGCCAGGTATGAGAGTGGCTCAGCATACTACCATGAAGATGACAGAGAGGGCCTGCTGAAGGTGTGTCGCCTGGTCATCAACACCCGCTATGAGGACTACTCCACAGAGGGCTACACCGTGCTCAACTCCAGACAGCCTGTCATTTACCAGAGCGCCACCTGCAGGCCTGGCCTGGGACAGCACCTCTGCAGCCAAGTAGGTGTAGAAGCAGGCATAGAAACACATTTTGTGTTCTTACATGAAGACACACAGACAGACCTTTTTGATGTTTTGATGCTTTAGTGTTATAAGAGCAGATATTTCAGAAGTTATTCAATGTAGATTGACTTTAACAGAAATCCTCTCTTCCTCAGCTGGGTCTACCTCTGTCCAGCCTGTGTACCGTCCCCTGTAACACCATGTTTGGATCCCAGCACCAAATGGTACATCAGCCTCATTTTAGATAGGGCTCATACTTTTGGTAGTGTACATTGTATGTGGACACCTCATTCCAAAATGATGGGCATTAATATCGAGTTGGTCCCCCCACTTTGCTACTAAAACAGCCTCTACTCTTCTGGGAAGGCTTTCCATTAGATATTGGAACTTTGCTCTGAGGACTTGCTTCCATTCAGCCACAAGCGCATTACATTTACATTTAAGTCATTTAGCAGACGCTCTTATCCAGAGCGACTTACAAATTGGTGCATACACCTTAAGACATCCAGTGGAACAGCCACTTTACAATAGTGCATCTAAATCTTTTTAGGGGGGTGAGAAGGATTACTTACCCTATCCTAGGTATTCCTTGAAGAGGTGGGGTTTCAGGTGTCTCCGGAAGGTGGTGATTGACTCCGCTGTCCTGGCGTCGTGAGGGAGTTTGTTCCACCATTGGGGGGCCAGAGCAGCGAACAGTTTTGACTGGGCTGAGCGGGAACTGTACTTCCTCAGTGGTAGGGAGGCGAGCAGGCCAGAGGTGGATGAACGCAGTGCCCTTGTTTAGGTGTAGGGCCTGATCAGAGCCTGGAGGTACTGAGGTGCCGTTCCCCTCACAGCTCCGTAGGCAAGCACCATGGTCTTGTAGCGGATGCGAGCTTCAACTGGAAGCCAGTGGAGAGAGCGGAGGAGCGGGGTGACGTGAGAGAACTTGGGAAGGTTGAACACCAGACGGGCTGCGGCGTTCTGGATGAGTTGTAGGGGTTTAATGGCACAGGCAGGGAGCCCAGCCAACAGCGAGTTGCAGTAATCAAGACTGGAGATGACAAGTGCCTGGATTAGGACCTGCGCCGCTTCCTGTGTGAGGCAGGGTCGTACTCTGCGGATGTTGTAGAGCATGAACCTACAGGAACGGGCCACCGCCTTGATGTTAGTTGAGAACGACAGGGTGTTGTCCAGGATCACGCCAAGGTTCTTAGCGCTCTGGGAGGAGGACACAATGGAGTTGTCAACCGTGATGGCGAGATCATGGAACGGGCAGTCCTTCCCCGGGAGGAAGAGGAGCTCCGTCTTGCTGAGGTTCAGCTTGAGGTGGTGATCCGTCATCCACACTGATATGTCTGCCAGACATGCAGAGATGCGATTCGCCACCTGGTCATCAGAAGGGGGAAAGGAGAAGATTAATTGTGTGTCGTCTGCATAGCAATGATAGGAGAGACCATGTGAGGTTATGACAGAGCCAAGTGACTTGGTGTATAGCGAGAATAAGAGAGGGCCTAGAACAGAGCCCTGGGGGACACCAGTGGTGAGAGCGCGTGGTGAGGAGACAGATTCTCGCCACGCCACCTGGTAGGAGCGACCTGTCAGGTAGGACGTGAGGTTGGACTCTGATATTGGGCCTGGCTCGCAGTTGGTGTTCGATGGAGTTGAGGTCAGGGCTCTGTGCAGGCCAGTCAAGTTCTTCTACACCGATCTCGACACCATTTCTGTATGGACCTCGCTTTCTGCATGGGGGCATTGTCATGCTGAAACAGGAAAGGGCCTTCCCCAAACTGTTGTCACAAAGTTGGAAGCACAGAATCGTCCAGAATGTCATTGTATAATGTAGCGGTAAGATTTCCCTTCACTGGAACTAAAGGGTGTAGCCCGAACCATTAAAAAATAGCCCCTGGCCAGTGTTCCTCCTCCACCAAACTTTACAGTTGGCACTAAGCATTGGGGCAGGTAGTGTTCTCCTGGCATCCTCCAACCCCAGATTCGTCCGTCGGACTGCCAGATGGTGAAGCGTGATTCATCACTCCAGAGAAGGCGGCGAGCTTTACACCACTCCAGCTGACGCTTGGCATTGCGCATGGTGATCTTAGGCTTGTGTGCGGCTGCTCAGCTATGGAAACCCATTTCATGAAGTTCCTGACAAACAGTTATTGTGCTGACATTCCATCCAGAGGCAGTTTGTAACTTGGTAGTGTGTGTTGCAACCGAGGACAGGTCATTTTTACGCACTTCAACACTGGTAGTCCCGTTCTGTGAGCTTGTGGGGCCTAACACTTCGCGGCTGAGCTGTTGTTGCTTCTAGACATTTCTACTTCACAATAACAGCACTTACAATTGACCGGGGTAGCTCTAGCAGGGCAGAAATTTGACAAACTGACTTGTTGGAAAGGTGGCATCCCATGACGGTGCCACGTTGAAAGTCACTGAGCTTGATTTTATACACCTGCCAACAAAAATAGCTTAATCCACTAGTTTGAAGGGGTGTCCACATTCTTTGTGTGTGTATGTATGTGTATATATACACGTGTGTGTGTGTATATATACACACGTGTATCTATATCTACTCAGCAAAAAAAGAAACGTCCTCTCACTGTCAACTGTTTATTTTCAGCAAACTTAACGTGTAAGTATTTGTATGAACATAACAAGATTCAACAACTGAGACATAAACTGAACAAGTTCACAGATGTGACTAACAGAAATGCAATAATGTGTCCCAGAACAACGGGGGGGGTCAAAATCAGTATATGGTGTTGCCACCAGCACTGCAGTACTTAATGCAGCATCTCCTCCTCATGGACTACGCCTGATTTGCCAGTTCTTGCTGTGGGATGTTACCCCACTCTTCCACCAAGGCACCTGCAAGTTCCTGGACATTTCTGGGGGGAATGGCCCCATCCCTCACCCTCCAATCCAACAGGTCCCAGACGTGCTCAATGGGATTGAGATCCAGGCTCTTTGCTGGCCATGGCAGAACACTGACGTTCTTGTTTTGCAGGAAATCACGCACAGAACGAGCAGTATGGCTAGTGGCATTGTCAAGCTGGAGCATCATGTCAGGATGAGCCTGCAAGAAAGGTAAAACATGAGGGAGGAGGATGTCTTCCCTGTAACGTACAGCGTTGAGTTTGCCTGCAATAGCAACAAGCTCAGTCCGATGATAATGTGACACACCTCCCCAGACCATGAGGGACCTTCCACCTCCAAATCGGTCCCGCTCCAGAGTACAGGCCTCGGGGTAACACTCATTCCTTTGACGATAAATACAAATCCGACCATCACCTCTGGTGAGACAAAACCGCGACTCGTCAGGGAAGAGCACTTTTTTCCCAGTCCTGTCTGGTCCAGTGACAGTGGGTTTGTGACCATAGGTGACGGTGATGTCTGGTGAGGACCTGCCTTACAACAGGCCTACAAGCCCTCAGTCCAGCCTCTCTCACCCTATTGGGAACAGTCTGAGTACTGATGGAGGTGTTGTGTGTTCCTGGTGTAGCCCGGGCAGTTGTTGTTGCCGTCCTGTACCTGTCCCGCAGGTGTGATGTTAGGATGTACCGATCCTGTGCAGGTGTTGTTACACGTGGTATGCCACTGTGAGAACGATCAGCTGTCCGTCCTGTCTCCCTGTAGCGCTGTCTTAGGCGTCTCACAGTACGGACATTGCCATTTATTTTCCTGGACACATCTGCAGTCCTCATGCCTCCTTGCAGCATGCCTAAGGCACATTCACGCAGATGAGCAGGGACCCTGGGCATCTTTCTTTTGGTGTTTTTCAGAGTCAGTAGATAGGCCTCTTTAGTGTCCTAAGTTTTCATAACTGACCTTAATTGCCTACCTTCTGTAAGCTGTTAGTGTCTTAACGACAGTTCCACAGGTGCATGTTCATTAATTGTTTATGGTTCATTGAACAAGCATGGGAAACGGTATTTAAACAATGAAGATCTGTGAAGTTATTTGGATTTTTACGAATTATCTTTGAAAGACAGGGTCCTGAAAAAGGGACCTTTCTTTTTTTGTTGAGTTTATGCATTTAGGACACTGGGGTGCCTGTATGCGTACTACCTACCATACTACCCTGATCTTTAAATGGAAAACAATGTCTCCCTGGGTGTTTTGCTGTTTGTAGGACATTGCGTTGCTGGACAAGCTGATTAGAGAGGATGTGGAGACTGGGAAGCTTCCATTGCTGTTGATTGCCAATGCTGGTCAGTGGGGAATTTTATCACCTTTTTAATACAAGAAATGGCTAAGAACACGCATCTACACTTTAAGTGTTTTATTTTCTCCAAGGTAGTGTGCTTATTGAAAAACCTGGTGACAGTTTTTAAAAATGTAATTTAACCTTTATTTAACTAGTCAAGTCAGTTAAGAACAAATGTATTATCTACAATGACGGCCTACCAAAAGGCCTCCTGCTGGGACAAAAAGTATGTACAGTGGGGCAAAAAAGTATTATCAGCCACCAATTGTGCAAGTTCTATGACAGTCAAAATGAGGAGAAGAAAAAAAATCCAGAATCACATTGTAGGATTCTTTATGAATTTATTTGCAAATTATAGTGGAAAAAAAACTTTTGTTATTGACCAAATACTTAATCTCGATACTTTGTTATATACCCTTTGTTGGCAATGACAGAGGTCAAACGTTTTCTGTAAGTCTTCACAAGGTTTTCACACACTGTTGCTGGTATTTTGGCCCATTCCTCCATGCAGATCTCCTCTAGATCAGTGATGTTTTGGGGCTGTTGCTGGGCAACACGGACTTTCAATTCCCTCCAAAGATTTTCTATGGGGTTGAGATCTGGAGACTGGGTAGACCACTCCAGGACCTTGAAATGCTTCTTGCGAAGCTACTCCTTCGTTGCCCGGGCGGTGTGTTTGGGATCATTGTCATGCTGAAAGACCCAGCCACGTTTCATCTTCAATGCCCTTGCTGATGGAAAGAGGTTTTCACTCAAAATCTCACTATACATGGCCCCATTCATTCTTTCCTTTACACGGATCAGTCGTCCTGGTCCCTTTGCTGAAAAACAGCCCCAAAGCATGAGGTTTCCACCCCCATGCTTCACAGTAGGTATGGTGTTCTTTGGATGCAACTCAGCATTCTTTGTCTTCCAAACACGACAAGCTGAGTTTTTACCAAAAAGTTATATTTTGGTTTCATCTGACCATATGACATTCTCCCAATCTTCTTCTGGATCATCCAAATGCTCTCTAGTAAACTTCAGACGGGCCTGAACATGTACTGGCTTTAGCAGGGGGACACGTCTGGCACTGCAAGATTTGAGTCCCTGGCGGCGTAGTGTGTTACTGATGGTAGGCTTTGTTACTTTGGTCCCAGCTCTCTGCAGGTCATTCACTAGGTCCCCCCGTGTGGTTCTGGGATTTTTGCTCACCGTTCTTGTGATCATTTTGACCCCACGGGGTGAGATCTTACGTGGAGCCCCAGATCGAGGGAGATTATCAGTGGTCTTGTATGTCTTCCATTTCCTAATAATTGCTCCCACAGTTGATTTCTTCAAACCAAGCTGCTTACCTATTGCAGATTCAGTCTTCCCAGCCTGCTGCAGGTCTACAATGTTGTTTCTGGTGTCCTTTTGACAGCTCTTTGGTCTTGGCCATAGTGGAGTTTGGAGTGTGACTGTTTGAGGTTGTGGACAGGTGTCTTTTTTTTTATACTGATAACAAGTTCAAACAGGTGCCATTAATACAGGTAACAGGTGGAGGACAGAGGAGCCTCTTAAAGAAGTTACAGGTCTGTGAGATCCAGAAATCTTGCTTGTTTGTAGGTGACCAAATACTTATTTTCCACCATAATTTGCACATAAATTCTTACAATGTGATTTTCTGGATTTTATTTTTTTCTTATTTTGTGTGTCATAGTTGAAGTGTACCTATGCTGAAAATGACAGGCCTCTCATCTTTTTAAGTGGGAGAACTTGCACAATTGGTGGCTGACTAAATACTTTTTTGCCCCACTGTATGTACGTGTTCACACATCGCAACATGGAGACCTAAGACGACAACACAACATGGTAGCAACACACATAGTATTACACTCTAAAGTGAAACAATGTTTACCCCTTGACCAACCAGGATGTTATTGTTTGACTTACCTGGTCAAATAAAGGTTAAATCAACATGTCTATCACTGACTTATTGACCAAGACGTACAGCAGAGTGACTCAGAGCGTACTCACTGCCTGTCTTCCCAGGCACCCCTGGGGCGGGACACACAGACAAGCTGGGCCGTCTAAAGGAGCTGTGTGAACAGTATGGCATGTGGCTCCACATAGAAGGGTGGGTAACAACATTACACATACTTGTAATATGTCTTTAACCAACCATATTGGAGGGGTTTGTAAATGCTTTATAACTGCTTGGTCTTTTCTGTCTGTCAGGGTCAACTTGGCCACTCTGGCTCTGTGGGAGGTCTCATCCCCCGTGACGGTACGTATAGGATATGCTCTCCCATTCTGTGACCCTCAGAACTCTAAATGAATACACTGTAAGATGCCTGTATAGTATGATAATGTAATATGTCTACTATGTGTCTTTTCCCCCTCCCCTGTCCCCAGGCGGCCACCAGGAGTGACAGTATGACCCTGACCCTGGGTCCGTGGTTGGGCCTGCCTGCTGTCCCAGCTGTCACCCTCTACAGACACGAGGACCCAGCCCTGGTACGCTTTCTCCTTCCTGTTCTCTTCTTTGGTATCCCCTCTTAACTCTCTCCCTGTCTGTAGCTGTAGGGCCTTTAAACTTGCATCCTGCCTCCCTGGAAGTTACTAGAGAACTGATATGACTGGATTGGTGAAAGCTATGTGGTGTAATCTTTGCTTTCACCTATCCATTTGAGTTCTCTCTCTCTCTCCCGTCTTAGTCTCTGGCAGCTGGTTTGACCTCCAGTCAGCCAGTAGAGAAGCTGCGTGCCCTGCCTCTCTGGCTCTCCCTGCAGTACCTGGGCCATGATGGGATAGTGGAGAAGATTAGACACGCTGTAGAGCTCGTAAGTACCTTGGGTTAGTAATCACCATGTAGGTTAGCGATCTGTATTCATTTCTATCACCTTACTACTAACAAACTGACCTGTGTTTTATCTCTTTTTGTCTGTAGAGCCAACAGCTTCTGGAGAAACTGAAGACTCTGGCTTCCATAAAGACTTCGGTAGGTCCACAACTTGCTGTTTAACTATCTACTACTATTAATGTGTGTGGAAAGCATTTATGCATTGAGGTTGTTCTAAGCAGTCATAAGCTGTTTGTTTTTAATAACGCACTATGGGTGTTAACGAAGGCACTATAAAGCCATTATACGTAGGGGGGGGGGGTCATATGATGAAGACCCCCAATAATATGAGCTTTTGCTTAAGTTTTAAGATACGATAACTTAAGAAAACAATCATAAGATCACACACAACACACATTTATAAAGATGCGGGCGTCTGACGTCTGTTTTGTCATCAGGTTGAGCTTGACTCAGATCTCTTTCGTCGATGCTTTGACTATGGTAAAGAAACAGCACTGAGCCTCGCTAACAGAGACCTCTGTCATACTGTAGCTAAACAAAGACCTTGTTCACAGGCATCAGCTCTGAGCAGATGGTGACCTTTATATAATCTGAAGCAGTGTGTGAATATGATTTACACATGTAGACGATATAGAGATCCTTGGAACGGTGCAGTAACTGCTGAAGCTGATCTGGTGAACAAGCAGTGTGTGTGTGGGTCTGGTTACTGTGTTGATGGTGGCTTTGAGTACTGTTTGTTGTAGTGTGTATACTCTAGATGGTGAGCTGTTGGGTTGCCTTGGTTACAGGGTGTGGTGTCTCTCTCTCGGATCCCGCCGATCTCAGGGGGCTCTCTACGGGACTTGCTGGGCTCTCTCATTCTGTCTATTGTAGGTGGGACCAACCCTCTTTTTCCTGCCTGCTCCCCCCTTTCTTTCTCTGTTTCACTCTGTACCTGACCATGTTTGTCCACCTGAATGCCCTGAAAGGCACTGTGTTTGTTTGAGACACCGCTCAAATCGAGGGCACTCATTTGCTAAAACTGCAATCAGTCCACTCCTGGTTCCTGTCCAATCATCACTACAGGCATGTTTTAGGCACAGCAGAGAATGTCCTGTCCCCCCCCACCACCACGTCTTCACAGAATCCTGATGACTCTAAAGTTTAACTTTGTCCCAGGCGTCATCAGATGGACCTCACTGTGTTTACATAACTTCCCTGTTAGGGTACAACAGTAACAATCCAACATGTCACTTCAACCGGGGTGGCAGGGTAGCCTAGTGGTTAGAGCGTTGGTCTAGTAACCGGAAGGTTGCAAGTTCAAATCCCCAAGCTGACAAGGTACACTGTTCCTAGGCCGTCATTGAAAATAAGAATTTGTTCTTGCCTAGTTAAATAAAGTTTTTTTAAAAACCAGTCAATGCTGCTATGGGTACTGTGTAGTGCATACATACCTTACTGTGAATTGTTAGAGGTGGGTAGAAATTACCAGGAGGAAAGAGTAGTCTTTTCTGTGCTGGGATTTTCTCCAAAACTAACATTTACCCAAAACTAACTTTTACCCGACTCAATGATTGTTGTCAGTTGTGGATTTGTCGTAGGTTGTAAGAGTTAGTCATGTATATAAAGTCCATGGAAAACACAGACATGTCCATTGTGAATGTAAGTCATAGGCATTGACATTTATGCCCAAACATTTTACTTTTTTAAAAGTTGCATGATTTAACAATCTCCGTGACTGCTCAAACAGAGGATGTGTGTCACAAACCCAGGCATCTCCATAGCTTCTCCAGCCCATTCTCACACAGTACACCTGTTTGCATGTTAATGACGACAGTTTTTTAAAGATCAAAGGTTATGATCCTGGATGTGTGGAACCTCACCTGTGTGTCTCTTACCTTTCCTGTGCTGCAGGTGGAGGATGAGCTCAACTCTCCAGTAGTAGTGTTCAGGTTCTCCCAGGAGACCAGTGCAGGTGAGTGGTTAACATTACTCTTCCTGTTCCAACACATTTTCCTCAACTAACCAGGAACTCTTATTCAGCTGCATCCAACTTACTTTAGATGCAATGTGTTCATTCAAATTATGTAATAATGCATTCAAATGAGTATCATGTAAATGGACAATGTATTTGAATTTGGCATGTTATATGTAATAGGTCATAATGCTATGCCCTCTTCCCTCTACTCAGAATCCAGTGGTGGTTCTGTGGAGGGCTACTTTGCTGGAGAGAGAGAAGTGCTAGATTGCCTCAACAGATGGGTGAGCATTTGTATAAATGTGTAATGGGTGAGACCATGTTGGTTGGTTGATTGTGTCTGCCTGTAGCTGTGTGAGCGGTTGTATACATGTGTAATGGGTGAGACCATGTTGGTTGATTGGTTGTGTCTGCCTGTAGCTGTGTGAGCGGTTGTATACATGTGTAATGGGTGAGACCATGTTGGTTGATTGGTTGTGTCTGCCTGTAGCTGTGTGAGCGGTTGTATACATGTGTAATGGGTGAGACCATGTTGGTTGGTTGGTTGTGTCTGCCTGTAGCTGTGTGAGCGGTTGTATACATGTGTTATGGGTGAGACCATGTTGGTTGATTGGTTGTGTCTGCCTGTAGCTGTGTGAGCGGTTGTATACATGTGTTATGGGTGAGACCATGTTGGTTGATTGGTTGTGTCTGCCTGTAGCTGTGTGAGCGGTTGTATACATGTGTTATGGGTGAGACCATGTTGGTTGATTGGTTGTCTGCCTGTAGCTGTGTGAGCGGTTGTATACATGTGTTATGGGTGAGACCATGTTGGTTGGTTGTTGTGTCTGCCTGTAGCTGTGTGAGCGGTTGTATACATGTGTTAGCCATGTTGGTGATTGGTTGTGTCTGCCTGTTGTGTGAGCGGTTGTATACATGTGTAATGGGTGAGACCATGTTGGTTGATTGGTTGTGTCTGCCTGTAGCTGTGTGAGCGGTTGTATACATGTGTTATGGGTGAGACCATGTTGGTTGATTGGTTGTGTCTGCCTGTAGCTGTGTGAGCGGTTGGCACAGCTGGTGCCCGCCAGCGGGGTAGACATAGTGGAGTTGGAGGACGAGGGCACCTGTGTCCGCTTCACCCCTCTTATGACCGCCGCAGGTAACACACACACACACATCATAAAGAAAGGCACACATTCACCTGTAAAATAAACATTCACATGTGAGAGACACACCTGTTAGATATACCATCATTTGTATTACACACACTCACCTGTACAGTTAATGAAGAACACCTGATCATCATCAGTCAGGCACAACTCTCCTTTTGTTGACCCTTTAGCTGTTGACCTCTGAACTCTGCCCTCTGACCTGTTCCCTCCCAGCCCTGGGGACCCAGAGGTGTGACGTGGATCTGCTGGTGGAGCGGTTGATTGAGCTGATTCCTGTGCTGAACTGTACGCTGCGTCTCAGACTGGACTTCAGAGAGGAGGTGTACCGCCACTCTGCCCTCAGTTACATAGAGGACCTCAACTGGCCTGGCCTGGGAGCCGTCAGGTAGGAATATACTGTTATTCATTCAGTATTTGTATCATTAGTAGCTATGTAATTACCATTTTACCATGCCATTTCATAGTAAATATCTGGTCATTTCTGTACAGTAAAATTATGTACAACTTGTCCACAAAATGATTGTGTGTATCCACTCAGGTATGAGCCGAGGATTGAGGAGCTGAACGACAGTAAGAGACAGCTGGAGGTGGAGAAGATCAACAGTGAGCTGCTGGTGAAACTAGGGGAACTGGATGCAGACCGCATCTTCTCCACCGGTCAGTACAGTGCCTGTCCACAGCACAGAGCTCCTTTTATCACATCTGACACTCAAGGTTTCATTATTTCCCTCAATTCAAGGAATGATTCAGACCTGGTTCTGATTCTGCCTGCTTTACCTCTTAACTTCTCTCCCTCCATCCTCAGGCCTGGAGTTCGGACCCGAGAAGGACTGCATATTTATTGGCATGGCAACGGAGGACCTAGACGTGGCAGAGCTAGTGGATACGATAGCCGCCCTGGGGAGGGACATAGAGGAGAACGGCAGGGTAAAGCTATCTCCTTCTACTCTGTTTACCTACAGTCTGCCACTTCCTCCAACATGGCTGGTACTTCCAGATTATATAGATTTTTGATGTAATAATCTATGCAATACTACAATTGCATTGATTGAGTTGTAAATGACTTTTCTTCTGTCCCATCTTGTCACTAGCTATTAGAGAACATGACAGAGGTGGTGAGGAAAGGCATCCAGGAGGCAGAGCTCCAGCTCCAGAAAGACAACCAGGACAAACTCATGGAGGAGGTGTGTGTGCGCGTGTTTTTGTATGTGTATGACATTAATCAATACTTTGTATACATGCACATTTTATGGACTGATTTGTATTTTAAAAAATGCATCATCTCTCTCTCAGGGTGTGTTGAGACAGATTCCTCTGGTCGGCTCCGTGTTGAACTGGTTCTCTCCGTTCCAGAGCACTGTGAAGGGCAGAACCTTTAACCTGGCTGCAGGTACACAACTGTGTGTGTGTGTGTGTGTGTGCCTGCTCCTAGGTTGCTCCTGTACATCTGCATTCCGATGGTATATTAAGTGACTGTTTCCCATAGGTTCCCTGGACTCCACAGAGCCCACCTACTCCATGAAGGCCCAGACCGGTGGGCTGGCGTCGCCAGAAACCCCTACCACCTCTGCCAAGAGACTGCCAGGTATGGTCTCACAGAATCTATAGATGGGATATTCTTGTTCTTTCGCAGTCATTCTCTTTTAAAATCAAGGGACATATTTTATTTATAAAAAAATACTGGAAATCTTAGACTACTGTTCTCTTTTTCCTCCACTTGCAGGACAGAGGCTGTTCCGGCGCAAGGGTGCGGGTGGCTCTGACTCCCATAGTGAGACCAGCTCCGTGGGCCAGGCTGAGGAGCTCTCCAGGGAGAGGTTCCCACAACCCACCCCACCTTCCCCTGTCCCAGACGAGGCGGTTTCCGTGGTCCCTGAGAGCCCAGAGACCCCCCAGAGACCCCCCACGAAGGAGAACTGCGAGGTGGGTACACAGGAAGGGGAAGAGGAGGAGAGGGAGCCTGTGGGCCAGGAGGCACCAGTGGAGGAGACGGGCAGATAGGACAGCCCCCAGAGCAGGGTTATTTGAAACCAGCTCTGAAAGGTTCCAGGCCAGTCCAGCAGGTGTTGCAGAGCAGGGATTCATTCCATTCTCAAATAATTCTCCCTTGCATCTTTTCTTGACAACTGTTATACATCTAAAGGGACTGGAAACTGTGGTGAGAGATAATTAGACAGCGACGGCTTCACTTAGCCTACCAGAAGGGTAGGGAGTGCTTTTGTCATTTTATCTCTATTCTTTCTTTCCAGTCCCTTGATGACTGGGAGAGGTCAAGGACAAAGGGAAGGAACCAGGATTTCAGAATGGAATCCAGCCTTAGTCTCTAGGGTTGTGTCTGAGGACTCAATCATTGTGGGTTAATAAATAACTATGTAGGAGTAGGACCTAAGAACTCCGGTCAAACAGGAACTCCGGTCAAACAGGAACTACACCTGAGGCAGGGAGTCAAAGGTGAAGGGTCGTCTGAGGACTTCCTGGTTCATGGCCTCCACTACTTCAGTCGGTCTCGTCATGGCCCGGAGGTAAAACAGCTTATATGCAAGCCAAGTAACGTGTGACTAACACTGGAAATAAAACCATTTTATTTTGTATGTAATGTATGCGCACCTATTTCTATCCACTCAATCACATCATGATCAGTAAAACCAGATCTATATAGAGGGAAATGTAGTAGAAAATGAAAGCATACTGTGATATGAATTGAACGAGAGAATACACACACCCACCTGCTTCTGTGCACTACCCCAATAGACCCTCCACGTTTTGTCAAACACCCTCCTGTTAATTTTGCACATACTTCAGTCTGATTGGTGGATGTTTTTTTTACAATAAGTGGATGTTTTTAATAATATGACCAATGGGGCTAACATTTCCTTACATTCACAAGCAAAGTCTTGCCTTACATGCATTCTGAGGATTATTATTTATTTTTTTCTTTGCCAAAAAATATAGTGGCTGTAAGTTATGTTGATGTTTCCTGTGAGAAAGACATACTGTAGCTATTATAATGCCTAGACTGATGATAGCATATTTGCAGGTTAAAGGATTTGGTTTTGATGCAGGGTTGTTTAAAAATATATATCTATTCCATTTGTTCTGTCCATTATTATTACTGCACTACCTTATGTAATGTTGCACATAGTATGTGTTAATCAAAACCTTTTCCAATGCATTTTATTTTTTAATTCTCAATAAGTCTATAATTTGTTGCAATAACTAGTTTGAATTATGATTCCTAACTTTAAATGATACAACTATTTCTGTCCTGCTTCCATTAATCTTTGATTTTTGCATACCTTTTCTCTAAGCCCTTTGTCAGGGATCCAGTTTTATGTTCCTTCCATACCATTAACTTCTCTCTTTTGAAGACATCTAGAGAATTGAACTATTCTCAACCTACAGCTCTAAGGGGGTTTACGACATGTTTTGTACACAGTTGTAATTATTGAAATGAAAGGTGTTACATTCTCGTTGTCCAATCATATTTCTGCTATGTAGTCATACAAATTGGGAGAACTTTAATGACCTAGGGTGTCAGTAGACTATTGACATTACAATGACTTTCAAATGTGATGAATCATTTGCTTATGAAACTGCTTTTGTATCCACTGTACAACACTGTCCCATTAGACATTTTTATATCCAAAGCAGACAGAATGGAATGAGCTTATACTTAAGTGCACATTCTAAATGAAGTTTTTCTTAACTTGAAAATACAACTGTAATTGTTGTCTTCTGAATTGATACTATAAAGATGATATTGGTTCACTGTACGTACTCTGATATACAACAAATGGAAATATCTGTTTAATGTCGTAAGGCTTTGTTATTATGTCTTTATCACCTTACTTTATTGAGGACATTGTTTTCATGTTCATTAAACATGTCTGTACATGTTACTTTTTTATTCCGCTCCTAATCAGCAATCTGCTCATAGCAAAGAGAAAAATAACTGATATTTAATGTTGAACTGGGAGCGTTATTTTTGATACACCATTAGTTTTCTGAAGTGAAAATATTTAATAGATTAATGTTTTAAGGACATAGGTGGTTGAAGTACTTACTGCACTAATCTCATTGAAGTTCAATACCTGTTTCTCAAAGATGTCTGGGAAAAAAAACACTGGTCAAATGTAATTTCATGGGATGGAAAGAGGGATGTAATTGAAGAATCCAATCAGCTTTATTAAAACATGATATAAAACAGTTTTGTGTCATCAATCATTTGCAGGTACTCTTGAATTTACAAGTCAAATGTGTTAATCAAATTGTTAGTTACCAGTAATTCCACAGTCAACATCATTGAAATCCTGATTTAGTACCAATGTCAGGTTGATTGTGTTTATCCCTGTCAGAAATAACCAATATAATCAGTATGGGGAATTTAAGAACCCAAATACACACTGCAATGCTCACACTTTTTCCTGAATGTTATTTCGCCCTGCTTTCGTTGATGCGCCGTTTTGTGCTGCTGGACATTGTCTTCCCCTAGTGGCAAAATTAGTACTTTGCACCAAGGTCTCAGCTGAACCTCAGCAGTGTCCATACAGAACAAAATTATAAACGCAACGTGCCGTGTTGGTCCCATGTTTCATGAGCTGAAATAAGATCCCACAAATTATCCATACGCATAAAAAGCTTAACTCAAGTTTTGTGCACAACATTTACATCCGTTAGTGGGTATTTCTCATTTGCCAAGATAATCCAGCCACTTCACATATCAATAATGAGTATTTCTGTCTGTATTAAAGCCCTTTTGTTGGGAAAAACTCATTCTGGTTGGCTTGGCCTGGCTCCCGAGTCACGTTAAATCCATAGATTAGGGCCTAACGAATGTATTTCAATTGACTGATTTCCTTCTATGAACAGTAACTCAGTAAACACGTTGAATTTGTTGCATGTTGAGGTTTTTTTTCAGTATGGTTCACGTTTATTTCAATGGGAATGAAAATGAACTAAACTTGCATATGCTTACTTATGTGAAAATGACTGCAATGCCGTTAGCTACCCACTGTCTGTCAATAGAGAAGGCCTACACTGGAAAGAACTCAAACTCAGACAGGCCTATACAAAAATATCCAATGATAGTTTTTTACAGATGCACTTCCTAGATTTTTTTAGGTAATTAAATTTAAGTTTAAACGGGATACGTGTGTTCTGTAAATTATTTTCAGTGTTCAGACTGGCCTTTGAGCGTCTCGTGCAACGTTTGCCGAATCGGAACTAAAAAATGTTGAACCTGCAAGATGGGTCAGCAACGTTGACGTAAAAAGTGTGCTTTCCGTGTGTATGGAAATGTAGTTTTCTCGCTTCCTCCATTACGTTCTACTGGATAACGGCGACACATGTAATGCACAGCATCTCCCAGTATGCAACTGGTTGTCGCTCCCATCGGTTGGGGAGAGTCAGCAGCACACGAGGACTTGCTGGGAGTGCTGAGTCGAATCTTGCTTTCGCGTATCCCTTTACCGAGAGAAACCGGCTATTTTATTGCAAGTAAATTGAACACATATTAGACATTAGGGAGGGGAAGTTTGATCAATTTTATCGGGTGACCTCAACAACGGGTTAATAATAGGGGCGGACACTAGCCAGTTCAGCAACTGCGTAACGCAAGTATTTATCCACAGTAGTGAACATCTAGCAAAGACCCACGATGGACCCGAGAGACGCTGCCCCTGATTCCTGGGAACAAGAGGATGATGTTGAGGCCCCGGTCGACGGGAAACTCGATTCCGAATTCGCCGCCCTCAACGTGAATGCCAAGCCGTTTGTCCCCAACATAAATGCCGTCGAATTTGTCCCGTCCTTCTTTCAGAAAGGCCCCTCGGAAGATCCTGATTCCGGTGGTAAGTTCGTGGTCACTCACGTTTGCGTTTGGCTAGATGGTTAGCTAGCTTGTTAGCAAGTTAACTTAGTTAGCTAGCTAACAAGCTCCACAACACACATGCGTCAACACTTTAGAGACCGCGTAAAGTAGCTAGTTAACGTTAAGGGCAAGCACGAGTTACCAAATTAACGGTATTTAGCTAGTTAGTTAGCTAAATTACTGTAACGTTAGCTGTATTCGGTAGTTTATGGATTGTTAATGGCTTGTTTGTAGCTAATATTTTCGGTAGGTTTTAGCTAACTATAGTAACGTTATGTTTCTATCCACTACTTACTAGTTAGTTGCCGGTTTAGTGTGCTTTTAGCCCACTGTCTCCGACAGTGTCTATAGTTACATACGTTAACTAATTGTAAACATATGTGAGGTTTTGGACATTCGATGTTTTAGTTAACGTGTTCTACTTTACCTAGTTATCATTTTACCAAATGTTAGTTACTGGCTTAACTTAGGACACGCTAACTAACGTTAACTATGTCAGTCGAGTGACAATTGTGTACGTAACGTTGGTAAGGCAAACGGTCCCACATTTTATTTTACTGTCTACGTGGGCTATGTAACGTTAGTCAGAAATGGCTAGCTTAGACATTCTTGGCCAATTGTGCTTTTTGGGGGGCTATACCCTTCCCACAATGTAAGTTAGGATTTCAAGATATGTACCCAACTAGCTACTGTAGATAACTATTTGAACGGGTACAACCTTCCCCCTTATAAATTGCAAGACATGACAACTTTAGGAACTGGTAACTAGTGTTGACATTATTGGTGTGACGAAGACGATCTTACTTTACATGGTGGAAGACAAACTTGTGAACAGTGTCCCATTTGAGCAGACCAGTAAAGCAGAAATAACTAGTCAGAGCCATTCATAGATGTTACTCTTTTACGTTTTGATGTCATGAAAATGAGCTGTGGCATGTTTTGGTCAGTTCTGTCTTATGCCAAATCCAATATGGAGGGGAATATGTAAGATGCTTCGTCTTAACATAAGTTACCATCCTTTCTATAAAAGCTCTTAGGTTGTGGTGGTTATGCATGATCTTTTAGGCAATACTAACTTGTAAGTCATGAGGGGATTCAAATCTAGCTATTTTTCCAGTCTGATATTTTGACATACGTCCGTTTTCTTATCCTTTAACCTCAATTTACCTTGTTAACCTGCCGAACACGCCTTACAAGCTTTTTGCTGTTGATCGACATCACCAATGTGTGTTTATACTAAAGATAAATGTAAGATATTCAACCGCTCTTGAGGAAAATGGCAGCCCAGTAAAAGTATAGTAAACATCAAGCTGTTGGTGGGTTAAACTCTTCTGGTGGAGTGTTGCGTATAGATGGGTTAGCTGACAATCCCACAAGTGGTTGACACTTCAATGGGGCAGAAGTCTGATGTGATTCTGGATGGCCAGAGGCTACCAACAATGACAAGAAACTGCCATGTGGGGAATCGTGACTACTGTCAGCCAGTTTGATCTTGTTCTTGAGACCATGTCTTGTGTTAAGGTGTTTTAACTGATTCCATGTTAACTGAAATTTGCTACATAACCAAGAACTGTAAACATTTATTTGAGATGACAAGTGCTGATTTTGCAACAAAAAAAAATCAATGAACATTGAAGAAATATAGTTTACATGTTGTCAACAATCTAAGCCAACCCGTATGTTTTACCCCATAGTTGCGAAGGCTTTGGTTGTTGCAAAACAACCAACCTGTCTATAGTACATATCGCAAACCAGTTAACTGGGGGAACTGGTGTTGCAGTTTGTTGGCCTCATAAGAACTGTAGTAGTTGTGACTATTGTGGTAGACTGGAACAGTGCTGGTTGGTAGATTTCACACCAATCCCACCTTACATTTTATTTGATGAACAATGTCTGATGAAAGAAGACTTAATGTGAATACGTTCTACCTCTTTTTTTTTTAGCGGACGTTGAACCAGTTGTTGCCACCATGGGGGTCGCAGAAACTGCAGGTATGTATACGTGTGTGTTAAACCTGTGGTCATTTTGCTCAGTTCAGCATTATCCATGAATAGCTTAGCTAGCCTCACAATCTATGGGCCCAGCCTCTGGCCTCTAACAAAGACCTCCGTAAATCCTGTCAACCCACTGTTCAACGTCCACCAAAGCAACTGTCACTGGTATGAATCACTAATTGATGCTTGTGGGCCTCAGTCTTCTCAATTAGTAGTCACAAAGTTCTGACATGTGTCTAGTACAGCTTCGAGAACACTTTTTTTTTTTGTGCACATTCACTGTTGCCGTGGAAGTGTTCTCTGTCAGCTATTTTTGACCGCTGGCTGTCCTTCCTAGTCTCATTATGTGTAGATGACTGCCAGTTGACGAGCTAATGTCTTGTTACATTATATTTAGAAGAACCCACCCCCTCTATTATAAGTACAATTAAGGTGTGCTGTAGTGCCAGTGAACTCTGAGGGTGCTGTACTGTGTCATAATAAACAGATTGATGCTGGCTAGCTCTGTCTGCGCACATAGCTTTGGTGCAGACAAAGACCAAACGTGGTGTCTGGTGTTGCAACTTGGTGCCTTATTCCATTTAGAGTGGCTGCAGTTCCTAATTTTCTGCGAAAGTGAAGTTTTAGACGAAAGAGGGATTTTTGTGTGGGATCCGCTGCGTGCTTTCACCTTCGAGTTCTTTGAGCTACTGCTCAGTGCTTGCTCACTCCGTGACTCCACTGCCACTTGTTCGAAGAAACGTTGTTCTTTGTCTGTTGTAACAGTAATCAAAGCAAACATAATCACGCCGCAACAGGCAATTTCTTTTTCATGGGGGGGAGGTTGTTATTTAGGCAAGTTGTATGTACACAGCCTATCAACAAAGCTAGACTCAGACAGGCAGTCAATAGTACGGTTTTAGCGGTACAAACATTCGCACTGAGCCGTTTGGTACAGGGACCTTGGTTCATTCCGCACTGTGAACCTGAATGAATACATAAATACTTAAATAAAAATGCTAGGCCTGCACTGTGTTTTATGCCTCAAGTAAGTCAAAGTGGACTTTGGGGGGCTATTCCGTTAACAGCAAGAGCTTAATCAAATCTAATTTGGCGCATTTAAATATTTTCCTTTGTGAGGCGCAGCCAGGAACTAGTTCTGTACAAGTAGTGTGTTCAAAAACCAGGACGATTCTCCGTTGTTTGGAAACCTTTTTGCTTCCCAGAAGATTACAGCGGAAATGAACAGAGTATGTCGCCACTGATCAACAAAAATGCCTATACACCTGCCAACGCCTCAAACATGACACATTTAAGCCGTCTTCACCCCAGTATTCCTACCACTGGAGCAAGATGGAAATGCAAAACAATAACTGTCTCCCATCTGCATTAAAGCAACCCGTTGCAGTTGACTCTGCCATGGAAATTACAAGAGCGATAGCTATGTTTTATAGCTGCAGATATTTGTGCCCATTCTCGGTTGTTGAGAAGAAAAGGGGGTTTCATCACCTTGTGAAAGTGCTCAAGCCACGTTATAAACTTTGCCCTCTCGCACCTGTTTCAGCAAACAGTTGTTAGAGCGGGGACTATGTAAGCAAGCCAAAGAGGAAATTGTCAATTAATTTACCAATGCACCCTGTGTTGCACTTACTACAGATGGATGGACCACCAGGGCTACAGTAGTCTTGTGTTTTCATTTAAGAAAATACGTGTTGGTATTCCTGATTGTTCTCTCATCAGGTATTATGACTCATGATCATATATGGAATTGGTAACTGTTGGCATTTCATTTTCCGCTTTACCGAACCGTGACCCCGAAAACTGCAATACCCACCTAACTCGGTTTGGTGAACCGTTACAACCCTTGTCAACAGCGATGTTTAATTTGCAAACGTTGGCTATTGGGAGGCAGAGATCTTTATCAGTAAATATGTCCGCATATATCGAAAGATTTCATTACAAAACTCTGATCTTTTTGTGCCAATGCAAAGTGCAGACGACGTCTTGCTTGTGCTACAGCAATATGTTACAACACAGAGCCTTCATACAGTGCCATGCGAAAGTATTCTGCCCCCTTGAACTTTGCGACCTTTTGCCACATTTCAGGCTTCAAACATAAAGATATAAAACTATCTTTTTGTGAAGAATCAACAATAAGTGGGACACAATCATGAAGTGGAATGACATTTATTGGATATTTCAAACTTTTTTAACAAATCAAAAACTGAAAAATTGGGTGTGCAAAATTATTCAGCCCCTTTACTTTCAGTGCAGCAAACTCTCTCCAGAAGTTCAGTGAGGATCTCTGAATGATCCAATGTTGACCTAAATGACTAATGATGATAAATACAATCCACCTGTGTGTAATCAAGTCTCCGTATAAATGCACCTGCACTGTGATAGTCTCAGAGGTCCGTTAAAAGCGCAGAGAGCATCATGAAGAACAAGGAACACACCAGGCAGGTCCGAGATACTGTTGTGAAGAAGTTTAAAGCCGGATTTGGATACAAAAAGATTTCCCAAGCTTTAAACATCCCAAGGAGCACTGTGCAAGCGATAATATTGAAATGGAAGGAGTATCAGATCACTGCAAATCTACCAAGACCTGGACGTCCCTCTAAACTTTCAGCTCATACAAGGAGAAGACTGATCAGAGATGCAGCCAAGAGGCCCATGATCACTCTGAATGAACTGCAGAGATCTACAGCTGAGGTGGGAGACTCTGTCCATAGGACAACAATCAGTCATATATTGCACAAATCTGACCTTTATGGAAGAGTGGCAAGAAGAAAGCCATTTATTAAAAAAAAAAAATATTTTGCCTTTATTTAACCAGGTAGGCTAGTTGAGAACAAGTTCTCATTTGCAACTGCGACCTGGCCAAGATAAAGCATAGCAGTGTGAACAGACAACAGAGTTACACATGGAGTAAACAATTAACAAGTCAATAACACAGTAGAAAATTAAGGAGTCTATATACAATGTGTGCAAAAGGCATGAGGTAGGCAACTAATTACAATTTTGCAGATTAGCACTGGAGTGATAAATGATCAGATGGTCATGTACAGGTAGAGATATTGGTGTGCAAAAGAGCAGAAAAGTAAATAAATAAAAACAGTATAAAAACAGTATGGGAATGAGGTAGGTGAAAATGGGTGGGCTATTTACCAATAGACTATGTACAGCTGCAGCGATCGGTAAGCTGCTCAGATAGCTGATGTTTGAAGTTGGTGAGGGAGATAAAAGTCTCCAACTTCAGCGATTTTTGCTGTTCGTTCCAGTCACAGGCAGCAGAGTACTGGAACGAAAGGCGGCCAAATGAGGCGCTGGCTTTAGGGATGATCAGTGAGATACACCTGCTGGAGCGCGTGCTACGGATGGGTGTTGCCATCGTGACCAGTGAACTGAGATAAGGCAGAGCTTTACCTAGCATGGACTTGTAGATGACCTGGAGCCAGTGGGTCTGGCGACGAATATGTAGCGAGGGCCAGCCGACTAGAGCATACAAGTCGCAGTGGTGGGTGGTATAAGGTGCTTTAGTGACAAAATGGATGGCACTGTGATAGACTGCATCCAGTTTACTGAGTAGAGTGTTGGAAGCCATTTTGTAGATGACATCGCCGAAGTCGAGGATCGGTAGGATAGTCAGTTTTACTAGGGTAAGCTTGGCAGCGTGAGTGAAGGAGGCTTTGTTGCGGAATAGAAAGCCGACTCTTGATTTGATTTTCGATTGGAGATGTTTGATATGAGTCTGGAAGGAGAGTTTGCAGTCTAGCCAGACACCTAGGTACTTATAGTCCACATATTCAAGGTCGGAACCATCCAGGGTGGTGATTCTAGTCGGGCATGCGGGTGCAGGCAGTGATCGGTTGAAAAGCATTCATTTGGTTTTACTAGCGTTTAAGAGCAGTTGGAGGCCATGGAAGGAGTGTTGTATGGCATTGAAGCTCTTTTGGAGGTTAGATAGCACAGTGTCCAATGACGAGCCGAAAGTATATAGAATGGTGTCGTCTGCGTAGAGGTGGATCAGGGAATCGCCCGCAGCAAGAGCAACATCATTGATATACACAGAGAAAAGAGTCCTCCCGAGAATTGAACCCTGTGGCACCCCCACAGAGACTGCCAGAGGACCGGACAGCATGCCCTCCGATTTGACACACTGAACTTTGTAACTTTGCAAAGTAATTGGTGAACCAGGCAAGGCAGTCATCCGAAAAACCGAGGCTACTGAGTCTGCCGATAAGAATATGGTGATTGACAGAGTCGAAGGCCTTGGCAAGGTCGATGAAGACGGCTGCACAGTACTGTCTTTTATCGATGGCGGTTATAATATCGTTTAGTACCTTGAGTGTGGCTGAGGTGTGACCGGCTCGGAAACCAGATTGCACAGTGGAGAAGGTACGGTGGGATTCGAGATGGTCAGTGACCTGTTTGTTGACTTGGCTTTCGAAGACCTTAGATAGGCAGGGCAGGATAGATATAGGTCTGTAACAGTTTGGGTCCAGGGTGTCTCCCCCTTTGAAGAGGGGGATGACTGTGGCAGCTTTCCAATCCTTGGGGATCTCAGACGATATGAAAGAGAGGTTGAACAGGCTGGTAATGGGTTGCGACAATGGCGGCGGATAGTTTCAGAAATGGAGGTTCCAGATTGTCAAGCCCAGCTGATTTGTACGGGTCCAGGTTTTGCAGCTCTTTCAGAACATCTGCTATCTGGATTTGGGTAAAGGAGAACCTGGAGAGGCTTGGGTGAGGAACTACGGGGGGGCGGAGCTGTTGGCCGAGGTTGGAGTAGCCAGGCGGAAGGCATGGCCAGCCGTTGAGAAATGCTTATTGAAGTTTTCGATAATCATGGATTTATCGGTGGTGACCGTGTTACCTAGCCTCAGTGCAGTGGGCAGCTGGGAGGAGGTGCTCTTGTTCTCCATGGACTTCAGTGTCCCAGAACTTTTTGGAGTTGGAGCTACAGGATGCAAACTTCTGCCTGAAGAAGCTGGCCTTAGCTTTCCTGACTGACTGCGTGTATTGGTTCCTGACTTCCCTGAACAGTTGCATATCGCGGGGACTATTCCATGCTATTGCAGTCCGCCACAGGATGTTTTTGTGCTGGTCGAGGGCAGTCAGGTTTGGAGTGAACCAAGGGCTGTATCTGTTCTTGGTTCTGCAATTTTTGAACGGAGCATGCTTATCTAAAATGGTGAGGAAGTTACTTTTAAAGAATGACCAGGCATCCTCAACTGACGGGATGAGGTCAATCGCTCTGGATAAGAGCGTCTGCTAAATGACTTAAATGTAAATGTCCTTCCAGGATACCCGGGCCAGGTCGATTAGAAAGGCCTGCTCACAGAAGTGTTTTAGGGAGCGTTTGACAGTGATGAGGGGTGGTCGTTTGACTGCGGCTCCGTAGCGGATGCAGGCAATGAGGCAGTGATCGCTGAGATCCTGGTTGAAGACAGCGGAGGTGTATTTGGAGGGCCAGTTGGTCAGGATGACGTCTATGAGGGTACCCTTGTTTACGGAGTTAGGGTTGTACCTGGTGGGTTCCTTGATGATTTGTGTGAGATTGAGGGCATCTAGCTTAGATTGTAGGACTGTCGGGGTGTTAAGCATATCCCAGTTTAGGTCACCTAACAGAACAAACTCTGAAGCTAGATGGGGGGCGATCAATTCACAAATGGTGTCCAGGGCACAGCTGGGAGCTGAGGGGGGGTCGGTAGCAGGCGGCAACAGTGAGAGACTTATTTCTGGAGAGAGTAATTTTCAAAATTAGTAGTTCGAACTGTTTGGGTATGGACCTGGAAACTGACATTACTTTGCAGGCTATCTCTGCAGTAGACTGCAACTCCTCCCCCTTTTGGCAGTTCTATCTTGACGGAAGATGTTATAGTTGGGTATGGAAATCTCTGAATTTTTGGTGGCCTTCCTGAGCCAGGATTCAGACACGGCAAGGACATCAGGGTTAGCAGAGTGTGCTAAAGTAGTGAGTAAAACAAACTTAGGGAGGAGGCTTCTGATGTTGACATGCATGAAACCAAGGCTTTTTCGATCACAGAAGTCAACAAATGAGGGTGCCTGGGGACATGCAGGGCCTGGGTTTACCTCCACATCACCCGCGGAGCAGAGAAGGAGTAGTATGAGGGTGCGGCTGAAGGCTATCAAAACTGGTCGCCTAGAGCGTTGGGGACAGAGAATAAGAGGAGCAGGTTTCTGGGCATGGTAGAATATATTCAGGGCATAATGCGCAGACAGGGGTATGGTGGGGTGCGGGTACAGTGGTGGTAAGCCCAGGCACTGGGTGATGATGAGAGAGGTTGTATCTCTGGACATGCTGGTTGTAATGGGTGAGGTCACCGCATGTGTGGGAGGTGGGACAAAGGAGGTAACAGGGGTATGAAGAGTGGAACTAGGGGCTCCATTGTGAACTAAAACAATGATCACTAACCTGAACAACAGTATACAAGGCATATTGACATTTGAGAGAGACATACAGCGAGGCATACAGTAATCACATGTGTTGAATTGGGAAAGCTAGCTAAAACAGTAGGTGAGACAGCAACAGCTAGTCAGCTAGCACAACAAACAGCAGGTAAAATGGCGTTGACTAGGCAACGGGGCCGACAGATAAAACAAACAAGCAGAATGGAGTACCTTGATTAATGGACAGTCCAGCGTGCATCAGCTATGTAGCCAAGAGATCAGTGTCCAGGGGGCAGCGGTGGATGGGCAGGGAAGCTGGACTGGCGAGTGTTATCCAGGTTAAAAAACTAACAATGACTAAATAGCTTGTAGCTAGTTAGCTGGTTAGCGTCTGGAGGTTCTTGAGTGTGTTCTAAAAAATAAAAAAATAATAGCGATTCCGTATCACAATGGGTGAGGCAGGTTTCCGGAAGGTATAAACAATTTAAAAATCAAAAAGAGATAGAAAGTAAATATGGGTCCAGAGAGTGTTTGGGACGCGGCGATTCAGACGGTTAGCAGGCCTGTGCTAACAAGCTAACAGTTCATAGGCCCGGGCTAGACAGGGTAGCAGGGGTGTGCTGCAGGTGCTCTGGCCGGGCTAGCTTCAAGCTAAGTGGGTGGAAACGCTAGCCAGGGGTAATCATCCGGGGTTGCAGTTTAGCTAGATAGCTAGTTGTGAAGATCCAGCTGAAAAATGTTCCGTTTGCGGTGGGAATCCGGGGATGAAAAATGAATAGGTCCGTTATGCTCTGGTTAGAGTCGTGTTGTTCGAACTGGCGAGAGCTTTCCGGGCTAAAGGTTAGCTGATGACCGGTTAGCTGAAGACCGCTAGCATAAAGATATCCATAAAAAGTGTTCTTTAAAGTTTGCCACAAGCCACCTGGGAGACACACCAAACATGTGGAAGAAGGTGCTCTGGTCAGATGAAACCAAAATGGAACCTTTTGGCAACAATGCAAAACGTTATGTTTGGTGTAAAAGCAACACAGCGCATCACCCTGAACACACCATCCCCACTGTCAAACATGGTGGTGGCAGCATCATGGTTTGGGCCTGCTTTTCTTCAGAAGGGACAGGGAAGATGGTTAAAATTGATGGGAAGATGGATGGAGCCAAATACAGGACCATTCTGGAAGAAAACCTGATGGAGTCTGCGAAAGACCTGAGACTGGGACGGAGAATTGTCTTCCAACAAGACAATGATCCAAAACATAAAGCAAAACCTACAATGGAATGGTTCAAAAATAAACATATCCAGGTGTTAGAATGGCCAAGTCAAAGTCCAGACCTGAATCCAATCGAGAATCTGTGGAAAGAACTGAAAACTGCTGTTTACAAATGCTCTCCATCAAACCTCACTGAGCTCGAGCTGTTTTGCAAGGAGGAATGGGATAAAATTTCAGTCTCTCGATGTGCAAAACTGATAGACATAACAGCTGTAAGTCGCTTGGGGTATCACAGCAAAAGGTGGCGCTACAAAGTATTAACTTAAGGGGGCTGAATAATTTTGCACGTCCAATTTTTCCGTTTTTGATTTGTTAAAAAAGTTTGAAATATCCAATAAATGTCGTTCCACTTCATGATTGTGTCCCACTTGTTGTTGATTCTTCACAAAAAAATACAGTTTTATATCTTTGTTTGAAGCCTGAAATGTGGCAAAAGGTCGCAAAGTTCAAGGGGGCCGAATACTTTCGCAAGGCACTGTATATATTTTAGGAATGTTCGTTTCAATCCGCTTTCCAGAACTAAGGCAGAGAGACGAGCTACATGTCAATCAAATTGGTTGAGGGTTCAGTGAAGCATAGTTTATTTCACTTTTGTATATTATCTACTTCACTTGCTTTGGCAATGTTAACATATGTTTCCCATGCCAATAAAGCACCTTGAATTGAGGAAAGAGAGACTTGAACGTGTGTGTGAAATAACATGCGCAGAACATGATTCGGCTCATTCGTTTTGAGAAGTTAGGGGCGGGGGTGGAAACTGTATTTGTAGCCTCTGCCTATTCCATTTTCCACTTTACCCCAAAGTGTGCACTCAACCTCATAGTGAGGTATAATTAAAGTTTTACAGATGAAAAGTCGGCATACCAACCATTTGATCTCAATCAGCTTCATGGGGATTTTCATTTAGATCTAGAGTTATACAGTTTGTAAGTAGCCTACAGTTGTCTAAAACGATGAACAGTAACCAGGTTTCCATCCATTTTTTTATGTGAGTAAAGTACGTCGGTTAAATGTGCCTAATAGGAGTAACAAATGTGGGGAACTTTCAAAATATCGACAAAATAAATACGCTAGACAATGTGGGATCTTTTACATTTACATTACATTTAAGTCATTTAGCAGATGCTCTTATCCAGAGCGACTTACAAATTGGTGCATTCACCTTATGACATCCAGTGGAACAGTCACTTTACAATAGTGCATCTAAATCTTAAAAGGGGGGTGAGAAGGATTACTTATCCTATCCTAGGTATTCCTTAAAGAGGTGGGGTTTCAGGTGTCTCCGGAAGGTGGTGATTGACTCCGCTGTCCTGGCGTCGTGAGGGAGTTTGTTCCACCATTGGGGGGCCAGAGCAGCGAACAGTTTTGACTGGGCTGAGCGGGCACTGTACTTCCTCAGTGGTAGGGAGGCGAGCAGGCCAGAGGTGGATTAACGCAGTGCCCTTGTTTGGGTGTAGGGCCTGATCAGAGCCTGGAGGTACTGAGGTGCCGTTCCCCTCACAGCTCCGTAGGCAAGCACCATGGTCTTGTAGCGGATGCGAGCTTCAACTGGAAGCCAGTGGAGAGAGCGGAGGAGCGGGGTGACGTGAGAGAACTTGGGAAGGTTGAACACCAGACGGGCTGCGGCGTTCTGGATGAGTTGTAGGGGTTTAATGGCACAGGCAGGGAGCCCAGCCAACAGCGAGTTGCAGTAGTCCAGACGGGAGATGACAAGTGCCTGGATTAGGACCTGCGCCGCTTCCTGTGTGAGGCAGGGTCGTACTCTGCGGATGTTGTTGAGCATGAACCTACAGGAACGGGCCACCGCCTTGATGTTAGTTGAGAACGACAGGGTGTTGTCCAGGATCACGCCAAGGTTCTTAGCGCTCTGGGAGGAGGACACAGTGGAGTTGTCAACCGTGATGGCGAGATCATGGAACGGGCAGTCCTTCCCCGGGAGGAAGAGCAGCTCTGTCTTGCCGAGGTTCAGCTTGAGGTGGTGATCTGTCATCCACACTGATATGTCTGCCAGACATGCAGAGATGCGATTCGCCACCTGGTCATCAGAAGGGGGGAAAGGAGAAGATTAATTGTGTGTCGTCTGCATAGCAATGATAGGAGAGACCATGTGAGGTTATGACAGAGCCGAGTGACTTGGTGTATAGCGAGAATAGGAGAGGGCCTAGAACAGAGCCCTGGGGGACACCAGTGGTGAGAGGGCGTGGTGAGGAGACAGATTCTCGCCACGCCACCTGGTAGGAGCGACCTGTCAGGTAGGACGCAATCCAAGCGTGGGCTGCGCCGGAGATGCCCAACTCGGAGAGGGTGGAGAGGAGGATCTGATGGTTCACAGTATCGAAGGCAGCCGATAGGTCTAAAAGGATGAGAGCAGAGGAGAGAGAGTTAGCTTTAGCAGTGCGGAGCGCCTCTGTGATACAGAGAAGAGCAGTCTCAGTTGAATGACTAGTCTTGAAACCTGACTGATTTGGATCAAGAAGGTCATTCTGAGAGAGATAGCGGGAGAGCTGGCCAAGGACGGCACGTTCAAGAGTTTTTGAGAGAAAAGAAAGAAGGGATACTGGTCTGTAGTTGTTGACATCGGAGGGATCGAGTGTAGGTTTTTTCAGAAGGGGTGCAACTCTCGCTCTCTTGAAGACGGAAGGGACGTAGCCAGCGGTCAGGGATGAGTTGATGAGCGAGGTGAGGTAAGGGAGAAGGTCTCCGGAAATGGTCTGGAGAAGACCATTGTTGGTTTAACTGAATTATATGAAATGTCGGTGGAAACACTTGTGCACAAATATTGATATAATAACCATCATAAAGTTTGAGTCAGTCGATGACATGTTTGGTCCTCCCACTACGACTCGTTGGGAAAGCATGCGGTTTAGGCCTATTGGACTACAGATGAAATAAGTTCTGAACTTCACAGGGTGGTAAAAGTGCAAGGTGATGAGCTTGATGCTCCTTTCCTATAAATATTGGGGGTCTTATTCCGGTGACATGATGATCGATGATTGGATGCCGTTTTGACAAATTTAAAATTATCTCGCTTTTTTGTCTAAATAATAATATCAGGTACGCTATATGTGCTCTTTAGCCAAAAGCATGCAGATAGCGCTGTTGGCTAGAGCACGCGTGCCAATTCCATAACTCTCGTTGTGAAGGAAACCCATTTAACTTGTACCCCAAATGGTATTTTTATGTGCACTGTCGTCATGCACAGCCTTATATCTGCAACAAGAATATTTGATGGAAACTCATCTCTGGTGGGGAAATGTGCATGTTGGTTTTTATACAGATTTGAGAATGTTAGTGTGAACCTATGGCCACTTGGATGGTAACCAAGCCAGTGAGAAGAGTTTGAAGCAGGTGGTGTTAAGAAGCTGTAGCTTAGCCTACCTGTGTGTTTAGTTTAAATCCAAAGCACTTATTATGAGTTTTGGAGAAGAATAACTAGTAACATTATACTAGTTATTATATTATGTAGAAGACTATCATTGTGATCTAGCAGACATGGAAATTGCTTTGATCTAACTTTATTGAATGAGCACCATTCGTCTGAGTAGAGCTGAGACTGGGTAAAGTAGAGAAACCGACACATGAGGAGCTTCGGGACCTTTCGCTGTTGGGAAGAGGGGTCCAGAATGATCCCCAGCCACTCCATTCAATTAGTCTGACTTTTCCTGTGACTGGCAAAATGACTTCTGCATTCCTTACTGTTGAGGTCTTACATCATTTACATTAGGCTAAAAGTTGTGAATGTGCAGGATGGAAGAAAGGCTTGCCAAACATGTCCAGGGCCAAGCTGCCTTGGAGCACTCACTGACCTCTGACCCATATTCTACTGCAAGTGTTTCCTGGTCCTGGGGACCCAAAGGGGTAGACATTTTAGTTTCTCCCCTCGCATTACACACCTGATTCCACTAATCAACTAATTTAACCTTTGATTAAGTGGAATCAGGTGTGTAGTACTAAGTTAACTAAATGTGCAACCCTTTGGGTCCTCGGGACCAGGATTAAACACTACGGATTTCACTGTCTCATATTTGGAATAATGAGCCATGCTCTCTAAGTGTCAGCATGGTCCGTCATCACTACTTGGTCTTTAAAGCCCGTAGGGTGCTGAATGGTTACACTATTTCAGATGTTAAACAGCTTTTTCTAGAAATCAAATAAGGTTAATTGTATCAATGTTATTGGAATGAACTCTGACCTTAAGCTCTAATGTTCTGTAGGTTTGGCATTCTGTAGTTTTAGCTGTAAAATCTTGTCAAAACTGATGCCAGAAGTTTAGCTGTAGTAACCATTAACAAGCTTCGTAGAACAATACCCTCATGGCTAATTAATATGCTGTACTGTATGAATACTCTACATCATTGCCAGCCTGTAGTGTAGCCCTAGTTAGGTTTTCCCCTTTGAATATGAAATGTTATGGCAAACTAATTACGTGTATTTTATCTATCTAAACTTAAACGTTTGTAGAGAAACTTAATTTACGGTGGTAGCTGTTTTCACATCAGACCTGAAACCAGATGAATCTATTTTCAAACTCATATCATGATTATTTATTCCACACCACTAATGCTCTGTTCGGTTTGTCCCTGGGCAGCCCCGGTGGAGAATGGCGACTCTGAAATGACCACAGAGGAGACATGGGACCTGAAAGGGGTGGAGCCCAATGAGGAAGAACCAGGAGGAGGGCCTGGTGGTGACGGGGGACCAATAGTTGTTGAGGAGATTCTGGAGGAGGAAGTCCTAGAGGAGGAGGAAGATGTGCCAATCATGCCTAAAGTGGTTGCCCTCCCACCAGACGCGCCCAAGAAGGAACATGTGAACGTGGTGTTCATCGGTCATGTTGGTGAGTGGGGGGCACATCTGCTTCTTTCTTTTTCATGGCTATTGCAGTGGTTTCACATACTATCACTTAGGTGTGTGGGTCATCTCGGCATTGCTCTGTTATTTCTTGGGGTTTCATTTGATCCAATAAAACATGCTTATTGGCAGCCCTATATAACATCCATGTTGTATAGTTGTCACTGTCACACCTGGATTGCTGATTGGGGGGGTCTGTCAAAGAAACAAATCTAGGGGAAACTGCTATTGCCTTAATAGGAAACAGTGGGAAACCAGGCAATGTTTTGTATTTATTTTTCATTTAATCAGCCCTGTTACAAGGCTAGACAGCACAGGCCATTTTTATCTTCTCTCACAACTCCCTGTTGTCCCTCATCTCTCCCTAGATGCTGGCAAGTCTACCATCGGAGGACAAATCATGTGAGTATCTCTCTTTCTGTTGTGGTTGTGATTCATTCAGTCCAATGGGGCTTTTAACACCTGTTGCATTTCTCACCACCCCTCCACTCTTTGCTCCTTCCCCCTCTCTCTTCATCACTCCCTCTGGTTATCCTCTTCCTCACTGGTAGGTATTTAACAGGCATGGTAGAGAAGAGAACTCTGGAGAAGTATGAAAGAGAAGCCAAGGAGAAGAACAGGGAAACCTGGTGAGTTACACTGCTTTTTACCAGGGTCTACTGCAAAAAGTATATGAAATGGCATGACTAAAGCCTGTCGGTATAACAAGGGTTTAACCCCCTCCCTTCCTCTGTCTGCCAGGTACCTCTCCTGGGCCCTGGACACTAACCAGGAGGAGCGAGACAAGGGGAAGACTGTGGAGGTGGGCAGAGCGTACTTTGAAACTGAGAAAAAGCACTTTACCATCCTGGACGCTCCAGGCCACAAAAGCTTTGTGCCCAATATGATCGGAGGAGCGTCGCAGGCTGACCTGGCTGTGCTGGTGAGTCCATAGTGTCATGCTGATGTTTTTCAGGGTCTGTGGCTTGTGGCTGCAAATACCAAAATATCCAGTTGAGAGAAAGATCTTGAAATGGTAAATATAAAGATTATTTAAAAAAAAAAAAAAACATTTTGAAATTAAGAAGGAACAATGATAAATATCTGTTTACTTGATTGTAAAATACATTGTTTTGACATCTACACAGCAATGTCGGGGTTCCTTTAATTAATTAATTTTACCTTTATTTAACTAGGCAAGTCAGTTAACAAATTCTTATTTTCAATGACAGCCTAGGAACAGTGGGTTAACTGTTCGGGGGCAGAACGACAGTTTTGTACCTTGTCAGCTCAGGGATTTGAGCTTGCAACCTTCCGGTTACTAGTCCAACTCTCTAACCACTAGGCTACCCTACCGCCCCAATGAATGATTTTCAATGTGTATTTCTCCTGCCTAGGTGATCTCAGCCAGGAAGGGAGAGTTTGAGACGGGCTTTGAGAAGGGTGGACAGACACGGGAGCACGCCATGTTGGCCAAAACGGCGGGGGTGAAGCATCTGATCATCCTTGTCAACAAAATGGATGACCCCACAGTGAACTGGAGCCTAGAGAGGTGCGCATTTACCACTTAGAGCACAGAAATCACATCAGGTTACAGGAAACTGGTAGTCACGGGTGCTTGCTCCAGTTTACATCAACAAGAAAACACCCATTACAGAGAAGATGATGTGGTTATGGTCAAAGCCTAGGGTGGAATCCTTTGTTGATGTAGGGTCTTTGTAGAACCTTAACGGAAATCATGCATACATTGACATCATTACAAGATTTGCTCGAGATTTTAACATTTATTCTCATGTATCTGAAATCCAGCTCAACCCACAATTTATTTTTTGTTTAACCTGAAAACTCAGGTACGAAGAATGCAAGGAAAAACTAGTGCCATTTTTGAAGAAGGTTGGCTTCAACCCGAAGAAAGACATTCACTTCATGCCCTGCTCTGGCCTCACAGGAGCCAACCTCAAGGAGCCTGTTGAGTCGTGCACTTGGTATACGTGAGTATCACCAGCTTTTACACTGCTGTCCCTGGACTGTGTTCACTAGGTACGAAATGGAAGAAAACAGTCAAATGGAGGGGTACTATCTCTTCTTGTCCAGTAAGAAACACTCCTTCCTTCTCTGTTAACGAAGCCACACGAAAGGTACTATAACATTTCAGTGTGAATGGATTGAATAGTCTTCTGACGCTACTGTCCTAACCTGTTTATCTCCTCTCTCTCTGTCTTCCAGGGGGTTACCATTCATTCCACATCTAGACAGTTTGCCAAACTTAAACAGAGTGAGCGACGGACCAGTCAGATTACCCATCGTAGACAAATACAAGGTGAAGACGACCACATTATGAAACCTTAATATTTTTATTCTATTGCCATTAATATGGCAACCAACCCATTATATTTAAGTGTTTATTTAGATACGGTTGTCCTTTACATGACAGTATTTTGATGGTCAACAACTGTAGTGAGCCATGTCATTCGTACTGCCCACATCAGCAGCTACACTGTACATGTAACCTATTTCCTGGTAATAAAAAGCCTATTTAACCACACTAGTTTTTAACCCTTTCACACAACTGTAGAATACCTTTTTCTGACTTGGGTTACTTAATCTGGCCTCTTTCTACTGTTGTTCCCCACCCTATAGGACATGGGTACTGTCATCCTGGGGAAACTGGAGTCCGGGTCCATCAGTAAAGCACAGCAGCTTGTCATGATGCCAAACAGGGTAAGACATTCTCCAGCAGTCTGCCATGGACCATCCAACGCCCATCAGAGCATTAGAGCTATAGCTAATCCTAGGTAATGTGGTGGCAAGTATCTTAAGCCAGAGTTGTTTAGTCGTAGGTATTTTTTTCTTGTATTTACCATGTGTCTGTGCCACACGGTATCTCCCTCTGTTGTTTTGTTTTTTTACCATAAAGGTGTTCGCTCCATC
This sequence comes from Oncorhynchus keta, assembly GCF_023373465.1. Taxonomy (NCBI): domain Eukaryota; kingdom Metazoa; phylum Chordata; class Actinopteri; order Salmoniformes; family Salmonidae; genus Oncorhynchus; species Oncorhynchus keta. The sequence goes on along the minus strand of NC_068452.1, from coordinate 36,093,764 downwards.
TCTTATTATGAACTTGTATTAATGGCTGCGTATCTCTTCCTCCTTCCATCCCTCCCTGTAGCACACCGTGGAGGTGTTGAGCCTGCTGAGTGATGACGTGGAGACAGACGATGCTTCTCCTGGAGAGAACCTGAAGCTGAGACTGAAGGGCATCGAGGAGGAGGAGATCCTGCCAGGCTTCATCCTCTGTAACGCTGAGAACCTCTGCCACTCTGGACGCACCTTTGACGCCCAGGTACGCCAGTCACCACGCCACCACAGATACTAAGGCAGTTGGAGTTGGACCGTAGTCCTGTCTGAATGTCGCCCTAATGGCAAACATATTGGATTTATTGGTGTTTGTTTTTACTCCGTGTTGTGTTGTGTGTTCTCACAGATTGTCATCATTGAACACAAGTCCATTATCTGCCCTGGTTACAATGCTGTCCTCCACATCCACACCTGCATCGAAGAAGTGCAAATTACGGTAATGATACTGTCATAATGTCATAACCTTCAAAAGGAACCATCTTCATTTTGAATCTGCAATGTATTCCCTTTAAACTGCACCTGACAAATAGTGTTTTAAAGACCTGCCAGTATAGTTATTGTGATGGTTCTGCTCCACATCTAGGCCTTAATCTGTCTGGTAGACAAGAAGTCAGGAGAGAAAAGTAAGACGCGACCGCGCTTTGTGAAACAGGACCAGGTGTGCATTGCCCGTCTGCGCACCGCCGGAACCATCTGCCTTGAAACCTTCAAAGACTTTCCCCAGATGGGACGGTTCACCCTACGGGATGAAGGTACGGACCTCTGCTATCACTGGGGCTGTTAGTCAGCGGCAGGTAGCCTAGCGTTGAGCCCGTAAAGGGAAGGTGTCTCGGTCGAATCCCCAAGCTGACTACTTGAAAAATGGCGATTTGCCCTTGAGCAAGGCACTTAACCCTGATTACTTATGTAATTCGCTCTGGATAAGAGCGTCTGTTGAATGATGAAAGTATATATGTAAAATGTTAGTAGTCCCTAAATGGCCATGCTGGAAGGGACAATGGTTTAAATGTAGTCCAAACTAAAACCAAGGTTAAAGTAGGGCTGGGTGATATACCGTATTTATGATCTACCGGTGTTGATGCAGGGACTGACCGGTTTGTGTTTTTCGTTACCTTCTATATCGGTATTTGAATGTTTGGTTTGTTAAATGTGATACGCCATGTGTAATGTCAATTTTTATAGATTACTTCGCTACTTGAGTCATCGCTCTCTCTTTCTCTCCGTGCCACTTTCCATGCAGACCTAGCCACGCCCCCTGTCACTCAAGGAGCGTATTTGATGTTCCTCAACCACTAGACACTTGCGTTGAGTCTGCATGGTCAATGCAGCACATGCAACAATGTTAATGACAACGATGCTGTTTTCACTTTGCTTCTTAATATAAATCCACTGGCGTTGTATAGTTACACTATTAGTTTGTTTCTTACATCAGCAAACAGCTAGTTTGTCTTTTCTTAGCAAGTTGCCCTAAATCTTGTGAGACGCTAATTGTTAGCCATTAATGCTAATAGCTAGCTAGCTAATAAATGTACTGAGTAAGAGCAAACGTAGCTAGCTAATACAGCACTAGCTAAATCAGCATGTTTGTGCAACAGTATCTTCTAAAACAAAGAGGAATATGCAAAGCAAGAATGTTAGCTACATGAGGTAGTTAAGAGAGAACATGCAATGTAGCCAAAGCTTATAGGGTTCCCTAGGAAACACCTATCAACACTTTAGTTCCATCCCTTTCACAATAACTCCTCCCTGGCATTTTAATTTGTTGTCATCTCAAACACTGTATTCAAAGTGCCCACTATTATATTCTAACTATAGAATTAGAATAGTCATTATATTTCCATGATTCAAACAGTTTTACTCTAATTCGCAGGTCAAGTCGCAATTGCAACATTTGGTTACAAATAAGTCCTTGATTATTTTCCCATATCGTGCAGTCCTACATGGCAGCATGGAAATTCTCAATTGAGCAGTGGTGTAAAAATACTTTCAAGTACTACTTAAGTTTTTTTTTTTTTTTGGTATCTGTACTTTACTATTTTTATTTGACAACTTTTACTTCACTACATTCCTAAAGAAAATAATATACTTCTTACTCCATACATTTTCCCTGACACCTAAAAGTACTTGTCCTGTCCTTCTCAGCATTCAAAATGTAACAATGGTCCAATTCACACACTTGTCAAGAGAACATCCCTGGTGATGTACTGCCTCTGATCTGGATGACTCACTAAACACAAATGCTTTGTTTGTAAATTATTGTTGAGTGTTGGCGTGTGCCCCTGGCTATTCGTAAGCAAGAAAATGGTGCCGTCTGATTTGCTTAAAATAAGGATTTTTAAATTATTTTTTACTTTTGATACTTAAGTACATTTTATCAATTACATTTACTTTTTATACTTAAGTATATTTAAGACCAAATACTTTTACTGAAGTAGTATTTTACTGGGTCATTTTCACTTTTACTTGAGTAATTTTCTATTAACATATCTTTTACTTTTACTCAAGTATGACAATTTGGTCATTTTTCCCACCATTGCATTTGAGTGCAGGAGATGCAGAAATGATAAGTGCTGACATTTGTTTTGGTTGAATTGTTTTATACTGTTCAATCAGAATGGGGAAAGACTCATTGAAATCACTTAGAATGTATGTGTTGCGCCACTAGGATCACTCACTACTCATAAAGCAAATGTACAACTTTACTATTCAAAAACTTAAATTGGTCATATTGTAAAAAAAAAAAAAAAAATCAATACATTGACAGGCATATTGCCCAGCTCTAGATTAAAGTCTCTGTTAGTGCTTGAGTCGCATTTGTGGTGAAAAGTACTGTTGGTTGGAGAGTGTGGTAGAGGGGATGGGTCATTCATTGGGACCCTAAAAGGGGAGAAAGTCTGTATGAGTGGGTCGGAGAGTGGAGGGTATCCACTTATGAAGATTTAATTTAAAACTAGCCCATTTGGACTTGACTAGACAGGCTTTGCTGTTAACCTACGTCTGTGTCCTCTCCTCAGGTAAGACCATTGCCATTGGTAAGGTGTTGAAGCTCGTTGCTGAGAGGGACTGAAGCGGTTGTATGGGAGTCCCCGGTCACAGTCTGGCACCATGGTGGGGTGGGGGTGAAGAGTGGGGTCGGGTCATTGATGGGAACACAGGCGGCGGTGACCAACTCTGCTCACGGCCCTCTCTTCTCTCCCCCTTTGACCTGTCGATGATCAGCTTAAAAAACTTCTCTGAAAAAGAAACCTGTTTTTAAGCAAATGAAAAACGAGATCAAGTACACACGAGTCAGCTTTCTCATATTGAGAGCTCAGCTATGCCATTTTGGGTTAGGCCCTGCCCCCAAACCCATTCCCTCACACCCCTACTCTGGTCTACTCATGACCATAAAACACAATTGTTTTCTCTTAGTTTTTTATTTTTATTTTTTCTTCCATCATTGAACATTTTAAAATGGCAGCAGTTATATCTGTAACCAGACAAGGACCAGGATTTGCTTATAATACAGAAAAATATATTATTTACAAAAAAAAAGATGTTTGAGAATTTAACAAGTTGAAACCAAAATGTTATTATCTTGGTTGTACAAAGGGTTGAAAATATCCACTAACTTCCCAAAATTCAGAATGGGGGGGATAGGCAGGAAATCTGGGAATTTTGTGAACATTGATTAATTTTTGCAACCCTAGTTGTACATGTCTCCCATTGCTTTTACCCACTTTTGGTTTCTCTTATATGGCGTTCTGGCAGTGTGCTTGAGCGCCTTCACATGTTATTAAAGCAAACTACTATGACAATAAAATATAAAAATTGGAGAAGTGCTAGTTCTTTTATTTGTGCTGTTTAACGTTAGAGGAAAAAATATAATTAAGTTGACATGAAATTTGTCATTTAATCTTTATCATTGCATACCAAAAAATACATCTTTACCCTGTGAGAAAGATGGAATTTCGTAGAGCTGTTTCATGGCACAAGTGTGTTCAGGCAATCCTTTTCAAAGCCTAAAATACTTCATTTCAACTCGTATAGAATGTGCCCTACAGCTGGATATTTGCCTGTGTGTAATGACGACCACTTGTGTACCTTTTGTACTATACTAAATTACATGACAAGCAGGTGGCACCGCTTCTCTCTCAAGTTCTATTCTAATGGATATTGTTTTAATCACAGATTAATTGAATAAATCAAACATGACTTGTATTTACGCTAATCTAATTATCCATACACAACTGACATCTGGACCCAATTAGAATGTCTATAAATTACCCATTCTCCATAAGCATCAGGTCCCTTTCAAACTTAAATTCTATCAATTTGTAGCATTCAAATGTACAATATTCAATTGATTTTATTTGTCGAATTTGGCCATCAGACCCCATCAAAAACAGTCATGATGGCATGCCCCTGCCATAGCCCTTCCCAAAGAATAATGTACTGTTCCAGTTTCCAATAATACATAGTCTAAAATGCTATGTGGGGAGAATATACCATATGTAAACAGGGCACAAACTGTAGCAAAGCAGAGATCGCCATGACATGGTGGATGGACACAGAGCGGGATAGGGAACTACAGGGTGGGGTCTCCTGTGTGGGTGTGGCTTTGGCCGTAGTACGGTAGTGATTTTGACAGTAGTCATCAGAGGAGCAGCCAGCCTCTGACCAACACTGGGCAAAGAGCGAGAGAACACAGGCGAAACGCATAATGGTAAGTGAGGACATCATTTTTAAAAATGGTTTTGAATTAATTTGGAGACTACAGGATTTGATTGAATGTAAAAATGGGTTGGAATTTCTTTCATGTTTTATTGCAATTTTAACAAGGCAAATAAGATCTGAAATGGTGAGTTCTGCAATGACAGATTGGTTGATAAAATAGTAAACCGTACGTCTCTGAATGTATGTCTGTGAAGTATCAGTGATTGATAAAGTCCTATACTTTTAAGTGGTGTCTGTTCTGATTTGTTATCCCTTCAGCACAACCCAAGGATGCAATCCACAGTGGTCACTGTGTCAGACATGGATCTTAAAACCAGCCGCACCAGCACCAACCATGAGACCCAGGACACTGAAACAACGACCTCACTGAACCATGTCCCTGATGGGGTCACCCTGGGCACTAATGTCCCCTGCTGGTACTACTTCACCAGGCCCATCCTGGCCATCCTTATCGGCGGAGTGCTGTTCGGCTTGGGCACGGCCCTCTCCCTGCTCTACTTCACCCAGGTGGGGAACGTGCCCTACCTGCTGGGTCCTGTGTTCCTTTCTGCGGGGCTCATGTTCCTGGTCACGGGGCTGGTGTGGGTGCCCGTTGTGAAACAGAGACTAGAGCACAAGGCTCCGACCAAGGTCAATGGCAAGGCGCTTCAGGTGGACGAACGGCACCGAAGAGCCATGGACTCTTCAAGCTAAAACTGTTGTTCTGTTTTGTAGAGTAGGTCAACCATGTTAGTGGGGTTTTCTCCCAACATAATCCTGAAAAGCACACTTCCTAAAAGATGTCTAAATGTGTGAGGAGGCTGGTGTAACATAGATGGATTTGTATTTATTAAACCTTTATTAATGCAGGTTAGTCTTATTCATATAGATTCCATTTTGCAAGAGAGACCTCTGTGAAATGCACTGTTTATCTTCTGTATGTAGCTGTCCTCGATCTAGGCCCTAATACAAATATGGGATTGAATGACCTCGTCCGGTAAAAGGGAACATCATGTGATTGCTCTGTTGGGGGGTTTTAACATGATCCGAACATGGCCGTGCTGCTGCGGCCCAGGCTATCCCATCTGTCTGTCTGATTGTGATCTGTAATAGTTGTTGCTTTTTCCACCATAAACTGCTGTTTTCCTTGTAGCTGCTGTTGTAGTGGATTGCTAAATCCTTTAGAAACAGGATTACAGAGTCAGAAAATTCTACCGGACATTATTTTAGCTGATTGTTGAAATCATGATGGACGGTTGGACACTGAGTGGTCGTGGGTGCACCCTCGCTCTGTCCCTCAATACTGCTGCTGGATTAAATTGTCTAACCTTTTATGTTTCTGGGTCAAAAAGGCTGTGTCCATCTGGTCAAAAGCAACAACAAAAAAATGTTTAAAAGAGGTGGGGCCAGTGGGATTTGAATTCGGTCTCTAAGTTAGCCAAAATGTTAACATTTTTACCTAAACTTGAGATGTTAGGTTTCCATTGCATTGTGCATTTGATGATTCAATCATTCATGTAGGCTACTCTGATTCCATGTGATCTCCAACCTTGTGAGAGCAGCCAGTCTTCAGGTACCCTTTATCTTCTTTCTAAATGTCATTTTATTTGTCAACATAATGCAGCAATTGTGTAATAAATTAGATTTGATATACTAGTCTTTCATTTTCAATGTACAGTAATAAATTGTATGGGGGCATGTTTTTCTGTACAAAAGACCACAAGGTGGCAATAGGCCTACATGCCATTATTTAGCAGTCAGGTGAGCGGTTGGGTGTAATCACACTATACTAAGGCTGCAGACAGACAGTCCAAATCAGATTTTTTTCCCACTAATTGGCCAATCAGATCAGCTCTGATAAGGATCTGTGAAAAGATCTGATGGGATTGGTCAAACCAGTAATAGTGGAAAAAAGATCAGAATATGGCTGCCTGTGTGAACAGCCTTAGAGGCTTTTGTGTCTGTCATTACTGTTTTAATTTATAGAAACAATCTGGATGTGAATAGATTTATGCCCTTCAGAAATGAGGGAGAGAAACACGTAATGAGTCAAATGTTGTCCAGAATGTCATTCCACAGGTGAACAGACAGTGTGCCATGTTTGGCATCTCTGCATATTGGACTGATGACCGATATCTAGACAATCAGAACCATCACGGCTCCTTTATACAATGTATGTCACACATGTCCTAACTCCTTTACAGTATTAATATGGCTGGTGTCATGCCAGTATCCCGTCTACCCAGCCCTCCCTCACCTGTCTACGGCTACCACGCCCCACCTCTCTGTGCTGTGCCCTGTGCTGTGACACAGGAAAACCTGAATAGGGGCGAGCTTCCTCACCTGTCTACGGCTACCACGCCCCACCTCTCTGTGCTGTGACACAGGACAATTTGAATAGAGGCGAGCTTCCTCACCTGTCTCACCTTACCTGTTCAAACAAACGGCTCCGTTTGAAACTCTACCCCAACCGAATTCCACCAGGAAACCAACCGCAAATGATAGTTAGAAAAGAAAAGGTGGTCTAAACAAAGTATTTGTTAGGCATATCTCCAAGCCAATTTAGAGACATGGAGCCGACGTACCGCGGTCTAGGTCGCTGTTCCTGCGCCTTTTGGTTGGCAGTGTCCTTCGACATATTCGGGCTGCTTGTTCTTTTGATCGGTGTTTTTGCGGACATATTCTTCTATGACTTTTTAATCTACGCCGGGGCCATCATCATCTTCCTCAGCCTCGTCTGGTGGGTGTTCTGGTACACGGGCAACATCGAGGTCCCCCCGGAGGAGCTGGAGGATGACGTCGGGCTCTTGAAGAAGAAGCGGGGCATCGCAGGTGCGGTGAGGCGGTTATCCAGCCGTCTCACCAACAGTGTCAGGAACTCTCTGCGGCGGAATGGAGGCCCCCCCCGCGGGGTCGCGAGAAGGGCAGGGACTGGGCAGTCTACGACACACATGAGGGATGCCCAACAGCAACCGAAGCGCCCGCCTGTCGTATTGACGATGGGGCCGCTTGATGAGGACATGCACACGGTGTCTGCATCCGTGGACACAGACATACCTGTTCCGCACACAGCTACAGAGACCTCGGCCATATGATGCGCAATGCGCACAAGGTCAGCCTATTATTTCCAATCGGTCATTAAGCCATTTAGGCTATAGCCTAGGGATACATTTTTGTTATTGGATAGGCCTAACTTTCATTAAACATGTGCATAGATTATAGGTTTTATAGGCCAACTTCATTCTGGGCTATTGTTTTTGCTTGATAATAGCCCACAACTTTGATCCACAATTCAGCAGGCTATAATGTTCCTTATAATACAATTAAATGACAATGTGTTTCAGTGAATGAGGAAAGAAACTGTGATCTAATGGAACGGACGTCCTTTATCTTTCTGTTAACCATTAACGTCATTGAATGGCAGTGCGCGCCTAAAGAGAAGCCCTGCTCAAACAATAAAACCGTTTCTGAGAGGGCGAAGGAGCTGCTGCTACATGAAACAAAGAAACCTAGGTTGACCACGAATTGTCTATCTTAGGAGTTAGGACACATTTTTGACATCGATCTAAACTGATGTAAGCTACAGTATGACTGAATGTTGCAACTATGACATCATGAGGTGACAATATATTTTGTCCACCAGAAGTTAGAGGCTTGGCAGCACTGAACCCCAGAAGGTCATTTCACTTGTACATCTCACAATGTTTACAAGCACATTTCGTTTTTAATATTGTCCTATGGGCTTTTTTCTTTGAAACATTTCATTTTTAAAATCAAATTATGCTCCTCAGTGAGGACTTTTTGTTTGTTTTATGTTAATTTTGTGAATACTTTGTGGATAATTGATGCAATACTTTGATAATACAGAGATTTTTTCTAGCAAATATGTCAGACTTTCACTTTTAGGGCTAAGTGCTACTGAGAAGGTGCTTGTTGTGAACTTGACCTGGCACCTGTATTCTACATCCCCGTCCACAGTGGTGATAAGCAATATAGCACATTAACGACCTTTGTACCCTATGGATTTCCCTACCTTTATTTATACAGACATTACTTTTGTATGTCCATATGGCTGCCTCATCATGCTTTATGATTCCGAAGGTGAAAACAAAACCTTTTACCTGTTTGTATTTCCAACTGACAATTCTCAGATTTTTGCCAAACACAGTACCTACACATGGACTAGAATAACATATGAGTGTTACTGTGTGGAATGACAACACTACAGTAGGTTAGCTTTGACCTTGACACCTTATTGCTCCACAAAATTAAGTATGGAAGTGGTGTACTGTACTATGTTTTTGAGCTTCAGTCAGGGTCCTTTTATCACATTGACAGTGATTATATGAGGAACTGCAAAGTTTTTTTAAATGGCTGAGAGGTACTACAGCTGTAGGATCTTAATTTGATCACCTGGTTGCAGGAGAATTTTCCTTGTTTAAGAAGGCTTCTTAAGTTTGTAATTTCCACTTTGAAATGTTAAGCTTGTCCATTAATTATAATCCACATAACAATTCACATTTCTGGTTGCTGCAGGATTATTTTCCTGCTGTAGCAAACTGGCTCAAATTTAAGATCCTACATATGTAGGCTACCCTGACAAATTTCAGGTGGCTGAAATTTTTGACATTTTACATATACTACATGATCGACTTTTCTATGAAGAAATAATCACACAGATCTCAAATCATTAGTCACCAAACAAATGATCAATCACAAACAAACGCTTTGTCAGTCAGGAACAGTGACAACCTGTCGTTCAGGGCAGGTGGTGCTTTTGAGACCCACATTTTTAGAAAATAATAAAATAAAATATATATATATTTTTTTTGGGGGGGGGGGTTGCCTATTTTGGTTTTAATACGTGTCACATATCAGTTTGCAAACAATGTAAAAAACAATAAACAATTATAATAATCATTGAGTTAATAAAGCGGCATACAAACATACTCTTTTTGCTCTCTTGAGACAGGCAGCTCCAAAATGCAGGTGTTTCAGCCTATCTCAGTGCTTCAGCGGAAGTCGTGACATACTGTATGTCACGACACTGTATATATTATGGAAGGACCACTAGAGGGCAGGCTGGACTCACGGATAGCAGCCCAACGAGGCATGTGAGTCAAGGGGACCTGAGGCAATAAAGCACAGCTGATGCTACTAATGACCTATTATCTTTTCCCTACAAGAGAGAGGAGGGAACCAGCAAGAAGGAGGGAAAAACCTATCTCTGGAAGATGGCTACCAAGAGAGAGAAGCTAACCACAAAGAACCATTAAGATGGTGACAAACCCGTGACTTTTGTTGTAGTTTAAAGATAGTCATATTGTGTTCCTGTTTCATCTGGAGAAGAAGATGTATGTTTTTCCTTGGGAGATTTTCATTGATTATGTTGAAGTGTTTGTATTGACCATAATCCCTCAATACAGAACTGTGTTCAATCAAGAAACCAACTCCTGACTCGTTTATTCCACCTTTCCGCTTTAGTGACGCCAAATTACTTGGTCCGCTCACTATATATACATTCACATAAGTATTCAGACCCTTTACTCAGTACTTTGTTGAAGCACCTTTGGCAGCGATTACAGCCTTGAGTCTTCTGTATTTGGGGAGTTTCTCCCATTCTTCTCTGCAGATCCTCTCAAGCTCTGTCAGGTTGGATGGGGAGCGTCGCTGCATAGCTATTTTCAGGTCTCTCCAGAGATGTTCGATCGGGTTCAAGTCTGGGCTCTGGGTGGGCCACTCAAGGACATTCAGAGACTTGTCCTGAAGCCAGTCCTGCATTGTCTTGGCTGTGTGGTTAGGGTCGTTGTCCTGTTGGAAGGTAAACCTTCGCCCCAATCGGAGGTCCTGCGTGCTCTGGAGCAGGTTTTCATCAAGGATCTCTGTGCTTTGCTCCGTTCATCTTTCCCTCGATCCTGACTAGTCTCCCAATTCCTGCCGCTGAAAAACATTCCCACAGAATGATGCTGCCACCACCATGCTTCACCGTAGGGATGGTGCCAGGTTTTGTCCAGATGTTACACTTGACATTCAGGGCAAATAGTTCAATCTTGGTTTCATCAGACAAAACAATCTTGTTTCTCATTGTCTGAGAGCCCTTTCCTGCCTTTCTGCAAACTCCAAGCGGGTTGTCATGTGCCTTTTTACTGAGAAGTGGCTTCCGTCTGGCCACTCTACCATAAAGTCCTGATTAGTGGAGTGCTGCAGAGATGGTTGTCCTTCTGGAAGGTTCTCTCATCTCCACAGAGGCATTCGAGCTCTGTCAGAGTAACCATTGGGTTCTTGGTCACCTTGCTGACCAAGGCCCTTCTCTTCCAATTGATCAGTTTGGCCAGGCAGTCAGCTCTAGGAAGAGTCTTGGTGGTTCCAAACTTCTTCCATTTAAGAATGATGGAGACCACTGTTCTTGGGAATCTTCAATGCTGCTGGTACCCTTCCCCAGATCTGTGCCTCGACAAAATCCTGTCCCGGAGCTCTACGGACAATTCCTTTGACCTCATGGCTTGGTTTTTGCTCTGACATGCACTTTCAACGGTGGGACCTTATATAGACATGTGTGTACCTTACCAAATAATGTCCCATCAATTGAATTTACCACAGGTGGACTCCAAGTTGTAGAAACATCTCAATGATGATCAATGGAAACAGCATGCACCTGAGCTCAATTTCAAGTCTCATAGCAAAGGGTCTGTATATTTATGTAAATATGGTATTTCAGTTTTTTATTTGTAATACATTTGCAAACATTTCTGAAAACGATTTAATCCATTTTAGAATAAGGCTGTAACATAACAAAAAGTCAATGGTTTTAAATACTTTCCGAATGCACTGTACAGTTGTAATATCAGTGGCTGTAGTTTCTGCAAACCCTGTCTGGAGTTCTGGGAGCAGCATGGCTCTGAAAAAAGGTCCTTCCCACTTTAAAAAAATACTATACTACACACTGTAGTATCTATCCCTTGATCATGTGTAGGACTTAGTATATCATTTTGTAGTATACTGTCGTAAATACTACAGAAATGTCAGCTAAAACACTACAGTCCACAAAAAAAGACTACAATTTTTAAACTATAGTAAATACTACAGTATTTCATTTGTATAGACCCTGCACATTCCCCTCACCCATATCCCAATATGTGGAACCTGTAAGTGAAAAGCCTACATGCCAAGTATAGACTTTCGATTTATCCTTTTGTTATGGAAAATTAGCTATTTTAGTGTTCCTCAAGGAGAAGCCTCCACTTCTGTGTCAAAGATAATAAAACAAACACTATATCACAACTATCACACCATGATCTGTTTCACCAGTCCTTGTGCTTGTCTCCACCCCCCTCCAGGGGTCACCCATCTTCCCCATTATCCCCTGTGTATTTATACCTTTGTTTTTTGTCTGTCTGTGCCAGTTTGTCTTGTTTGCCAAGTCAACCAGCGGTTTTCTTCTGGCGCCTGTTTATTCCCAGTCTCTGTTTTTCCTCATACTCCTGGTTCTGACCCTTGTCTGTCCTGACTCTGAGCCTGCCTGCCTGACCATTCTGCCTGCCCCTGACCTCGAGCCTGCCTGCCTGACCATTCTGCCTGCCCCTGACCTCGAGCCTGCCTGCCTGACCATTCTGCCTGCCCCTGACCTCGAGCCTGCCTGCCTGACCATTCTGCCTGCCCCTGACCTCGAGCCTGCCTGCCTGACCATTCTGCCTGCCCCTGCCCCTGACCTCGAGCCTGCCTGCCTGACCATTCTGCCTGCCCCTGACCTCGAGCCTGCCTGCCTGACCATTCTGCATGCCCCTGACCTCGAGCCTGCCTGACCATTTTGCCTGCCCCTGCCCCTGATCTCGAGCCTGCCTGCCTGACCATTCTGCCTGCCCCTGCCCCTGATCTCGAGCCTGCCTGCCTGACCATTCTGCCTGCCCCTGACCTCGAGCCTGCCTGCCTGACCATTTTGCCTGCCCCTGCCCCTGATCTCGAGCCTGCCTGCCTGACCATTCTGCCTGCCCCTGACCTCGAGCCTGCCTGCCTGACCATTCTGCCTGCCCCTGACCTCGAGCCTGCCTGCCTGACCATTCTGCCTGCCCCTGACCTCGAGCCTGCCTGCCTGCCTGACCATTCTGCCTGCCCCTGCCCCTGATCTCGAGCCTGCCTGCCTGACCATTCTGCCTGCCCCTGACCTCGAGCCTGCCTGCCTGACCATTCTGCCTGCCCCTGACCTCGAGCCTGCCTGCCTGACCATTCTGCCTGCCCCTGACCTCGAGCCTGCCTGCCTGACCATTCTGCCTGCCCCTGCCCCTGACCTCGAGCCTGCCTGCCTGACCATTCTGCCTGCCCCTGACCTCGAGCCTGCCTGCCTGACCATTCTGCATGCCCCTGACCTCGAGCCTGCCTGACCATTTTGCCTGCCCCTGCCCCTGATCTCGAGCCTGCCTGCCTGACCATTCTGCCTGCCCCTGCCCCTGATCTCGAGCCTGCCTGCCTGACCATTCTGCCTGCCCCTGACCTCGAGCCTGCCTGCCTGACCATTTTGCCTGCCCCTGCCCCTGATCTCGAGCCTGCCTGCCTGACCATTCTGCCTGCCCCTGACCTCGAGCCTGCCTGCCTGACCATTCTGCCTGCCCCTGACCTCGAGCCTGCCTGCCTGCCTGACCATTCTGCCTGCCCCTGCCCCTGATCTCGAGCCTGCCTGCCTGACCATTCTGCCTGCCCCTGACCTCGAGCCTGCCTGCTTGACCATTTTGCCTGCCCCTGACCTCGAGCCTGCCTGCCTGACCATTTTGCCTGCCCCTGACCTCGAGCCTGCCTGCCTGACCATTCTGCCTGCCCCTGACCTCGAGCCTGCCTGACCATTTTGCCTGCCCCTGCCCCTGATCTCGAGCCTGCCTGCCTGACCATTCTGCCTGCCCATGCCCCTGATCTCGAGCCTGCCTGCCTGACCATTCTGCCTGCCCCTGACCTCGAGCCTGCCTGCCTGACCATTCTGCCTGCCCCTGACCTCGAGCCTGCCTGCCTGACCATTCTGCCTGCCCCTGACCTCGAGCCTGCCTGCCTGCCTGACCATTCTGCCTGCCCCTGCCCCTGATCTCGAGCCTGCCTGACCATTCTGCCTGCCCCTGACCTCGAGCCTGCCTGCCTGACCATTTTGCCTGCCCCTGACCTCGAGCCTGCCTGCCTGACCATTTTGCCTGCCCCTGACCTCGAGCCTGCCTGCCTGACCATTCTGCCTGCCCCTGCCCCTGATCTCGAGCCTGCCTGCCTGACCATTCTGCCTGCCCCTGACCTCGAGCCTGCCTGCCTGACCATTCTGCCTGCCCCTGACCTCGAGCCTGCCTGACCATTCTGCCTGCCCCTGCCCCTGATCTCGAGCCTGCCTGCCTGACCATTCTGCCTGCCCCTGCCCCTGACCTCGAGCCTGCCTGCCTGACCATTTTGCCTGCCCCTGCCCCTGATCTCGAGCCTGCCTGCCTGACCATTCTGCCTGCCCCTGACCTCGAGCCTGCCTGCCTGACCATTTTGCCTGCCCCTGACCTCGAGCCTGCCTGCCTGACCATTCTGCCTGCCCCTGACCTCGAGCCTGCCTGACCATTTTGCCTGCCCCTGCCCCTGATCTCGAGCCTGCCTGCCTGACCATTCTGCCTGCCCCTGCCCCTGATCTCGAGCCTGCCTGCCTGACCATTCTGCCTGCCCCTGACCTCGAGCCTGCCTGCCTGACCATTCTGCCTGCCCCTGACCTCGAGCCTGCCTGCCTGACCATTCTGCCTGCCCCTGACCTCGAGCCTGCCTGCCTGCCTGACCATTCTGCCTGCCCCTGCCCCTGATCTCGAGCCTGCCTGACCATTCTGCCTGCCCCTGACCTCGAGCCTGCCTGCCTGACCATTTTGCCTGCCCCTGACCTCGAGCCTGCCTGCCTGACCATTTTGCCTGCCCCTGACCTCGAGCCTGCCTGCCTGACCATTCTGCCTGCCCCTGACCTCGAGCCTGCCTGCCTGACCATTCTGCCTGCCCCTGCCCCTGACCTCGAGCCTGCCTGCCTGCCTGACCATTTTGCCTGCCCCTGACCTCGAGCCTGCCTGCCTGACCATTCTGCCTGCCCCTGCCCCTGATCTCGAGCCTGCCTGCCTGACCATTCTGCCTGCCCCTGACCTCGAGCCTGCCTGCCTGACCATTCTGCCTGCCCCTGACCTCGAGCCTGCCTGACCATTCTGCCTGCCCCTGCCCCTGATCTCGAGCCTGCCTGCCTGACCATTCTGCCTGCCCCTGACCTCGAGCCTGCCTGCCTGACCATTTTGCCTGCCCCTGCCCCTGATCTCGAGCCTGCCTGCCTGACCATTCTGCCTGCCCCTGACCTCGAGCCTGCCTGCCTGACCATTTTGCCTGCCCCTGACCTCGAGCCTGCCTGCCTGACCATTCTGCCTGCCCCTGACCTCGAGCCTGCCTGCCTGACCATTCTGCCTGCCCCTGACCTCGAGCCTGCCTGCCTGACCATTCTGCCTGCCCCTGCCCCTGACCTCGAGCCTGCCTGCCTGACCATTCTGCCTGCCCCTGACCTCGAGCCTGCCTGCCTGACCATTCTGCCTGCCCCTGACCTCGAGCCTGCCTGCCTGACCATTCTGCCTGCCCCTGACCTCGAGCCTGCCTGCCTGACCATTCTGCATGCCCCTGACCTCGAGCCTGCCTGCCTGACCATTCTGCCTGCCCCTGCCCCTGACCTCGAGCCTGCCTGCCCATTCTGCCTGCCCCTGACCTCGAGCCTGCCGCCTCCCTGTACCGTTTTGGACTCTTGACCTGGTTATGAACTCTTGCCTGTCCCCGACCTGCCTTTTGCCTACCCCTTGGACTATAAAATATATCAGAGCTCAAACCATCTGCCTCCTGTGCCTGCATCTGGGTCTCACCTTGTGTCATTATAACTACAGTGAATAATATAGTATATACTCTTTTTTTACTACAGTATTTATATTATAATAAACTGTAAATACTACATTAAAGTCTGCAAAAACACTAGAGTGAATACTATAGTATTCCTACCATAGTATACACTGTCGTATTTTTTTCAGGGAAAGTGTGACGTATTTTACTACTTAATGTAGATGTCTGAAAGAATTCTATGGGCCAGGAGAAAGTGTAATCTATGGTTTGGTTTTCTTTAAATGGACACTACAGACAAGCCTCTGCTAGCTAAAAGTCAATGGGATTGATACGGGCAACTATGCAATTTTCTCAAGTGAAATCAACTCAATTATTTAGTTTGACATTAGTTAGGGGATTTGTCAATAATACAAAAATAATGTTGCATGGTTGCCCCTATCACTTCCATAGATTTTTAGCTAGCTGTGGTGGATAATGTTAGCTGAAGTTTGTAGTGGCTGTTTAAAGAAAACCTAATCATGAATTGCTGTTTATTCTGGCCCATAGACTACTTTAACAATACATATTTTTTAAGTATCATACCAAAACAAGCAACCTACTGTACAACGGTCTCTTTTTTTGTTGGTGTCCCACTCTTTGATGGTATGCACATCTTACAGAGCGTGACTTTAAAGTTGGTCTCTTCAGTCAGCTATATTGTAGTTTGGGTGAACAGCCATAAGTTGGGTCAGTTGAATGTCTGTTATTGGATGGCTGTGTGTGTGTGTGGGGGGTCTGTGTGTAGGTCTGTCTGTAGGTCTGTCTGTGTGTGTGAGTGAGAGAGAGATATGGAGAGAGAGAGAGGGGAGAGAGAGAATCAGTATCTGGGAATCAGTACCTGGGAATCAGAAGGGACGTGCAAGCTACCCTTCAGAGGGGTCATCCTATGTAAAATTGTTCTCAGTTGATTTATACTTTTTCTGTGAAGTAATAATGTTCTGTTCATGTGTAGATAAAAAAATAGTTGTGCAAATGAACTGTTCACTTGTGGATTCCCCCTTCTCCCATTCAATGTCACATTCAATAACACTGGATTTACAAATATTTGGAGAAAAATGTGTCAGAGGGGCGAAACCTTACAGGCCATAGGTTCAGGTCACTGTAACCATGTCTGAGACAACTGCAGCCTGTTATAGACACATGCATGCAGTAAAGAGCTGTACATTCAACTCCAGCTCTGAGGTAGAATGGAGGCTAAAACTCTCCAGGAACACGTGTTCTCCTGCTGTGCTGTATGTAGTGAGGTCTTCACTGTCCCATTGGACCTCAGCTGCCCGACCTGTGGCTGTAGCTTCTGCATACCCTGTCTGGATGAGTTCTGGGAGCAGCAGGGCTTTGAAGTATGTCCTATGTGCATCATCAAAAGACCTCAGAAACCTCCACAGAGAGAGTGTGAGGAACATTGGATCACACTGTCACTCTTCGGTGTCACTGACTTGCAGCCTATCTTTTCTGAGTGTCCTCTAATAGGGACCTATGTGGACCACAGGGTGTAAACCTTTAAAGAGGCACTGGAGCACTACAAGGTATGCTTAAAGGAGTAGTTTGTTATGGTCTGTTTCACAAACATCTGCATAACCTTAAAGGATAAGTTCAGTATTTTACAACTTAATTTTACAACTTAATGTCAGATGGCTCCTTAACCTTAATTTGATGTTACTTTAAGGTGATTTAGTTTAAAAAAAAAGGAAAATGATGCTGTTGCCTCAGTCATTCTATTGAATTTTAGCTAGCGGTGACTAATCTTAGCTGAAGTTTGTAGTGACTGTTTAATGAAATCCAAACCATGGACTATAGTTTCTCCTGGCTAATAGATTACTTTCAGGGTTAGGAACCATCTAACATTAAGTTGTAAAATAGCCTAAAGATAAGGCTACTTATATCTCATGCATGATTTATCCAACATTTTGAGTACCTTAAAAATGTGGGCAGTAACACCCAGTTTTTAGCTTCAGCCCCCATTCCTCCTTGGGTCAGTGTGAAGTCGGTCACTCATGTCAGTCAGCTATATTGTAGGGTGGGATGAACCACCGTATGTGGGCTCGGTTGATTGTCTATGTCATTGGATGGCTGTGTGTGTGTGTGTGTGTGTGTGTCAGTAGTACCTGGGAATCAGAAGCTTCCCGCTGGTGTACATTTACATAGTAGCTGGAATCCTTCATTGAAGAGTCTCTGTACTTACTTCATGCTGCTCTTCAGAGGGGTCATTCTGTCAGGGAAATTGATCTCAGTTTATTTTTTGTTGTACTTTTTACCCCTTTTTCTCCCCAATTTTCGTGACATACAATTGGTAGTTAAGAGTCTTGTCCCATCGCTGGAACTCTCGTACGGACGGGAGAGGTGAAGGTCGAGAGCCACACGTCGTCTGAAACACAACCCTGCCAAGCCGCACTGCTTCTTGACACACTACTTGCTTAACCTGGAAGCCAGCCTCACCAATGTGTCAGAGGAAACACCGTAGAGCTGGCGACAAGGAGTCACTAGAGCATGATGGGACAAGGACATCCCAGCCGGCCAAACCCTTCCCGAACCCGGACAATGCTGGGTCAATTGTGCACCCCCTCATGGGTCTCCCGGTCGCGGCAGCCTGGGATCAAACCCGGGTCTGTAGTGATGCCTCTAACACCGCGATGCAGTGCCTTAGACCGCTGCGCCACTCTGGAGGCCCTCAGTTGATTTCAAAATTTTGTGATGATATTGTAATGATATTCTTCTCAAAAGGTAGTTAATTATAATCACGAATTATAATAATTTTCCAGTTCAGGTTCTCTTTTGGCACAAATTACAGTCAAATCAACTGAAATTAACTCCATGACTTAATTTGAATTTAAGGTAACACCAAGTCAATACTTAGTATAGCCCTCTTTTGCAGCAATTACAGCTGCAAGTCTCTTGGGATATGTCTCTATAATTTTTGCCAATTCTTCAAGGCAAAACTGTTCCAGCTCCTTCAAGTTGGATGGGTTCTGCTGGTCTACAGCAATCTTTAAGTCATACCACAGGTTCTCAATTGGATTGAGGTCTGGGCTTTGACTAGGCCATTCCAAGACATGTAAATGTTTCCCCATAAACCACTTGAGTGTTGCTTTAGCAGTATGTTTAGGGTCATTGTCCTGCTGGAAGGTGAACCTCCGTCCCAGTCTCAAATCTCTGGAAGACAGAAACAGGTTTCCCTCAAAAATGTCCCTGTATTTAGTGCCATCCATCATTCCTTCAATTCTGACCAGTTTCCCAGTCCCTGCCGATGTAAAACATCCCCACAGCATGATGCTGCCACCACCAAACTTAAACACCCATTCCAAAACCCCAACAAGGAACAGGTGAAAACAATTAGATAAAAACAAACAAAAAGGAAAAAGGGATCGGTGGCAGCTAATAGACCGACGACGACGACCACCGAGCGCCACCCGAGCAGGAAGGGGAGCCACCTTCGGTGGTATTTGTGACACTGTGGAGTTTTGTAGCTCCTTCAGGGTTATCTTTGGTCTCTTTGTTGCCTCTCTGATTATTGCCTCCTTGCCTGATCCGTGAATTTTGGTGGGCAGCCCTCTCTTGGCAGGTTTGTTGTGGTGCCATATTCTTTCCATAAAAAAAATATATATTTAGTGGTGCTCAATGGGATGTTCAAATTTTTTGATATTTTTTTTTAATCCAACCCTGATCTGTACTTCACAACTTTGTCCCTGACCTGTTTGGAGAGCTCCTTGGTCTTCATGGTGCCGCTTGCTTGGTGGTGCCCCTTGCTTAGTGGTGTTGCAGACTCTGGGGCCTTTCAGAACAGGTGTATATATACAAAGATCATGTGACACTTAGATTGCACACAGGTGGACTTTATTTAACTAATTATGTACTTCTGAAGGATTTTTTTTGCTTCCAGATCTTATTTAGGGGCTTCATAACAAAGGGGGTGAATACATATGCACTCACCAATTTTCAGTTTTTAAATTTTTTAAAACAAGTACTTTTTTTTCATTTCTCTTCACCAATTTGGACTATTTTGTGTATGTCCATTACATGAAATCCAAATAATAACAATTTAAATGCCAGTTTGTAATGCAACAATATAGGAAAAACGCCAAGGGGGATGAATACTTTTGCAAGGCACTGTAGATATTCATTGGGCTGCTATTCAATGTCACTATAAAGTTCACACTTGATTTACAAAGCTTGGAGTAAAATAAATGTCAGAGAGGTGAAGGCTCACAGGCCAGCGTAACCATATCTGAGCCACTGCGGCCTATTATAGATGCATACCGGAGTCCAGCTCTAGCTCTGTGGGAGAATGGAGGCCAAATCTTCCACTCTCCTGGAGGATGATGATCTCTCCTGTGCTGTATGTAGAAAGGTCTTCTCTGTTCCCGTGGTTCTCAGCTGTCATACCTGTGGCTGTAGCTTCTGCAATCTCTGTCTGGATGAGTTCTGGGAGCAGCAGGGTTCTGAAATCTGTCCCCTGTGCATTATCGACTACCCTGGAGGTCCTCAGAGAACGTGTGAGGAACACAGGGACAAACTGAAGATCTTCTGTGTCACAGACCTGCAGCCTATCTGTGATTATCATTGGTCAGTTGACCATAAGGATCACAAAGTGTACCCAATAGCTGAGGCAGTGGTGTACTGCAAGGTAAGCTGCGACAGCAAATCTATTTAGTGTTTAAATCTATTCCCAGTGCAGGAGTTGATCCTTGTGGGCTAAGTCCCACTACCCAAACTATTAGGTTACTATAATAATAGTTTCGACAACCAGAATCCACATTCAGCTAAATGCCACTAAACTTTGATAAATAGTCCCTAAGTGTGCCCAAAAGTGTTGCTGTTCTGATGTTCCTCTTATAAAACTCATGATTCTGATATGAATGAGAGCATCAGGCACCAGAAAGCTGAACAGGACAACAAAATGAATACATTAAAGGGATAGTTTGCTTTTTAAAAGTTGGGCTTATTTTCAACTTCCCTAGGGTGTTGTTGTTTCCACCAAACCGTTTTTAAATGAGCTTGCTGGTTATTTAGTAACATCCAGAAACAACAACACCCTAGGTTGAAAATGAGCTAAACTTTTTAAAAACAAACCATCCTGTTAAGACATTATAGGTCTTACAACCACATCATAATGCATTATACCTGTAGGCTTTGGGTAAAGTGTTACCAACAAATGCAGGTTAGACATTTACAGTGACTTAAATTGACTTATTTAGGACAAAATAAAAAAAATAATAAATTATGGTCCATTTGTACAACAATTTAGTACCCTGGGCTGGACCCATCTTGGACCCTGGGCTGTTTTTAGGACAGGAATTTGTCAAATGTTAGACCCAACACTTAGTCAAGGCTAAGTTGGACTGTGGAAAACTTTGCAGGGGTCAGTGGAGGGGTATTTTCTTACCCTCCTCCCTCCCACCTAATACATTCTCTCCTTCTATTAATACTCACCGTCTTCCCATCTTTTCTTGGTTATTGTGTTTGATCCCAGAGATCCCAGATGGAGCGTATCATTCTTCTGGAATACGCTGCCCCACCAGTCTTGTGACTGTAAATGATCAAATGATTATTGCATCACCCTCACCAAAATGTTATTGGCTGTATAAGGCAGACCCCCTTGCATCATCACTCTGACGTGCCAATCTCCACCTTTCCAACAACACTGATCTCAGAACACTGCGTCAATGAAATGGGACTATCACTCACTCTCTGGTCTTCCTTAAAATATATCTGGTGGATAGCTGTGATTTATCATGCAGTGGGAGGTGTTTATTTGCATATCCACTACTCAAGCAGATGGAAGCCCTATGGACATATTCATTTCCTTTAAGCATTAAAGTTTAACTGAGGTAGACCCCAGAGAACCCTGGCAACAGCGTTGGGAGGAGCATAGTAACCTTATCTGACCCTGCTGCTGCTCCAGCCCTGTTTTAAAAACCTGACAGGCAGAATGACGTCCAGGCACCGCGAAGACAATCTCTCTTGCCCCCTCTGTGGAATTATCTTCAACCAACCCGTTGTGCTCTCCTGCAGACACAGGTTCTGTAAAACATGCCTTCAAGACAGCTGGAGTACCCAGGACAGTGAGGACGACTGCCACTTCTGCCCTCTATGCTGGAGGCGTTCCTCCATGAATGAGATTGTGGTAAACACCATTCTGGAGAAGACCTGCGAGTCCTTCAGGAAGGAGATGAGCAGCAGGAATAACCCTATGGGGTGTAAGGAACACGGAGAGACGCTCTCACTCTTCTGTCTGGACGATCTGCAGCCCATCTGTGTTGCATGCCAGACGTCGGCGGTACACAAGGGGCACAGGCTCTACCCCATTCGGGAAGGTGCACACGACTGTAAGGTAGGCGAACACAACCTTGGTTGTCTTCACTGTGCCGTCAGTGTCACTGTCACTGACTGTGTCACTCATCATCCATACCCTCGCTCTTAACTTTGCTTGTCAGAGGGAAACTAACTTTCATCTGTATGTTCAGTCTCATCTAACCTCCAGCTGCCATCCTTTACCGCCCACATTGTCAAATAATGCTCAAAACTTTCACAAGTTGCTAAACCAGCAGCACTTCTTTCATCATTAAAAGGAATATTTTACTTTTTTAGTTTTTAGTTTGACAGTTTTGTTTTGTAAAACCGTGTGTGTTATAGAAACCATCTTTGACACAGTGGGATGGTTAACAGGGGGGTTTGGAAAAGTTGATCATTCTATTAATACATTCATATGTTGGGTTGGTCGATGCTTGGGCCCCTGGGAGGAATGAAACCAGATCCCAGGTCTCTTAAGTGTACCCCCCTACGTTCCCCTCCTCCCCTGGCCCACCAGCTGTCCTTGACCCTGTTCTAGGAACAAGAAACATTTTAATGTTAGAATTGAATTCTCAAAGACAACATCAACAGAGCATGGATCATGAGCTTCAGTGTACCTCAATGCAGAAAGCTCCATGTCCAAACATTCTATACATTGCTTTGGCACGTTGACTTTCTGAATCTGTGTGTAGTCTTTTGTTTCATTATCTTCTCCACCCTCGCTGTCACTTAGTCACATGATCCAGACTCTATTAATGTTGCATTAGCTAGGTCCAGCTATCAATTGATCTGGATGTTCGAGTCAAGGAGGCATTGAGAACCTTTACACATGGAGCTGAATGCTGTGATGGGGCTGCGATGCAGCGGTACCTGACAGATGAAACCAACACATTGTGCTGTTGACAGCCTGGCTTATGGCCAGTCTGATCCTGTAGTATGTGTTAAAGTGTAAATATCTTGCCATTACATTCCAGGAGGAACTCAAGACCGCATTGACCCCATTGAAGGAGAAGCTGCAGCTGTTCAAGAAGGCTATGGTCGTCTGTGATCAAACGGCAGAGCACATCAAGGTGGGATATTGTATTTCTAGCACTTTAGAAAGATTTTGTTGGTGTCCTTTCTGGATCAATACATCTTCTAATGCTCATGGAACCCATCATCAGTAATGTAACCTGGGTTCATTGAGGGTTTCAGGTCTTTCATGTCTTAAACATGTCTAATTTCAGAACCAGGTTGAGCATACTGAAAGGCAGATAAAGGATGAGTTTGAAACCCTTCGCCAGTTCCTGAGAGATGAGGAGGCAGTCAGATTGAATGCTCTGAAGGCAGAGGAGGATCAGAAGAGTCTGCTTCTAAAGGAGAAGATTGAGGAGATGTCCAACGAACTGACGTCCCTCTCAAACACCATCAGAACCGTAGAGCAAGAGATGAGGTCTCAGGACATCCCATTCTTACAGGTATACACAGTATGAAGTTAAACCCTACTTACAGTACAAAGGGAATTCCCAAAGCAAAATAAAGACTCAAATATAGAAACATAACATGCATGTGGAATATTGTAGCTGTCCATCTAAAAGTGATACATTTACTTGCTTTTCAGAACTACAAGGATATCATCAAGAGGTAAGTCAGGAATAGCCATTCATTTGAGCCACGGGTTGATGTCATGCGCTAACAGAGGCAAAATACAAAAATAGACAGAGACCCATACTGCCTCACAACAGTCATCTAGCTACTGAATGTGGCAGACACATCTAAGGCTAATGTGTGTTTCAGATTCAATTATTATCTTAACTTATGCCTAGAATCAATCAGATCAATCTTTAACCAGCGGTGTCGAAGGTGTAACTGTGTTGGAGCTGTCAAAATGGTGAGCAGATGCTCTTGCTCATAGTCACAAAGCCACACCCCTCCCACTCACGTTGAAAGTTTAGGCAATATAGAAATAATGACACTCAAATAGAAAATCATACAACTAAATAATAAGGATTTCTATCAGCGTAATTCAGGTGTAGATTACATTTCAAACTCCAGTATTTGAAATTGTAAACAAGGCGACTCCGTGCAGCCAACAGCAATGTCCACTTTAGGTGTAATGCCAGGAGCCACTTGTGTATTTGACAGCTCTAACACAGTTCCACCTCAGACACCACCAAAACAAAAAGCTATGCGGATTTCGGCTTAAGCGTAACTGATGGAATAGAGCCTTTAAAGGTAGACTCAGTGATATGACGCAGGTGCACAAAGTAAACAAAATAAAAGGCTACACTTCTTAGCTGTTTTGGTACCTACCACACTCTAACAGCATGAAGCGAACCCATGCACACATTGATACTGTGTATGACTGTGTGAGTCTTGCATCTCGCTCATCGCAATATCTGCGGTGCTGCTCGTGGCAATGTCATTTCACTGAGTCTACCTTTAATAAAAACAGATCATCATGTTAAAATGAACTTTACTTTGACACAAAATAGCAATAAATATGATACAATCTATCATACATCAATTTCATGGTAAAATAATATATATTTTCGCTGGTATAATAGACAGGATATGACTCATCACTGAATGTCGTCATTCCAGAACCTGGCATATGCCGCTGGATCCAAAGATGATTCCTGGAACTCTGATTGATGTGGCAAAGCACCTGGGTTCTGTAAAGTTCAACATCTGGGACAAGATGAAGAGCATCATTCAATATAGTGAGTATTAATCAAATATGAGTCGGTAGAAGTGACTGTACTGTTTCCTCACAGGAAATAAAGTTATTTAATTTAATCTCAGTTCTGCTCTTTCTATCATCTCTGTCTTCCATTTGAGGCTCATATCTTCCCCTCTCTCCCCAGCTCCTGTGACTCTGGACCCCAACACAGCTGCTAGCTGCTTCATCCTGTCTGAGGATCTGACTGTGGTCCAGTGCTGCTCCCAGGTCTTCAAGCTCCCAAACAACCCCGAGAGGTTTGACATCAGTGCTGAGTTACTGGGCTCTGAGGGGTTCTGCTCTGGCCGCCACAGCTGGGAGGTAGAGGTAAAGGCTAACACATACTGGGTGGTAGGCGTGGCCAGCGAGTCCATCAACAGGAAGGGCAAGCACGTGCTGACGCCAGCCGAGGGCTTCTGGACTATACGCTTCCGCAATGGTGAGCACAAGGCGTGCACGGCACCGTGGGCGCCCTTGACCATGATGAGGAAGGAGCCGCAGGTCATCAGGGTGGTGTTGGACATGGACAGGGGCAAGGTGACCTTCTTTGACCCCCGGGAGAGGACGCCCCTCTATACGTTTACAGACCTCATCTCACCCCGGGTGTTTCCTTACTTCTGCACTGCCTGTAAGGAACACCCACTGAGACTGCTGCCCGTCAGGCTGTCTGCTGCTGTGGTGCTCTAGAGGGCTCCATGGGGGTTCATTACTAACAAGCAGTGGAGGCTCAATTACTTACAGACAGATCCAGTTGAGTTTACTACCTAGTCCTAGATGATGAAGGCTGATCAGTTGGGAAAGTCTGGAATAAAGCATGTAATGGTCTTATGATTGTGAGTATTGTGTGTCTACAGATGATATACACTGAGTATACCAAACATTAGGAACAACTTCCTAATATTGAGTTGCACCCCTTTTGTCCTAAGAACAGCCTCAATTCGTCGGGGCATGGACTCTACAGGGTGTCGAACACATTCCACGGGGATGCTGGCTCATGTTGACTCCAATGCTTCCCACAGCTCTGTCATGTTGGCTGGATGTCCTTTGGGTGATGGATCATTCTTGATATACACAGGAAACTGTTTAGCGTGAAACACCCAGCAGCAGTTCTAAACACTCAAACCGGTGCCACTGGCATCTACTACCATACTCCATTTATATTGCCCATTCACTCTCTGAATAGCACATATACACATTTGTCTCAAGGCATAAAAGTATTTCTTAAACCCGTCTCCTCCACTGATTGAAGTAGATTTAACAAGTGATAGAAACAAGACATCATAGTTTTCACCTGGTCAGTCTGTCATGGAAAGAGTAGGTGTTCCTATTGTTTTGGACAGTCAAGTGTACATGTTGACTTGAGAAGTAGCAAGTCTTGAAATAGGTAGACCTGAAACTAGTTAGCAGCTCTAAAACGGTACAAGTTTGTCCTAGAATGTCAGAGCCCTTATAACTCTGTTCTGAAACACGAAATAAAACAACACTGGTGTCTTTTACAAACCTTTATTTTGAGTTACACCTAAACAAATGTATGAAAATGGAGAGCTAGAATAATGTTCCCAATCAATTCTATCTACAATATTACTCTGAGAAATTGCTTTATTACATAATAATAGGGCAACCATGATTGTTGACTAATTGACAGATTTTGAAGATATTGTTTAAATAATGTTCTTATGTATTGGAGTTCCCTAGTCAGGTTGAGCATAAAACCCCAATAGTTCCAGGACACACAGGGCTTCCACAGGGTTCCCACAAGGCACATAATATCAATATGTGTGAACCTGAGTGGTCAGTCAGTGCATATCATCCATTACTTCAAACATGTTACGTAATCAGGTTTAGTTCTACACTAAAAAAAAAAATGTAATCTCGCAATCGAAACTCCTACAGTTAGTGTTCGGAATAAGAGGCATGTTCAGCTGTGGCATGTTCTATCATACTACTAACACACAGGTAGCAACACCTCATCCAACATGGACACTCATATTGCTAAAAACCTGTTCAGTATTTTGTTCTTTACATGGTGGCACACTACTATTACAAGGTTGGGAGCAAATAGCCTGGAACACAATCTTCAAGAGACTGGTATCTCAACGACTGTGGTATGTTCAGTCCCAGCTCTCATTGCCTTTACACTCTCATTGTAACAAACAGACAAATGCTGTCATTGTAACAGACATCCTGGTTTCATGTGAAAACTTGCTCTGCTCTATGTGCATCGTAGTGTTGAAGGCTTGAACGTTTTCATTTGGCTAAACTAAGAAACAACACAAATTAAGAAATACAAAAAGGGGAAAAAGCCCTCATCCAACCTTGTCCTTGGACGTTGTTGATACAGTGTTAAAAGATGGTTTTGTAACAGTACTAAGGTTTCCCTATTGATTGATCAGTAGCCCTTCAGTCCCCTGATCTAGACTAGATCCAGGGAGAAACACTAATACATGGAGACTTCAGCAATAACACTACTTAAAGCCTGCAGGTGTACTGCTTTATAACGTGTTCTAAGCACAGATGAGCCTTTATAATACTATGTTATTTTCCACAGCGTATGAACATATCAAGTTGAGACAGGATCATTATGAGTTGATAAGACATTATAAGGGGTCATGCATGCTTATGACACGTCTTACAATGCATTATAACGGCATGATCAGGCTTTCCACTCCAGCATATCACAGTCTCCAGTATCTGACACCTTGAAAGTTACTTTCCTAAAGCCGGTGTGCACTACATGACTTTCATGATCCTAACATGGCTGAGCCTCTCGCACTAAACGACCATCTTTCCTGTCGTATTTTGTTGTCTTGCCAACTTAGTGGTGCCATACTAAACCATGTGGCACAGACAGGGCTCACACACTACAAGATTCTTCACTTGGTCGTGAGGATTGTCCATACCACCGTGAAAACAGTTATGTGATTAGATTTAACGTAGCTACAACAAGCTGTGGCTCAAAGCAGCCTCATAAACATGTGTAAACCCAGCTTAAAATAATCAATCTCATAGAGCCATTCTACCCTCCACTATAGCACTGTGTAGCTCCTCATTCACAGCCTCATAACGCCCTGCTCTGGAGTTCAAAAAGTAAATCTGATCAGTTGATAAGCGCGGATCGTATCCCTCCCTCTGCAACCGGGTCTTCTGGATTTTAAAGGTACCTAGGAGGAGGGAAACAAAGACAATTGGTCATTAATATATTTGATTATTTCTTGGAATGAGCATTAGACGCTTTATGCAAGGCCTTGTGAAATATCCATCAATTGTATTTTTTTACATTAGAATTAGCCTTGTGTCCAGTCCACTCACCTGTGGTGTCTACTTGTGGGGAGATGCGTAGGAACACGGGACGGGCGTAAGGGGGCAGGGCCCGTTGGACCTCTCGCAGGAACACATCACAGTCAAATGTCCCTGTTGGGTCTGCGATGGCAGCCATCCCTGCCTTCCCTTCCACATCTACGGGGAGACAAACAACACGCCAGGCTTTTCACAACACCATGCTGCAAAGGGCCAAAGTCTTCCTAATCACTCAACCTCCCTGTAGACTGGTCCAGTTTAACATTTATTTAACAGGGACAATGCTGTCAAATCAACATTTAAAAGGCCCAATTCAGCTGTTTTTCCATCAATATCAAATCATTTCTGGGTAACAATTAAGTACAATAGTGATTTTTTCCCCCATTAAAATGTAAAAATAAAATAAACAAATAGCTTTTTTTTTTTAGCAAAAAAACTTTCTCAAGCAAGAATTTGGCCTTGGAGTGGTTTGAGGGTAGAGGAGACAACTGAAAACTAGCTGTTACTGGCAGAGAGGTTTGGAACTCTTATTAGTCGATTAACTAGAATTACCACCTGGTGATGTCACCAGGCAAGCCGAAACTCCACCCATGCAAAACCAGCCGATTAGAAGTTCCTGTGTAGATTATATTTTTAACCAGGAACTATCAGGAAATAGCACTGGTTTCATCAGCTGTACAATGATACAAAACACAGGAAAAACAGAATTTTGACTGCACTGGGCCTTTAAGTGGAGAGTAACTCCTGGTTTCAACTCCTGTCACCATCATACATGTAACATGATGCACATAATGTGAACTTCATCCCACCTGGTACAGATACCCCATACACAGCCACATCGGCCTGGCCCAGCAGACCACTCAGTGTTCCCTCCACCTCGGTGGTGGAGACGTTCTCTCCTCTCCAGCGGAACGTGTCTCCACTGCGGTCCCGGAAGTACATGTAGCCTAGCTCATCCATCACCAACACATCCCCTGGGAGGAGGTAGAGCGAGGTGAGTTGATGACACATTACATTGTGGTAAAGACAAGGACTGATATAATAGCACTAATTCCAAGTATGATAATCGAAGTAAACATTACATCCATAATTATTGTTAAATCACACTAAGAGCCTGTGGGTTTACCTGACAGATATGCCGAGTCATTTTTCTTGAAGACATTGTTGGCAATCTTCTTCCTGGTGGCATCCTGGTTGGCGTAGCCATCAAACCTCCGTAGCGGATCCTGTTGGTTGATCCTTCCCACCAGCAGCCCTGGCTCCCCTGAAGAGAGGAGTCGTACATGGAGAGGTCAATCTATCCAAGTGTCGTTATGAATCCCTTTTTACATACATTTTTCACAACATGCTTTACAGTTACCCAGGTTAACATTTGTAAAAGTCCTATATTTATCAATATTGGTGCCCATTTACTTACCAGGACGGCAGGGCACACACAGGCCGTGCCTGTCCCTCACCAGCTCTGTGGTCTCCTCATCCACTTTCATGAGGCAGATTGGATACACATTGGGCAGGATGCGGCTGTTGAACCCACAAGCTCCCACCTTGTCAGTGGAGAAGACATAAAAAAGTATTTGATACCACAGGAAGATCCTTTTATGTAAATCAGAAATAATAATGGCCCAAGAATAGATCCTTGAGGTACACCACATTGTGCATCTATAAAAGTTGCATTCTTTAGCAAAAATATATGGCTCTCTATTATTTACATACTTTTTGAGCCAGTTGACAACATTACCCATGACCCCTACCTTGCCGTCCATGTTGGCGATGCTGCAGTTGCATTCGGTGGCTCCATAGAACTCCCCTACCTGGGCCACACCAAAGCGCTCGGTGAAGGCCTCCCAGACACTAGGACGCAGCCCATTCCCCACCGCCAGGCGAACCCGGTGACCCTTCTCAGAAGGCCGCACCGGCTGGGACAGCAGGTAGCGACAGATCTCCCCTATGTACTGCACCACCTAGTGGACGGATGGGGAACAGCGTAGACATCAGATTTAAATTCAATGCGGGTTTCAATCAAAAATCTTATAGCTGCACATCGACCACTCAAGAGTCAGATGTTCTTCCTATGCTCATAGAAAAGGATACACAAGCTTTTTTCTACATACAGTGCAGTTGTGCTTGATGCAATCTTCCCAGAAGCGACTGGCTGAGAATTTCTTCTTCACCACCACAGTGAGTCCATTGATGAGACACTGGCCTACACCCATGATATTACCTGTAAAGGAGAGGAACATTGGACAGCCAGTGAGGGTGACAGGTTGAGGAGGAGAATCAGGACCACACTGTCAGACCAAACCAAATGACTCCTGAAAGACAGTAGAAGGTGATGGGACAGAAGCAAAAGATGGAGAGATGGATGAAGAGAAGACACACACACCTGCAGAATGGTAGAGGGG
This sequence comes from Oncorhynchus keta, assembly GCF_023373465.1. NCBI lineage: Eukaryota > Metazoa > Chordata > Actinopteri > Salmoniformes > Salmonidae > Oncorhynchus > Oncorhynchus keta. Next base: position 36,063,458 of record NC_068452.1, on the reverse strand, counting down.
AAGGCAGTCGTAGATGATGTCATCCTGGCGCATGCGGAAAGCATGGTAGCCAAAAGCAGCGATACGGTAATACCTGAAGATAGAACAACACAAAACGGATTCAATAATCAAATACATGAATGCAGTGGGTGCTAAGCTATGCTATAGCATTGGGAATTACTATACGCAGAAATACACCAGACAAGTGTCTCACTGCTGGATACTAGGATGCTGAGACTGAGAGACTCACCGACTGTGCACCACTATGGCAGCTTTAGGGAGTCCTGTGGTGCCTGAGGTGTATATATAGAACAGACGATCTGTTGGGGTTGGTGGTTGTGGGGGAGGATGGAGAGAGGAAAGGGTGAAGGAGAGGGTGAAGAGAAGGAGAGGGGGGGAAATGGTAGGGTGGAGGAAGGATAAAAGGAAGGGAGGGAAGAGGGAAGCAGGGGAGGATGGAGAGAGGAAAGGGTGAAGAGAAGGACAGGGGGGAATGGGAGGGTGGAGGAAGGATAAAAGGGAGGGAAGAGTGAAGCAGGGGAGGATGGAGAGAGGAAAGGGCGAAGAGAAGGACGGGGGGTAAATGGGAGGGTGGAGGAAGGATAAAAGGGAGGGAAGAGTGAAGCAGGGGAGGATGGAGAGAGGAAAGGGCGAAGAGAAGGACGGGGGGGTAAATGGGAGGGTGGAGGAAGGATAAAAGGGAGGGAAGAGTGAAGCAGGGGAGGATGGAGAGAGGAAAGGGCGAAGAGAAGGACAGGGGGGGAATGGGAGGGTGGAGGAAGGATAAAAGGGAGGGAAGAGTGAAGCAGGGGAGGATGGAGAGAGGAAAGGGTGAAGAGAAGGACAGGGGGGGAATGGGAGGGTGGAGGAAGGATAAAAGGGAGGGAAGAGTGAAGCAGGGGAGGATGAAGAGAGGAAAGGGTGAAGAGAAGGACAGGGGGGGAATGGGAGGGTGGAGGAAGGATAAAAGGGAGGGAAGAGTGAAGCAGGGGAGGATGGAGAGAGGAAAGGGTGAAGAGAAGGACAGGGGGGGAATGGGAGGGTGGAGGAAGGATAAAAGGGAGGGAAGAGTGAAGCAGGGGAGGATGAAGAGAGGAAGGAAAGGTTAAATAACATGACATTCTATTTACAACAGTGAGACTGACACCCACAACCACAGAGAGACAAGTGGTAACTGGTACCCACGCAAACCAAGATGCAGACACCCACTCACACTGTACTAAATGAGAACACAGAGACCCCATTTAGCAAAACCCCGGCATCTCCATAATACTCTCTGGGAAGGCCAGTTGACTGACTGGGCTGCCCACTGATACGCCCGAGACTGACTAAACAATACCCTAGAGAAAGTTACCCTAGAGAAAGTTTCCCAAACCTCTCCTCGAGTACTCCCAGCCTGGTCCACTTATTCAATCTATTCCCATTCTAGTACACCTGATAAAAATAAATAAATATATACAGTTGAAGTGAGAGGTTTACATACACTTAGGTTGGTGTCTTAAACTCATTTTTCAACCACTCCACTCCACAAATTTCTTGTTAACAAACTATAGTTTTGGCGAGTCGGTTAGGACATCTACATTGTGCATGACAAGTAATTTTTCCAACAATTGTTTACAGAGATTATTTCACTGTATCACAATTTCAGTGGGTCAGAAGTTTACATACACTAAATTTGACTGTCTTTAAAAAGCTTGGAAAATCCCAGGACATTATGTCATGGCTTTAGAAGCTTCTGATGGGCTAATTGACATCATTTGAGTCAATTGGAGGTGTACCTGTGGATGTATTTCAAGGCCTATATTCAAACTCAGTGCCTCTTTGCTTGACATCATGGGAAAATCAAAAGAAATCAGCCAAGACCTCAGAATTTTTTTTAGACCTCCACAAGTCTGGTTCATCCTTGGGAGCAATTTCCAAACACCTGAAGGTACCACGTTCATCTGTACAAACAATAGTACGCAAGTATAAACACCATGGGACCACGTAGCTGTCATACCGCTCAGGAAAAAGATGTGTTCTGTCTCCTAATGATGAACGTAATTTGGTGAGAAAAGTGCAAATCAACCCCAGAACAACAGCAAAGGACCTTGTGAAGATGCTGGAGGAAACAGGTATAAAAGTATCTATATCCACAGTAAAACTAGTCCTACATCAACATAACCTGAAAGGCTGCTCAGCAAGAAAGAAGCCACTGCTCAAAAACCGCCATAAAAAAAGCCTCTGGTCTGATGAAACAAAAATATAATTTTTTGGCCATAATGACCATCGTTATGTTTGGAGGAAAAACCGTGAAACACGGGGGTAGCAGCATCATGTTGTGGAGGTGCTTTGCTGCAGGAGGGACTGGTGCACTTCACAAAATAGATGGCATCATGCGGTAGGAAAATTATGTGGATATATTGCAGCAACATCTCAGGACATCAGTCAGGTTATAGCTTGGTTGCAAATGGGTCTTCCAAATTACAATGACCCCAAGCATACTTCCAAAGTTGTGGCAAAATGGCTTAAGGACAACAAAGTCAAGGTATTGGAATGGCCATCACAAAGCCCTGACCCCAATCCCATAGAAAAATTGTGGGCAGAACTGAAAAAGCCTGTGCGAGCAAGGAGGCCTTCAAACCTGACTAAGTTACACCAGCTCTTTCAGGAGGAATGGGACAAAATTCACCCAACTTAATGTGGGAAGCTTGTGGAACGCTCCCTGAAACATTTGACCCAAGTTAAACAATTGTGCGCTGCCCTATGGAACTCCCGATCACTGCCCCGGGAATGAACCAGGGTCTGCAGTAACGCCTGTGCCTTAGACCGCTGCGCCACTCAGGAGGCTGATACATCTAATCAAGGGCTTGATGATTAGTTGACAGGTTAAATCAGGTACGCTAGTACTGGAATAAATAAAATACATGGAATTGGCTGAGGGTATGTGAGGAGAAGTTAGTATGAACTTATCTCCAGGGCAAATTAACAACACATTATTTATTTAAAGCTCAGCTGACACCTGGAGCTGTCAATCAAAGCCACATCTGCCCTAGATTGAATCTGTGACACGCATACCAAAAAATAACCAGGACTGAGTAGAATACAAAATCACCTGGAAATTGGGATGGATCAATCATTTTAAGGAAAGAGCTTTGAATTTAGTCTTGGTAATTACAGCTCTTTGTCTGAGCGAGACAGTGAGTGACAAGGAAAAGTGACTGAACTGTTTTATTTCACCTGAAAAAGTGAGGATGACAGTGGAATATTCATGTGGAAAACACACCATGCATACAGATCCATTTTTTTCTTGTGGCCATATTTTACCCATCAGCTCTGACCTACTAAGCTGTCAATGTGAGATGGGTATTAGCTGATAGTTGTGGACTCTAGCTAAACTGTTTTACATATTGCCAGATACATTTGATCTTGTTGGAGACTGGCCAGAGATTGTGAGGTATATGTTACCATGGCATAGTAGTGTGTATTATTATGGTGTTATACACAATATTGCTTTCTGAAATGATTCAAAATAAGTGTCCTGCCACAGGTGAGTTATAGGAGACTGTTATAGGAGACTGGATGAACAATAAGATGTGAGGGGAAGGAGGACACTCACCATTGAAGCTCTTGGGTGGGATGCAGGGAGGAGGGGGCAGTGTAGGGGCAGAGGCCAGGATATCGTCCAGATTCTGGGCAGCCAGGGAGGCAAGACAGTCTACACTGAGCTCTCCTGTACAAAACCGCACCATCGACGGGCTCAGGGATGAGCTCACCTCCAACATGGCTGAGGAGACAAAGAAAGAGAGGAGGGAGGGAGAGAGAGATAGATAGAGGAGTGTGAGAAATAGAGGAGAGAGGGGCAGAGATATGAGGCAGAGAGAAAGGGAGAGAAAGAAAGAAGGGAGAGAGAGAATAGGAACAGAAGAGGATAGGGAGAGTAGAGGGATAGGGAGAGTAGAGGGATAGTAGAGGGAGAGTAGAGGGAGAGTAGAGGGATAGAAGAGGGAGAGTAGAGGGATAGAAGGGAGAGTAGAGGGATAGGGAGAGTAGAGGGATAGGGAGAGTAGAGGGATAGGGAGAGTAGAGGGATAGGGAGAGTAGAGGGATAGGGAGAGTAGAGGGATAGGGAGAGTAGAGGGATAGAGAGAGTAGAGGGATAGAGAGAGTAGAGGGATAGAGAGAGTAGAGGGATAGAGAGAGTAGAGGGATAGAGAGAGTAGAGGGAGAGAGAGAGTAGAGGGATAGAAGAGGGAGAGTAGAGGGATAGAAGAGGGAGAGTAGAGGGATAGAAGAGGGAGAGTAGAGGGATAGAAGAGGGAGAGTAGAGGGATAGAAGAGGGAGAGTAGAGGGAGAGTAGAGGGAGAGTAGAGGGATAGAAGAGGGAGAGAGAGAGTAGAGGGAAAGAAGAGGCAGAGAGAGAGTAGAGGGATAGAAGAGGGAGAGAGAGAGTAGAGGGATAGAAGACGGATTGAAGACGGAGAGGGATAGAAGACAGAGAGACGAGTGAGCCACAGGATATTTCAGAAGTGGACTTTAACTGGGAGAGTGAATACAGAATTGAAAGGTAGTTATCGATTAACTACCTGGTCAAGGGAAGAGACAAATCATAATTACAAGAATGATAGTGTACTGATGCATTATGCATAGAATGTGAACAATAAAAGTGCAACAAAACAAATGAGCAGACAGAACATCACTGTTGACCCAGACAAACAGAAAGCCAGACAGAATACTGAGATGGAATATTGCAACAAAAAAATTGTTGGAACGCTTTATAATGACAGTTTGATGTCTGAAATAAGCAGACGTAAGACTGTTGCCAGACAGTTGACCCACTCAGATGTACAGAGACAGAATTATGAGATGGAATATTGCAACAGGCCATCAGAACATTGGAAATTATCTTTGGAAAGCTTGCAAGAAACCTGCATGGACTGATTTAGGACCAGTTTTGCCTTTTAAATCATAATGAATAAGAGGAGTGACCCGATCCTTGATCAGTACTCGTACTCTGAGACGCTTTGTGAATACAGACCCCAAACCCCACATTTCACCATCTCTGAATTCCACCTACCATCAGCCAGCTCGGCTCCGAACACAATCCCTCTGGACACAGACACTCCAACACAATGCAGGAGAGCGTCCCTCCGCAGGTTGAAGTTGATGAGTGCTGCCTCCACCCCCACCTTGGCCAGGCCCAGCCAGAGGGCCACCTGCAAGGGCCGGCTCTCCATGAAGAGGGCCACCACATCCCCCGGGGCCCAGCCCTGGGCCAGAGCCCATTGGGCCACAGCGTTAGACAGCAGGTCCAGCTGGGTGAAGGTCCACGTCTCTCCTGTGGCATCGTAGACGAGGGCGGGTTTATTTGGGTGCTGCTTCACCGTCTGGGCAAAGATGGAGGGGATATTGCTGTTGCGCCGTAGGTGGTGCCACAAGGCTATCTTGACTCGTAACAACACGTAAAGGCCACTGGAAGGAGTACAGAAAGGGAGATTAGGGAGAGAATGTCACTATTTTACCTATAGTGATGATGACTAACTAGTAAAAGGTACATTTCCTGAAGAAAATGTGTGTGCCTGCTTCAGCAGTCTAAATGTGTTTTTTTAATGGTAGTAGAATTTGATGTAAGCACAGCTCATATTCTTAACAAATTAAAGGCACCCACTTTAGGTCTCTTTTGGCAGTACGGACTACGATGTAGAGGTACTTCCAACCACCTGTGCCCAGAAAGACCCCGAAGCCTGCTGCTAAGCTCCAGGACCAGGGGACCCCGAAGAGACGCAGCAGACCCAGCGATCCCAGAGACAAAGAGGCACTCGCTGCATTGCGCATCCTTAGCAGTGGAGGAGAGGAGATTCAAAGGGTTATAAGGGTGGGATAAGTGAGCGAGACAGGCCTACAGCATGGTGTTAAAATGTAATGGCAGAGGGGTAAGGATAGAGTGTGTACTACACTTGGCAGTGGAGGACAGAGAGACTCTTGTAAAAATGACTAACTTGACTAATTTGAACAGTGAAAATGTAAATATGTGTAATGAATTACAATTAAATGCGAGGTAGTCACGACCTTATAGTATGGCTTACAGGATTACATACTGTATAGTTGGTGTTTGAACCGTGATTTATTTGTTGTTTTAGGCTGGCTAGTTAAAGTGCAAAAATTGTATCAGAGCGTAGGCCTGGTCTCTTACCTATGATCATACACGACCCGACGACGAACTATTTGAGAGCGATGTCCCTAACCTTTCACCTAGTAACCGAGTATTCTACAAAACGTTCAATAGCGCTTTAGCCACTACCAGGCTTGTATACAAATTAGAATCGCCACCACACGCTGCTGCGTTCGTTGCGAGGATAACATTTATCATTTGAAATATTGCTACATTAATACGTATCTAAATGTTACAACCGTTTAACTGTCACCGCACCAAATTGCTATCAGAACAACGCCTGTCCTGTAACAATGCATCAATTTATGAACATCAAATGCATAGCCTTCGCGCTCTAAAGAATTCTGAAACAGATTCACTAAATGATGAATGACTAGACAGTTAATGGATACTTATCTATTTGTAGTAGCCGAAATATAAGAATCACAGTACTATGTACTCCATATTGAATGTTATTGCATTGCGACGACCACCAACCGCACCGCCCAAATAGTATCGTCCTTTCTCTGTGAACTCAGCCATTAGCTCCTCATCGAATTACCGACTCAATCCCATTGGCCGATGTTATGATGACGAAGGAGAATCCGCCTCTTGACCCGCCTGTTTCAGGTTCACGTCATCCAGTTGACCAATGATTGCACGTGTTGCTACATATTGAGAATATAAAATCACATTCAACAAATACTGTGTACTGTATACAGATATCCTACTGATACGATATATGTGTGTGATGCAAAAAGCCCTGATCTATTCTCTACTTTTGTCATACAGAGGCTCTCGGGTAAGCTATACTTTCCTTATGAGTCAAATAGTTTTGACCTCTACAGTAGCCTAATTCGTTCTACAAATGTTGAAATGAAACTTTGTGAAGGAGCAGCTGTTTATTTTGAATCACAATGAAGCAATTCCATGCGGCCATTTAAAGTAAACATAAACATTACAGTCTTGTGGGTTACAACAAAGATTATATATTATATTGACAAGATAGTCAAGTGGCCGCTCTAACAATGGAAATACATGTCCTCAAAGATGTAAAGCAGGTGCGGGAGGCGAGCTCAGGTGGGACCATTCTAGCCAATGAGAGTGCAGAAAAAGCGTTTGAACAACAGGCACAACTCTGATATAAATAACTTTTTTTTCAAAGTTGCCGAAATACCACGTGTAACAACCTAACCATAACAAAACGTATATTCGATCAAATAAGCCTCACGTAGCAAATTAGCAATATTTTGACACTCATTGAGCATTCAAAAATTCCTCACTTCGTGGTCATATTTTCATGGAAAGATTTTGGGCGGAGTAAACCCTGTCGCTTCGCCTCTTCTTCACTATTTAGAAGCATTTCAACACAAATACAGTAATACAAATTAGAGACTGATACGCTTGCAGGTGTTTACAGGTCACTAAACTAAGTGAAACATCTAATGTGTTTATGAATTGACTATCCCATGACTGCCAACTGCTCTTCTGCTATGAGTATATGTCCACATTCTTGTACTGTAGGGCTATGCATCGATGTGAAGTATCTCAAACCTGTTTCACTTGGTGTTTTTGAGTTCTCACTCAGTTCATCACAGAGAGTGTATCCACAAATAGGAATATCTTTACACACATTCATGGGTCAGTGTAGTCCAATCCCCTGTCTGCGTGAGGCTGTAGTGCAGGAGCTGCTCTGTGTCAGGGTGGACCTGGAGTCTGGCTGGAGGACCTGGAAGACCCTGCGCAGCACAGCCCGTCTGAGCAGGATGTAGACCCAGGGGTCCAGGATCTGGTTCCAGGTGGCCATGCGGAGGCCCAACAGAACCAGCTTCTCTGACTGACGTACTGTGTGGCTGGAGCCTTGCCCGCCGCGGCAGAACTGACCCACCAGCAGAGAGATGGAGATCTGGTGATGGTGGACAGAAAAGCCACTATGTTAGGGACATAAAAAGCCACTGTGGCACACTGTATGTATGAGACATGAGACAGGCCTGAATAAATGAGGTGAATATGTTGTATCCTACTATTAATTTTAGAAACACTTATGTGTCTGTTTTTAAACAAGCAAAAGCCTTGTCTACAATAAGCAGGCTACCAATGTTAAACCATCTACAGTATAAACAATGTCAAATGTCAGTGGAGGCTCTAGCTACTCACTAGAAAGGGGCTCCAGCACACACAGGACACCATCGTGATCGCTGTCAACTGGGCCATCATCTCTACATCCAGCGAGCGTAGCGGAGAGGAGGAGGTTCTTGAATATCGTCCTGGTGCTGCTGTAGTGTTTGTCCTGATGCCCTGGGAGCTGAGCCTGGCCTGCAGCAGAGCCAGCCCGCTCAGGGTGTTACAAATCAGGGAGAGGCTGAGCGCCGTGAGCCCCAGGCCAGAGAAGGTGAGTGCCAGGCTGGTGTCAGCCGTGGAGAGCGGCCCGTGGACTGTCAGAAAGCACCAGGTACCAGGGAATTGGGTTGTGTAACTACCCACGTCCACCAGAGGGAGCCCGGCCAGCAGCAGGGCTAGGGAGGACAGCAGGAGGACAGCCAGACGCATGTGGGACACCGTGATCAGGGCAGAGTGGAGGAGGGGCTGGGTAATGCCCATACAACGCTCCACGGCCATGGCACTGCCCAGTAATAGAGGGCACAGGCCGAAGAACACCAAGCTGGCACCGAACAGTTGGCAAAACATCCCGGCAGGCTCGGTGGTGTCACGCATTCCTGCAGCCACCCTGTGCCTCTGACTCTGACCCAGGTGCAGATGGAGGGCAAAGGCACCAGGGATCAAATTACCAGCCAGGTCGGTTAGCAGTAGAGCCCCCACTAACAACAGGAACGGAGCTTTGGCCCGATGTCTGAAGCGTACATAGGACTTGGCCAGGATGCCCAGGGCGCTTAGGTTAGAGAGGCCACCCAGGGTCATGGTGAAACAGGACAATCCAAAGGAGGGAGGGTTGATGAGGGGTGGCATTGTGGTGGCATTCAGGGTCTGGATGGATGGACAGGGGCAGGGGCAGGAGGAGAAGTTGAGCTCTGGGAGGTGATGGAGGACAGAGGGAGAGGAGGGGGCAGAGACTGTAGCCATGACGTCATAGAGGAGCAAGGAGTATTCAGCTTCAATGCCATCTGCAAAGAATGAGAGATATTAAGTTGAAGACTGGTTCAAACGTTTGTAAGCAAACAGCACTTGCGTATTAGATCTATGTAATCCAGCCTGGTCTCATAGACTAGATGTAACATAGTACATGTAAATTCAGGGCACACAAATTTCTATCATATGTTACGTTTGGTATGGGTACATAAGACAGATTATTGTTTAAGTTGGGATGGATGGGTGCGTGTATAATGCAAATGTCTAGCAACCCAAAGGTTGCGAGTTTGAATCTCATCACGGACAACTTGAGCATTTTAGCTAATTAGTAACTTTTCAACGACTTACTACTGTTTTAGCTACTTTGCAACTACTTAGCATGTTAGCTACCCATGCCCCTAACCATAGCCCTTTTAGCTAACCCTAACCCTTTAACCTAACTCCTAAACTTAACCCTACCCCTAACTTAGCTAATGTTAGCCACCTAGCTAGAATTCATAACATATCATACTTTTAGCAAATTCATAACATATTGTATGTTTTGCACATTTGTAACATTGTCCCTTTTGCACATTTATGACGTAATAAGAATTGTAATTTGTAACATATCATACGAAATGGGAGATGGACATCAACAAATTAATGCATACCATACGAAACAAACATACTAAATGGAGTGTCATGGATTTACGTGCAGAATTATACTAAATGCGCTGAGACCAGATTGTGTAATCAGTTGTAATAGGACAGGGATAAGTACTGGCGTGACTTGAGACAATTTGAGAATCTGAGAGTCATACTTACATAAGACCATTGATCAGTTAAAAATAAATTATGTTGAATTGTCAAAATGAAATGTCTCTCCAAAGGGAAAGTCATTTTCTGCATGACTACAACTTAGTACTAATTTAATTTAACAAAACTCCTAGATATCTCAAGTGCACCTGTGTGATTACGAGCATTCTCTTTGAGGAGGCACATTGAGTGATTATGTGTGACAGGTGGTCTGTGTAGGACTCTTGAGGATTTTAACATTGCATTAGAACAGACCCTGATTGCACTGAAAAGTCTGTAATGAGACACTAATGGGAACATGCCTGGTGCTTTCTTTGCCTCTGTGCCCTTTCAGGAACCATATCCAAACACTTACAGTGCCTTCGGAGAGTACTCAGACCCCTTGACTTTTTCCACAATTTGTTACGTTACAGCCTTATTCTAAAATTGATTACATTCCCCCCCTCAACAATCTACACACAATACCCCAAAATGACAAAGCAAGAACAGGTTTAGATTGTTTTGCTAATTTATTATAAATAAAAAACTGAAATATCATATTTACATAAGAATTCAGACCCTTTACTCAGTACTTTGTTGAAGCACCTTTGGCAGCGATTACAGCCTCAAGTCTTTTTGGGTATGACGCTACAAGCTTGGCACACCTGTATTTGGGGAGTTTCTCTCATTATTTTCTGCAGATGCTCTCAAGCTCTGTCAGGTTGGATGGGGAGCATCTCTATACAGTTATTTTCAGGTCTCTCCAGAGATGTTTGACCAGGTTCAAGTCCGGTCTCTGGCTAAAGACTTGTCCCGAAGCCCTTCTCTCCCGATTGCTCAGTTTGTCCAGATGGACAGCTCTAGGAAGAGTCTTGGTGGTTCCAAACTTTTTCCATTTAAGAATGATGGAGGCCACTGTCTTCTTGGGGACCTTCAATGCGGCAGGTGTTTTTTGGTACGCTTTCCCAGATCTGTGCCTCGACACAATCCTGTCTCGGCGCTCTACGGACAATTCCTTTGACCTAGTGGCTTGGTTTTTGCTCTGACATGCACTGTCAACTGTGGGACCTTATATAGACAGGTCTGTGCCTTTCCAAATAATGTCAAATCAATTGAATTTACCAGAGGTGGACTTCAATCAAGTTGTAGAAACGTCTCATAGATGTCAATGGAAACAGGATGCAACTGAGCTCAATTTTGAGTCTCATAGCAGAGGGTCCGAATACTTCTGTAAATGGTATTTAGATTCTTTGGGGTTTTTTTGCAAAAAAAATCTAAAAACCTGTTTTCACTTTGTCATTATGGGGTATTGTAACTAAATAAAATGTGGGAAAGTTGAGGGGACTGAGAGGGGTCTGAATACATCTCTCTGGGAAGAGGAAAGGCGGGGGTGTATGCTTCATGATTAATGACTCATGGTGTATTCATAACAACATACAGGAACTCAAGTCCTTCTGCCCACCCGACCTATAATTCCTTACAATCAAATGCCTGCCATTTTACCTACCAAAATAATTCTCGTCAGTTATAGTCAGACACCAAGACGGCCATCAAGGAACTCCACTGGACTGCAAACTGGAAACCATATATCCTGAGGCTGCATTTATTGTAGCTGGGGATTGTAACAAAGCAAATTTGAGAACAAGTCTACCTAAATTCTACCAGCATATTGATTGCGCAATGCGCATGGGCAAAATCCTTGATCACTGCTACTATAACTTCCCCGATGCAACCAAAGCACTCCCCCGCCCTCCCTTCGGCAAATCTGACCACGATGCCATCTTGCTCCTACCGTCTTATAGGCAGAAACTCAAACAGGATGAACCAGTGACGAGAACCATTCAACGGTGGTCCGACCAATCGGTAGCCACGCTTCAAAATTATTTTGATCACGCGGACTGGAATACGTTCCGGTCAGCCTCAGAGAACTACGTCGACCTATACGCTGACTCGGTGAGTGCATTTATAAAGAAGTGCATTGGAGATGTTGTACCCACTGTGACTATTAAAACCTACCCTAACCAGAAATTGTGGATGGATGGCGGCATTGGCGCAAAACTGAACCATGGAAAGAGGTCTGGGACTATGACTGAATATAAACAGTGTAGTTATTCCTTCCGCAACGCGATCAAACAAGTGAAATGCCAGTACAGGGACAGCAATTCATTGGCTCAGACACGAGACAGACAGGGTCTACAGGAAATCACAGACTACAAAAAGAAAGCCAGCCACGTCTCGGACACCGACGTCACGCTTCCAGACAAGCTAAACACCTTCTTTGTCTGCTTTTAGGATAATACAGTGCCACCGTCGTGGCCCGCTAACAAGGACTGCCCCCCCATCCTTCTCTGTGGTTGATGTGAGTAAAACATTTAAACGTGTTAACCCTTGCAAGGCTGTCTCTCATTCATCCATTTACATTTGTGTGTATAAGGTAGTCGTTGTGAATTTGTTAGATTACTTGTTAGATATTACTGCACTGTCAGAACTAGAAGCACAAGCATTTCGCTATACTCACATTAACATCTGCAAACCATGGGCGTGTGACGGCATCCTTAGCCTCGTCCTCAGAGCACACACAAACCAGCTGGCTGGTGTGTTTACTGACATATTCAATCGCTCCCTATCCCAGTCTGTTGTCCCGACATGCTTCAAGATGGTTACCATTGTTCCTGTACCCAAGAAGGCAAAGACAACTTAACTAAATGACTACCACCTCACTTCTGTCATCATGAAGTGCTTTGAGAGACTGGTCAAGGATCATATCACCTCCACCTTACCGGCCACCCTAGACCCACTTCAGTATGCTTACCACCCCAACAGGTCCAATGACGACACAATCGTCATCACACTGCACACTGCCCTATCCCATCTGTACAAAATAAATACCTATGTAAGAATGCTGTTCATTGACTATAGCTCAGCATTCAACACCGTAGTATCCTCCAAGCTCATCATCAAGCTGGAGGCCCTGGGTCTCAACCCCACCCAGTGCAATTGGGTCCTGGTCTTTGATGGGCCGCCCCCAGGTGGTGAAGGTAGGAAACAACATCTCAGCATTCTCAGCCCCCTCCAGTACTCCCTGTTCACCCACAACTGCAGTTGCCATGCACGCCTCCAAGTCAAGTTTGCAGATGACACAACAGTAGTGGGCTTGATTACCAATAACGACGAGACAGCCTACGTGGAGGAGGTGAGGGCACTCTGAGGGTGGTGTCAGCAAAACAACCTCTCACTCAACGTCAACAAAACAAAGAAGATGATCATGGACTTCAGGAAACAGCAGAGGGAGCACCCCGCTATCCACATCGAAGTGACAGCAGTGGAGAAGGTGGAAAGTTTTATGTTCCTCGGCATACACATCACGCATCACAACAACACATACAGTGTGGTGAAGAAGGCGCAACAGCGCCTCTTCAACCTCAGGTGGCTGAAGAAATTTGGCTTGTCACCCAAAACCCTGACAAACTTTTACAGATGCACAATCAAGAGCATCCTGTCTGGCTGTATCACAGCCTAGTACAGAGACTGCACCGCCCTCAACCGCAAGACTCTCCAGAGACTAAGCTACCTGCCCTCCAGGACACCTACACCACCCAATGTCACAGGAAGGCCAAACAAATCATCATGGACATCAACCACCCGAGCCACTGCCTGTTCACACCGCGACCATCCAGAAGGCGAGGTCAGTACAGGTGCATCAAAACTGGGATGAGGGACAGAAAAACAGCTTCTATCTCAAGGCCATCAGACTGCTAAACAGCAATCACTAACTCAGAAAGGCTGCTGCCTACATTGAGACTCAATCACTGGCCACTTTAATAAATGGATCACTAGTCACTTTATACAATGCCACGAAATAATGCCACTTTAATAATGTTTACATATCTTACATTACTCATATCACATGTATATACTGTATTTTATACCATCTATTACACCTTGTCTATGCCACTCGGCCATCGCTTATCCATATACTTACTGTACATATTCTCATTCACCCCTTTTAGATTTGTGTGTATTAGGTAGTTGTTGGGGAATTGTTAGATTACTTGTTAGATATTACTGCACTGTCGGAACTAGAAGCACAAGCATTTCGCTACACTCGCATTAACATCTGTTAACTATGTGTATGTGACAAATAAAATGTGATTTGATTTGAATGCACTATGTATGCATAGTTACACACACCAGGCATGCACGCACACACATCGAACCCGATAACTTCAAGCCGGCCCTCAAATCGTTGCCTTAGTGTCACTCTGCACTCTCCAGGCATACATATCCCTTTTTCCAAGGTCCTCTGTATTTGTTGTGACAGAAATGACACATGACAAGACCCATGGGGCACCCTGGGAGCAGATAGCCATGCGAATGGGTGATGATTACTCATCATCACAGAACTGAGTACTAGTTTCATGGTTTGGCTGATAAAAAAGAAAGACAAAGTCTCACACTCTAAATACTGTATGCTCCCAACAATTGAATGAGTTAACCTGATAACCAAGAATGATTTTTGGGGGCAGATTTAAGTGACAGCTGTTTTTGCTGAATAGTTACAGGCCAACAGACTGGTTTGTGGAGGTTGTTTTCAATCCTTGCTTTGTGTATGCTTAGTCCTTGAGTAATGTTAGTCTTTTCCTGCACATCTTAGTCTCTTGCAGGGAACATCGGGCCACATTAATGAATTGACAGACAAGTTAGAGAGATGGTTTCCGTTCCATTTATTGTAAATATGGACAACCAAATACATTACAAGTAACTTTGATGCCACCTCTATACATCAAAATAACAAAAATGTATCTCTTTTAAAAATAAAGTGGTGTATAAGGTCACAATCCTACAATGACGACCATTCAATGTATGGTAAAGAAGTAAGATAGAAGGTTATCTCTCCAAATAAATGTATATTTTTATTTTATTTTATTTAACTAGGCAAGTAATTTAAGAAGAAATTCTTATTTACAATGATGGCCTAGGAACAGTGGGTTAACTGGTCTAGGAACAGTGGGTTAACTGGTCAAGGAACAGTGGGGTAACTGGTCTACGAACAGTGGGTTAACTGGTCTAGGAACAGTGGGTTAACTGGTCTAGGAACAGTGGGTTAACTGGTCTAGGAACAGTGGGTTAACTGCCTTGTTCAGGGGCAGAACGACAGATTTTTACCGTGGCAGCTCAGGGATTCGATCCAGCAACCTTTAGGTTACTGGCCCAACGCTAGAAATGACAACCAAGTATGACTAAAAGTAAGTTAGATGTTCTCCATACATAGAAAACACACAAAATAGTTTATTATTGAAAAAATATATGCTTTTGGTGGAAAAATACAAAAATGTGGATCGTACAAGTGAATCAATTTGTCTATTTCAGACAAAATATGACTTAATTTCAAATGTGTATACATTACATCATATTTTCCATCATGTGTACATGCTTGTGATCCATTTTGATGTCATTTTAATATTATTTCACAATTGTGTTAATACACTGACATACCATTGAAGCCCAATTGTAAAGCGATTTGTCTTCCTCTGATGAGGAAGCCAACGTGCAGCGTTGTAAGTGTTCGTCATTTTTAATGAAAAGACACTGAACACGAAAATACAAAACAACAAAGAGAAAGAACGAAACGAAAACGAAACAGTTCTGTATGGTGAAGACACAGAAAACATAATAAAGGAACTAAGGTCAGAACGTGACACCAATGTTGCATTTTTGCAACGTTTCCACAAAATTGTTCTACAAACTTAAATTCAAAAAAGTAATTATTTTCATAATCAGAGGCATATATCATTTTTAATTTGGATATATGCTTGGGTCTCAACGGGTTAAAGAAAGAGAGTGGAAAAACAGATTGCTTACACGTTACTTCTGAGCATCTCAGAACAGAAAATTGATGCAGGGTTATTGCTCTCTCAAGTCAACACTTGAATGAGAAGATTACTGATCTCATCACTGAACATGGCCAGCACTCAAGTCTTCATTCATTTCCTCTACAGTCTGCTAGTATAGCTGCCCAATCCACTTCAGCCATGCTAGCCTGACAGAGGATAATGATGTTTCACACTCATGAGCCAGCTCTATTCAAACAGCAAATTACATCCTTCCTTCCTTCTGCTGGGGTAAAATTACACCTGGCACAATACAGCATCTCCAGGTGGGCATGGGAATAATCAGTGTCACGTCCTGACCTTAGTTCCTTTTGTATGTCTCTATTTTAGGTTGGTCAGGGCGTGAGTTTGGGTGGGCATTCTATGTTTTGTTTTTGTGTTTATATTTCTATGTGTTTGGCCTGGTATGGTTCCCAATCAGAGGCAGCTGTCAATCGTTGTCTCTGATTGAGAACCATACTTAGGTAGCCTGTTTTTCCACTCTTGTTGGTGGGTGGTTATTTTCCGTTTCAGTGTTTTTCACCATTCGGGACTGGTTCAGTTTTTCTTTATTCGCTTGTTCGTTTGTTTCCTGTGTTCAGTGTAATAAATATGACGAACACTTAACACGCTGCATTTTGGTCCGATATTTCCTACTCCTCCTCAGAAGAGGAAGATGACAACCGTTACAATCAGTAGCTTTGTAAACTTGCTGGATAGCTTTTTTTCACTGTACTCCTTTATCCCTCTTTCTTTCTGCTGCAGTTTTTGCACCATCTCTGTCACTCCCCTCCCCTTCTTTTAGAGGCTTCCTTGCCAATGGAGGTATATCCACGGAGGAACCAAGGTGAATATAAAGTTGAACATTTCAACTTGAGAGAGTAAGTAAAACTGACAAAGAACCTCCCTGGTTATAAGAGCACAGGCTTCATGTTAGTAGAGGCAGGGCAGTGACAATGACCTAAGACGAGCCATTAGTCGTCATGTCATCTGAAGTGAATACATTACGTTTCCCCTTGATTGTCTTCACTGCGTTGTGCTCCTGTTTGAATCACAGTACACAAGTGCTCCCTATCAAACCTAACTGCAGATGCAACCATGCTATAACAACTGCAAACACATCTCCTCCCCTCACAAACTTGAGAAGAGCTATCGTAGCTAAAATACATATGAAATAGATGGGGGTTCAAATATTATTTAGGGTATTTCACATTTTGAAGTAACTATTTTGATAGTTTTTCTTTGAAAATAGAAGTAGTTGATTATTGGAATGTATTTAGAAATAGACTATTTAATTAACATAATACAAGAATCCATATACAAATCCTTAAATTTAGAGATATCTGTTATTTTGCATGTCTTAATCCAACATATCCACCTATGTTGTCCTTCCACATCTGCAGTGGAAAGTGGCAGAGCAACCGTGCTGTTTGTCAGACCAGGAGACATCCCTAAAAAGGGTCTTCTCACGAAACCGTCTATAGCTTCTGAACCGTTTGGGCTACAAACTAATGACGCCACTGTGGAAAGGGTAGGCTCTTCTGAAGGTAACCCATACAAATTCATGGAAGTATGGAGGTAGTTTTGTGCCAACAAAAATAAGGGGTTAAATATGTGAAAAAAAACCAACAGATATCTCCTAGATATAGGACAGACACTTCAAAACCGTATTTCTTATGATTTCTTTTTTTAGTCTCTTTTCTTTCATTTTTGAATGTGTTATTCAATGCATTTCTATGAGCTATAGTGGTAAAGGCCAAATTCAATATTTTATCAAATCATTTTTTATATATTTTATATATACTTTCAACAATACTAAATCAAATAGCTAAATTACCATCTTAAAACAATTCCAAATGTTAGCTAAGTAACCCCCCCCCCCTCCAATTTTGATTGATGAGATGACAGTCAATTAGAACCTAATTGTGGCATAGCGAATTAAAATAATTGAACCAATGTTTTAAAGGTCTTACCCATCCGATACCCAAATCAGCCTCTCGTCTACAGCTGTGCCAGCATGGGTCTGTCAAACTCAATTCTGCAGGCAGAGGAGCACCGTCTCTTCTCTCATCACCATAGTCCAGTCACTGAGACACTCATTGTGACACTTGTTTCCTCTCTTTCTCTCTGAGTCTATATCTCCACTCTCTCTCCCCCTTCCCACCCCCTCTCTGACTCTTCTGACGCTTTTATCTGATCTTCGCCCGCAGGACCTGCATAATCTTCTCTCTTAGCCCCTCTCTGACATCATCACCAGGATGTTCTGCCTAATATAGTCTCTGGTCTGTCTGTGATAACGATTATAAGTAACAGTTGGGCTGCAGGGGGTCACGTGTGGCTGTGTGGTCCTGTCACCTTTTTGCCTCCACTAATAATTCTAATTGGTTTCAGTATAAAAAGGCTGTCAAGTAACATATTAGATACATTTTTTCATTCCAGTCTCTTATTAGCAGCTCAGGTAATTTTCTAAGATACAATATCATATAGGGAAGAATACAGATTTGTTTGAATGGTAATATTTTTGTTGTTTCACAGTACTACTTTGTGAGGAGATAAAATATAAATAAAATATAAGATAAAATAGCTTCTTCATGGAACTTACAAAATTTGATTGGTAGATATTAGATAATTGGTAGACAATTACATTTCAAAAGGATCTGTAGAGCACCCATAATTAAAAGTTTTCATAAAGTATCAGATAAAACAATTTGCAAACATTCAAAACCACCTTCAGACCATTTACTAGACAGAACAGATTTATTTGTAGTTATTTTTTCCACATAAAATCTAAAAATGTTTTGTTAATTTCTTTACAGGTCTGGTAGGTAAACACAAAGATAAGGCAAGGTAAACAAAACGGGACAGTCCCTCTACATTCCAGCTGAATCTCTTGGTGATAAAGCCATTTCATTTCTCTTTGTTTTCTGTCCCTGAGTAGCAGTCTAGCTCAGAGGAACGTGATGCCGTCTCCTCCTGCATGCACTTCAATTGGCTGTGCCTGAGAGGATTTTGGGTAAGACGCAGCAGTTCCATATTCTCCATCAGTCTCCAAGGCACCTGTGGGGAATCCTGAGAAAGAACAACAAAACAAAACCAGGTAGCATAGCAACAAAAGACAGAGCAGCAGAGAGAGCTCCTGACTGGGGTTCTCATTTGAGTTTACATTTATTTATCCTACCTCCTTCCGTGAAGTTTAGAAATAAGCTGTCACCTTGAATGTTCAACCTTAACGGAGCAATCTGGAGCCAGCTGTAAATGAACAAACCGCTTTGTTAATGTTTTAAAACCTCTTAAGGATCCAACTTTAAAAAAAGAAATTGGCCGAAAATGACATAGCCAAATCTAACTGCCTGTAGCTCAGGACCTGAAACAAGGATATATATATTCTTGATACCATTTGAAAGGAAACACTTTGAAGTTTGTGGAAATGTGAAAACAATGTAGGAGAATATAACACATTAGATCTGGTAAAACATTATGCAAAGAAAAAAACAATGATTTTTTTTGTATTTCTTTTGTACCATCATCTTTGAAATGCAAGAGAAAGGCCATAATGTATTATACCAGCCCAGGCGCAATTGAGATTTTGTCCACTAGAGGACAACAGTGTACGTGCAATGTTTATATTGATCCAATTAACCATTGCATATCTGTTCAAAATGTTGTATCAAAATGTGCCTCATCGGTTCATTAATACATTTTCAAGTTCATAACTGTCCTCAAACAATAGCATGGTATTCTTTCACCGTAATAGCTCCTGTAAATTGGACAGTGCAGTTAGATTACCAAGAATTAAAGCTTTCCCCCCATATCAGATATGTCAATGTCCTGGGAAATGTTCATGTTACTTACAACCTCATGCCAATCATATTAGTCTACGTTAGATTAACTGTCCCGTGGGGCTGTGGGGACACACACACACCAATCCTGTAGAGGTTAACTAAGGATTGCCCTGCGATTTGGGGTGTATAAATCAAATAGGTGTATCCAATTTCTGCTGGCTTTATGACTGGCTTAAAAAGAAACCCATCTGTTTTCTACACACTGATGCTTTTTTAATGGAAATGTGATTCTATCTTGTTTGTGCCCTGTGGTTGTTGTTGCTGGCGCTGCTGAAATCCTTGATGCAAGGAGTCACTTGCCCACATCTCTGGCATTATTCATCCAGAAACTTGTAGTGTATAAGAGACATCCATTCCATTCAGGCCTGCCCTCCATGTGTTCACGCACCAACTGGTTGAATCAACATTGTTTCAATGTCATTTGTCAACGTATTGTGTCAATCAATCAAACAAGACATAACATGCACATGATTTGCACAGCAAAAAAACATGAGCAAGTAACAAAGGTCTTTGATGGTGGAGATGCATTAAAGCTTATGTAGCTGAGCCATGCAGCTTAGCTGTGGACCTCTCCAGAATAACAATGTCAAAAAAAGTAGACTTTCCAGGAACATTGAAAATAAGTTTTTGGATCAAACCACTTTATTTTAATTGCATTTTTTGGCAGCAATTATGGCACACATGAACAATTTCATCGAATCCAATAGAATGTCAAAATTCATTCCTAGTAAAATAGACGAGGCGACATATATACATTTACCTCTATCAAGGTTTGAAGAAGCTATTTAATGTATGTCCAGAGGTCTGAGACCACTGAGCATTCCCAAAATCACATGTACAGTATCTCAGTATTCACACCCTTCTTTTCCCCCCACATTTAGTTGTTAGAGCTTGAATTAAAAATATGTTTTTTTCACTGGCCTACACATAGTATCCCATATTGTCAAAGTGGAATTATATTTTCTATTTTTGTAAACAAATGAATTAAAAATGAAAAGCTGAAATGTCTGGAGTCAATACGTATTCAACCCATTTGTTATGGCACGCTTAAATACGTTCAGGAGTAAAAATCTGCTTAACAAGTTACATACTAAATTGCATGGACTCACTTTGTTTGTAATAATAGTGTTATACATTATTTTTTGAATGACTACCTCATCTCTGTACCCCACACATACACTTATCTGTAAGGTCCCTCAGTCGAGCAGTGAATTTCAAATACAGATTCAACCACAAAGACCAGGGAAGTTTTCCAATGCCTCACAAAGAAGGGACTTATTGTTCATGGGTTAAAACAAATCAGACATTAAATATCCCTTTCAGCATGGTGAAGTTAATAATTACACGTTGGATGGTGTATCAATACACCCAGTCACTACAAAGATACAGGCATCCTTCAAAACTCAGTTACCGGACAGGAAGGAAACTGCTCAGGGATTTCACCATGAGGCTGATGGTGACTTCAGAACAGTTACAGATTTTAATGGCTGCGATAGGAGAAAGCTGAGGATGGATGAACAACATTTTAGTTACTCTGCAATATTAACCTAACTGACAGAGTGAAAAGAAAAAAGCCTGTACAGAATACAAAATGATCCATAACATGAATCCTGTTTGTAACATGGCACTAAAGTAATACTGCAAAGAATGTGGCAAAGCAATTCACTTTTTGTCCTGAAAACACATTTTTATGTTTGGGGCAAATCCAATAAAACATATTTTTAAGCATAGTGGTGGCTGCATCATGTTAGGTGTATGCTTGTAATCGTTAAGGACTGGGGAGTGTTTCAGAATAAAAAATAAATGGAATAGAGCTAAGCACAGGGAAAATCCTAGAGAAAAACCTGGTTCATTCTGCTTTCCATCAGACACTGGGAGATGAATTCACCTTTCAGGACAATAACCTAAAACACAAGGCCAAATCTACATGGGATTTCCTTACCAAGAAGACAGTAAATGTTCCTGTGTGGCCGAGTTACAGTTTTGACCTAAATCTACTTGAAAATCTATGGCAAGACCTGAAAATGGTTGTCTAGCAATGATCCACAAGAAATTTGACAGAACTTAAAACATATTGAAAATAATTGGCAAATATTGCACAGTCCAAGCGTGGACAGCGCTTAGAGTTACCCTGAAAGACTCACAGCTGTAATCGCTGCCAAATGTACTTCTACAAACTATTGAATCAGGGTGTGAATACTTATGTAAATTTGATATTTCTGTATTTCATTTTCAATACATTTGCAAAAATGTCTAAAAACATATTTTCACTTTGTCATTATGGGGTATTGTGTGTAGATGGGTGAGACAACAATCAATGTAATCCATTTTGAATTCAGACTGTAACACAACTAAATATGTAATATGTCAAGGGGTATGAATACTGAATCAAGAGTTCAACCGTTGAAGATATTATCATCCAAGTTTTATTAAGAAGTGACAATATAATTATGAGAAAACATTGTTCTACATCACCTTCCTGTTCCCCTGTTCTCCAAATTATAGGAGCTAACTATTCCAGAAGAAGTAACCGCAGGTGCACTTTTTTCGGTCTAGTTAAGTTTGAAGGAGAGAGTGGAGACCAGGCCAACAGATTTGAGAGAATTCAAAAGAGTCTCATCCAGGGGATGTGTGGCGATAAGGGAATCCCAGGTACTCCTTAGGCTTTTAGAGCAGAGTGGAGCCTAAGGTTAAAAATAGAAAGAAGGAAGTCCCTGGGAGAGTACCAGTACTGCTTACTTTGCGGTAGCAGAGAGAACAGTCTATGACTACGGTGGCTGGAGTCTTTGACAATTTTTAGGGTCTTCCTCTGCCACCGTCTGGTGTAGAGGTCCTGGATGGCAGGAAGCTTGGCCTTGGTGATGTACTGGGCCGTACGCATTACCCTCTGTAGTGCCTTGTGGTCGGAGGCCGAGCAGTTGTCATACCAGGCAGTGATGCAACCCGTCAGGATGCTCTCGATGGTGCAGCTGTAGAACCTTTTGAGGATCTGAGGACCCATGCCAAATCTTTTCAGTTTCCTGAGGGGGGATAGGTTTTGTCGTACCTTCTTCACAACTCTCTTGTTGTGTTTGGACCATGTTAGTTTGTTGTTGATGTGGACGCCAAGGAACTCTCAACCTGCTCCACTACAGCCCAGTCGATGAGAATGGAGGCGTGCTCGGTCCTCCTTTTCCTGTAGTCCACAATCATCTCCTTTGTCTTGATCACGTTGAAGGAGAGGTTGTTGTCCTTGCACCACATGGTCAGGTCTCTGACCTCCTCTCTATAGGCTGTCTTGTCACTGGGAAGCTCTCGGCTGTGCTTCCCTTTGTAGTCTGTAATAGTTTGCAAGCCCTGCCACATCCGGCTAGCGTCGGAGCTGGTGTAGTACGATTCGATCTTAGTCCTGTATTGACGCTTTAACTGTTTGATGGGTTGTCGGAGGGCATAGAGGGATTTCTTTTAAGTTTCCGGGAATAGAGTCCCGCTCCTTGAAAGCGGCAGCTCTACCCTTTAGCTCAGTGCGGATGTTGCCTGTAATCCATGGCTTCTGTTTGGGGTTTGATCCCATGTTGTAAGTGTAATGCCATTTCCCATTTATTCATGTACATGTGTATATTGCATAGTTATACCCCTTAACTAACACTGTTTACCTGTGTGCATATATTTCCCTTATAGAACCACAACAGTGAGATTTGAAGTCATTTGGATTACCACACATAAATAACTTTGAGGGTATCAGCTGTGTCTGTGTGATTGTGTTGATTACCAAGGGTTCAGTATGGGCCTCAACAACATGTTCTGACCGGACAGCACTATAGTGGGCAAAACCAAACCCATCAGTTATAAGTACATAGCGGGTAAGGGTATTCACACCCAATGCTCAGAAGGGTGAGGGAATACCAGCCAACCGTTTTGACTCAATCCTTGTGTAAGATATGTTGAATTTCTACTTTTGAAACAACGTCAGATCTTCAATGTTATACCCACTATCAGAAAAAAATAGGCTGGGAAGCACCACCTATGGGACATTTCTACAGCTATCCCTTTAGTCTCCTTTCCAGAGATTTAACAGAGCCCTGCTTAGATTTGATATTTGTCACTGACTACCACCAATGTGCTATCAAGAGAATGATTATTGAGAGATCTCTTAATAACTAAATAGATTCACTGTTGCTATCAAAGTCATTCCAAAGTGTAGGTTTAACAGAGCAAACGAAATGTGACCATACTTCATAAAGCGTAATCATCAATGAGACTATTTAGGCCTATAGCATTTGTGAAGTCATCAACAACTATTGTTTGAATTCAAACCAGGGTTTAATTCAAACTAGACAATACATATAGGCATAGGGTTTCAAGCTTTGGTTGATTTCAAATGTAATCTACGAGTTAATAATTAACATGTTGGATTCATGTCTTCATCTCAACCAAAAATCTAAGGTAGCCCCATCCTGCAGCCAAATGACCAAATCACCCTCTAGTGGCCTCATGGGTGGAATGTTATTCATATTTTAATAAACATAAACCTGAAAATCCGGAGTTTCTTTGATGAACCGTTTATTTATATTTCAGTCTTCTGTGATGTACAGTTGAAGTGGGAAGTTTACATACACTTAGGTTGGAGTCATTAAAACTCGTTTTTCAACCACTCCACAAATGTCTTGTTAACAAACTTTAGTTTTGGCAAGTCAAGTTAGGACAACTACTTTGTGCAGTATACAAGTAATTTTCCCAACAATTGTTTACAGACAGATTATTTCACTTATAATTCACTGTTTAACAATTCCAGTGGGTCAGAAGTTTACATACAGTAAGTTGACTGTGCCTTTAAACAGCTTGGAAAATTCCACAAAATTATGTCATGGCTTTAGAAGCTTCTGATAGGCTAATTGACAGTTGTTTTAGTCAATTGGAGGTGTACCTGTGGATGTATTTCAAGGCCTACCTTCAAACTCGGTGCCTC
The DNA here is from genome assembly GCF_023373465.1 of Oncorhynchus keta. NCBI lineage: Eukaryota > Metazoa > Chordata > Actinopteri > Salmoniformes > Salmonidae > Oncorhynchus > Oncorhynchus keta. The sequence goes on along the minus strand of NC_068452.1, from coordinate 36,038,827 downwards.
TTTGCTTGACAGCATGGGAAAATCAAAAGAAATCAGCCAAGACCTCAGAAAGAAATTTGTAGACCTCCACAAATCTGGTACATCATTGGGAGCAAACCCCTGAAGGTACCACGTTTATCTGTACAAACAATAGTACGCAAGTATAAACACCATGGGACCACATAGCTGTCATACCGCTCAGGAAGGAGACGCGTTCTGTCTCCTAGAGATTAACTTACTTTGGGGCGAAAAATGCAAATCAATCCCAAAATAACAGCAAAGGACCTTGTGAAGAGGCTGGAGGAAACAGGTACAAACGTATCTATATCCACAGTAAAACAAGTCCTATATCGACATAACCTGAAAGGCCGCTCAGCAAGGAAGAAGCCACTGCTCCAAAACCACCATAAAAAAAGCTAGACTACCGTTTGACACTGCACATGGGGACAAAGATCATACTTTTTGGAGAAATGTCCTCTGGTCTGATGAAACAAAATAGAAACGTTTGGCAATAATGACCATCGTTATGTTTGGAGGAAAAAGGGGGATGCTTGCAAGCTGACCAGCAAACCATCCCAACCGTGAAGCACAGGGGTGGCAGCATCATGTTGTGGGAGTGCTTTGCTGCAGGAGGGACTGGTGCACTTAAAAATAATTGGCATCATAAGGAGGAAAATTACGTGGATATATTGAAGCAACATCTCAAGACATCAGTCATGAAGTTAAAGCTTGGTCGCAAATGGGTCTTCCAAATGGATCTTCCAAGCACACTTCCAAAGTTTTGGCCAAATGGCTTAAGGACAACAAAGTCAAGGTATTGTAGTGGCCATCACAAAGCCCTGGCCCCAATCCAATAGAAAAATTGCGGGCAGAACTGAAAAAGCGTGTGCGAGCAAGGAGGCCTACAAACCTGACTCAGATACACCAGCTCTGTCAGGAGGAATGGGCCAAAATTAACCCAACTTATTGTTGGAAGCTTGTGGAAGGCTACTCGAAATGTTTGACCCAAGTTAAACAATCTACCAAATACTAATTGAGTGTATGTAAACTTCTGACCCACTGGGAATGTGATGAAAGAAATAAAAGCTGAAATAAATCAGTGATTACCGTAACTACACGTTAAGTTGTTTTATAAATAGAAAATATCTGACATTGTATTCCACTTTGAACTTTGTTGTTATTTAAATGGTTGAAACCACATTGATAACAGATTTTGATGACAACTACACCAAAAATCAAACATTGTTTTTCAATTGGAATTTTGTGCTTTTAGATGGGTTTTAGATGGTTGATAACTACATCAAAAATCAAACGTTGTTTTTCAATTGGAATGTTGTGCTTTTAGATGGGTTTTAGATGGTTGATAACACATTGGGAATTCCACACACTTCTGGCTGTCTTTTTGAGTGGGTGAATAAAGGTTGAAAACTCATGGATCAACATTTTAACCAAATATTACACACATTTCCACGTTGAAATTACAAAGGTATGCCCAGTGGGGTGATTGTGTTCCATCTGAGCAGGTGAAGAAAATTAACAGCAGAGAGAAATTAACAGCAGAGAGAGGGAAGTAAGTGCTTCTGTATTCCTATCCATCTTCTGCTCTGTATGGGACCCCTGGCCAGGTGAATAGCACTAACATAAAGGGCAGTTGGAGATGGAGAGAGGGATAGAGGAGTATTGGAGAGAAGGGTAAATACAGGGAGAGGAGAAGAGAGAAAGTTGGGGTTGCAGGCTTTGATAATGACCTTCATTTAATGATTTATATATATATATATACACTCTAGATGACTGACAGAGGGCGCTGTTTTGAGCTAATCTGATGGAGACTTTATCCCCACCCATTCAGAGTTTGACGTCTGTACTAACACAAACAGTTCTGAACCAATCAGAAACCTTTTCAAAACAATTCCACATCAGATTCTGGTAGACTACACATACGGCAGTTGCCTTAATCTAAAAAGGAGACAGAAATATATTTTAGATATACAGTATCTTGAACCATATTTAACAAAATAATATCAAGCTACACAGATACAAAATATTTTAATTTTATTGAATTAAAATATTGCATGGAAAATAAAGTCTAAAATCAGAGAAGTTACAGTACAGTGGTAAAAGCATGCAATTTCCCAGGAAAAAAAACAATCATACAAATTATCTTTACTAAGAAAATATTTACAATGATTTTAATTTGTCCTTATTTGACAGGATGCACACCTTACTAGAAACGATGTAGCAGTCATGATCCTTGTACATTTTTTGGTTGATCGTTTTAAAAATGAGATACAATAAATCTATATACACAGAATATCCATTTCAATCTGACATGATTTCAATTTGACTCTTAAACTCGACCTTTGATGGTTGTTTTAAACAATGATTAAAAAATAAATAAAACCATGATAGCTTATGACTATTTTTTAAATAATTTGTTGCTTTCATCTGTTATGTATTTTAAGATCAGAGAAAGTACCTGGATAATGCATAATGCCCACCCACTGGCTCCATGTCATCTACAAGACCCTGCTAGGTAAAGTCCCCCCTTATCTCAGCTTATCTCAGTTCGCTCAGCTCACCCACCTGTAGCACACGCTCCAGCAGGTATATCTCTCTAGTCACCCCCAAAACCAATTCTTTCTTTGGCCACCTCTCCTTCCAGTTCTCTGCTGCCAATGACTGGAACAAACTACAAAAATCTCTGAAACTGGAAACACTTATCTCCCTCACTAGCTTTAAGTACCAACTGTCAGAGCAGCTCACAGATTACTGCACCTGTACATAGCCCACCTATAATTTAGCCCAAACAACTACCTCTTTCCCAACTGTATTTAATTAATTTATTTATTTTGCTCCTTTGCACCCCATTATTTTTATTTCTACTTTGCACATTCTTCCATTGCAAAACTACCATTCCAGTGTTTTACTTGCTATATTGTATTTACTTTGCCACCATGGCCTTTTTTGCCTTTACCTCCCTTCTCACCTCATTTGCTCACATCGTATATAGACTTGTTTCTACTGTATTATTGACTGTATGTTTGTTTTACTCCATGTGTAACTCTGTGTCGTTGTATCTGTCGAACTGCTTTGCTTTATTTTGGCCAGGTCGCAATTGTAAATGAGAACTTGTTCTCAACTTGCCTACCTGGTTAAATAAAGGTGAAATAAAAAATAAAAAAATTAAAATGTAATAATCCATGATGAGTTGTCCCTGGTTAAACCATGCAGGACTAGTCCACTCTTCTACAGTAGGAGGTGGGTTTCTTATCAGCATTATATAATCCAAAGAATATCAAGGTTGGAAAAAGACACATGAAACTGTCAATAGGAAAATCAGTGTAAAACAATAAATAAGTTTTATCGTTACTCTTTGGAGTTTAAGCTTAAAATAATATCCAGGCCAGCCCAACGAGAGTACAGTAATATTTACAGAATCTTTAAAAAATGTGCACAATACTGCTTAAAGCGAAATATAGTTGTCACAAAAAAAAACAGACATCAACTATCCCATCAATCTATCCTGGTCCTTTTGTGCTCTTTTGGCAAGACAGCACAAACAGATCTCAGACCAGGCAAGCGTTAACTTATGCCTGTCATTAAACCAGGGTGATTCTGGTTTTATAAAACTCCCAGGTGTTGCTAGGAGGTCACGAGGTTAGGCGTCATGGGGTCATGTCCAGCAACCAGCGTCCAGCCCCCTAGATCTGAGACTCTCCCGTGTTCTGTGCGCTCTTGGATGTCTGGGGGACACAGACAGAGAGAGGGCAAAGACAGACAACATCAATCAGTTGCTTTTTGATCAGACTCTGTCATCACAGTCCTTCATTATTAATGCACAAGTGGCTCTGCTGTCTCTCTTTCACCTGCCAGACAAAATGCTCCACTTAACACCTTCCTCACCCACCTCATTATCTTTAGGGACTATCGGCTCTGGCCCAGAATCACACGTTTGCCTATTTTATGGAAATCATCAAAAAGGACAGTTCTTTTCCTCCTTTGTTGTGCTTTGAAAGGTGTTTAAAATTGCCTTTAAACAATCTCACTTGAAGGAAATGACTAGACTGATCACACCTCTGCTCAGGCCTGAACATGATGTCCCAAACCATGGTCAGTAATGATTAAATTAATGGACTGATTCATTAAAGATGTCTCTGGATGGGGAAAGAAGTGAGAATTTTACAATACGCTGTAAAACAAATGTTCCAAATTGGCCGTTAACCTGATAACCTCTTGAACCTCTCTATTTGTACCCTTTCTACCAAGACTAAAGATAAATACTTTAACAAAGAGTGTAATCATATTTCCCATCGATTGATCGTGGTTTTTCAGATCTCCTAACAGTACAGTTTGTAGGTCCATCTGAACAGAGATATGACTCAGTGGCTTGTGAAAGTATTCACCCCTCTGGCATCTTTCCTATTTTGTTGCCTTACAACCTGTAATTAAAATAGATTTGTTGGGGGTTTGTATCATTTGATTTACACAACGTGCCTACCACTTTGATGATGCACAATATTTTTTATTGTGAAACAAACAAGAAATAAGACAAAAAAACAGAACTTGAGCATGCACAACTATCCCCCCCAAAGGCAATACTTTGTATAGCCCGCTTTTGCAGCAATTACAGCTGCAAGTCTCTTGGGGTATGTCTCTATAAGCTTGGCACATCTAGCCACTGGGATTTTTGCCTTCAAGGCAAAACTGCACCAGCTCCTTCAAGTTGGATGGGTTCCGCTGGTGTACAGCAATCTTTAAGTCATACCACAAAATCTCAATTGGATTGAGGTTTGGGCTTTGACTAGGCCATTCCAAGACATTTAAATGTTTCCCCTTAAACCACTCAAGTGTTGCTTTAGCAGTATGCTTAGGGTCATTGTCCTGCTGGAAGGTGAACCTCCACCCCAGTCTCAAATCTCTGTAAGACTGAAAAAGGTTTCCTTCAAGAATTTCCCTGTAATTAGCGCCATCCATCATTACTTCAATTCTGACCAGTTTCCCAGTCTCTGCCGATGAAAAACATCCCGACTCCATTATGCTGCCACAACCATGCTTCACTGTGAGGATGGTGTTCACGGGGTGATGAGAGGTGTTGGGTTTGCACCAGACATAGCGTTGTCCTTGATGGCCAAAAAGTTAAATTCTCATCTGACCAGAGTACCTTCTTCCATATGTTTGGGGAGTCTCCCACATGCCTTTTGGCAGCTCATCTTTGGTCTCTTTGTTGCCTCTCTGATTAATGCCCTCCTTGCCTGGTTTGTGAGTTTTGGTGAGCGGCCCTCTCTTGGCAGGTTTGTTGTGGTGCCATATTCTTTCAATTTTGTAATAATGGATTTAATGGTGCTCTGTGGGATGTTCAAAGTTTCTGATATTTTTTTATAACCCAACCCCGATCTGTACTTTCCACAACCTTGTCCCTGACCTGTTTGGAGAGCTCCTTGGTCTTCATGGTGCCGCTTGCTTGGTGGTGGTGTTGTAGACTCTGGGGCCTTTTAGAACAGGTGTATAAATACTGAGATCATGTGACACTTAAATAAAGTCCACCTGTGTGCAATCTAACTAATTATGTGACTTCTGAAGGTAATTGGTTGCACCAGATCTTATTTAGGGGCTTCATATCAAAGGGGGTAAATACGTATACACGCATCACTTTTCCGTTTTTTACATTTTATTTAATTTTTTTCATTTTTCTTCACCAATTTGAACTATTTTGTGTATGTCCATTACATGAAATCCAAATAAAAATCAATATAAATTACAGGTTGTAATGCAACAAAATAGGAAAAATGCCAAGGGGGATGAATACTTTTGCAAGACACTGTAACAACCACTCCTGGACCTGACTCCAAAACCGAGCCACTGTGTTTCCTCATGACAGAGTCTGCACAGGGCTGACTGTTCATTGTGCCATATATTGAGGACTTTGTTTGTGGCGGAATTTTATATAATAGTTTACATTGAAAAGATTGGATTGATGCGTCCATTTTTTGTTTTGTATGTCAGTTCATAAACCTGATTCAAAGGTATTGGGACACCAAAAACCTGCTCCCAACTATCTTGAATTTTATGCTGTATAGTTGTCAAACCTCTCAACCCTATATTGAAACTGGTACATTTGATGATTTATACCTGTCATTTTAAGCCATGCATGTTTTATTGTTTGAGGCAGACAAACCAATTAATTTGTTTCTGTTTTGAGTAATTGTCTCTTCCATTTTTTGTGGCAGAGCTACAATGACTTGGTTATACTTCTGTATTTATCTCCATATATATTTGGTCATTTCTTGTGTGACATAATTTTACCGTCCTTAGTTACATGGTCATTCATAAACATGATACCTTCCTTCTACATTTCTTCCCCCAAAAAAAGCAGTACAGAGTTTAGACATTATTTGCTGTAATATTTGTTCTGCCTCTTCTGGAGGATGAAATGAGTATTTTGACCAGCTCTGTATGGCTTCATTTTAAAAGAAGAATACTTTAAACAGGGCTACGTTATCACATCGCAGACAATGCTTTGTTTTAATCAGTAGAAAAGCAAAAAGCTCACTTTTGACATTGGATGTGCCTCTTAGTATCCATCTGGAAAATCAGTTTGGATTTAGATATAATTTTGGTGTAATAGAGGCTTTAAGAGAGAGGTTTAATGCCCCATTTTATTAGAAAATGGAAGAAGTTCAAGGTGACGGTCAATCATCCTCGGTCTGGGGCTCCATGCAAGATCTCACCTCGTGGGGCATCAATGATCATTAGAAAGGTGAGGGATCAGCCCAGAACTACACGGCAGGACCTGGTCAATGACCTGAAGAGAGCTGGGACTACAGTCTCAAAGAAAACCATTAGTAACACACTACGCCGTCATGGATTAAAATCCTGCAGCGCACGCAAGATCCCCTGCTCAAGACAGCGCATGTCCAGGCCCATCTGAAGTTTTCCAATGAGCATCTGGATGATCCAGAGGAGGAATGGGAGAAGGTCATGTCGTCTGATGAGACAAAAATAGAGCTTTTTGGTCTAAACTCCATTCGCGTGTTTGGAGGAAGAAGAAGGATGAGTACAACCCCAAGAACACCATCCCAACCATGAAGCATGGAGGTGGAAACGTCATTCTTTGGGAATGCTTTTCTGCAAAGGGGACAGGATGACTGCACCGTATTAAGGGGAGGATGGATGGGGCCATGTATCGCGAGATCTTGGCCAACAACCTCCTTCCCTCAGTAAGAGCATTGAAGATGGGTCGTGGCTGGGTCTTCCAGCATGATAATGACCCGAAACACACAGCAAGGGCAACTAAGGAGTGGCTCCGTAAGAAGCATCTCAAGGTCCTGGAGTGGCCTAGCCAGTCTCCAGACCTGAACCCAATAGAACATCTTTGGAGGGAGCTGAAAGTCTGTATTGCCCAGCGACAGCCCCGAAACCTGAAGGATCTGGAGAAGGTCTGTATGGAGGAGTGTGCCAAAATTCCTGCTGCAGTGTGTGCAAACCTGGTCAAGAACTACAGGAAACGTATGATCTCTGTAATTGCAAACAAAGGTTTCTGTACCAAATATTAAGTTCTGCTTTTCTGATGTATCAAATACTTATGCCATACAATAAAATGCAAATTAATTACTTAAAAATCATACAATGTGATTTTCTGGATTTTTTCCATCTCTCACAGTTGAAGTGTACCTATGATAGAAATTACAGACCTCTACATGCTTTGTAAGTAGGAAAACCTGTAATATCGTCAGTGTATCAAATACTTGTTCTCCCCACTGTATATTACAGTGGTTTAGATGGTTCTACACTATGTGCTTGTTTTGTCACATACTAAAATTAGAATTTTAGCAACCAGGAAATGGGGGTGCGATTTCTGCAGTGCAGCTTTAATGTTATCACGAGTTATGTTATCACAAGATTTTTACAGCTAACAGTTCAATGGCTATACCAAATAAGTCTCGTGAGAGAGGACACATTGTTTTACTCCTCTTTACTATTCACACTCTCAGAGCAGTAACTGTTATTTATTATTTTGCATGAAGAATTGTTGTACATTACTTTTACCCATCTTATGAGAGATTCTGCAACAAAAACCAAATCCAGGCAGTTACACAGATTCTAGACAGGATAAAAGGCGGTCTCAAAATCTGCTATAAAGATTATACCTGGTTTCCCTGCATTCCTGTAGTTTTCAATTATTTCTAGTAGTTGTGTAATGTTGTCTCCAGTATATATTCATTTTAAGAATCCTGTCTGATCGTGATGAATAATGTCCGGTAGGACATTTTTAATGCAACTTTTTTGGGGCATTTTCTTTTTTAAGATACTGGGTCTTTGTACTGCCTTCCTGGCTCCTGCTTCAGTAAGAGAGTGATCGTTCACTCTTTGTGTGTCCAACAGGTGGCAATTAATATAGAGTAATTTAAACATAATAGTAGTGGATCATTCAGTAGTTCATAAAAAGTTGAATATATGTCTATTGGAATGCCATCAAGGTCAGAGGTTGTCCTGTGTAATTAGGCCTTTACAATATTTTTTTGGTGTCTGAAATAGTTTAATATGATTTTTTGGGGAGAAAGATATCACAAAACACATTGTCAAATGAGGTTTGAGGAACTTGACAAGAGCTTGTCTAAAATATGTTTATCCTTTTGGTGAGAAGAATTTGTCCATCTTTGTAACTTTTTCCTTAGGTTATTTTCGGTTGTGTTTCCAAATTGAAGGTTTAGGGAAAACTTTTTGCATTATTTTGCCATTCTCCATCCAATTTGCTCTGTTTTTTTATATGTTAAACAATTTTTTTCATTAATAAGTTCCTCAAACTCATTTTACGTTGTGTATAGATTATTCAGTGCTTCTGCAGTACATTCATCAACACCATTGATGTCTAATGTTAGATTTTCTATTTCTGTTGTAAGCCTTTTCTCTGTTGACCAATTTTTGGGGGATGAAGATTCAATTGATTGGCCTCCCATATGATAAGTGGATCAGTTGAACCTGTATTGTGCAAGAAAGGTATGTTATGTCTTTAGATTTTGTTAAGAAAGTTCTGTCAGTCAATAAACCTAGGTGAAATTGTAAATATCCTTGTCCTCGTGGAAAATCTGTCATAGTTATATGGAGAGATATAAGTTGATGATATGATCGCATTCGATCCTCAATCAATACACTTTTCACTTTTGGCACCATAGAAAAGGATACCAGAAAATAATCAATCCGACTAGCTTGATTAAGCCTCCTCCAAGTCTATCTTACGAGATCCGGGTTTCTGAGCCAATGTCAGTCAATTCCAACGTGCCCATAATATTCATCATCTCTGAGCACCAGAGGGGGATAGTTGGTAGTACGATTTCCTTTACAGTCTACTGACTTACTTAAAACTGTAAGTGTTATTTGTATCTATTTAGATTATTATAAATATTTTTAAAGTTTGGATGGTCATTATTCGGTCCATATAAATGTGTTTATCATCAAGAAGTATAATCAAAGCAATCCATCTTCCTTGAGGATCTATTTAAATGTATTGCACCTCAAGATCTAGAAATTCTTAGTACATGACAGAAATAGATTTTACCATCCCATTCTTTTTCCATGGGCAGTTCGTCAGTTCGTAAACAATAAATATGGTATAACTTTTAATCGCAGAACATTACCTCGCAAAACTTTTATGCAGAACTTTTAGGCAGAACTTTGCCTCGTGTTCGCTGTCACTCAAATGCAACAGTGTTGGAGGAGGACTTTCTGTTCTTTTAGATATTGGCTACTCAATTAGTAAGAGTTAATACCTGTGATTTGCTGTTGCTTGACTGGTTGGAGGAAAACTCTGAGTACTTCGTCTTCTGTAGTGCACAGATGCTGTCCAGGATCTTGCCATACTCCTCTCTCACCTACAAGGTGCAAAAGAGAGCACTATGAGGAAAGATGGTCGAGCAGGGGTGGGAGGAAGGGAATAAGTAGACCAGAACCAGCTGTTCGTTCCTCCATTGTTCCTGTCTCTGTAAGTAGGCGTTCCTTCTCGAGTGTGACCATGTTTGAGCATGTGGTAAAGCATGCTCATGAGAGAGAGGGAACGGCCATTTACATAGACAGAACCTTGACCATTTATTTCAATGGTAAACAGCTTTTATGCATCATCTTAATTATCCACTATAGTTGTTATGAGTCCAACAAGCACATATTGGCCTACCCTTAACTGTAGGCCCTACAGTAAACTAAACCCAATCAGTATTATTTAAACACTTAACAACTCATTTGGAATTCAGCCAAAGTAGTATAACCCAAAGACATTTATTTCGAGAGTTGGGCCAATGTGGTTTCTGCATTATGATGCATTTTACATGACACTGTTAGCTCCTAAAAAATACTAAGGACCCTGATTGACAGAGTCTTGAGTCGTGACGTACCTGTTTAGAGAGCAGGCAGTGCATGAGGAACATTAGGACCCCCTGCAGACTGTTGAGGATGGTGAACAGGTACGACATGGCCAGCGTGCTTTCCTCAAACTGGAAACAGCCAAAGATCCACATGGTGCCCAGCACACACAGCTGAGCCACTGCAGTTATGGTGAATGACCTGCAGGAGGCGACAAACACACATAAAGTTAGATCGAGAGCATGGGTCACAACATGTCATTTTATAGTAAGGCCTGTTTTTTTCCCACATGTTCTGGCCAGGAAAAACAGTGGTCCTTTGTTATGGGCTATAACGCAGCCTGTGTGAGAAGGTCCGTTTCTTTGCCGGCTCACTTGATTTTGCGGCGTTTGTCAAGGTCAGGGTTCAGGCTGGAGAACTTCTGGGCCAACTTCCACACTGTGATGAGGAAGAAAAACACATTCACCTAGGAGGGGAGAGGGAGATAAGTAGAACTCTAACATGACACAAAACATTGTAAGTAGGAGTGATGAAACTATTCCACCTTTCATCTGTGATACGCACCATGATGATGATACAGACAGGGCCAAAGAAGCTCCAGATGAATCCATCCTCAAGGTTGAGCCAGCAGCTAAAACACACAATGCACACATGAAGACACATGAATACCTGATCTCTATAGTACACAACAGAGAAGGACAGAGAGTCAGACACTGTCAGGGATCAATGTAGTGGTCACTCACTGGCGCTCGGTTCCGTATCCTTTGGCGTTGGCGAGGGCAGAGATGGCGACGATGACAGCAGGAACGCCGTAGCCCCCCACCATCATGTAGAGGGGCCTGAAGGTGGTGTTGAAGACCAGGACCACCATCCTGAAGAGCTGCACTCCCTCCAGACACATCCAGCAGAACGCTGACAGGAAGAAGAAGTGAAGCAGCCCAGCCACCACCGCACAACCAGCCTGAAGAAGAGAGGGATGAAGAGAAAGGAAATAAAGGGGTGAGAGTGATCGAGAACTAAATTTGAAGAAAATGACATATATTGTAGATAGTGATAAGGTTCACAGTACAATGAGTTACCCACAACACAATCGTTGCATACATGAACATTTCTTCCTACTAAAACATTGTTCTCACCACCCACATAGACAGAGTACGTACGCCACATGTAAATGTTACACACATTGTCACATCCTCTGACCTCCCACGGCCAGAAAAGTTCAGTGGAGTTTTCCTTATTCAGTCTTGTTCCCGAGGTCAATTCTGCCTCGAGGGCAGAGCATATGTGATTGGTTGGATGCAAGCTTACCTGGCTCTCGGTGCGTGAGATGCCGACGAGGAAGATCAGGTTGGCGATGAAGAGGCTGAGGCAGAGGTGGAGGTGGATGGTATTGCGGGTGCTTTGGATGGAGCGGATCAGGGAGAAGGTGAGGATGCAGATGAAGAGACACAGCAGGGACAGGGACAGGCCCACCCAGGTGATCAGCTGCAGCTGGAATGTGTCCTGGAGGAGGAAGACACGTCACCATATAGTCACAGCAGTGGAGGCTGCTGAGGGGAGGATGGCTCATGATAATGGCTGGAATGGAGTAAATGGAAACCATATGTTTGATGTATTTGATACCATTCCACTTATTCCACTCCATTACCACGAGCCCCAGTTAATGTGTCACCAACCTCCTGTGAGTCACAGTGACTGACACAACTTTCATGCATGTGTCTTAATAATATAGACAACATACCCCTGGAGAAATAATAATGGAGCCCTATCTAGCCAGGCAAGACAGAACTAATTTAAAACAGAAGAAATCTTCATGGATTTACTGTTCTCAAATGAATGCAAGCTTTTTAAAAGCCAAACAATTTCCTATTGCACAATTACATAGAAAGTCAAATGAAACTATTAGAAAAGGCATTGTTCCTGCTCTATCTTACAACAGAAGTACAGCTAGACTAAGAGAGAAATCCCCCCTCACCTTGAACTCATAGAGAGCCATAAGAACAGCAAAACTGCTGAGATGGTAGCAGGAGCACACAGTGTGGGTGGCATTGGACTGCACCAGGAAACAGCCTCGATCAGACCAGGTCCCTTCTCCCAACTCATCCCAGTACACACAGGTGTAGTTCCCTTCATCTGACTGGGAAACAACATTCATAATTACCATAGAAGAGAGGTAGAAAAACTATGTTACTCCAGGACACTTCACACAGTGACCATCCCAGAACAAGCAAAGCAGGTGCAGCATATGAGCATATGAAGCAGATTTGATACTACCACATTCACATAGACTATAATAATGGGATAGAGCGGTAATGCTTTTGCTCCTCACCTCCTTCAAATGGGAGAAGGTGAATGTGACTGGCTCCTTGAGAAAGGATGTGTCCTTGTTACTCATAGTGGCCGTCACCACTTTGGAGTTGATCTGAAAGCTGTGGCCCTCCTGTGCCTGCAGCCCTGAGAAGGAATGGTTGGTGGATGTCTCCAGACCCTTATAGCTGAGCAGGGACACTGTTGCAAATCCTGAGAAAGCAAATGTTTAAGTCTAGGAGTTTGTACACTGTGTACATTCATTTCACATTATATCATTACATTATAAAGATTGTTTCTGATGATTGTGGTGGGATTATGATGGCAGTGTTGAAGCTGATCATGAAGATGAGGATGATGAAGATGGTAACCTGGGTAGGAGGTGTCTCCAGCAGCAGTCTCCCAGTGGCTGTCTAGCTGAGCGTGTGTAGAGGACAAGGTGAGGGGCCCCTGGGGTGAGGAGGCATTTCTCTGCACCAACAGCTCCACCTCTGGAAGCAAATACATTCACATCTTCACAAACAGGCCTACAGTAGGTGAGATGATACAACTCTCAGAATGTAACAGAATGTTACAACTCTCCTTTCTGCTAGAAAGGCAGACTTGTGCACAGAAAATTATGCAATGAAAAGTCAATCCATATAATCTAATGAAAAAATTTGTAAGCTATTCAAAAATGGCCACAAATGAACATATTCTACGAAGGAAGTTATAACAACTTGTCTTCCGTTAGGTGGCTTCAAAAGCCAAACAATCATGGCTGAGTTTATGTTGTCTGCACTCATGGCTGAGTTCAGGATGTTCTCCTACCGGTGTGAGTTTTGGACCTCCTGGTCTCAGGGTGTTTCAGCAGAGGTCCTATAATTCTCAGAGCAGTCTCTACCAGTTCCAGCAAGACACTCACTTCCTTGTTATTTTTCAGAGGCCCGCCAGACAGGAGCCTGTCTATAGCAGACAACAGAGTCTACAGAGACAGAGAGAGGTGGGGGAGGAGGGGTACATAGACACAGTCACTAACCACAATGCTACAATGCTATGTTTAGAAGTAATTTTCATAGGGGCGGCAGGGTAGCCTAGTGGTTAGAGCGTTGGACTAGTAACCGGAAGGTTGCAAGTTCAAACCCCCGAGCTGACAAGGTACAAATCTGTCGTTCTGCCCCTGAACAGGCAGTTAACCCACTGTTTCTAGGCCGTCATTGAAAATAAGAATTTGTTCTTAACTGACTTGCCTAGTTAAAAAAAGAAGAGAAGAGAGTCGGCCCAAGCATTGAACCCTATGGCACCCCCATAGAGACTGCCAGAGGTTCAGACAACAAACACACTGAACTCTATCAGATAAGTAGTTGGTGAACCAGGTGAGGAAACCAAGGCTGCTGATGAGGATGTGCTGATTGATACATCGAAAGTTTCCATTATAAGCAAGATGTACCAACAGTGCTGGTCAGTCGTTGTTTCCCTGCATGTATCCTTTCCTTAATGTGTGTGGGCTGAACCTGCATATGTCAACCTCTATGATGGATTATAATGAGCCTCAAATATAAATATATACATAAGCAGTAGTACCTCTAGCAGGGCCTCTCCATCGACTTGTTCTGCCGTATTACTCTCCCTCAACTCCAGACAACTGGTTCTCATCAGGGCCACAGCATCCTGCAGACCTGGGATGACCTGATGAGGAGAGAAAGTGAGGAGAGAGAGAGAGAGAGCAGGCGTGAGAGAGGAGGAAGTTAGTCTGTATTTTGTTCTGCAGAACAAAATGTGAATCATTACACTGTCTACTCATGTGGCTTACCATCTTAAGATGCTTCTCGCTCGCAAACATATCACAGTTCAACTCTGTGGAAAGAGAAGACATGAGTGAATAAGGCATCTTAAAGGAAAATATATTTTATTATGAAATGATTGATGAAGTGATGACAACTTGATCATGCAGCGGAAGTATTGAAATTTGAATGTTGAAACAGCTCCATCTCAATGAGAATAATGATCTATAAATGTAATTCTCACCAGTACATCTCCCCTGCGGGTCTCCGTAGTTGGTGAATCCTGCATGGCACGCACACCGATGGCCACTGTTGGTGGCATTATGGCACGTTCCATTCTCTCCACAGATAAACTTATTTATTTTACACAAGTCTACAAAGGAATGACAGAAAGCACAGGTGACATTTTCACAAGATGTTCAGATCTACCTAAAACCGATCAATTCACATAATATCAATTACACATTCTGGTCATAAAGAAATTAGTATCTGGTGCTTCATGAGGAAAAGGAGCAATTGAGCAAAATACATCAAGGGGTATAGATCAAATATTATTTAACTTTCTCAACATTCCCAGGTTTTCCTCAAATCCCAGTTGGAAGATTCCTGGAATTAGCAGGAAATCTGGAGGCCTCCAACCAGGATTTCTAGAAAACCCATCCAGGGTGATAATACAATTCCTCCCATACATTTAGCACCTTGAGCATCCTCACTGTCTGTGGTTGCTGTCTGGTCTGTGGTGGCTTTCTGATCTGTTATTTCCTCACACGATTCTCTATTCCCTGTGAATTGAGCTTTGCCAGACTTCAGGCCAAATCCTGGATTGCAGACACAGGAGTAGTTGCCTGGTGTGTTGACGCACTGTGTATGCTTCCCGCAAATTGTGATGTCGTCCTCACACTCGTTTCTATCTACATGTGGGTAAGAACGACCATTAGGAAAATGAAACTCTCACCATTTCATACAGGATGACATCCTGTATATGTCTGATATGCTCTCTGGATGTACTGTACCCATCTTTTGATATTTAGTGTTATTACCAGTTCTCTTTGGTATCTTACCTTCACATGTGACTCCTTGGCCAAATACAAATATTTCCACTCCAGTACTGGAGACAAACCCCTCATTGCAGAAGCAGGAGTAGGACCCTAATGTATTGTGACACTCGGCATTGGGACCACAGATGTCCTTATTCTCCAAACACTCGTTGATGTCTTGAGGCACAGAGAAAGGAATAGTCAGTCACACCTCAAATGCAAACGTAGAATATACACCGGACAAAAATATAAAACGGAACATGTAAAGTGTTGGTCCCATGTTTCATGAGCTGAAATGTTGTGTACAAATGTGTTTACATCCTTGTTCGTGAGCATTTCTCCTTTGCCAAGTTAATCCGGCATATCAAGAAGCTGATTATACAGCATGATCATTACACAGGTGCACCTTATACTGCGGACAACTAAAGGCCACTCTAAAATGTGCAGTTGTGTCACCCAACACAATGCCACAGATTTCTCAAGTTTTGAGGGAGCGTGCAATTGACTTCAGCAATGTCCACCAGAGCTGTTGCCAGATAATTGAATGTTAATTTCTCTACCAAGATCCTCCTCCAATGTTGTTTTAGACAATTTGGCAGTACTTCAAACCAGCCTAGCGATCGCAGACCACATGTATGGCGTTGTGTGGGCGAGCGGTTTGCTGATGTCAACGTTGTGAACAGAGTGACGGGCAGGCATAAGCTATGGACAACGAACATAATTGCATTTAATCTATGACAATTTGAATGCACAGAGATACCGTGACGAGATCCAGAGACCCATTGACAGCATGGTAATGCACAGCCCCATGTCGCAAGGATCTGTACACAATTCCTTGAAGCTGAAAATGTCCCAGTTCTTTCATGGCCTGCTTACTCACCAGAAATGTTGAGCATGTTTGGAATGCTCTGGATCGACGTGTGCGATAGTGTGTTCCAGTTCCGATCAATATTCAGCAACTTTACACAGCCATTGAAGAGGAGTGGGACAACATTCCACAATCAACAGCCTGATCAACTCTATGCGAAAGAGATGTGTTGTGCTGCATGAAGCAAATGGTGGTCACACCAGATACTGACTGTCACGCCCTGACCTTAGATATCTGTTTTTCTATATATTTTGGTTAGGTCAGGGTGTGACTAGTGTTGGTACTCTAGTTTTTGTATGTCTAGGTTTTTTTTTAATGTCTGTTGGCCTGATGAGGTTCCCAATCAGAGACAGCTGTTTATCGTTGTCTCTGATTGGGGATCATATTTAGGTAGCCATTTTCCTCATTTGTGTTGTGGGATCTTGTCTATGTATAGTTGCCTTAGTGCACATCAGTAGCGTCACGGATTCGGTTGGTTAGGTGAGTTTCAGTTTATTAAAATGTGGAACTCTACTCACGCTGTGCCTTGGTCTCATCATTATGGCGAACGTGACACTGACTGGTTTTCTGATCCACGCCCCTATTTTTTTTTAAAGGTATCTGTGACAAACAGATTCATATCTGCCTAATTTATTTCAATTGATTGATTTCCTTATATAAACTAACTCAGTAAATTATTTTAAGATGTTGCATGTTGAGTTTATATTTTGTTCAGTACAGTATAGTCACTATAGCAAATAAGTGTATGGATTTCAAAATTGCAGCATGCTGTGTTCTCTGGCCAGGACTGCAATGTATAGAAATCCTATAAGGTAACTAAAAAAAAGAGTTGTTTACCTAAACAATTGTCAGCTGTGAAGTTAATCTGCTGTGATGATGATCTGAACCCAGGAGCACATTGACAGTAGAAGCTTCCTTTGGTGTTGAAGCATGCTGCATTCTCACCACAGATATGTGGTGTTTCAGTGTCATAGTTATACTCATCACTAGGAGGATTACACTCATTCTCATCTGGGGTCAAAAACAGAGTTATTGAGAAAGTGTGAAGAGAGGTAGGTAGAATGGTTGGGGAATGGGAATGGTCATTCAAAATATAACAGATATAAAGTCGGAAGTTTACATACACCATAGCGAAATACATTTTAAACTCAATTTTTCACAATTCCTAACATTTAATCCAATTAAAAATGTCCTGTCTTAGGACAGTTAGGATCACTACTTTTAAGTATGTGAAATGTCCAAATAATAGAGAATGATTTATTTCAGCTTTTATTTCTTTCATCACATTCCCAGTGGGTCAGAAGTTTACATGCACTCAATTAGTATTTGGTAGCGTTGCCTTTAAAATTGTTTAACTTGGGTCAAACGTTTCGGATAGCCTTCCACAATCTTCCCACAATAAGTAGGGTGAATTTTGGCCCATTCCTCCTGACAGAGCTGGTGTAAGTGAATCAGGTTTGTAAGCCTCCTTGCTCACACATGCTTTTTCAAGTCTGCCCACATTTTCTATGGGATTGAGGTCAGGGCTTTGATGGCCACTCCAATACCTTGACTTTGTTGTCCTTAAGCCATTTTGACAACTTTGGAGGTGTGCTTGGGGTCATTGTCCATTTTGAAGACCATTTGGGATGGTGTTCTTTGGCTTACAAGCCTCACCCTTTTTCCTCCAGACATAATGATAGTCATTATGGCCAAACAGTTACATTTTTGTTTCATCAGACCAGAGGACATTTCTCCAAAAAGTATGATCTTTGTCCCCATGTGCAGTGTCAAACGGTAGTCTGGCTTTTTTTATGGTGGTTTTGGAGCGGTGGCTTCTTCCTTGCTGAGCGGCCTTTCAGGTTATGTCGATATAGGACTTGTTTTACTGTGGATATAGATACGTTTGTACCTGTTTCCTCCAGCCTCTTCACAAGGTCCTTTGCTGTTATTTTGGGATTGATTTGCATTTTTCGCCCCAAAGTAAGTTAATCTCTAGGAGACAGAACGCGTCTCCTTCCTGAGCGGTATGACAGCTACGTGGTCCCATGGTGTTTATACTTGCGTACTATTGTTTGTACAGATAAACGTGGTACCTTCAGGGGTTTGCTCCCAATGATGTACCAGATTTGTGGAGGTCTACAAATTTCTTTCTGAGGTCTTGGCTGATTTCTTTTGATTTTCCCATGCTGTCAAGCAAAGAGGCACCGAGTTTGAAGGTAGGCCTTGAAATACATCCACAGGTACACCTCCAATTGACTAAAACAACTGTCAATTAGCCTATCAGAAGCTTCTAAAGCCATGACATAATTTTCTGGAATTTTCCAAGCTGTTTAAAGGCACAGTCAACTTAGTGTATGTAAACTTCTGACCCACTGGAATTGTGATACAGTGAATTATAGGGGAAATAATCTGTCTGGAAACAATTGTTGGAAAAATTACTTGTGTCATGCACAAAGTAGATGTCCTAACTGACTTGCCAAAACAATAGTTTGTTAAGACATTTATGGAGTGGTTGAAAATACGAGTTTTAATGACTCCAACGTAAGTGTATGTAAACTTCCGACTTCAACTCTATATAGAAGATATAATACAAGACAGATGTACATACCAATGCAATGTTTCCCATTTGTATAGAATCCTTTAGGACAGCCTGATACATGTTCCATCAGCAGGGCAAGGTGAAGAGCTGCAGAGTAAGCAACAGGCAGATTCTACAATAAGTTGTCCAATTATCGTATGGTCAGTGCAATCCTGGATACTTGGAACATCCCTACCCTAAAGCCTAACCTTAACCTTAACTCTCACCTTACCCTAACCTTCACCCTTACCTTTTTACATTTCAAATTCAATATGGTAGGGACGTCCCAAGGATCCTGGATAGCACAGAACATTAATGGTATTGGGGGAGTAACAAAACTACTTTTGTAGAACTGACCTTTGACTATGATTGTAAGGTTGGGACATTAATCAGTTGGAGAGGTTTCAGGCACAGAAACTTGCAGCAATAGTTTGTAAAGGTTTATCTCTCTCTGTTCAAAAAGGTATACCCCCTATCTGGATTTCAGCAGATTGTTCCTACGGCAACTGTGCTCACAGGATATGCCCATAATAACCCCTGAATTGCACACGGCTGTCCGGAGGTGACCATTTCCTCTTTACCAGGAAGTCATCACCTGGCATGGGACTGTGTGATAATGACTGTAGACCTCCTCAGTCTGTATGATAGTAAATGAGTAGTCAGTCCATTGTGGTAATGGGTGGAGAGAAGAGGCAGCAGTTGTGTGGAATGTTGTGGTCACAGAGAGAGAGTCTTCTTAAACGATCTGTAGGCACTGTTTAAGTTTCACTTTTATGGTGCTCTCTGTTTCACTCTAACTAGTAAAAAATATGAAGAAAAAACGTTTTTAAATAGTGTAACTTTTCATTGAGGAACCATCTGTCAAACAATGTTCTCTGATACAGTAGCTTTGTTCTCTCCCTTCACAACCCTCCATTTATCCTTTTCCACTCCATCTGCCAACCAGACTGACACTAACTTTCCAGCTGCTACCATTGAACGGAGAAGCAGAATGGATGTACCGTGTTTTGCCAGAGTGTGACAGTTGACATCATGGCTTGTCATTATTCTACCCTTAGGTGCCTCTCAAGGCTTATCTATTTCCCCTTGCATAGCTTTCAAGATGGCGCTGATAGACATGGTCGCCCTGTTCATGGCTCCCTTTTCTGTTATTTCTCACCTTATTAGCTCAGAACGTCCTTTGCATTATTACATACAGCCAGAAATAACTTTTGAATATTAGAGCGGCGGTAACTCACAAGCATTTTTGCCAGAAATACAACTTTCCTGAATTTGCTCCTTTGTTCTTACCCCCCACGAACTCAAGTCCTTTTGTTCACCCGACCTAGAATTCCTCACAATCAAATGCAGTCTGCATTACCTCCAGAGAGAATTCTCTACGGTCATCATCGCAGCCGTGTATATTCCCCCTCAAGCTGATACCATGACGGCTCTCAAGGAACTACACTGGACTTTGTGCAGACTGGAAACCGCATATCCTGAGGATGCATTTATTGTAGCTGGGGACTTTAATAAAGCAAATCTGAGGAAAACACTACTGAGGTTTTATCGACACATCGTCTGCGGCACCCGAGCTTCAAAATCTCTCGACCATTGCTTACTCTCCCTTCCGGGATGGCTACAAGGCCCTCCCCTACCCAAATCAGATCACGCCTCCATCCTGCTCCTCCCTTCCTATAGGCAGAAAGTTAAACCGGAAGTAGCCATGGTAAGGACTATTCAATGCAGGTGTGACCAATCGGAATCCATGCTTCAAGATTGTTTTGATCGCGTGGACAGAGATTTGTTCCAGGTTGCTTCTGTGAATAACATTGACATATACACTGACACGGTGACTGAGTTCATTATGATGTGCATAGGGGATGTTGTTCCCACTGTGACTATTAAAACTGTGGATAGATGGCAGCATTCTTGTAAAACCACCGCAAAGTGACTGGGAATATAGTTGAGTACAAACAGTCCAGTTATGCCCTCCGTAAGGCATTCAAACAACAAGGGTGTGTGATCAGTCCCCTTGTGTACTCCCTGTTCACCCATGACTGCGTGGCCACGTTCGTCGCGTTTGTTTCCAGATGACAAAACAGTGGTAGGCCTGATACCAACAATGACGAGACAGCCTTGTGGACAGCAGAGGGAGCACACCCCCATCCACATCTACGGGACCGCAGTGGAGAAGGTGAAAAGCTTCAAGGTCCTTGGCGCACGGCGCACACATCACTGACAATCTGAAATGGTCCACCCACACAGACAGTGTGGCGACAAAGGCGCAACAGTGCCTCTTCAACCTCATGAAGCTGAAGAAATTCAGCTTGGCCAATAAGACCCTCACAAACTTTTACAGATGCACCATTGAGAGCATCCTCTCGTATCACCGCCTGTTACGGCAACTGTACCGTCCACAAAGACGGGGCTCTCCAGAGGGTAGTCTGGTCTGCCCAATGTATTACCCGGGGCACACTGCCTGCCTTCCAGGACATCTACAGCACCCGGTGTCACAGGAAGGCCAGGAAGACCATCATGGACCTCAGCCACCCGAGCTACGCCTTCTGGATGGTTGCGGGGTGAACAGGCTGAGGTCAGTACAGGTGCAGCATCAAAGCTGGAACCAAGAGACCGAAGCTGTTTTTCAATCTCAAGGCCATCAGACTGTTAAATAGTCACCACTAGCTGGCCACCGCCCAATATCCTGCCCTGAACTTTAATCACTGTCACTAGACAGCTACCACCTGGTTACTCTACCATGCACCTTAGAGGCTGCTGCCCTATGTACATACATAGTCATGGAACGCTGGTCACTTTACATACTGTTTTATATATTCCATACTCCAAGATTGCTTGTCCTAATATTTCTATATTTCTTAATTCCAGTATTTTACTTTTTAGATTTGTGTGAATTGTTGTGTATTGTTACTGCAAGCATTTCGCTACACCCCCAATAACATCTGCTAAATATGTGTGTGACCAATAACATTTTTTTATTTGATACTTCTAAATTGTAAAGAATGTGACATAAAATGTTTCAGCCATTGAGACACTAACTAACCAAATGCACGTAAAGAGGGATCGTCACCTCTCCTCAATTAGCCAACCCTTGCAATGTGTCATCAAAGACTTCCTGTCTTCACGGCAGCGAGAAATCACACTGAATGTTATCACCTCGCTGTGATGTCATGGCAACAAGGATTTTTTTAAATCTCAAAGTGTGTATATATATATGTGTGTGTGTGTGTGTGTACACATTTGAGTTTCAAAGACTATATGGGTGAGGGGTGTGAGTGTTATCAGACTGTGGGCTGCTTCAGGGGAGATCACAGAGTATAGATGCCACTTTTAAAGGCCGAGGAACAGAGGGTCTATTTAGAGAGACTGACCCAGAGTCTAGGATGAAGAATAGGGAGAGTCTCTCTCTCTCTCTCTCTCTCTCTCTCTCTCTCTCTCTCTCTCTGTGTCTACTGCTAATTCCAAGGAATGTGCACCTTCAGGCTCTTAGTCCTCAGATTCCCAAAAGTCATTCAGTGTTATGACAACGGTCTGTCCTTTAGGTTATGATGAGTGTCATTGTTTCCATTTTAAGAGCTGTGTCCCTATTGCTCTGTCTTACTCAATGAACCAGTGAAAAGTACTTGCTGATTTTCCACTTACTGGAAATAAGTTATAAACGCTAATGCCGTAAAAGGGAAGCAAGACAGATCTATTAGCCACATGTAAAATAGTTGCAATTAACTGAACAACTCAACAATTTCAACAGGCTATTAACAGGATTTGAAATGGATTCCAACCTTGGCACACAATGGCATGTTGTCGCCTCAAATATCTCAAAGGAACTTGCTGTGCTCTCCCCCCTACCTTATGTCTTAGATGTTCTCACATGTTCTGATTAAACCACTATATCATTAAACCTGCAATTACTGAGAAGAACGAGAGAGATACATTTCTGCTGTCATCTGACTCCTTTCAATACAAAGGATTAAAATAGCTCACAGTGGTGTAAAGTAGTTCAGTAAAAATACTTTAAAGTACTACTTAAGTCGATTTTTGCTGTATCTGTACTTCACTCTTTATGTTGACAACTTTTACTTCACTAGATTCCTAAAGAAAATGTACTTTTTACTCCATACATTTTTCTTCACACCCAAAGGAACTCATTGCATTTTGAATGCTTAGCAGGACAGGAAAATGGTCTAATTTACACCCTTATTAAGAGAACATCCCTGGTCATCCCTACTGCCTGGCGGACTCACTAAGGACAAATGCTTTGTTTGTACATGATGTTGGAGTGTGCCCCTGGCTAACCATACATTTATAAAACTCGAATTGTGCCGTCTGGTTTGCATAGTATAAGGAATCTGAAAGGATATATATATATTTACTTTTGATACTTAGGTACATTTAAAACCAAAAACCTTTAGACTTTTACTCAAGTAGTATTTAACTGGGTGACTTTCACTTTTACTTGAGTAATATTCTATAAAAGGTACCTTTAATTTTCCTTAAGTATTGGGTACTTTTTCCACCACTAACTCAACCATTCCGCTTTACTTAACATTTTCCAGTTGTTCCTAAATGTAGTTTCAGCTTATGTCAGAAATGATGTCCACTGCATTGTGAGAGTAGCCTGGTCCCAGATCTGTTTGTTTGGCATGTGACCATGACCATAGGGGTTGTCAAGACACCCTACATTACTCATCTCATATGTATATACTGTACTCTATACCATCTACTGCATCTTGCCTATGCCGTTCTATACCATCACTTATTCATATATATATTTTTTTACATATTCATTCCTTTACACGTGTATAAGGTAGAAGTTGTGAAATTGTTATGGTTACTCGTTGGATATTACTGCATTGTCGGAACTAGAAGCACAAGCATTTCGCTACACCTGCATTAACATCTGCTGATCATGTGTCTGTGACAAATAAAATGTGATTTGATTTGACAGTAAGAACAGATCTTGGAGCAGGCTAAACTGAGAGGTGTTCAACCCTGTAGTGACTTCCTGTGGGACCCTGATCATGACCTGCCAATGAATTTGCACATTAGCATTTCAGGCAAATTTAAGTCAAATTATCACTTAGTTATGCTTTGATATCAATGGGAGACTAAGTGAAAATTCAAGTTATGATTTGCCTCTTCAAGTTCAACAATCACGTCTTTTACTTTACTCTTCATCTAACCATCCCCGACCAAACAAACACTGTCTGGTTTTGTGCTTTCTCTCCCAAACACACAACCTTCTCCATGGCAACATGACTTCTGTGTAAACAGTTTACAAAAAGGACTCACCCAGAATCAGGAGATGCAGTCTGCCTGTCATGGTGAAGAAGAATCTCACTATCTCTATGAGAATCACAACGCACAAGATTAGACCAGGGCTGAAACTCTGCCCCTATCTGAACGGTCTATTCAAAAGTGTGATCAAGATCCGTCTTCTCTTCTTCTCAGGAGTTTCTCCAAACTTCTCAGGGTTGTTTTACTGAAGAAAAATGGCACCCGTATCCATCAACTCAGTCAAGCTTCTGTCTAGTAGATTGAGTTCTGCTGACATCACCAAATGAGAGAGAAAATGACAAGTAGTCACTGTGCTCTCATCACTTGCCTAGAACTTTCTGTCTCTGACTCGCTCTCCTTCTGTTCCACCCTGTGTGTTTGACTGTGGTGGTCTGGGCTGTGTCTGGTTCACTGACATACTAAGAGGTTTCTGGGCAGAGATTCAGCTGAGCCGCTGGTGTTGAGTCACACCCCTGAAACAAGGGAGGAAGGGAAATGAGGTTGGAGGACGAGGAGGGGGGTTTAGCAACTGCTGCTGTTTTTATTTTTTGATTTCTGCTCTTTAGGGTTCCATGACAACACGACCTAAACTGGCCTCTCCAATTTAAGGGGCTTTATTGGCAAGGAAAACATTTCTTTAAATTGCCAAAGCAAGTGAAATAAGTGTGTACTCTGTTTAGGGCCAAATAGCATTCTAGTTTGCTCTGTTTTTGTTAATTACTTGACACATTGGAAAGAATGATCTTTTTGTTCTCTCATGAATTGATTGGGTCTAATTGTGTTGCTGTCCTGGGGCTCTGTGGGGTCTGTTTGTGAACAGAGCCCCAGGACCAGCTTGCTTTCGGGACTCTTCTCCAGGTTCATGTCTCTGTAGGTGATGGCTTTTTTTATGGAAGTTTTAGGAATTGCTTCCTTTTAAGTGGTCTCCTTGTTCTCTCTCTAAAGGAGTAGACATGTCAAATGTCATATTATGGATATATACTGTGGAATGATGTGCAAATAGTTTCCACTCCCTCTCTTTCTATCTACAACCTTGTTTTCCACTTCCTCCACTCTATCAGACTGTATGGTCTAAATTGAATCAGACATTAAGGAGTCTGTGTAGTGAGACTGTTCATTGTTATACAGAACACTGCTTGGACACACTCCCATAGGCTGTGGTTGTCTATTAATGGTGGTGATGACAAATGTATGGTTCTCTCCTTTTCGTCTTTGAGCAGATGGCGTCTGTTCATACTGATAACAATGTAGTGTAATGTACAAAGCTCCCAGTGGAATCCATTAACAATGGACATTAAAATCAAGTTATGTTTTTTTCTGGGAAGCTGTGGGTAAATCAAATGTTATGATTTAAAGTAAAACATTTATTTTAAAGTTCTGTTTTCTAAAAGTATAGGACAGAAAACAGAATAGTCATCCACACAAACCACAGGATTAGCACAAGTATGAAAGTGTGGTTTATTTGGTAAAAACACAGAATGCAGTCAACATTTTTCTCAAAGGAACAATATCATCGTTGCTGTTGTGTCATAATCAATTTCTTTAGGATTTTAACTATTAATGCCACTATTTCTTAACTTCTTGTAACTAGGGGGCAGTATTTTCATTTTTGGAAAAATAATGTGCTATTTTGGAAAATAGACGGGCTATTTTGTCAGGACAAGATGCTAGAATATGCATATAATTGACAGCTTAGGATAAACTCTAAAGTTTCCAAAACTGTAAAAATATTGCCTGAGAAATCCAATCCGGAAGTGACTCGTATTTTGAAAGCCCTGCGTTCCGATGCGTCCCTATTGAGCAGTGAATGGGCTATCAACCAGATTCCTTTTTCTACATATTCCCCAAGGTGTCTACAGCATTTTGACATAGTTTCACGCATTTATGTTGAAGAATGAGCGTAAGTGGTCACCTGATGGCTCTGTGATTTTCGTGACCAAGTTGCCTACTGCTAGCTGGACATAATGCTATGCTAGGCTATTGATAAACTTACACAAATGCTTGTCTTGCTTTGGCTGTAAAGCATATTTTCAAAATCTGAGATGACAGGGTGATTAACAAAAGGCTAAGATGTGTTTTCAATATATTTCACTTGTGATTTCATGAATAGGAATATTTTCTAGTAATATTTATGTCCGTTGCGTTATGCTAATTCGTGTCAGATGATGACTTACTGTGTCACGTTCTGACCTTAGTTCCTTTGTTTTGTCTTTGTTTAGTATGGTCAGGGCGTGAGTTGGGGTGGACAGTCTGTTTTTCTATGTTGGTTTCTGTGTTCGGCCTAGTATGGTTCTCAATCAGAGGCAGGTGTTGTTGTCTCTGAGAATCATACTTAAGTGGCCTTTTTTCCACCTGTGTTTCGTGGGTGTTTTGTCTTCCGTGTCAGTGTTTGTCGACACACGGGAATGTTTCGTTGATGCACGTTATTGGTTTGTTCCAGTGTTCTGTTTTTATTAAACATTATGGACACTTACCACGCTGCGTTTTGGTCCTCAAATCCTTCTCGCTACTCCTCTTCAGAAGAAGATGAGATCTGTTACATACTGTAACATCTCCAACAGTATATCAACTGTACTTCTGCTAGTCCTGCTAGTACAGTTATGATTTGTCTTAGAAGAGGGAGGGCTGAGGGCAAAGAAGCCGAGTGCAACGTGGCGTTTCTGACAATGTTATAGAGACGGTGTTCTTTTTGGTTATGGTGTTGTCAACACCTTAGTGGCAGACCTCACCACTGTAGGCACTTAATTTGATCACAGGAAATGCAGATAAGCTTTGTAATTTACATTAATTCATTGAAAACCCACACTAACACACGGTTATATTAACAGTATTCCACTTTTCATGTAGCCTCATTTTGACCAACCTATGAGGGCACGGGGTGAGACCCAGATGCAGACACAGGAGACGGATGGTTCGAGTTTCTGATACTTATTAGTTTCCAAGGGGCAGGCAAGAGAATGGTCATGGACAGGCAAAAAGATCACAATAAGGTCAGAGTCCAGGAGGTACAGAGTGGCAGGCAGGCTCGAGGTCAGGGCAGCCAGTATGGTCAGGCAGGTGGGTTCAGAGTCAGGGTATGCAAGGGTCAAAACCGGGAGGACTAGCAAAAGAGAATAGAAAAAGCAGGAGCACGGGACCAAATCCTGTTGCTGCAGGATTATTTTACATCTTATCCAGAGCAATTTACAGTAGTGAGTGGATATGTTTTTTTAAAACTCTTATCCAGTACTGGTCCCCGTGCGAATCGAACACCCCACTGGCATGGCAAACACCATGCTCTACCAACCGGTCAAATGAAGGTCCTAAACCTGTAAGAAGGGTTATATACAGAATAAATGTCCTAAAGCAAACAGATCTTCCTGTCAGAGCGTAGTCTGAGAGGTCATGTTGTCATGGAACCCTAAAGAGCAGAGATCAACAAAATGACTAGCAAATACATTTATTTCCATGACTACATCAAAGGCAATTCTGGATTGACCAATGTAGATATTTTCAAAACATGCAACTTAAAATGTATATTTTACCGAATCTTTTGGCGCCAGAGTAATGTTGAGGGAATCCTATTTGTGTCAGAACTATATTTATATGATATACAAAACTTGCAAAGAGCCTATCCAACTATCCAATCTCTTAAAAAAAACACAATTGGAACCAAGACTTAAAAGAACTGATATTGGCACAAGAGTGAGGAAATATTGGAACATAAACACAATTACAGGTAACCAAAATGTATGCTTAATCCAGTGTAAACTAAACTAATGTATAGAATGTATTATACAAGAGACAACATTCACAAATTCTACAGCTCAATGGCAGTCATTTTAACAATGACTCAATAATACAAGCCTTCTGGGGATGCTCCAATGTCAAAGTGTCTGTCTGCATATGAGGGTGCAATGAGATACTCAATAGGTTGGACTATACTTTTTTTGGTCAATCATCTTGAAAAAACATATATTTAAACTGGAAATCGACCAATCCTCCATTAACACATTATGGAAAGGTCAAATGCTTTATTATTTAAAAAAGTGAAAGTGCGTGGGCGACAGAGAAACAACAAAGTGGTGCAGTTTGAGGCCATGTGGCAGAGAGTGATGCGGCGCTGGAGATGGCGGTGTGAGCATGTGTGATGTAATGGATGTTTTTCTAATGTTTGTGTTTTGGATTTTTTAAATATTTTTTAAACATACTAAATAATTATTTTACACACCTTCCTAATCTTGATTTGCACCCTGTTTTGCTCTCAAAACAGCCTGAATTCGTCAGGGCATGGACTCCAATATGTTGAAAGCGTTCGACAGGGATGCTGGTCAATCTTGACCCAATGCTTCCTGAAGTTGGGTGAAGTTGGCTGGATGTCCTTTGGGTGGTGGACCATTCTTGATACACACAGGAAACTAATCAGTGTGAAACTCAGCACCGTTGCAGTTCTTGACACACTCAAACTGGTGCACCTGGCACCTACTACCATACCCCATTCAAAGGCACTTAAATCTTTTGTCTTGCCCATTCACCTTCTGAATGACAGACATACACAATCCATGTCAATTGTCTCAAGGTTTAAAATTATTCATGAACCTGTCTCCTCCTTCATCCACACTGATTGAAGTGGATTTAACAGGTGGCATCAATAAGGGAGTCAGTCTATGTCATAAAAAGAGCAGGTGTTTTGTTTTGTACATTCAGTGTATGTCACGCCCTGGTCGTAGTATTTTGTGTTTTTCTTCATATATTTGGTCAGGCCAGGGTGTGACATAGGTTTTTGTATGTGGTGTGTAGATAGTGGGATTGTAGCTTAGTGGGGTGTTCTAGGTAAGTCTATGGCTGTCTGAAGTGGTTCTCAGAGGCAGGTGTTTATCGTTGTCTCTGATTGGGAACCATATTTAGGCAGCCATATTCTTTGGTTGTATTGTGGGTGATTGTCCTTAGTGTCTTGATGTCCTTAGTCTGTGGCAGTTTGCACCAGTTAAGGCTGTTTCGGTTTTCACTACGTTTGTTTTTGTTGAGTTTGTGTTACGTTGTGTGATTAAACATGGATCGCAATATACACGCTGCAGTTTGGTCCGACTCTTCTTCACCACATGAAAACCGTGACAGTGTATATACTAACTAATGCAAATGGGTCCTTACCTCCCATCTTATAACTCTTAAGTCCCAATAAATGTCTACAGGGTCTGTTCATACAAGTATAGATCTGTCTAATTTGGGTCTGTGGGTGAGGACATTTGGTTGACTGGTGGGAACGGCCATCTGGAATACGCCAGTGTCCCTCGCTCCTAAACAATAGCACAGGCATGGAGCTCTGGTGACCTGTGGACCTAGTGGTGACAGACAACTGGCATGGCCTTGACTAGATTTGTTCTGGTGCCCAGGGAGGAGCAGCAGTTTTGCTGTACTGTGACCCTAGTGTGACGAGAATCTGACCTGGGCAAGACTTGTGGTGCCAACAATGGGATCAAAGGATTCCTAGTGTGGGTTTGTTGCACGTACTGCCCGTAGGCGCCAAGGATTCCTAGTGTGGGTTTGTTGTACGTACTGCCCGTAGGCGCCAAGGATTCCTAGTGTGGGTTTGTTGTACGTACTGCCCGTAGGCGCCAAGGATTCTTATGGTAGTGATGAGTGAACTCTGGCTAAGTTACACCGTCAAATGATACTGTGAACTAATGCAGAGAAAAGGAATGTGATTTAAAAAGCTGCACTTTTGAGATATTTGAGCAGGTGGGGCCTGAAACATTTTGATAACCTACCATTTATCCCTTCCAAAATAATCACTGCCAATAATTAATCTAGGGTAGCTCATTTCCCAACAACTTTCTTACAATACATAAAAACAAAAAGAATAGCTTAGTGGGCAGATGTACTTCCTCACTCACAATGAGTATGTACACAAAGCCTTTGCTTTAGATAATGTAGTTCTTATACACAGGATTACAACAGTATTTAGCCTGCTGTACATGTTCTGGACCCTACAAGAAAAGAAGTGGAGCACAGATGTATAAATAGTCCACCACAGATTTTATTCAGAGCTGATGTTAAAGCCAGTCAGTGAGACTGGGCTACAGTACCAAGGAAAATAAACATTTTCACTAAATACACAAAAACCCTAAATCATGTCAAATGTCATGTCAGATTAAAGTTCGCCCTTCTGTTGTTGTCACGACCTGACCATAGAAAGCCTGTGTTTTCTATAGTAGAGTAGGTCAGGGCGTGACTAGGGGTTTTAGTCTAGTTTATTATTTCTGTGGGGTTCTAGGTTTAATTTTCTATGTTGGGGTTTGTATGATTCCCAATTAGAGGAAGCTGGTAATCGTTGTCTCTAATTGGGGATCATACTTAAGTTTCATATTTCCACCTGTGGGTTATGGGATATTGTTTGAATGTTTATGTTTTGAGTTAGTGTTGTAGTCACGGTTTGTTTGTTCATTGTTTAGTCTTTGCTAAAGTTTCACTTCTTTAAATTATGTGGAACTCAACGTACGCTGCGCCTTGGTCCGACATTCATTATGACGAACATCGTGACAGTTTTACCCTTTGAGTTTACTCTTCTTGCTTCATCATATTACCCTAGAAATGGGCATGTTCACCATAATAGCCTGACTGATTTAATGCATGGGCACAGGCATCAGTTCAATGTCTAGTTTGGATTTACATTTGTTTGATCTGTCAACCAACGTGAATTCAACTTGAAATCAACCACAAATTTCACCCTGTCATCGGATTTAGGTTAAAAGTTAGGTAGGAAAAAAAATAGAACATTCCCTTACGTTGATGAATTTCTGCAAACCTAATCAGTTTTTTGGGGTTGAAATGACATGGAAACAGTGATGCAATGTTTTTGCACAGTGGGTAAGTGGTTTGCACTGTTCTTGGAGTGATTTTTATGGGTCATTGTACATTCACTTCACAGACCAGTTTATGTCCCAAAGTTCCTCTACTAGCCATTCAACACACACAATTCCACACAGTCCCGTTATATGCTAGCGAGCCAATCAGAGGCCAATAGACATGATCTTGGCTCGGTTCCAGCTCATCCTGATGTCTCCTCACCCCTTTTCCTGTTTCTGCAGATGATTAATAAATTCAACAAATGTTTGGGCTTTATTTTGGATCTATTTGTTTTTTGTGTTTCTTTCTAAAGGCTCAAACAAAAGACATCCCTCAAACATGGGCTGCCTGTCTCAACTACTTCCTGAGAAGTCATTACAAGATAACAAAATGATCTAACAGCTAGTGTAGATCATGTCTTCACAGCTCGCTCGGTGACTTCCTTGCTCTGTTAATCTACACCAGCCTTTTATAAAGCAGAATATATTTAACTCAACCCTGAAAACCACCCTCTCATAACCACATCCCCTTACTAAACACAAGCTGTTGCTCTGCAACCAATGAACTGTTGAGTTGCAAACATTAACAGAACTGTTGCATCGTGTCAAGCATTACAGCAGCAGCACCACCACGTAGCTGATATACTGCACTGGATAGATTATTACGTTTTGATGACTTCATGGAAAGAAATAATCTTATTGAGAGCACCTTGCCTGTCCACAATGGAAAGTGGCACTCTAACACCAGTCTGAGGTGGTTGACCACAGCTTCAGAACTTTCACTAGTGTGTGAACAACGTGGTACTGTTGGCTGTACAGTACAGTATGTAGGCAAAAGGGTACTGACCCTGGTCCCACTGCCCCTGAATAGATAGCCTGGTCCCAGATCTGTTTGTGCCAATGGCGTGACAATGACCATAGGGGTTGGCAAGACAGCGAAAACAGATCTGGGACCAGGATATTGAATAGATACCCTGATGGTGACATAATAGATTCCATTTCCTGGCAGCTGTTTTAGGAACGTTGTAAAATCTGCTGCTTCCTGTGACAGGGTAGTGAGGTAGAGATACGTTGGTTCTCATTTTGAGGCCTGTCCTATTAAACTCTTTTCGGAAATCATGATTTACATTTAGTTATTTATAGAATTGTCACCCACTCTCCCCATCTAAGCACTCACCCCTCCCTCCTCCTCGTCTCTCTCTTCCATTCAGCCTTCAACGTCATCGTAACGGTTGGAATGGTAGGCCTCTATTAGAGTCCTGTCATTTGTTTTTATCTGCCAACACCGCTTCCCTCAGACACCATTTATAGGAGTCACCATGTATTCACTTGTCCAGGCATCTTGCTTAGACATTTACAAACCTCGCCATGTAACTCTCAGTTGTAAATAAGAACTTGTTCTCAACTGGCCTACCTGGTTAAATAAAGGTGAAATAAAAAAATAGAAATGGGGAAACCTGGGATATTTTGAAAGGATAGTATGACAGGCAGTATGGCTATAGGTTATGTATAGTATGACAACCTATAGCCATACTGCCTGTCATACTATATGTAACCAATAGCCATACTGCCTGTCACACCATACGTAACCTATGGCCATACTGCCTGTCATACTATAAGTAACCAATAGCCATACTGCCTGTCACACCATATGTAACCTATGGCCATACTGCCTGTCATACTATACATAACCTATAGCCATACTGCCTATGTATAGTATGACAGGCAGTATGGCTATTGGTTACACATAGTAGGACAGGCAGTATGGCCATAGGTTATGTATAGTAGGACAGGCAGGCTATAGGATATTATACTATGACAGACAGTATGGCTATAGGTTACACATAGTAGGACAGGCAGTATGGCCATAGGTTATGTATAGTAGGACAGGCAGTATGGCTATAGGTTACATATAGTATGGCTATAGGTTACACATAGTAGGACAGGCAGTATGGCCATAGGTTATGTATAGTAGGACAGGCAGTATGGCTATAGGTTACATATAGTATGGCTATAGGTTACACATAGTAGGACAGGCAGTATGGCCATAGGTTATGTATAGTAGGACAGGCAGTATGGCTATAGGATATTATACTATGACAGACAGTATGGCTATAGGTTACACATAGTAGGACAGGCAGTATGGCCATAGGTTATGTATAGTAGGACAGGCAGTATGGCTATAGGTTACATATAGTATGGCTATAGGTTACACATAGTAGGACAGGCAGTATGGCCATAGGTTATGTATAGTAGGACAGGCAGTATGGCTATAGGATATTATACTATGACAGACAGTATGGCTATAGGTTACACATAGTAGGACAGGCAGTATGGCTATAGGTTACACATAGTAGGACAGGCAGTATGGCCATATGTTATGTATAGTAGGACAGGCAGTATGGCTATAGGTTACACATAGTAGGACATGCAGTATGTCTATAGGTTACTTATTTTTTATTTGATTTAGCCTTTATTTAACTAGGCAAGCCAGTTAAGAACAAATTCTTATTTACAATGACAGCCTAGCAAAAGGCCTCCTGTGGGGACGGGCCTGGGATTAAAAATAAAATCAATACAATATAAATATAGGACAAAACACACATCACAACACCACATGAAGAGACCTAAGACGACAACATAGCAAGGCAGCAGCACATGACAACACAGTATGGTAGCAACACAACAACATGGTAGCAGCACAAAACATGGTAGAAACATTATTGGGTAAAGTCAACAGCACAAAGGTCAAGAAGGTAGAGACAACAATACATCATACAAAGCAGCTACAACTGTCAGTAAGAGTGTCAATGATTGAGTCTTTGAATGAAGAGATTGAGATTAAACTGTCCAGTTTGAGTGTTTGTTGCAGCTCGTTCCAATCGCTAGCTGCAGCGAACTGAAAAGACGAGCGACCCAGGGATGTGTGTACTTTGGAGACCTTTAAGAGAATGTGACTGGCAGAACGGGTGTTATATGTGGAGGATGAGGGCTACAGTAAATATCTCAGATAGGGGGGAGTGAGGCCAAAGAGGGTTTTATAAATACTGTTGTGGAAATGTCCTCTATTTACCAAATCATGAGCGCAAACCACACACAGAGTTAGTTATCAAAGTCCATCTTTAATTACATGAGCTCTATCACAACCCTGTGACTCTCGGATCAATTCAGTGTCTATCAGTGAATTCTCTGAGAGCCCCCTCTACATTGCAACTGAGATCCTTTAATAGCAAAGAACACACATAGTCAGACAGCATAGACATAATAAATCGTTCAGCTTTGTCTCCTTACTCAAACCCAGAACCATAAACCAATCCTCCATATCAACAGGCATATATCAAATGGTCATTTAGATACAACCAATTCTAAATACAACCAATCCTGGACAAGCTCACGGGGAGCATAGAATGATTCCAGACACTGCCATCCTCTCCTCGATGGGAAAAGTAGGGAGTGACTGGCACACAGACACAGTGGCGCAAAAGATATGTTTACACATGATGATACCTTGACCCCTCCCCTCTCTGCAGCCCATGCAACTTAGTCTTGACATAGAACAGATAACTGCCAATGGCCACCACTATAGTACAACAAAATACATTCTTATGAGAAATAACTCCTAAGCATATCATGAAAATAAAACATCTTATCTATGTTACCCACCAATTCTGATTATTCCCCAACAATACGCATCAACCAGTGGGTCTTGGAACGGGTATACAGAGATGACCTGTTTACAGAGGAGTATAGAGTGCAGTGATGTGTCCTATAAGGAGCATTGGTGGCAAATCTGATGGCTGAGTGGTAAAGAACATCTAGCTGCTCGAGAGCACCCTTACCTGCCGATCTTTAAATTATGTCTCCGTAATCTAGCATGGTGTCACGATCGTCGTAAGAACATTTGGACCAAGGCGCAGTGTTTTTGGTTCCACATCTTTTTATTCGTGAAACGCACAAAAACAATGAAGAGCAAACGACAAGTGAAGCTATGGCGTGCTCACAGGCAACTACACATAAACATGATTTCCCCCCTCCAAAGGTGTGGACTCTGGCCGCAAAACCTGACTCTATAGGGGAGGGTCCGGGTGGGCATCTAGCGTCGGTGGAGGCTCTGGTGCGGGACTTTGCCCCCGCCCAGACCCTGTGGCCGGCCATGGAGCCGGGTAGAACGCTGTACCCGGACTGGGCCTCGGCGCAGAGGAGGGTCCCGGCCATGGAGCTGAGTTGGCCACCGCACCCGGACTGGGCACCGGTGCCGAGGAAGGCTCCGGCCATGGAGCTGAGTTGGCCACCGTGCCTGGACTGGGCACCGGCGCAGACGAAGGCTCCGGCCTTGGAGTGGGACTGGACGCCGTGCCTGGGCTGGACATCGGCGCAGAGGAAGGCTCCTGCCATGGAGCGGGTCTGGACGCCTGGACTGGATATTGGAGCAGAGGAAGGCTCCTGCCATGGAGCGGGACTGGACGCCGTGCCTGGACTGGGAACCGGCGCAGAGGAAGGCTCTGGTCTTGGAGTGGGACTGGACACCGTGCCTGGACTGGGCATCAGCGCAGAGGAAGCCATGGAGTGCTCACAGGCAACTACACATAAACAAGATCCCACAACACACAGTGTGGAATGGCTGCCTAAATATGATCTCAAATCAGAGACAATGATAAACAGCTGCCTCTGATTGGGAACCATACCAGGCCAACAGAAACAAAACAACCTAGATTACCCACCCTAGTCACACCCCGACCTAACCAAAATTGAGATTAAAAAGGCTCTCTATGGTCAGGGCGTGACACATGGGTAGGATGGTCATCTGAATTAGGGTTAGTTTGGCAGTTGGGGTTAAAGAGGTGCGATTACGATAGAGGAAACCAAGTCAAGATTTAAAAGCTTGCAGCTTTGATATGTGCTGAGAGAAGGACAGTGCACTGTCTAGCTAACTCTCTCTCCTCTGCTCTCATCCTTCTAGACCTATCGGCTGCCTTCGATACTGTGAACCATCAGATCCTCCTCTCCACCCTCTCCGAGTTGGGCATCTCCGGCGCGGCCCACGCTTGGATTGCGTCCTACCTGACAGGTCGCTCCTACCAGGTGGCGTGGCGAGAATCTGTCTCCTCACCACGCGCTCTCACCACTGGTGTCCCCCAGGGCTCTGTTCTAGGCCCTCTCTTATTCTCGCTATACACCAAGTCACTTGGCTCTGTCATAACCTCACATGGTTTCTCCTATCATTGCTATGCAGACGACACACAATTAATCTTCTCCTTTCCCCCTTCTGATGACCAGGTGGCGAATCGCATCTCTGCATGTCTGGCAGACATATCAGTGTGGATGACGGATCACCACCTCAAGCTGAACCTCAGCAAGACGGAGCTCCTCTTCCTCCCGGGGAAGGACTGCCCGTTCCATGATCTCGCCATCACGGTTGACAACTCCATTGTGTCCTCCTCCCAGAGCGCTAAGAACCTTGGCGTGATCCTGGACAACACCCTGTCGTTCTCAACTAACATCAAGGCGGTGTCCCGTTCCTGTAGGTTCATGCTCTACAACATCCGCAGAGTACGACCCTGCCTCACACAGGAAGCGGCGCAGGTCCTAATCCAGGCACTTGTCATCTCCCGTCTTGATTACTGCAACTCGCTGTTGGCTGGGCTCCCTGCCTGTGCCATTAAACCCCTACAACTCATCCAGAACGCCGCAGCCCGTCTGGTGTTCAACCTTCCCAAGTTCTCTCACGTCACCCCGCTCCTCCGCTCTCTCCACTGGCTTCCAGTTGAAGCTCGCATCCGCTACAAGACCATGGTGCTTGCCTACGGAGCTGTGAGGGGAACGGCACCTCAGTACCTCCAGGCTCTGATCAGGCCCTACACCCAAACAAGGGCACTGCGTTCATCCACCTCTGGCCTGCTCGCCTCCCTACCACTGAGGAAGTACAGTTCCCGCTCAGCCCAGTCAAAACTGTTCGCTGCTCTGGCCCCCAATGGTGGAACAAACTCCCTCACGACGCCAGGACAGCGGAGTCAATCACCACCTTCCGGAGACACCTGAAACCCCACCTCTTCAAGGAATACCTAGGATAGGGTAAGTAATCCTTCTCACCCCCCCCCCCTAAAAAGATTTAGATGCACTATTGTAAAGTGGCTGTTCCACTGGATGTCATAAGGTGTATGCACCAACTTGTAAGTCGCTCTGGATAAGAGCGTCTGCTAAATGACTTAAATGTAATGTAAATGTAGCCATACTCCCAAGTACTTGTATGAGGTGACT
This sequence comes from Oncorhynchus keta, assembly GCF_023373465.1. Classification (NCBI taxonomy): domain Eukaryota; kingdom Metazoa; phylum Chordata; class Actinopteri; order Salmoniformes; family Salmonidae; genus Oncorhynchus; species Oncorhynchus keta. Next base: position 36,001,604 of record NC_068452.1, on the reverse strand, counting down.
ACCTCAAGCTCTAAACCCTCAGAGGGAGTAATCACACCTGTGGGAAGAGGGGCATTCTTCTTCCCCAACCACAACCTTGTTCTGAACACCTCCAAAATAAAGGTCAAGGATAGAGAACTTGTTGGACACTAAGAAAGCTTTGTTGTAGAGCATTTAACACAAAATCTGGGGAGGGCCAGCTGAGTACAAGACTGTATCATCTGCATATAAATGGATGAGAGAGCTTCCTACTGCCTGAGCTATGTTGTTGCTGTAAATTGAGAAGAGTGTGGGGCCTATGATCGAGCCTTGGGATTATACTTATACTATAACAGGCAGTGTGGCTATAGGTTACTTTTAGTATGACAGGCAGTGTGGCTATAGGTTACTTATTGTATGACAGGCAGTATGGCTATAGGTTACTTATTGTATGACAGGCAGTGTGGCTATAGGTTACTTATTGTATGACAGGCAGTGTGGCTATAGGTTACTTATTGTATGACAGGCAGTATGGCTATAGGTTACTTATTGTATGACAGGCAGTGTGGCTATAGGTTACTTATTGTATGACAGGCAGTGTGGCTATAGGTTACTTATTGTATGACAGGCAGTGTGGCTATAGGTTACTTATTGTATGACTGTTATGTTACTTATTGTATGGCTATAGGTTACTTATTGTATGACAGTATGGCTATAGGTTACTTATTGTATGACAGTATGGCTATAGGTTACTTATTGTATGGCTATAGGTTACTTTTAGTATGACAGGCAGTATGGCTATAGGTTACTTATTGTATGACAGTATGGCTATAGGTTACTTATTGTATGGCTATAGGTTACTTTTAGTATGACAGGCAGTATGGCTATAGGTTACTTATTGTATAAAAGTATGGCTATAGGTTACTTATTGTATGGCTATAGGTTACTTATTGTATGACAGGCAGTGTGGCTATAGGTTACTTCTTTTATGACAGTATGGCTATAGGTTACTTATTGTATGGCTATAGTTTACTTATTGTATGGCTATAGTTTACTTATTGTATGGCTATAGTTTACTTATTGTATGGCTATAGGTTACTTATTGTATGGCTATAGGTTACTTATTGTATGGCTATAGGTTACTTATTGTATTTACATTACATTTACATTTAAGTCATTTAGCAGACGCTCTTATCCAGAGCGACTTACAAATTGGTGCATACACCTTATGACAACCAGTGGAACAGCCACTTGCATCTAAATCTTGTTGGGGGAGAAGGGGGGTATGACAGGCAGTGTGGCTTTAGGTTACTTATTGTATGACAGTATGGCTATAGGTTACTTATTGTATGACAGTATGGCTATAGGTTACTTATTGTATGACAGTATGGTTATAGGTTACTTATTGTATGACAGTATGGTTATAGGTTACTTATTGTATGACAGTATGGTTATAGGTTACTTATTGTATGACAGTATGGTTATAGGTTACTTATTGTATGACAGTATGGCTATAGGTTACTTATGTATGGCTATAGGTTACTTATTGTATGACAGGCAGTGTGGCTATAGGTTACTTATTGTATGACTGTATGGCTATAGGTTACTTATTGTATGACAGGCAGTGTGGCTATAGTTTACTTATTGTATGACAGGCAGTATGGCTATAGGTTACTTATTGTATGACAGGCAGTGTGGCTATAGGTTACTTATTGTATGACAGGCAGTGTGGCTATAGGTTACTTATTGTATGACAGTATGGCTATAGGTTACTTATTGTATGGCTATAGGTTACTTTTAGTATGACAGGCAGTATGGCTATAGGTTACTTATTGTATGACAGTATGGTTATAGGTTACTTATTGTATGACAGTATGGCTATAGGTTACTTATGTATGGCTATAGGTTACTTATTGTATGACAGGCAGTGTGGCTATAGGTTACTTATTGTATGACTGTATGGCTATAGGTTACTTATTGTATGACTGTATGGCTATAGGTTACTTATTGTATGACAGGCAGTGTGGCTATAGGTTACTTATTGTATGACAGGCAGTGTGGCTATAGGTTACTTATTGTATGACAGGCAGTGTGGCTATAGGTTACTTATTGTATGACAGGCAGTGTGGCTATAGGTTACTTATTGTATGACAGGCAGTGTGGCTATAGGTTACTTATTGTATGACAGGCAGTGTGGCTATAGGTTACTTATTGTATGACAGGCAGTGTGGCTATAGGTTACTTATTGTATGACAGGCAGTGTGGCTATAGGTTACTTATTGTATGACAGGCAGTGTGGCTATAGGTTACTTATTGTATGACTGTATGGCTATAGGTTACTTATTGTATGACTGTATGGCTATAGGTTACTTATTGTATGACAGGCAGTGTGGCTATAGGTTACTTATTGTATGACAGGCAGTGTGGCTATAGGTTACTTATTGTATGACTGTATGGCTATAGGTTACTTATTGTATGACTGTATGGCTATAGGTTACTTATTGTATGACTGTATGGCTATAGGTTACTTATTGTATGACAGTATGGCTATAGGTTACTTATTGTATGACAGTATGGCTATAGGTTACTTATTGTATGACAGGCAGTGTGGCTATAGGTTACTTATTGTATGACAGGCAGTGTGGCTATAGGTTACTTATTGTATGACAGGCAGTGTGGCTATAGGTTACTTATTGTATGACAGGCAGTGTGGCTATAGGTTACTTATTGTATGACAGGCAGTGTGGCTATAGGTTACTTATTGTATGACAGGCAGTGTAGCTATAGGTTACTTATTGTATGACAATATGGCTATAGGTTACTTATTGTATGACAGTATGGCTATAGGTTACTTATTGTATGACAGTATGGCTATAGGTTACTTATTGTATGACAGTATGGCTATAGGTTACTTATTGTATGACAGTATGGCTATAGGTTACTTATTGTATGACAGTATGGCTATAGGTTACTTATTGTATGACAGTATGGCTATAGGTTACTTATTGTATGACAGTATGGCTATAGGTTACTTATTGTATGACAGTATGGCTATAGGTTACTTATTGTATGACAGGCAGTGTGGCTATAGGTTACTTATTGTATGACAGGCAGTGTGGCTATAGGTTACTTATTGTATGACAGGCAGTGTGGCTATAGGTTACTTATTGTATGACAGGCAGTGTGGCTATAGGTTACTTATTGTATGACAGGCAGTGTGGCTATAGGTTACTTATTGTATGACAGGCAGTGTGGCTATAGGTTACTTATTGTATGACAGTATGGCTATAGGTTACTTATTGTATGACAGGCAGTGTGGCTATAGGTTACTTATTGTATGACAGGCAGTGTGGCTATAGGTTACTTATTGTATGACAGGCAGTGTGGCTATAGGTTACTTATTGTATGACAGGCAGTGTGGCTATAGGTTACTTATTGTATGACAGGCAGTGTGGCTATAGGTTACTTATTGTATGACAGGCAGTGTGGCTATAGGTTACTTATTGTATGACAGGCAGTATGGCTATAGGTTACTTATTGTATGACAGGCAGTATGGCTATAGGTTACTTATTGTATGACAGGCAGTATGGCTATAGGTTACTTATTGTATGACAGGCAGTATGGCTATAGGTTACTTATTGTATGACAGGCAGTATGGCTATAGGTTACTTATTGTATGACAGTATGGCTATAGGTTACTTATTGTATGACAGTATGGCTATAGGTTACTTATTGTATGACAGTATGGCTATAGGTTACTTATTGTATGACAGGCAGTGTGGCTATAGGTTACTTATTGTATGACAGGCAGTGTGGCTATAGGTTACTTATTGTATGACAGGCAGTGTGGCTATAGGTTACTTATTGTATGACAGGCAGTGTGGCTATAGGTTACTTATTGTATGACAGGCAGTGTGGCTATAGGTTACTTATTGTATGACAGGCAGTGTGGCTATAGGTTACTTATTGTATGACAGGCAGTGTGGCTATAGGTTACTTATTGTATGACAGTATGGCTATAGGTTACTTATTGTATGACAGGCAGTGTGGCTATAGGTTACTTATTGTATGACAGGCAGTGTGGCTATAGGTTACTTATTGTATGACAGGCAGTGTGGCTATAGGTTACTTATTGGTAGACAGGCAGTGTGGCTATAGGTTACTTATTGTATGACAATATGGCTATAGGTTACTTATTGTATGACAGTATGGCTATAGGTTACTTATTGTATGACAGTATGGCTATAGGTTACTTATTGTATGACAGTATGGCTATAGGTTACTTATTGTATGACAGTATGGCTATAGGTTACTTATTGTATGACAGTATGGCTATAGGTTACTTATTGTATGACAGTATGGCTATAGGTTACTTATTGTATGACAGTATGGCTATAGGTTACTTATTGTATGACAGGCAGTGTGGCTATAGGTTACTTATTGTATGACAGGCAGTGTGGCTATAGGTTACTTATTGTATGACAGGCAGTGTGGCTATAGGTTACTTATTGTATGACAGGCAGTGTGGCTATAGGTTACTTATTGTATGACAGGCAGTGTGGCTATAGGTTACTTATTGTATGACAGGCAGTGTGGCTATAGGTTACTTATTGTATGACAGTATGGCTATAGGTTACTTATTGTATGACAGGCAGTGTGGCTATAGGTTACTTATTGTATGACAGGCAGTGTGGCTATAGGTTACTTATTGTATGACAGGCAGTGTGGCTATAGGTTACTTATTGTATGACAGGCAGTATGGCTATAGGTTACTTATTGTATGACAGGCAGTATGGCTATAGGTTACTTATTGTATGACAGGCAGTGTGGCTATAGGTTACTTATTGTATGACAGGCAGTGTGGCTATAGGTTACTTATTGTATGACAATATGGCTATAGGTTACTTATTGTATGACAGTATGGCTATAGGTTACTTATTGTATGACAGTATGGCTATAGGTTACTTATTGTATGACAGTATGGCTATAGGTTACTTATTGTATGACAGTATGGCTATAGGTTACTTATTGTATGGCTATAGGTTACTTTTAGTATGACAGGCAGTATGGCTATAGGTTACTTATTGTATGACAGTATGGTTATAGGTTACTTATTGTATGACAGTATGGCTATAGGTTACTTATGTATGGCTATAGGTTACTTATTGTATGACAGGCAGTGTGGCTATAGGTTACTTATTGTATGACTGTATGGCTATAGGTTACTTATTGTATGACAGTATGGCTATAGGTTACTTATTGTATGACAGGCAGTGTGGCTATAGGTTACTTATTGTATGACAGGCAGTGTGGCTATAGGTTACTTATTGTATGACAGGCAGTGTGGCTATAGGTTACTTATTGTATGACAGGCAGTGTGGCTATAGGTTACTTATTGTATGACAGGCAGTGTGGCTATAGGTTACTTATTGTATGACAGGCAGTGTGGCTATAGGTTACTTATTGTATGACAGGCAGTGTGGCTATAGGTTACTTATTGTATGACAGGCAGTGTGGCTATAGGTTACTTATTGTATGACAGTATGGCTATAGGTTACTTATTGTATGACAGTATGGCTATAGGTTACTTATTGTATGACAGTATGGCTATAGGTTACTTATTGTATGACAGTATGGCTATAGGTTACTTATTGTATGACAGTATGGCTATAGGTTACTTATTGTATGACAGTATGGCTATAGGTTACTTATTGTATGACAGTATGGCTATAGGTTACTTATTGTATGACAGTATGGCTATAGGTTACTTATTGTATGACAGTATGGCTATAGGTTACTTATTGTATGACAGGCAGTGTGGCTATAGGTTACTTATTGTATGACAGGCAGTGTGGCTATAGGTTACTTATTGTATGACAGGCAGTGTGGCTATAGGTTACTTATTGTATGACAGGCAGTGTGGCTATAGGTTACTTATTGTATGACAGGCAGTGTGGCTATAGGTTACTTATTGTATGACAGGCAGTGTGGCTATAGGTTACTTATTGTATGACAGGCAGTGTGGCTATAGGTTACTTATTGTATGACAGGCAGTGTGGCTATAGGTTACTTATTGTATGACAGGCAGTGTGGCTATAGGTTACTTATTGTATGACAGGCAGTGTGGCTATAGGTTACTTATTGTATGACAGGCAGTGTGGCTATAGGTTACTTATTGTATGACAGGCAGTGTGGCTATAGGTTACTTATTGTATGACAGGCAGTGTGGCTATAGGTTACTTATTGTATGACAGGCAGTGTGGCTATAGGTTACTTATTGTATGACAGGCAGTGTGGCTATAGGTTACTTATTGTATGACAGGCAGTGTGGCTATAGGTTACTTATTGTATGACAGGCAGTGTGGCTATAGGTTACTTATTGTATGACAGGCAGTATGGCTATAGGTTACTTATTGTATGACAGGCAGTATGGCTATAGGTTACTTATTGTATGACAGGCAGTATGGCTATAGGTTACTTATTGTATGACAGGCAGTATGGCTATAGGTTACTTATTGTATGACAGGCAGTATGGCTATAGGTTACTTATTGTATGACAGTATGGCTATAGGTTACTTATTGTATGACAGGCAGTGTGGCTATAGGTTACTTATTGTATGACAGGCAGTGTGGCTATAGGTTACTTATTGTATGACAGGCAGTGTGGCTATAGGTTACTTATTGTATGACAGGCAGTGTGGCTATAGGTTACTTATTGTATGACAGGCAGTGTGGCTATAGGTTACTTATTGTATGACAGTATGGCTATAGGTTACTTATTGTATGACAGGCAGTGTGGCTATAGGTTACTTATTGTATGACAGGCAGTGTGGCTATAGGTTACTTATTGTATGACAGGCAGTGTGGCTATAGGTTACTTATTGTATGACAGGCAGTGTGGCTATCGGTTACTTATTGTATGACAGGCAGTGTGGCTATAGGTTACTTATTGTATGACAGGCAGTGTGGCTATAGGTTACTTATTGTATGACTGTATGGCTATAGGTTACTTGTTGTATGACAGTGTGGCTATAGGTTACTTATTGTATGACTGTGTGGCTATAGGTTACTTATTGTATGACTGTGTGGCTATAGGTTACTTATTGTATGACTGTGTGGCTATAGGTTACTTATTGTATGACTGTGTGGCTATAGGTTACTTATTGTATGACTGTGTGGCTATAGGTTACTTATTGTATGACTGTGTGGCTATAGGTTACTTATTGTATGACTGTGTGGCTATAGGTTACTTATTGTATGACAGTGTGGCTATAGGTTACTTATTGTATGACTGTGTGGCTATAGGTTACTTATTGTATGACTGTGTGGCTATAGGTTACTTATTGTATGACTGTGTGGCTATAGGTTACCTATTGTATGACTGTGGCTATAGGTTACTTATTGTATGACTGTGTGGCTATAGGTTACTTATTGTATGACTGTGTGGCTATAGGTTACTTATTGTATGACTGTGTGGCTATAGGTTACTTATTGTATGACTGTGTGGCTATAGGTTACTTATTGTATGACTGTGTGGCTATAGGTTACCTATTGTATGACTGTGTGGCTATAGGTTACCTATTGTATGACTGTGTGGCTATAGGTTACCTATTGTATGACTGTGTGGCTATAGGTTACTTATTGTATGACTGTGTGGCTATAGGTTACTTATTGTATGACTGTGTGGCTATAGGTTACTTATTGTATGACTGTGTGGCTATAGGTTACTTATTGTATGACTGTGTGGCTATAGGTTACTTATTGTATGACTGTGTGGCTATAGGTTACTTATTGTATGACTGTGTGGCTATAGGTTACTTATTGTATGACTGTGTGGCTATAGGTTACTTATTGTATGACAGGCAGTGTGGCTATAGGTTACTTATTGTATGACAGGCAGTGTGGCTATAGGTTACTTATTGTATGACAGGCAGTGTGGCTATAGGTTACTTATTGTATGACAGTATGGCTATAGGTTACTTATTGTATGACAGTATGGCTATAGGTTACTTATTGTATGACAGTATGGCTATAGGTTACTTATTGTATGACAGTATGGCTATATGTTACTTATTGTATGACAGTATGGCTATATGTTACTTATTGTATGACAGTATGGCTATATGTTACTTATTGTATGACAGTATGGCTATATGTTACTTATTGTATGACAGTATGGCTATAGGTTACTTAATGTATGACAGTATGGCTATAGGTTACTTATTGTATGACAGTATGGCTATAGGTTACTTATTGTATGACAGTATGGCTATATGTTACTTATTGTATGACAGTATGGCTATATGTTACTTATTGTATGGCTATATGTTACTTATTGTATGACAGTATGGCTATATGTTACTTATTGTATGACAGTATGGCTATAGGTTACTTAATGTATGACAGTATGGCTATATGTTACTTATTGTATGACAGTATGGCTATAGGTTACTTATTGTATGACAGGCAGTATGGCAATAGGTTACTTATTGTATGACAGGCAGTGTGGCTATAGGTTACTTATTGTATGACAGGCAGTGTGGCTATAGGTTACTTATTGTATGACAGGCAGTGTGGCTATAGGTTACTTATTGTATGACAGGCAGTGTGGCTATAGGTTACTTATTGTATGACAGGCAGTGTGGCTATAGGTTACTTATTGTATGACAGGCAGGTTACTTATTGTATGACAGGCATGTGGCTATAGGTTACTTATTGTATGACAGGCAGTGTGGCTATAGGTTACTTATTGTATGACAGGCAGTGTGGCTATAGGTTACTTATTGTATGACAGGCAGTGTGGCTATAGGTTACTTATTGTATGACAGGCAGTGTGGCTATAGGTTACTTATTGTATGACAGGCAGTGTGGCTATAGGTTACTTATTGTATGACAGGCAGTGTGGCTATAGGTTACTTATTGTATGACAGGCAGTATGGCTATAGGTTACTTATTGTATGACAGTATGGCTATAGGTTACTTATTGTATGACTGTGTGGCTATAGGTTACTTATTGTATGACAGTATGGCTATAGGTTACTTATTGTATGACAGTGTGGCTATAGGTTACTTATTGTATGACTGTGTGGCTATAGGTTACTTATTGTATGACAGGCAGTGTGGCTATAGGTTACTTATTGTATGACAGGCAGTGTGGCTATAGGTTACTTATTGTATGACAGGCAGTGTGGCTATAGGTTACTTATTGTATGGCTATAGGTTACTTATTGTATGACAGGCAGTGTGGCTATAGGTTACTTATTGTATGACAGTATGGCTATAGGTTACTTATTGTATGACAGTATGGCTATAGGTTACTTATTGTATGACAGTATGGCTACAGGTTACTTATTGTATGACAGGCAGTACATAGAACAACACCAGTGGCTGTTCACATTGAGATGTGAGCTTAGAAGTATTGTATTCGACACAGACAGCTGTGTTTAAACCATAGGCACACAGCGACCAGCTGTAAATTTGCACACACACACACACACACACACACACACACACACACACACACACACACACACACACACACACGGTTTCCTCTTGGACTTTATCCACCATCCCACACAGGAAAGTGTGCTGAGAGATTGAGTGGGTCAGCTATTGTATCTCTCTGTCTGTTTCTGGACTCTGTCTCTGGATTGCAGAATTTCTTTTTTACAAAGTGAGACAGAAGATGAACTCAGAACATAACGTGTGTCAGAATACAGAAAATGAGTCAGAACATCAAGTGTGGCAAATGACTGATGGTTAATTAGCTAAAATGTGGCTAATTAGCTAAAATGCTAAAGTTGTCCTTGATGAAATTTGTGTTATACGCCCACCAATCCACTCCGAATAACCACCCTCCTTTCGATTTTGCCTCAAGTAACCTTCTGTCTTATATAACCATACCAAACATAACATATTATGCTAATTTGAGTTTCCCGGATTTACTTTTACCATGTTACGTCTCGTCTGAGACCAGACTGGAATTCATGGTTACTAGTTGGCACAGCCCAGTCCTAGCTCAGACTGCAATGTTGACTGGTTTTATGGATGAACATGCTCTGTAAAACAAACAATATTGTAGCAAGTTTGCTTGAGGATTGTAGGTAATTGAGAATTCCTGTACATTATTTCACTAAGCTCTGCATGTAACGCCTGCTCAATGTCCGTGTCCAGCTCCCACACTACCGGCGCCACCAGTCAGGAGGCGGGGAGTATGGGAGTGGGATGCATGGGCCGCTCCTCTGTGTCATACAGCCGGGACAATGCGTCTGCCTTAGCGTTCTAGGAGCCTGGTCTGTAAGAAAGGGTAAACACAAAACAGTTGAAAAACATGGCCCACCTTGCCTGGAGAGGGTTCAGTCTCCTTGCTGCCCGGATGTACTCCAGATTGTGGTGGTCAGTCCAGATGAGAAAAGGGTGTCTAGCCCCCTTAAGCCAATGTCTCCACACCTTCAAAGGCTTGATGACAGTCAACAGGTCCGGGCCCCCCACATCATAGTTTTGCTCCACCGGGCTGAGCTTCTTCGAGAAGAAGGCACAGGGGCGGAGCTTCGGTGGCGTACCGGAGCGCTGAGAGCGCATAGCTCCTATCCCAGCCTTGGATGTGTCCACCTCCACTATGAACGCCAAAGAGGGATCCGGATGGGCCAGCATGGGAGCTGAGGTAAACAGAGCCCTCAGGTGACTAAAGGCCCTGTCCGCCTCAGCTGACCACTGCAAGAGTACCGAGCTCCCCTTCAGTAGTGAGGTAATGTGAGCCCCTACCTGACCAAAACCCTAGATAAACCTCCGGTAGTAGTTGGCAAACTCTAAAAACCGCTGCACCTCCTCCTTTACTGTGGTGGGAGTCGGCCAATTACACACAGCTGAAAAGCAGTCTCTCTCCATCTCCACCCCTGAGGTGGAAATGCGATACCCTAGGAAGGAGACAGACTGTTGGAAGAACAGGCATTTCTCAGCCTTGATTTACAGGTCATGCACCAACAGGCGACCAAGCACCCTGCGCATCAGGGACACATGCTCGGCGCGTGTAGCGGAGTATATCAAAATGTCATCAATATACACCACCACACCCTGCCTGTGCAGGTCCCTGAAAATCTCATCTACAAAGGCTTGGAAGACTGATGGCGCATTCATCAACCCGTATGGAATGACGAGGTACTCATAGTGCCCTGAGGTGGTACTGAAGGATACATGTGACTCCTGGGAAGTACAGCGTCTACCAGGAGATTTATCGCACAATCTCCCCATCGATGAGGTGGTAATTGAGTCGCCTTCTTTTTGGAGAAGGCAAGAGCCAAATTGGCATATTCAGGGGGAATGCGCATGGTGGAGACCTGATCTGGACTCTCCACCGTAGTAGCACCAACGGAAACCTCTAAACACCTACCTGAGCACTCTTGCGACCACCCCGTTAGAACCCTCTGTGGTCAAAGAACAGTGGGGTTATGACAAGCTAATCAAGGTAGGCAGCACCACGGGAAACGCAGGAGAGTCAATAAGGAAGAGACTAATTCTCTCCTTGTGACCCCCTCCCTGCGCCACCATGCCCAAAGGAGCGGTGACCTCCCTAATCAACCCTGACCCTAATGGTTGACTATCTAAAGAGTGAACGGGGAAAGGCACAGCCACTGGAACAATGTGGATCCCTAAACTATAGGCTAACGCTCTATCAATAAAATTCCCAGCCGCGTCTGAATCGACGAGCGCCTTATACTGGGAATGCGGGGAAAACTTTGGGAAAGTGACATACACAAACCTATGTGCAACAGAGGGCTCTGGGTGAGAATGGTGCCGGCACACCTGGGGTGATGCCAGAGTGCCCTGCCTGCTGCCTCGATCCCCAGAGGAACCAACCTGGCACCGACCGGCAGTGTGACCTCTGCGGCCACAGATGTGCACGAGCTGGAACCCCCTCCGGTCTCCCTGTGCACGGCCCCTCCAAGCTCCATGGGTATCGGAGAGGGGGTGCGGGAGGATGGAACCACCAGGCCCCGATCAGAACGTCCGCGGGTAGCTAGCAGGTTCTCCAACCGGATGGACAAGTCCACCAGCTGGTTGAACGTGAGGGTGGTGTCTCTGCAGGCCAACTCCCGACGGACGTCCTCGCAGACTGCAGCGGTAATGGTCGATCAGGGCCCTGTCGCTCCATCCCGCGCCGGCAGCCAGGGTCCTAAACTCCAGGGCGTTACTCCTGGGCACTACTCGTCTCCTGCCTCAGATGGAAGAGGCGCTCACCGGGGTGAACTCCTCAAACTGGTCCAACGCCACCTCCCTCTCTCCACACGCCGTTGGCCCACTCCAGGGCTATCTCGGTGAGGCACGAGACGAGAGCGGACACCCTCTCACGTCCGTCGGGAGTTTTTTTTTTTTTTTTTTTTTTTACGTGTTATTTCTTACATTAGTACCCCAGGTCATCTTAGGTTTCATTACATACAGTCGAGAAGAACTACTGAATATAAGATCAGCGTCAACTCACCGTCAGTACGACCAATAATATGTTTGTCGCGACGCGGATCCTGTGTTCTGCCTTTCAAACAGGACAACGGAATGGATCCCATGCAGCGACCCAAAAAAACGACTCTGAAAAAGAGGGAAACGAGGCGGTCTTCTGGTCAGACTCTGGAGACGGGCACATCGTGCACCACTCCCTAGCATTCTTCTCGCCAACGTCCAGTCTCTTGACAACAAGGTTGATGAAATCCGAGCAAGGGTAGCATTCCAGAGGGACATCAGAGACTGTAACGTTCTTTGCTTCACGGAAACATGGCTCACTGGAGAGACTCTATCGGAATCGGTGCAGCCAGCGGGTTTCTCCACGCATCGCGCCAACAGAAACAAACATATCTCTGGTAAGAAGAGAGGCGGGGGCGTATGCCTCATGGCTAACGAGACATGGTGTGATGAAAGAAACATACATGAACTCAAATCCTTCTGTTCACCTGATTTAGAATTCCTCACAATCAAATGTAGACCGCATTATCTACCAAGAGAATTCTCTTCGATTATAATCACAGCCGTATATATCCTCCCCCAAGCAGACACATCGATGGCTCTGAATGAACTTTATTTGACTCTTTGCAAACTGGAATCCATTTATCCGGAGGCTGCATTCATTGTAGCTGGGGATTTTAACAAGCCTAATCTGAAAACAAGACTCCCTAAATTTTATCAGCATATCGATTGCGCAACCAGGGGTGGAAAAAACTTGGATCATTGTTACTCTAACTTCCGCGACGCATATAAGGCCCTGCCCCGCCCTCCTTTCGGAAAAGCTGACCACGACTCAATTTTGTTGATCCCTGCCTACAGACAGAAACTAAAACAAGAGGCTCCCACGCTGAGGTCTGTCCAACGCTGGTCCGACCAAGCTGACTCCACACTCAAAGACTGCTTCCATCACGTGGACTGGGATATGTTTCGTATTGCGTCAGATAACAATATTGACGAATACGCTGATTCGGTGTGCGAGTTCATTAGAAGGTGCGTTGAAGATGTCGTTCCCATAGCAACGATTAAAACATTCCCTAACCAGAAACCGTGGATTGATGGCAGCATTCGCGTGGAACTGAAAGTGCGAACCACTGCTTTTAATCAGGGCAAGGTGACTGGTAACATGACCGAATACAAACAGTGCAGCTATTCCCTCCGCAAGGCTATCAAACAAGCTATGCGTCAGTACAGAGACAAAGTAGAATCTCAATTCAACGGCTCAGACACAAGAGGCATGTGGCAGGGTCTACAGTCAATCACGGATTACAAGAAGAAATCCAGCCCAGTCACGGACCAGGATGTCTTGCTCCCAGGCAGACAAAATAACTTTTTTGCCCGCTTTGAGGACAATACAGTGCCACTGACACGGCCTGCAACGAAAACATGCGGACTCTCCTTCACTGCAGCCGAGGTGAGTAAGACATTTAAACGTGTTAACCCTCGCAAGGCTGCAGCAGCCGCGCCCTCAGAGCATGCGCTGACCAGCTGGCCGGTGTGTTTTTACGGACATATTCAATCAATCCCTATACCAGTCTGCTGTTCCCACATGCTTCAAGAGGGCCACCATTGTTCCCGTTCCCAAGAAAGCTAAGGTAACTGAGCTAAATGACTACCGCCCAGTAGCACTCACTTCCGTCATCATGAAGTGCTTTGAGAGACTAGTCAAGGACCATATCACCTCCACCCTACCTGACACCCTAGACCCACTCCAATTTGCTTACCGCCCAAATAGGTCCACAGACGATGCAATCTCAACCACACTGCACACTGCCCTAACCCATCTGGACAAGAGGAATACCTATGTGAGAATGCTGTTCATCGACTACAGCTCGGCATTCAACACCATAGTACCCTCCAAACTCGTCATTAAGCTCGAGACCCTGGGTCTCGACCCTGCCCTGTGCAACTGGGTACTGGACTTCCTGACGGGCCGCCCCCAGGTGGTGAGGGTAGGCAACATCTCCACCCCGCTGATCCTCAACACTGGGGCCCCACAAGGGTGCGTTCTGAGCCCTCTCCTGTTCACCCACGACCGCGTAGCCACGCACGCCTCCAACTCAATCATCAAGTTTGCGGACGACACAACAGTGGTAGGCTTGATTACCAACAACGACGAGACGGCCTACAGGGAGGAGGTGAGGGCCCTCCGAGTGTGTTGTCAGGAAAATAACCTCACACTCAACGTCAACAAAACTAAGGAGATGATTGTGGACTTCAGGAAACAGCAGAGGGAACACCCCCCTATCCACATCAATGGAACAGTAGTGGAGAGGGTAGCAAGTTTTAAGTTCCTCGGCATACACATCACAGACAAACTGAATTGGTCCACTCACACAGACGGCATCGTGAAGAAGGCGCAGCAGCGCCTCTTCAACCTCAGGAGGCTGAAGAAATTCAGCTTGTCACCAAAAGCAAACTTCTACAGATGCACAATCGAGAGCATCCTGGCGGGCTGTATCACCGCCTGGTACGGCAACTGCTCCGCCCACAACCGTAAGGCTCTCCAGAGGGTAGTGAGGTCTGCACAACGCATCACCGGGGGCAAACACTGACACTGACACTGACTCAACTCCAGCCACTTTAATAATGGGAATTGATGGGAAATGATGGAAATATATCACTATCCACTTTAAACAATGCTACCTTATATAATGTTACTTACCCTACATTATTCATCTCATATGCATACGTATATACTGTACTCTATATCATCGACTGCATCCTTATGTAATACATGTATCACTAGCCACTTTAACTATGCCACTTTGTTTACATACTCATCTCATATGTATATACTGTACTCAATACCATCTACTGTATCTTGCCTATGCTGCTCTGTACCATCACTCATTCATATATCCTTATGTACATATTCTTTATCCCCTTACACTGTGTATAAGACAGTAGTTTTGGAATTGTTAGTTAGATTACTTGTTGGTTATTACTGCATTGTCGGAACTAGAAGCACAAGCATTTCGCTACACTCGCATTAACATCTGCTAACCATGTGTATGTGACATAAAATTTGATTTGATTTGAGGTATAGGTCCAGTTGAAGAAGGAACCCCTGGCAGTTTGCAGCCTTTCCGTCGTATTCCTGGGGTAGGGGGAGATGAATCCCACTGGGACCAGGAGGAAGAGGGGAGACCCCGGTTGTGCTGGTGGAGGCGCTGGAACAACTCCCTGTCTCTCCCAGTGGTCCATAGTCTGGACAACGCGGTCCATGGCGGTGTCAAGATGGAGGAGCATTGCTGCGTGCTCCTGGACGCGCTCCTCCATCCCTATACCCGAGGTACCTGCTTCTGCTAACTGCATAGTCGGGTCGGTGATTCTGTAAGGGGTGCATACTGGCGGCAGAGAAGTCATACACAGGAGAGCAAAAACTGTGTTTACAAACGGGCAGTTTAATAACAAAAAAACTCACCGGAAAACAGAACAATCAAATTATGGGTACATAACCCGACGCACACCAGGACAGACTGCCGTTTGACAGATGAAATATTGTTTTTATCAATAATAATCTCAATGCACCTTATCCACGAGGTGTTCGCTAGAGTCCATGCGTTTTTCATTCATCGCATGGGAATTTATTTCTATGTGCGTTACGTCATCACGCACAGCCTTTTAACCACAAAAAGTCTGTTTGATGGAAACTCATCTCTGGTGGGAAAATGGCATGTTGGTTTATGCAGATTTTAGAATAGTTGCATGAAAATCTGTTGCACATTGGATGGAAACCTAGCTAGTGTCACACTCTCTAGGCAACTTCCTCATCTTCATCCAGGCCTTTTTAAACCACTAACACCTCACCATCACCATCAGCTCTGCCATACCAACACTCCCAAAGCTCTGCGTGATTAAGGATTGGTTGTGTCATGTTTCTTTGCTCATATCTCAATCTGTCTGCCTCTGGAAGTTGTGCGACACCAACAATATGAACAACATGGGGTAACACTTCATTTTAAAGGGTCCTTGTTACAGTGTTATTACAGGTGTAATTAAGTAGTTTGTTTTAAATGACCCCCAACCCATGTGACAACCAGCTCCTTCTCCCATACAGCACAGTTCATACTGTTGCCTGCACAGATGTGAATTGATGAAGTTATAGCAGTGACAGGCCTGTAAACTGGGAAGGCCAGATTGTTTATTTCAATCAACGCAGTAACGCTAGAGAGGAGAGCAGGTTCCAGAAACTCTTGTGGTGTTCACACAGGATGCTACTGCTAGTGTACAAGTAGGAAGGGCCCAAACGTTGTGCAACTACTACTGAATCTGATGCCATAAATAAGTGCCCGTATACAATAGTCAATGTTCCCACTTCTCGTTTGTAAATTCCTCCTGTTGTCCTGTAGTGTAAATTAGTCAATGTGATGACTGAAGGCTGTGAGAAAGTTGTCCAGGTCATATGTGGTTCAGGGGTGATACGGTGGAGAGGACAGGACAGGACACACGGCACAATCAACCCCAGCATTCGCTTTGTTAAAGAATTTTAGGACCATCAAGCAGTCATTTAGCAAACAGTGTTACTTAAATAGGCAGACGATCAGCATACCAGTAGCTGTGATCTCAAGTGTTGAGTGATTTACAAAGGGATGTAGCGACATCTTGTGGACACACAGACTTTTTGCAACGCTTTTATAAAAAAAGTATTGTACATTTTTCACCTTTACGTTCGTTCACCGAAAATCTTTCATTTCCCAACGGAATACAAAAACCGGTAACTGTAATCTCTTACCAGCAGATTAGACTACTTTTTTTAAAACCAGACGATTATTTATTGGATTACGTTTAAATTCAGAAAGAAGGATGTTTGCACCTTTCCATATCCTCAATTACATTTAAATCAGCATTGAAAAAAGGTGACATTTTTCTGCCCGAGTCTGACCAGAAATCAGAGACCACTATGACGACACATCAAATGTTTGTTTGAACGATCGCGAGAAAATTGTAGGAACAGGTTTTTATAGGCTACAGTCCAAACTATGCCTTCCAATGCTGTGACTGTTGTCATTATCCAAAGATTATAACATTTGAATAAACACTTGGAGGACGACAGCAGTGGTGTAGTTTAAGGGCGTACAGATATCACTTATTATTGATATCTACATAGCGCATTGATGTGAATCACACTGCTGCTCTCTTATTTAGCTATTAGCTTTTTGCAAATTATGGATAGTGGTTGTTGTGGATTGCTTCTCACAAATGTATACAGTACCAGTCAAAAGTTTGGACACACCTACTCATTGCAGGGTTTTTCTTGATAAAAAAAAAAAAACATTTTCTACATCGTAGAATAGTAGTGAAGACATCACAACTATGAAATAACACATATTGAATCATGAAGTAACCAACTCAATGCATTTTATATTTGAGATTCTTCAAAGTAGCCACCCTTTACCTTGATGACAGCTTTGCACATTCTTGGTATTCTCTCAACCAGCTTCACCTGGAATGCTTTTCTAACAGTCTTGAAGGAGTTCCCACATATGTTGAACACTTGTTGGCTGCTAATCCTTCACTCTGCGGTCCAACTCATCCCAAACCATCTCAATTGGGTTGGTCGGGTGATTGTGGAGGCCAAGTCATCTGATGCAGCACTCCATCACTCTCCTTCTTGGTCAAAGCCTGAAGGTGTGTTGAAAAACAAATGATTGTCCCACTAAGCGCTAACCAGATGAGATGGCGTATCGCTGCAGAATGCTGTAGTAGCCATGCTGGTTAAGTGTGCCTTGAATTCTAAATAAATCACTGACAGTGTCAACAGCAAAGCACCCCCACACAATTACACCACCTCCTCCATGCTTCACGGTGGGAACCAAACATGCAGAGATAATCCGTTCACCTACTCTGCGTCTCACAAAGACACGGCATTTGGAACCAAAAATCTCAAATTTGAACTCAGACCAATGGACAGATTTCCACCGGTCTAATGTCCATTGCTTGTGTTTTTTGGCCCAAAAATCTTTTCTTTGTATTGGTGTCCTTTAGTAGTGGTTTCTTTGCAGCAATTCGATCATTAAGGCCTGATTCACACAATCTCCTCTGAACAGTTGATGTTGAGATGTGTCTGTTACTTGAACTCTGTGAAGCATTTATTTGGGCTGAAATCTGAGGAAATATAGAAAATAATAAAAATAAAGAAAAACCCTGCAATGAGTAGGTGTGTCCAAAGTTTTGACTGGTGCTGTATGTGTATTTAAACCAAATAATGGTTGAATTGAAGAAGTTTAAACTGCCGATCAGTGGCCAGCCAGTGAAAAATGGCTGCACAGTGCGGATCAAGGGCCTGATTAATGCGAGGGCTTACAGGGTCTGAATCCCTGGGGCCAAAGCCCATAGGGGGCCCTTGATGCAGACTGTAGGAAGCCTGCTTCCGTTCTGCTAATCATCAGATGGGGGAGGAGAGGAGGTAGTGGGGCACATGTGGGTAACAAGGGGGAGGTTGCCCTCCTTTCCCCCACCGCCCTTCTCCAGAGCGAGAGGCCACAGTTCATGGAGCAAAAATGTTTGCGGTTCACCGACAACCCCTGATCCCCCTCCGACACGGCCGACGCACCTGCAACATCCATTAATGGCCATCTATGTAAACTCTAACATTGATTTATCCTGCAATAGATGTTGTTCAATTGGTAATATACATTGTTGTCACCTTCTAATGCTGCTTAAAGGGAAAGTAATCCAAAAGTAACTGAAAGTAATCAGATAACATTTGGATTACCCAAACTCCGTAATGTAATGTCGCTGATTACACTTTTGGACAGGTAACTAGCAACTGTAACGGATTGCATTTAGAAAGTAACCTACCTAAACCTGCTCCCAACACATTCTCAACTTATTCCCACAACAGAACGCCTTCAAACACATTTTAAATGAAGAAAGTTACATACATAAAATAAAGTATACACAATAATGTTATTTCAATACAAAGCAAACCCACAATACTGCCCTCAAAGGCAAAAGCAGTAGCTATGTAAAGAAGTAACTGCAAAATCTGACTTCAAAGTCATTTCTGTCTCGACAGAGAGCAATTTTGGGTACTTCATGATATATTCTGATCGACTTGCTTGTTCTTGTGTCAGGAAACTAAATATCACATTAATCAGAGAATATACCTGGCCATTACAACAGATCAAATATATTTGACGAATTCGTAGTTACTTCACTTTTACTGCACTTTGCCCTCGTAGGGCAGAATAGCCTAACATTTTTAGGCAATCACCTTTGACCTAATATTGAGTTTCTTGGCTCTAGGTATGTTTAACATAGACATGTCATATTACAATGAACTGTATGTCCAAGAACAATAAGCTCAAGTCTACTGCAATATCAAGGGTTTCCACCACTATTTACATACATACGTCTGTCCAATTTAGCTTAGGCTTCACAGGCCGCAGCCTAAAGTGGATCAGGCAGATATCTGCTCAGTTGCTGAAACAATTCATGCACCTAACCCAGTGCCATTTGGATCAGATTGGTTGTGACCTGGTATTGCTGTTTCTGATGGACAAATTGGCACGGTCGACCGGAATGGTTAATAGGAAAGACACATCAATTAACTTTGAAGAACTTCCTCCACCTGAACAACTTAGAGTATTCATCCTCACTCATGCTCTGTAGATACTGAACCAACTTCTCCGGTTTGGAGAAATCATCCACATGGACAAAGGCATCACCTGGGATGAACTTCTCATAAACTTCATTGCATTGAACAGTTTCTCAGTCATATAGTCAGGGTGTTCTCTCGTATTGTCAAATGACAAGTGGAACTTACAGCTGGCCACAATGCTTGTATATTCCTCATTACTAATTTGCGTGTTCCACAATAAGGGCAGTTTGGTAACCAGCTGAGCTGTGGGGCTGAGAAATGTAATCACTCTCAGGACCAGCCATGAGATCAAAATTATAGTTTTAACTATGTTTTGAAGCTATGCAGTGTAATGATCTAATTAACTTTAATTATATATAATTGCATTGTTTACAAGCAATGGAGTAAAAAAAAAGAAGAATGTTTTCGGTTATGATGGTCTCAGCTCACGAGACATTTTACAAGTAACATTATTCAAGAATGAATGCCTAAATTGCAATGCAACTTTATTAACAACTGTAAAATAGGGGTTAAAGGCACAAGGCCAGCATTCAACATGATAGAGTAGACGTAGGTAATCCTACTTTACCCAATGTGTCCATAATCAGTCATTTCACTGATCCAATACGGCACAGGAGTCAAACTCATTCCACAGAGGGCCAAGTGTCTGCAGGTTTTCGCTCCTCCATTGTACTTGATTGATGAATTAAGGTCACTAATTAGTAAGGAACTCCTACACCTGGTTGTCCAGGGCATAACTGAAAGGAAAAAACAAAAACCTGTCGACAGTAGGCCCTCCATGGAAGGAGTTTGACACCCCTGCTAAACGGCATTAAAACACCCTACATCTCATCATATTAATACACACAATATGGCAATTAGAGCCATTAAAGTTCAGCAAAGCATGGACTTGTCCATACAAAGCCTCCCTGTTATGTTAGTGTTGCAACCCTACAGCAAACAGAAGTTGTCCAATAAGAAATGCTTATTTTCCATTTTGCCCTAATGAATACAAAGGAGGCAAATACCAAGGTCCTGTTCACCAGGTCATGTCCATATCCTTAGGTAATTAAGGGTGAGGGAAACATACCTGGTGCTGAATGGGGAGTAGAAACACAACCAGGTGAGACGTCCTCTGCTCAACAATAGCCACGTCTCACTGAGATAAAGAGGAGAACAGGGAGAATGCAGTTATAGGAATAATATGTAGATAACTGCTTACTAATACACTGAGCTTTTCTATAGTTGTTAGGAGACATAATAATGACAGTTGATTTAATTTAATGTGAGGTTTTTTTTAAATAAAGGAAGAGGATAGCCATGGCCTAATGATTTACTTCAGGTTCTTGGATTGGAGATTATGTTACGCGGAGCGAGCAGGTGAACCCAAGAGCAGACTCAGACGAGGAGACTGGGATAAGGTAACCCAGGTATTTACTGAAAAACAGGGAGACAATGGGGTGCAGGCTAGGGAGGGCTTGGGCGGGTTGCAGGGAGCCAAGTGTTGAGGCTGGAGTGAGGGGAGTTCTCAGAATGGTATGTGCTAGCTGGGATGGTTTTAAAAAATCTCCTGGAAAAACACCTGGACTTGTGGAGGATGAAAACTTGTTCATATGAATTATATTTGAAAGAAGGACTAGTTGGGTTTCCTATGCACAGACACAGAGAAAACAACATGATTGGACAATAAAACTCACAGTTCTGAGCTTGCTATATGCAGGTTTGCATCGTCTAGTCCTGCCCAATGCAACTGTAGGCCTAATAAAATTCCAGTTAATAATTTTGTATTGAATAAGTCTAGGCAACCTCGTTATCCAAATTTTGAATATAAACCAAATTTGGTCCCACCCACTGGGCACAGATGTCAGTTCAAAGTCTAGTTTAATTTACATTTGGTTGAGATTTCAACTAACGTGAATTCAACTTGAAGTCAACAGAAAATGTCACCATGTCATTGGATTTAGATTAAAAGTTGGGTGAAAAAAGGCCCAAGACATGCTAACCTCTCACCATTACAATTACATGGGAGGTTAGCATTTCTGGGGGGTGTGACATTATAAACAAACAGCAAATGTTTGTGGAGTCACAACCTTGATGTAATCATTGTGTGCTAATAATATGGCACCAAATGTTTGTGGAGTCACAGCCTTGATGTAATCATTGTGTGCTAATAATATGGCACCAAATGTTTGTGGAGTCACAACCTTGATGTAATCATTGTGTGCTAATAATATGGCACCAAATGTTTGGAGTCACAACCTTGATGTAATCATTGTGTGCTAATAATATGGCACCAAATGTTTGTGGAGTCACAGCCTTGATGTAATCATTGTGTGCTAATAATATGGCACCAAATGTTTGTGGAGTCACAGCCTTGATGTAATCATTGTGTGCTAATAATATGGCACCAAATGTTTGTGGAGTCACAGCCTTGATGTAATCATTGTGTGCTAATAATATGGCACCAAATGTTTGTGGAGTCACAACCTTGATGTAATCATTGTGTGCTAATAATATGGCACCAAATGTTTGTGGAGTCACAGCCTTGATGTAATCATTGTGTGCTAATAATATGGCACCAAATGTTTGTGGAGTCACAGCCTTGATGTAATCATTGTGTGCTAATAATATGGCACCAAATGTTTGGAGTCACAGCCTTGATGTAATCATTGTGTGCTAATAATATGGCACCAAATGTTTGTGGAGTCACAGCCTTGATGTAATCATTGTGTGCTAATAATATGGCACCAAATGTTTTGACATATTGTTTGGAACAATAATAATCTTCAAACATGTAACATTTCCAGAGTTGGGTCTCTGGTACCTTTGAATAGATTATTAAAGGGGATTAACCAATCACATCTCTCCTTTAGGGTTGCACATTCAACAAATCACAAGCGGAGGGAGTTCCCTTTTAATACATTTTCCCATTCACTGTATTGGTGGTGCTTACAAAATGTATCATAGCTTAGCAGAGCCCACTCTGGAAATGTTGCAGTTGAAGTCGGAAGTTTACATACACTTATGTTGGAGTCATTAACTTGTTTTCCAACCACTCCACAAATTTCTTGTAAACAAACTATAGTTTTGGCAAGTCGGTTCGGACATCTACTTTGTGCATTTTTCCAACAACTGTTTCCAGACAGATTATAAAATTAACTTATAATTCACTGTATCACAATTCCAGTGGGTCAGAAGTTTACAAACACTAAATTGACTGTGCCTTTAAACAGCTTGGAAAATTCCAGAAAATTATGTCAAGGCTTTAGAAGCTTCTGATAGGCTAATTGACATAATTTGAGTCAATTGGAGGTGTACCTGTGGATGTATTTCAAGGCCTACCTTCAAACTCAGTGCCTCTTTGCTAGACATCATGGGAAAATCAAAAGAAATCAGCCAAGACCTCAGAAAATAAATGGTAGACCTCCACAAGTCTGGTTCATCCTTGGGAGTAATTTCCAAACACCTGAAGGTAGCACATTCATCTGTACAAACAATAGTACGCAAGTATAAACACCATGGGACCACGCAGCCGTGATACCGCTCAGGAAGGAGACGCGTTCTGTCTCGTAAAGAGGAACGTACTTTGGTGTGAAAAGTACAAATCAATCCTAGAACAACAGCAAAGGACCTTGTGAAGATCCTGGAGGAAATGGGTACAAAAGTTTCTATATCCACAGTAAAACGAGTCCTATATCGATATAACCTGAAAGGCCGCTCAGCAAGGAAGAAGCCACTGCTTCACTGTAGATGGCATCATGAGGTAGGAAAATTATGTGAATATATTGAAGCAACATCTCAAGACATCAGTCAAGAAGTTAAAGCTTGTTTGCAAATGGGTCTTCTAAATGAACAATGACCCCAAGCATACTTCCAAAGTTGTGGCAAAATGGCTTATGGATAACAAAGTCAAAGTATTGGAGTTGCCATCACAAAGCCCTGACCTCAATCCTATAGAAAATTTGTGGGCAGAACTAAAAAAGCCTGTGCGAGCAAGGAGGCCTACAAACCTGACTCAGTTACACCAGCTCTTTTGGAGGAATGGGCCACAATTCACCCAACTTATGGTGGGAGTTTTTGGAAGGCTACCTGAAATGTTTGACCCAAATTAAACAATTTAAAGGCAATGCTACCAAATACTAATTGAGTATGTAAACTTATGACCCACTAGGAATGTGATGAAAGAAATAAGCTGAAATAAATCATTCTCCCTACTATTATTCTGACATTTCACATTCTTAAAATAAAGTGATGATCCTAACTGACTTGAGACCGGGAATTTTTACTTGGATTAAATGTCAGGAATTGTGAAAAAAATAGTTTAATTGTCACGACTTTCGTAGAAGTCTGTCCCTCTCCTTGTTTGGGCGATGTTCGGCTGTCGACTTCACCAACCTTTTAACCATCACTGATTCATTTTCCATTGGTTTTGTCTTGTCTTCCAACTCACCTATTTCCAATCTCATCAATTACATGTTGTGTATTTAACCCTCTGTTTCCCCTCATGTCCTTGTCAGAGAATGTTTTGATTGTATGTGATGTGCTATTTAGTGTTGGTGTGTGACAGGTTTTTACCCACTTTGTTATTTTGTACATTTTGGTTGTTTGAGTTTTGTCAGCATTTATTAACTCCGTTGATACCAAGTTCGTTCTCCTGCACCTGACTTCCCTGCCACCAACACGCACCCCTTACATTAATTGTATTTGGCTAAACTTCCGACTTCAACTTGTATGTACTTGTAGAGTGTATTATCCAAACAATCTTAA
This sequence comes from Oncorhynchus keta, assembly GCF_023373465.1. Lineage (NCBI taxonomy): Eukaryota > Metazoa > Chordata > Actinopteri > Salmoniformes > Salmonidae > Oncorhynchus > Oncorhynchus keta. The sequence goes on along the minus strand of NC_068452.1, from coordinate 35,976,801 downwards.
AATTAACAAAATCAAAAAGGGTACTTTTGAAATATAAATATTTTTAATGTTGAATAAATTAATGGAAAATGTTGAATCTTAACACTCTGTTTTCTGTATCACGTAGGGTTTACAGATCATAGGGTCTTACAGGACACATAAGCTCTAAAAATGGCCTAAAATGGCCACTTTAATGATTTATTGTAAATGTAAAATGCATGCCAAACATCCTTCCTGCCAATATACACCATATATACAAATGTATATGGTGACACCTTCAAATTAGTGGATTTGTCTATTTCAGCCAATCCCTTTGACAGGTGTATATAATTGAGCACACAGCCATGCAATCACCATAGACAAACATTAGCAGTAGAATGGCCTTATTGAAGAGCTCATTGACCTTCAACGTGGCACCGTCATATGATGCCACCTTTCCAACAAGTCAATATGTCAAATTTTGGCCCTGTTGGAGCTGCCCCGGTCAAATGTAAGTGCTGTTATTGTGAAGTGGAAATGTCTAGGAGCCACAACGGTTCAGCCCCAAAGTGGTAGGCCACACAATCTCACAGAACAGAACCGCTGAAGCGCGTAACGCGTAAAAATCTTCTGTCCTCGGTTGTAATACTCACTACCAAGTTCCAAACTGCCTCTGGAAGCAAAGTCAGCACAAAAACTGTTCGTCTGGAGCTTCATGAAATTGGTTTCCATGGCCGAGCATCGGTATAAAGCTTGCAGCCATTGGACTCTGGAGCAGTGGAAACACATTCTCTGGAGTGATGAATCACGGTTTGGCAGATGCAAGGAGCACGATACCTGCCCCAATGCATAGTGCCAACTAAAGTTTGGTGGAGGAAGAATAATGGTCTGGGTCTGTTATCATGGTTCAGGCTAGGCCCCTTAGTTCCAGTGAAGGCAAATTTGAATGCTACAGCATACAATGACATTCTAGATGATTCTGTGCTTCCTACTTTGTGGCAACAGTTGGAGAAGGCCCTTTCCTGTTTCAGCATGACAATGCCCCCGTGCACAAAGCGAGGGCCATACAGAAATGGTTTGTCGAGATCAGTGTGGAAGAACTTGACTTGCCTGCACAGAGCCCTGACTTCAGCCCCATCGGACACCTTTGGGATTTATTGGAACGCCGACTGCAAGCCAGGCCTAATCGCCCAACATCAGCTCCCGACCTCACTAATGCTCTTGTGGCTGAATGGAAGCAAGTCCCCGCAACAATATTCCAACATCTAGTGGAAAGCCTTCCCAGAAGAGTGGAGGCTGTTATAGCAGCAAAGGGGGGACCAACTCCATAATAATGCCCATGATTTTGGAATGAGATGTTTGACGAGCCACATACTTTTGTGTAGTTTTTATGTGAGAATTGCCTGTCTGTTTACATTATAGTGCTCTATTTAGGGTTGCAAAATTCAGGGAACTTTCAATAAATTCCCTGTTTTTTCAGAAATCCTCACTTATTCCCTGCTGATTTGCAACCTTAGCTCTATCTATCATGAACATAGAGGGCTTTCATAGTTTACAGAAGGCTTGTGAGATAAACAAGAACTGAAGGATGTTTGGCTCATCACAGGTGGTGAAAGTTTGTACTAAAGCTGTTTAATGGCAAGCAGTTTTTAGCGATAATATGTGTACACTACCTTTCAAACATTTGGAGTCATTTAAAAATGTCCTTGTTTTAGAAAGAATAATTTTTGTTGTCCATTAAAATCACATCAAATTGATCAGAAATACAGTGTAGACATTGCTAATGTTGTAAATGACTATTGTAGCTGGAAATGGCAGATTTCTTTATGGAATATCTACGTAGGCGTACAGAGGCCCTTTATCATCAACCATCACTCCTGTGTTCCAATGGCACATTGTGTTAGCTAATCCAAGTTTATAATTTTAAAAGGCACATTTATCATTAGGAAGCCCTTTTGCAATTATGTTAGCACAGCTGAAAACTGTTGTGCTGATTTAAAGAAGCAATAAAACTTCTTTAGGCTAGTTGAGTATCTGGAGCATCAGCATTTGTGGGTTCGATTACAGGCTCAAAATGGCCAGAAACAAAGACCTTTCTTCTGAAATTCATCAGGCTATTCTTGTTCTGAGAAATGAAGGCTATTCTATGCGAGAAATTGCCAAGAAACTAAAGATCTCGTACAACGTTGTGTACTTCTCCCTTCACAGAATAGTGCAAACTGGATCTAACCAGAATAGAAAGAGTGTCTAGTGCACAACTGAGCAAGAGGACAAGTACATGTGAGTGTCTAGTTTAAGAAACAGATGCCTCACAAGTCTGAAAAAGAGCTGATGTGAAATAATCTGATGTGATTGGTCAAAAGACCAATTAGTGGAAAAATATCAGAATTGGGCTGCCTGTGTAAATGCAGCTATAGAAGAAGCTAATTAATATCTGGTTTCAAAAGGACTCCTACCAAAGAGCAAATCTTTACTGTCTGATAAGTTTAATCTTTAATTTACGATTAATATTTTGAGTATTTACTTCCTCCTTCTCTGATATTTACACTGCATTACACGTATGTATTCTCTTTTAAAATATTATTTACATTTCATAACACTACTTACACATGATATACTAGGGCTCTCCAACCCTGTTCCCCTATAGCTATCATCCTGTAGGTTTTCGCTCCAACCTTAATCTAGCGCACCTGATTCTAATAATTAGCTGGTTGATAAACTGCACCAGGTCATTTACAACTCTGGGGCAGGAGTGAGAACCTTCAGGAGGGTCGCTCTCCAACCCACATTGACAAAACTAAGCACATTATGAAGGTGTGTATTTCTTTGACAAATTGCACACGGCAGGGAAGTGGGCAGTGCGTCTAAGGTGTGACATGAAGGGCAAAGGCTGGAGAGGCTGTCCCTCTGCCTGTAGTAGCACACCAGTTCTAGGCTTATCCTCACTCAAGGATGTGGAGACACATGACTGCAATGTGACTCAGCTAGGTGTCAGGTGTGGCTTTTAGTCAAAGCTAGCAACATAATTCTGTTTAAGTTCAAAGTCAAATCTCAGAGCGAGCAGGTAAGCACCCCTCACCCAGAATATTATTTCCTTGAAGAGCAGTGTGGAATGTGGTGTAGATATGAATTATTGGATGTAGCTGTTCTCTATGTTTGAATGGAGTCTCTGTCTGTCTGATTTAGTGTTGAGTTTAGTATGTGTTTGTCTTTTATCAAGTCTATATAATTGGTTGTGTTAAAAATGATTTTGTGTTTCTTTGAACAGACAAGTTGAAACAGAAAGAACATCGGAACAAAGGTTTGGTCAGATACCGTGTGTGTATAGATCCTACATTTAAATATTAGCTGGCTTTATGGCAACTTGTTATCAAAACAGTCACACAGGTTTGTTATTACCATGTCATTTATTGTCTACTCTGGTATTTCCCATGTGTATAACGTGCTGTCTTTATTTTACTGTGTAGTATGTTTACGTAGAACCTGTCCTCTCTGTAACCTTTAGGTTACATATCCTGCAACCTGTAGTTAATTACCCCGGGCAAGGGTGAAATCACAGCCCCCAACACATTGGGTCCCATGACTCCTTAGTTCAATAGTCTTACTGTATCTTCAATAGTTATTGGTATATTCTGGTTCAGAGGGTGGAGTCTACACACAATAGCCCGGATAAGTATCCAGAGTATTTGTTTAGTTTGACCACATGGCTAATTTGTTTCTCTGGGTGGAAAGCATGTCCTGTGAACTCAGGATCTTAGTGACAATCACTGCCTCAGTCACTAACCTAACAGAAACCTAAGCTTGTCTTATTGACTTTGATTACTGTTATGACAACCACATAATATGCATGACTAGTGAACCAATGAAACGGTCTGCTGATAGAGAACTAGCCTCGTCAGCAGATGTCTGCCCGCACCCTAAAACCTGTCTGTGGTTTGAGTTTATGATTGACCAGTATTCCTCGTGCTAAAATAATCATTGTCAATTTTACGAATACATGCAATAATAGTGATTAGATGTGTTTGCCTTTTCTTAATAAACTTATAAACGAACAGCCTTTCCTTTTGGCAGGCCAAATGACGTGTCTTGGACCAAATTGTAGAATTGGGCACCAGAGCCTGATGGGCATTCTGCTGCTGGGCTGCTTGCTGACCTGTCTACTGTACCGACCTGCTATCACCTGGCTCCCTGTCCTGGCCAAGCACTTCCAGGCGGAGCACAAACAGGATGTTACCGTGCTGGTCTGGCACTGGCCCTTTGACCATCCCTTTAAACTGAACTCCTGCAGGTCCTTGTACAACATCGAAGGCTGTCACCTGACAGCGGACAGAGAGCTGTACAGTCAAGCGGATGCCGTTCTCATCCACCACAGAGAAATCGAAGAGGATTTATCCAACCTGCCCCAAGAACCACGGCCCTCCTTCCAGAAATGGGTGTGGATGAATTTCGAATCGCCGGCACACACGAATAGAATACCTGGCTTGGAAGATCTGTTTAATGTGACTTTGAACTACAGGCAGGATGCAGACATCAACATGCCTTATGGATCTCTCGTCCCTCTGACTGAAGAGAGGGAGGAGTTTGTCCCGCATAAAAACCGACTGGTCTGTTGGATCGTTAGCAACTGGAACCCAGGACACAAGAGGACTTGGTACTACATGGAGCTGCGCAAATTTATCAGGATTCACACCTACGGGGACCCTTTCAACAAAAAGGTATCTCTTAGTGAATACAGAATGATCGTGGCCAGCTGTAAATTCTACTTGTCTTTTGAGAACTCCGTCCATAAGGACTACATCACAGAAAAACTATATAACGCTCTCAAGTTGGGCGCAGTTCCTGTGGTCATGGGCCCGACAAGAGGGAACTATGAGAAGTTCATCCCTGGAGATTCCTTCATCCATGTGGATGACTTCCGCTCGCCCAGAGCCCTGGCCAAACACCTCATCTTCTTGGACAAGAATGAGGACATATACCGTAAATACTTCAAGTGGCAGAGGATCCACACGGTCCGTATCAACAACTTCCCCATTCAGAATGCCTGCAACAGCTGTGAGTACATCAGAGGCCACCCTGAGAATAGGATGGTTACTGAGCTCTATAAATGGTTCTGGGAGGAGTGATGCTGAGACATTTGGAGTAAATCTACTGCAAATGAACGATATCCACTTGTCCATAGTCAGGGGGGACTGAGCAATATGTATCTTTTACACAACGGCAGAAGTGCCAAAAATGATATTTCATTAAAGTGCATTCACCGAACTTTCCCCACTTGAACAATTAATGGGGCATTACAAGTCAAAATTGTATATATTTTTGACTTCTGTCTTTTGCTCCTGCGCCATCGCATGTTAACTGATGAAAACAGTGTGGAGGTGACCACCACCGTTATCTACTTGTTTACTATTGGGTCGTTCCACTAAAAGAGTGCCTTTCGCATCCCTTTTATATTGGTGCACAATGTTCTGCACTAATATTACATTTTAAAAGCCTGTTATAACAAAGTGACCTTTTTTAATAGAGACCTAATGAAGAATTCAATAAATCAGATAGGTATAAAGGCTTGCTGAAGTGCCAAAATGTAGCCTATTGACATGTCCCTCCATCAACCCTGTGTCACTTCTAGGAACATTTGAACCCCCTTAATCCCCAAGTTTCAACATCATTGTAAAGCCATAGTTATTGTACTTTAACAAAGTCATCTCTGAAGATGAATTTGTTTCATGTGATTCATTTACCTCTGTCCCTCATTGTAAGGTCAACCCTGTTATGTGAACTGGCCTGTCGTTTTTATATGGTGAAACTATTCATTTTTGTTAAATAGAACATCTAATAGTCAAATCATAGTGTTAGTTGGTTCTACTCTTTTTGGCTGTTTCGTGGTGATGTGATGAAGGTTAAGGTCTTGCTCATACTGTCAACAGTTGTTAGGCAATTGCCTTTTACTGTACTATGGTTGCTAGGTTGTCACAATGAATGTGTCATGTATTTTCACACGTTGAGGGACCTTGTTCGCTCCACTGTTAGGCAACAGGGATTGATCACAGACTCAGAGATTCAGTGTATGAATTAGGAGAAGAAAGATTGATGTAGTACAGTGGTCTCCAGCACAATGATTTTACTAAACCCAGTTTACACACCTGTTCCAATACAATACAATGGGTTAGTATGAGACACCACTCTTTACTGCCACCCAAGGGAGTTTCAAAGATGTAAATTAATATATGTTGCAGTACACCTGGTGACCACTGGACAGCACTGCAACCCCACTGTACACATGCATGTTACCTTGTTGAAAAACCATTTGCTTCAGTGTGAATATGAATATTTATATATGTGAGAAAATGAATACCATTTGTCAAATGAATGAATATCTGAGCTCAAATGAGAGGTTGGAGAAATGGTGGAGATTAGCTTGTTGCTTAATGGTTTAAATTGAAACCTGCTGCTAATTAGCTATGGCTATAATCACCTAAACTTATGAACAACTCCATGATTTTTGTCTTCGGCTCTTTCAAATGTAGAGAATAGAATGTGGCCCTGGGAATGAGTGTAAAATGACTGCATCATGAAGAACTCTTAAGTCTGCCCACAACGTTCACCCTTTCATTCTTACATCCCCTTGGCCTTTGAAGGATCCCTTCTAATGCTTTATTAACTGTACAGTACATACAGAAAACCCCTACATTCTTCCGCAAGTTTCATTATGTTTTGGTCATGGAAACGATTCGAATATCACTTTCTACCTCCTATTTCTATATTTCCGGTCTATTTCTATCTCCGACCTCCACTAATGTCAGTTAATTTCCCATATTGATGTCATCATTACCTCCCTATGTGGTAACACGTATGAGATAGATGACAGTGTTTACTCTGAGACTTAGTCATGCGTCTAGGGACCTGCTCTGGTTTTCAAAAAGAGGTAGAATACATCTACAGAGAGAGAGATACCAGGAGAACACTGGATGTGTAGTGCCAACCGTAAAGTTTGGTGGCGAAATAATGTCTGTGGCTGTTTTTCATTGTTTGGGCTAGGCCCATTAGTTCCAGTGAAGGGAAATCTTACCGCTACAGCATACAATGTCATTCTAGATGATTCTGTGCTTCCGGCTATGTGGCAACAGTTCGGAGAAGGCCCTTTCCTGTTTCAGCATGACAATGCCCGCGTGCACAAAGCAAGGTCCATGCAGAAATGGATTGTCAAGATTGGTGTGGAAGAACTTGACTGGCCTGCAGAGCCCTGACCTCAACCCCATCGAATGCCTTTGGGATGAATTGGAACGTCGACTGCAAGCCAGGCCTAATCGCCCAACATCAGCGCCCGACCTCACTAATGCTCTTGTGGCTGAATGGAAGCAAGTCCCCGCAACAATGTTCCAACATCTAGTGGAAAGCCTTTCCAGAAGAGTGGAGGCTGTTATAGCAGCAAAGGGGGGACCAACTCCATATTAATGCTCATGATTTTGGAATGAGATGTTCTACGAGCAGGTGTCCACATACGTTTGGTCACGTAGTGTACCTGTCCATTACTGATGGCTGTCTCCCACCAGTCCCTTCTGTTATCCTTTCTTCTTGCTGCTCTCTTCTCTCCCTCTTTCCCCCGCTTGGCTGTAAATTATTGAGCTCTTTCTTTCAAGGGGACCACTCCCTCATCAGATCTGTGGGCCATCGAGTTGCTGCTTCACCGCTCCTTCACCCCCAGCAACAGCCGTCCCCACGTCACCTCCTGACATTGAAGAAATCACATGTCCCTCACTCTCTTTTCTACCACTCTCTCTCGCACGCTTGCTTGCTGTAAATTTAGCTCTCTCCTCCCTTTCAACATTCTCCCTCTCGTGTGTTACTTCCCCAACCTCCCTCTTTTCTCTACCACCCTCTCTGTTTTTCTGTAATGTCACGGCTCACTGCTGAGTGTCACGGAGTTGATGGAGAGGAAAAATAATGGAGGCGTGAGGCAATGGAAGGAGGGTTGACGCAAGGGTGTGTGTGTGTGTGTGTGTACATTTTGTGAAAGACTTGAGGAAGAGGTGAGGGAACGAGTGGGGGAGGGAGATTTGTCTGATGGTAAAATGTTCCAGCTCGGTGAAGAAACAGCAGACAGTCAGTCGATGCACCTCCCCCTACTATAACTATTACAGTTCCATGTAGACTGGTGCTACACACTGACTTCCCAAGTGATGTTCACGTACAGTCCCCCAAAATACCCCCCTCACCGACTCACATCTCTTTCTCATGTCCATCCTGGCAAACCTATGGTTTAATGCAACGTGTTGTTTAGAATGTTATCAGCAACCTCTGACAGTGAGTAACACTTCTGTTGGATGATTACATGACATTACGTGGGATAATACAATTTGAACAGGTTGTTTCCGTTCTCCCTTTTCATATTCATCTCATTACATGTCATATTCTGTTGATCTATTTCATTCTTTAGTGTGTAGTTCAGAACTCTCTCTGGTAGATTAGTAAATGCCTGGTTTGATTGTACAGAGAACACACTCTCTCTCTCTCTCATATATATTCAATTCAAAGGGATTTACTGACATGAGAAGCATGTTTATATTGCCAAAGCAAATGGAACAGACAGACAAAGTAAACATTACACTCACAAGTTAACAGAATATAGACATTTTAAATGTTATATTATTGGCTATGTACAGTGTTGTAACAATGTGCAGGTAGATAAATATAGGTTGTATTTACAATGTTTGCACTCCACTGGTTTCCCTTTTCTCATGGCAACGGGCCAAAGATCTTGTTGCGACGGCACACTGCTGTATTTAGACTAACAGATATGGAAGTTTATCCACGTTTGATTTGTTTTCAAATTCTATGTGGGTTTGTGTGATCTGTGGGAAATATGTCTCTCTCACTCTCTGAGGAGGCTGGTGGGAAGAGCTATATAGGAGGATGGGTTCATTGTAATGGAACAGTATCAAACATATGGAAACCATATTCCATTTCAGCTATTACAATGAGCCTGTCCTCCTACAGCTCCACCCACCAGCCTCCTATGCTCTCTCTCTCCCCCCTCCCTCCCCAGACAGTCCTTGTTGTGTTGGGTTCATTGTGTTCCTGGCAGAAAGCAGTGAAGCAGACCCTAACAGTCCATTTTAGAAGCTGCCACTGTCTCTGATCTAAAACACAATCAGTGAGCCATTTTGCCTGGGTCCAACAGCAACATTAAAAAGTCAATACACGACTGCACTGTTTAATACAATGATGTTCACGTGTCATCTTTCTTTACCTGGGAGGTCAGTCAATACATTGATTCAATCACCACCAGCAGGACAAAGGCATAGACACAAAAAACAACTGTCCACAAAGCAAACCAAATGCATATAAACAGCACTAATACCTCAAATGGGGACAGTGTCAACCGGTTCTAGCTCTTTTGGGGCCCTAAGCTCATTTTGATTGGACGGGCCCCCACCAACCCCTGAACAAACCATGATACACATACAAACATGAACCTACAAACACACACAAATAAATAAAGGTGCCTGAGTGAACACAACCAGGTGGTGATCAGAGGAGTGTATGTACAGGTAACTGTCAAAACAAATGGCTGCCAGAACATCTTCAATGCACCTTGGCATAGATTCTACACATGTCTGGAACTCTATTAGAGGGATCCGACACCATTCTTCCACGAGAAATTCCATCATTTGGTGTTCTGTTGACGGTGGTGGAAAACACAGTCTCAGGCGCCACTCCAGAATCTCCAATATGTGTTCAGTTGGTTTGCCAGGGTAGCTAAAATAATGGGCAACGGAACATTTTTATACATGACCTTAAGCATGATGGGATGTTTTATTTGCTTAAGTAACTAAGGAATCAGACCTGTGTGGAAGCACCTGCTTTCAATATAATTTGTGTCCTTCATTTACTCCAGTGTTTCCTTTATTTTGTCAGTTACCTGAACGTAGGCTTGGCCTTACGATTTTTGTGAATTTGTGTGTGAATCATGTTTGCAGAAGGGACAGATGTCCTCGACCACCAAAACCACATATTTGGTGTGAAATGTTGTTTTGGAGCTCCATGACAGCTAATCAAACAGATTAACAGCAACAAACAGCAGACGGGATCAAAATAAAACACAAACAGACAGAGTGAGGGAGGAATTCAAGTCGGGAGGCAGCTTGATCCAGTGACACCCCCAACCTGTAACAGCTATGAAAGCTACAGGGTAAGCCTGTTCTAGACTTACTGGGTTTGGTTGAGAAGTAAGTCTGGTAAACATTCATCACCGCCTATCACCTATTGAGCATTGTAAATAAATATGGACACTTTTGCATCAGAGCCTCTTGCCTCCCGCGGAATCTCTGCCCTAAGACTGCAACTCTACGCTACCTGTTTTACAGAAGTATAGAGACAGAGAGGAGAGAGAGAGAGTGGCCACCAGCAGAGCAGAGCAGAGAGGTGTAGATCGGAGTCGAGGTAGGAGTGCCCCAGCTCCTCTGATAGGTGATGATCTGTAAAGGAGGAAGTGGGAATTGGATGATCTGGTGTAGGTTATTAGTTGAGCTCTGTTAGACCATGTAATAGTCTCTGTGCGCAACAGGGGGCCTCTCTATTCCACCAGCCCCCTGTAGCCTGGAGGACACCGCAATATGGGAGATACTCACAGCTCCACAACAAACACAAACATGCTGGGTGGCTGTTTACAGGTGTGTGTGTGTGTGTGTGTGTGTGTGTGTGTGTGTGTGTGTGTGTGTGGCTGGCGCCACGGTGCGTTTGCATAAGTGCTGATTCGGGTCTCCCGATCCCCACAACTCGGCATTTCTTCACACCTTCCTCATCTTCCTCTCTGCCCTCCAATCTCCATCTCCTCTCCTCCTCCACTTGCTTGCTTTCTCACCCTCACCCTCAATTCGTCACACATGCTTTTTCATTTCCCCCCTCTACCTACTGATGGGTAAAAACAGCTTGAGGTATGCTGCGTCTAGCTAGCCACCGACAACCCGGCGCGGTGAAAGTGAGTGCTTGACAGTTATGAGACAGCTATCAACCTCTGTGACTTCAGCGGGAGCAGAGCAGAACGCTGCAGAGTGGGCTGGCTGCAGAGTGGGCTGGCTGCAGAGTGGGCTGGCTGCAGAGTGGGAGGCCGGGAGCCACAACGGAAGAGCTGGATAGAAGTCGTCTGAGTGACGAGAGGAAGTCGATTAAAGTTGCTCCTAGATAGGTTAGGAGTTGAAGAACTGGCTCTTATGAACTCTTGAGAAGGAGAAAACACAGTAGCACCCTGCTCCCACTTCACCATGTGCAATTAGGGAATAACTAGAGAAGTAGAGGAAACGTCTCTTCTCCATTACAGTAGATTGGTGTCAGAGACTCAGAGTAAAAATAGACAGATCATGTTGATGAGTCACTCCAGGTAGGTCTGCGAGACTGGAGAGATCTTACCTCCCGCTCCTCTTTTCTTCTCTCTTCTCTCCGTCCTCCACTTCAGATGTGTAGAGCACCTGAGGATGTAGCTAAGGACGCTCTCAGTGGAACACAGGAGAGAAGTAGAGAAGTTTCACCTGCAGCAGACCCCGCAGTAAATGTGCAGTTTAACCACAGGCCCTGGGGCTTATTACGTCAGTGTTTTCCCTGTGAACTTCTAGCTGAACACCAGTGTCATAGTGGTTGGTATCGTCTCCCCAGCAGCTATCACATCACATCAACGCTTTTTGGCTAAGAGTTACAAACAGGGAAATGGTGTTTGTCGTCGACATCTTGTTGATCACCGGTAGACTGTGTTCGAATGTCACACACAACACAAACTTGTGCGAACACACACACAGACACACACGAATGCACGTACACACACGCACATACCACACTTTTTTATCTCTCTCTCTCTCTCTCTCTCTCTCTCTCTCTCTCTCTCTCTCTTTCACACACACACAGTAATCCAGCTTTGTTTAAAGGGAGTAAATACAACAAATGAATCAATAAACAAACCCCCTGCCGGGGTATTTTATGTGACATCTGTTTCCCATTCCTCTGCTTCGGCACAAAGGGCTGGCTGGGTGCCGCGGCATTGTGGCCAAACCTCTCAGTCTGGGTGGACTGAGGGATCTGCATTGTGGCCAAACCTCTCAGTCTGGGTGGGCTGAGGGATCTGCATTGTGGCTAAACCTCTCAGTCTGGGTGGGCTGAGGGATCTGCATTGTGGCCAAACCTCTCAGTCTGGGTGGACTGAGGGATCTGCATTGTGGCCAAACCTCTCAGTCTGGGTGGACTGAGGGATCTGCATTGTGGCCAAACCTCTCAGTCTGGGTGGACTGAGGGATCTGCATTGTGGCCAAACCTTTCAGTCTGGGTGGGCTGAGGGATCTGCATTGTGGCCAAACCTCTCAGTCTGGGTGGGCTGAGGGATCTGCATTGTGGCCAAACCTCTCAGTCTGGGTGGGCTGAGGGATCTGCATTGTGGCCAAACCTTTCAGTCTGGGTGGGCTGAGGGATCTGCATTGTGGCCAAACCTCTCAGTCTGGGTGGGCTGAGGGATCTGCATTGTGGCCTAACCTCTCAGTCTGGGTGGACTGAGGGATCTGCATTGTGGCCAAACCTCTCAGTCTGGGTGGGCTGAGGGATCTGCATTGTGGCCAAACCTCTCAGTCTGGGTGGGCTGAAGGATCTGCATTGTGGCCAAACCTCTCAGTCTGGGTGGGCTGAGGGATCTGCATTGTGGCCAAACCTCTCAGTCTGGGTGGGCTGAGGGATCTGCATTGTGGCCAAACCTCTCAGTCTGGGTGGGCTGAGGGATCTGCATTGTGGCCTAACCTCTCAGTCTGGGTGGGCTGAGGGATCTGCATTGTGGCCAAACCTCTCAGTCTGGGTGGGCTGAGGGCTCTGCATTGTGGCCAAACCTCTCAGTCTGGGTGGGCTGAGGGATCTGTATTGTGGCCAAACCTCTCAGTTTGGGTGGGCTGAGGGCTCTGCATTGTGGCCAAACCTCTCAGTCTGGGTGGGCTGAGGGATCTGCATTGTGGCCTAACCTCTCAGTCTGGGTGGGCTGAGGGATCTGCATTGTGGCCAAACCTCTCAGTCTGGGTGGGCTGAGGGCTCTGCATTGTGGCCAAACCTCTCAGTCTGGGTGGACTGAGGGATCTGCATTGTGGCCAAACCTCTCAGTCTGGGTGGGCTGAGGGATCTGCATTGTGGCCAAACCTCTCAGTCTGGGTGGGCTGAAGGATCTGCATTGTGGCCAAACCTCTCAGTCTGGGTGGGCTGAGGGATCTGCATTGTGACCAAACCTCTGTCTGAGTGGGGTGTGGGATCCGCATTGTCACCAAACCTCTCAGTCTGGGTGGGGTGAGGGATCTGCATTGAGCTTCATTATTTTCTCACTCACTCACACACACACATGCACACACAGACGCAGACGCAGACGCACACACACCTTTTCTGTCCCCTGCCGTTCTGGTGACTATCTGTTAAAGAGAGAGGGAGTGAGAGAGGCATTCTCTTGAACTTTACAGGACAACGTACTGTACTTTACACCAGGATTTCCCTGACTGGGTCCCCCCGGCGCACAATTAGGTTTTTGCCCTAGCACTACACAGCTGATTAAAATAATCAACTCATCATCAAGCTTTGATTATTTGAATCAGCTGTGTAGTGCAAAATGTGCACCAATGGAGAGCCCCAGGACTGAGTTTGGTAAACCCTACTTTAGAGGGAGCTGGTTCACCATTGCCCTGTATCTCCTATCTCCCCCTTCTCCACTTCTTCACGCTCCTATTTCACCTGACTCCCTTTCTTTGCCTCCCTGCATCCCTCCCTCCATCTTTCCTTTCCTCCAGTCTATTTCTCCCCTTCTATCCCCCTATATCTCTCTCTCTTTTCCCCATTCTAAGCTGTCTTCCATACCTCAGGGATCTCATTAAGCCACTAACTTCAAATAAATAAAACAAAGTGCAGAGACAAAATGAGAGATCTATAAAAAAAATGGGGTTGTAATGAGCTTTCTATTTCCTTATTCTGGCGCCTTTCTCCCTCTCACCCATTCACTCTCCTTCCATCTTTGTCTCACTGGCTGCCTCTGATTGAATTGACAATCTCAAACAGGCTTCATTGGCATTACAGAGGCATTATGGACTTGCCTGAGGTTTTAGAGACAAACAGACAAAAATGGTGCATTATATCTGTCTCTTCTTCCTCCCTTTCCTGTCTTTTCTTCCCCTCCTCGCCTCGATGTCTCGTCACATTCTCCCAGACAGCCTTCTCCTCCTCGGCCATCTTACCCCTCATCCCCCTCCTCTGTTCAGGTCTTTTCTCTCTACTGTTGTCCATCTGGACGAGCTCAGTAACAATAATGTTCTATCTGTGTTCCCCATTAGCGCTGGAGAAGACTGCCAGTCTGGTCGGCTCGGCTCAGACACTCTCTCGTGACTCCATCTCTGTCTCCCTGTGTCATGTTCCCTCTCTCCCTCTTTCTCAATCCCATGCGGTCTTCCTCTCTCTCATCTTTCTCTCTCATCTCTAACTCTCTCTCATCTATATCTCTCTATTGTTTCTCTTTTTCTCTGTGTGTTTTTCCTACTACAGTAACAGTAGTAGGAGATTGATTACTCTCTAGGCTCCTGTCTCTCTGCTTCAACAGTGGATGGGGTTGGTATCCCGGGGCCATGAGAAGTATTGGGGTTGACCCAGCCAGTCCTCCCTCTCCTTCAGAGAGCAGCTGTAGGAGAGGCCTGACCCTGCTACTGTATCAAGTCAGACAACCTGGGAATCTTCTGGGAATGTACTTACTGGGAATGTACTGGGCCAGGGTAGGGGTCAGAGAGCAATGGGAATCAAGATGGGCGTCATGGGAACATAGCTTATTATTTGAATCGATCAACCTTCAGAAGGGGTGAGTAGCAGCTCAGATCCTGCAGTGGAAGTCCTGCTGCACTAGTCCATGGGGCTCCCTGGACTACCACAGAGATCAACAAAATGTTGCTGCAGAAGAGAGAGAAAGCGAGAGAGTGTGAGAGAGGTAGAGTGGAGGGTAAGCAAAAGAGAGAGAAAAAGAATGGCAGGATAAAAGAAATCTTGATTTTGTCTGAGAGGGTATTGATTTTTTCCTCTGGGTTGCCCATGTGCGCCCAGTCTGTTATTAGTTTAGAAACAAAAAAAGTAGGCTGTGGAGAGAGAGAGAAAGTGGTGAAAGAGGTGGAGGCAGAGTTGTGTGTATGTATGTGTGTGTGTCCGAGTGTGTATGTGTGTATTCCGCGTGCGTGTGTTCGAGTGCGTTTATGTGTGTGTATGTGCGCATCCACTTGTGTGTGTATGCACATCTGTGTGTGCTTGTGTTTGAGTGTGTGTATCGGCCTGGCGGGTAGAGCCGTATGCACCCCTGCGTTGGATCGCTCGGCCGGTTGGAGAGAGATGGGGGATTAGTGTGTGAGATTAGAGAGATGATTACACAATGTCTTCGCTCTAATGATCCACTCTGTTTAGTCATCTTATCGTCCCTGCTGCACCGGATCCCGCTACCACCGCTGATACCAGATAACACTGGGATTACCCCCCGGCCCCCGAGACCAATGTAGCAGGGTGGACACAGACCTGGCCTGGGCTACCCCCCAGAGAAGGAAGAAGGGAGGGAGGGAGCAGGGGCAAAAAGAGAGGGAGGGAGAGAGTAAAGTGAAAATCAAAAGCTGTAGTGGGAGGGGATGTGAGATGACTCACTGTACAACCCACTGTGCTGCTGACCCCTAGAGTCCACTGAATCATTAGCCAGACCCCCTCATTTCTCAGAGAGACATTACACGGACATCGCAGTGATTTTGAAAGAGGGGTCTCAAAGGAGCATAGGGGGTTTAAACAGTGTGTGTGTGTGTGTGTGTGTGTGTGTGTGTGTGTGTGTGTGTGTGTGTGTGTGTGTGTGTGTGTGTGTGTGTCACCAGATGATCTCAACCCAATTCAACAATTATGTGTGCATTGAAGCTGTTCTGGCGGATGGTGGTGTTTCCTTTATTTTGGCATTTACCTGTATGTCTACATATTGTAAGTGTCTGCAGCACAATGTGTTAGTAACTCTAAGGGTGGGTGGGCGTTGTTTGTGTGTGTCTGTGGGGTGGGGAGGGTGGGGGGAATGTGTGTATGTTCATATTTGTGGTGGCCTGCATCTGTCATAACGCGTATGATTGTGTGCAAATGTTAGTGTGTGTGTTTAAATGTGTGTGTGCGAGTAAGTGTTTGTATGAGTGTATGTGTGTGTGTGTGTGTGTGTGTGCACTTCTCTCCATGCCTGCACGCTGCTCTGATCTCCCCATTACAAGGTCGATTAAGCCACTAATCCTCAAAATACACGCGTCCAAAAGCACGACAGTGGAGTAAGGAGGGAAAGAAGTATTCTTCTCCCAAGGAAAACATGTCTGAAGCTTTCAGTGCTGAGGCTGCAGCCAGGGGCCTAAGCCCTACACCAATACAGTGTTGTACAGAGTATGAGCACAGTGATGTGTTTTACCTCCAGAACCATGCTGACTGGGGATTAGCACCCAGACCTAAACCCTGGAAAACGATGCCTTCAGAGGCTGCCTTCAGTCCCCCTTCCAATTGAATTCAGTACACGTCCAGAATATAAGTGGGAATCTGTGATATTATGTGTCATTACTTTTCCTCACAAATGTTTAAACCGGAACTTCATTGAGCTGGTGTTTTCTTCTTTTTCTGGTGGTGGGAGTGGGGGAGGGGTATATTTTAATGAAAGTCACACTGAAAATTAAATACACTGACGAAACAGATTCTAAATTGCTGAACACAACTTAATACAAAAAAAACAAGATAAAAATCTCCTTACCTCCTTATTTTCTCCATCATACACTTTCTAGCGCGTCCTGCAAATCTGTTTCTCCACCTTCTATCTCTCTCTCTCTCCTCTGTTCCTCTCTCTCTCTCTCTCTCTCTCTCTCTCTCTCTCTCTCTCTCTCTCTCTCTCTCTGTTCTCTCTCTCTCTGTTCTCTCTCTCTGTTCTCTCTCTCTCTCTCTCTCTCTCTCTCTCTCTCTCTCTCTCTCTCTCTCTCTCTCTCCTCTGTTCTCTCTCTCTCCCTCTGTTCTCTCTCTCTCTCTCTCTCTCTCTCTCTCTCTCTCTCTCTCTCTCCTCTCTCTCTCCATCTCTCTATCTCTCTCTCTCAGCATCCTCTGTTCTTCATCTCTCACTCTCTCTCTCAAGGCTCTCTCTCCTCTGTTCTTCTCTCTCTCTCTCTCTCCAAGAGTCTCTCTCTCTCCATCTCTCT